>NC_143563.1:4670000-5295000 GCF_054136105.1 Typopeltis vanoorti
CCACTTCAAAGCCAACATAGAAAACCTTACACTCCAACATACTGACATAATGGTCAGTTTTGACATCTCCTCCTTATTCACAAATTTCCCACTCAAGGAAACCTTAGAACTAATCCAAGCTAATTTCCTCCCGATATCTCAGCCCTATTTCAGTTCACAATGAACTCAGGCTATTTTATTTGGCAGGGAAAATTCTACAAACAAATAGAGGGAACAGCCATGGGTTCACTACTCTCTCCACTCCTGGCCAATTTCTTTATGGAGATCTTTGAAGAGAAAGCCTTAAACTATGCCCCACAAAACCAACCATATGGCTTCACTACGTCGATGATGTGTTCGCTATTTGGCCACATGGCTCTGATACACTCCTCTCCTTAACACACTTAAACAACCAACACCCCAGAATCAAGTTCACCCTGGAAAAAGAGGAAAACAACAGCCTCCCTTTCCTAGACACACTAGTCACCAGCCAGCCTGATGGAACCTTGGTTTTCTCAGTTTATAGAAAACCCACCCATAGAGGCAGATACATTCACCAACAATCCCACCATCCCCACCTCACAACAATATGGAGTTGTTAAGCACTATAACAACAGGGCTAAACTAATCTGTTCAAATGACAATGCCCTAACCAATAAACTAAATCACATCCTCAACACTTTCTCAGCCAATGGCTACCCCCCCAAAAAAATCCAAAAAAATACTGAAACCAGTAAACAACACCCCCATCCCCCTCACAACAAGGATTACTCTAAATCCATCACCATTCCCTACATCTGAGGCACCTAAGAAAAAATTACCAAAATCCTAAAAAAACATGACATGACCTCCTGTTACAGACCATATAGAAAATTGGCATCCCTTATCCACTCCACTAAAGACCAACCACTCCCCCTAGACCTACCTGGTGTATACCAGGTCCCTTGCAGCTGTAAGCTGTCCTACTTTGGCCAACTAGGCAGGACAGCGAATATCAGAATTTCGGAACACAAGGACTACATCCAGTTTCACCAGTACAGCCACTCTGGTCTTGCAGACCATGCTCTGGATACACGCCACAGAATATGGTGGAAGAAAGCCACAATAACACACCGTAGCAAGTTCAAATTTGAAAAACTATTCGTGGAATTAGCCTCAGCTCTAAGAAACAAGCCAAACCGCAACAAATTTGGTTGCATGAGACTGCCCCAAATTTGGGAGGCTTACCTTCAGCCCAACAGCCAAGAATACCTACATAGCCCACTAGGGGGCACCATCAGGACTTTTAGGAAAACCATGGCTTCCTCGCTTCATTTCTCATTTACTGTGTTTAGTGCCTGCGTGCACGTAATTTCCTTAAGTTAATTAGTAACAATATATAACCAAACGTTTAAGCCTTCCTATGAGAAGAAAGATGATGAGAAGCTGATTCAGTGAGAGCTTGGAGCTGAACTATACATGGCATTGTTCATTAGAATTGCTTATAAGACAAAATCAGTGATGTGACAGATATAAATACACCAAGAGGACTTGATCAGTTTTGATCAGAGGATGGTGATAAGCAGGAAATGCTTAGAGACAAATTAGTTTGGCAAGTGCAAATCGAGTAATCATTATAGGAGACTTCAATTATAGTGATATAAACTGGGTAAAGAAAACAGCATATAGTAATAAGGGAAGTGAATTTTATTTCTTTTTGACATCAAACCCACAGCCTAAAGGACAATTGTCTTAGGCAGCATGTGGTGGATGAAACATGAGGAGTTATTTGGGATTGGGTGACAACATCAAAAGATCTGATTGTGACTAAGATAACATACTTGCCCCCTGTCCCCATCATACAAAGCTTTGATTTCTGTACTCAGATCTGGTCAATGGGATTTGCAGGGGAAGAAAATAACATTGAAGAGGGTGTAGAGACAGATAACAAAAATTATACAATAATAGTTTGCCTTTAGGGGAAGTGAGTGCATCTAGTGTGAATGAATTTAAGGAAAGGTAGACCAGCTGGTTTAGATGATTTATACCCTCCCTTGTTGAGTCCTCGACTCCCTGGAAGTCTCAGATAATAATATGAGGTCTATACAAAGTTCATTATGAGAATATGAAGAGTGCATGCAGACTGCAGAGTTCAGTGGATAGAGGGCAAAGGGAGATATGATATTGGAACATTTAAGCTGTTGAAAGATTATTATTGTATTAAAATTGAGGAGATTTTCATATGGTAGAACGAAGGAAAGGAGCAAGGACAAGGGACTATCCCTGGAAGCTGAAAAAGAAGGTGGTGAGTAAAAGGATAAGAAGTAAGGTTTTTGGATGGAGAATGGCTGGAGCATGAAATGCATTGCCTGAAAGGGTGACGAACATGCAGACTGTGGCTGATTTTAGAGAGTGGTATGATAGACTTTGTGCTGACTAGTGTTGACCTCTCATGATGAGTTTTGTGACTCAGTGGAGGTAAAAAAAAAAATAATAATAATAATTAGTAAAAATATTTTTCAATGTATGAAAAGATGTAGAAGTAGGGGTGTGCGAGTATTTTTTTAATTATTTTTTTGCATGAGGAGCGGTTCCATAATTGGAATGTCTTGCCAAATTATAAGTGAGGACTACAAATGAATTTAAAATGTAGCATGACAATTACTGTGGCATTTAAGGTAAATCTTCTTTCACTATGAAAGTTCATTGCTAGCAGGGTGTATTCTCCCAGAAACTCAGGTTTTTCATCCTACATATAGACCAATCAGCCTTCAGACCACAAGCAATTTACAGATAAAAAAATTACAGTTGTTGGTGATGATGGGTGGTAGATGGCATTGATGGTAGTAGTGTTGTAATTAGGAGAATTAAGTAGTAGTGGAGAGGATGAGATGTATTTAGTGAAGTAGAGTGCCCTCCCATGATAAGTCCATGGACTCCCTGGAGGTGTCATGTAATAATATGGAATTGTCTACTAAGAAATACTATTCTGCAGCTAACCTTCTTAATTAAGTCACTCATGTTTAAACTAATACAGTTATGTTGTTCCATTCACACTCACCTCATGCTTGCTATATATTGTATTCTTCTGATTAATCACTTCTATAGCTAGCAGAAGTGATATAATCTTTTTCATCAAGGTTGCCTTGTACAAGAGAATACACTTTCTCACAATCCAGATTGTTCCTGATTATTGAATTGTTCTGTACTAAATCAGCAGTAGCTTCACCCCCCCCCCATCCACAGAATTATAATCTCTGTTCAACTCCTCTGTTCAGCTTTTTCAAGCTCCCTGTTGTGCAATCTCACTAATATAATGAACCATGAGGATGGATCCTATAACTCTGACATTTAGAAACAATGAACTGCAATCCCAAAATAAAATGAAATAATCATCATCATGCCTATCAAGTATTTAGGCCTGGCATTAGAAGTCATTGTTGAATCTCTTAAGAGGACATCCTGGTTTTCTTTTTTTCCTAATGGTTTGTAATGTAAGGCTTGTTTTGGTATTCTTTCTGTTGTCATTCTTTCAACATGTTCCATCCATTTGTGTTTATTTTTTTTAATTTTTTCTATTACTGATTCCTGGTTTAATTCTTTCAGAATTTCTTCATTCTTTTGTGATCAAATAGAGAATACTTTGCAGTTTTTCTCATAAACTTCATTTCAGCTGTTATTAATCTTTGTTTGTCTTTTTGTTTTATTGTCCAGATTGTATCATCATATGCTAGATATATGTATTGTCCAGATTTCACTTACATACAATAGGCCTGGTAGGGCTAATTAGTTAAATGAATTCACCTGTTCTAAGATCTCGTTATTTATTACTATTTTATTTCTTACTGGATCTTGTCCTTTAAAGGCCATCATTTTTTTATTTTCTGTTGATATTATCATTCCATAATCTCTGCTCATAATCTCATATGCTGCTATCTCATTTAAAATTAAAATACCTTTCTGTAAGTTTGCTGAAATGGGACATCCCTGTCAGACTCCTTGGTTTAGATCTCTCGTATATAAAATGAAATAATTACAAAATAAATTATAATTCTAACAAATATACAGAAATCTAAGCACAATTTGATTCAATAGTACAAAAATCAAATATCAAAATTGCCTTAAAAGTATTATAAATATTCAAATATTAATTATTTAAAATAATATAAAATACATAAAATGCAAATCTCAATCTGTTTCTAAATGCACTTTATACGATTAAAGACATACCAGATACTGATGAAATAGTGAGACCTTTGACAAGAAAATCTTCAACATGACAACTGAATTCCAAGTAGGACCCATGCATCTGAAACAAGAGTTATTAATCATTTGTTTAATGTAATTTCTCAAAGTTAATTGTTATTCTCAAAAACTTAAGACTGCTACAATGTCATGTTCATTCAAATCCAATGCTTATCAAATCACACTTGAACTCATTTACACATACAGACAATGCATTCCATTAATCACCTTGCATATGCTCCTCTGTAAACAACTTCAAAAGATGACCATTTCTTTCTTTCTCCCTCTCACATCACTCCATAGATAATTTTGTCTGTATTAATCTGGTATAAATCCCTCACCAACACATTTGTAATCCTTTCGCTTCTTTCTCCCATTAGCTTGCACAACTTGAATCCAGATGGCATTCCCTCAATTTCTTCTCAAATCCATCATTCTAAAGACTAACACCACCTCAGACATTCTTCTTTGAATCCTTTCCAAAATTTAAAAGTTTAAATCAGATTAACCATGATATGTTGAAATTAAATAAGTGGTTTAGCAATAATGGTATTAAAATTAATACCGATAAAATGAGATATATGTATTTCACGTTAACAGATCAACTAGATCACACTATAACTATAAAATAGCATGAAACTAAGTGTAGTGTAACTAAATGTAGTGTAGTGTAACTAAATGTAGTGTAGTGTAACTAAATCTAAAATTGTAACTGTAGCTTAGTCAAAAAAAAAAAAAATCAGTCAAGTATTTGGGTCTCCATATCAACAACAATCTGAAAGGGAACTCTGTCATTTTTAATAAATGAGTTCAGGTTCATAATTAACAGAATATATGTTTAAAAATTTGTAAATGCAGCATTCTTAAGATACTTATACTATTCTTGGGTATTTCTCACTGCAATATGATATCATCTGTTGGATTGGAGATTACAACAATCTGCTTTCTTTGATATGAATGCAAAATAGAATAATTAGAGCTAGAGCCATTACTGACTTTGCACATTCAACTTACAACCTATTTGCCATTCATAATGTTATGTCTTGTTTTTTTATTTCTCATTTGTATAATGCTATTTGATTTAGTGATCACCACTCTTTCCTCTACCTTATTATATATGTTGGCTTCTGTTTCTATCTTTAACCCTTATACATCCCTAAATCGTCTGCCTAACACTGAGTATATGATCTTACTGCTTATCTGACAATTTCTAAATTTTGGGCCCCCAGAAAATACCTATACCCTGATCTCTACAAGTCATCCACATTCGCTCAGACAAATTTATTTCCTGCACCAGCCTGGGCTTTAACGACAGAGTCAAACTCAGCCTAAGGATGGTTATAGAGTATCAGATGCTACTAATATAATTCGCTTGAAATCAGAAGCCGTAGGTTTTCTCTTTTGTCTGTTTGCAGTCGTGCCCCCTTTCCTTTCTTACTTAGGATGTCCCCGTGCATGTATATGATCACGAGGTTCATATTTTTTATGAAGGGTCTAGGTCAGTCAACATGGTTAGAAAAGCAAGCATGGAAGGTAACAAACAAATTTAATGAATTCATAATTAATTACAATACAAAGACAAAATTGATATTTATGCTAGATTAAAACTCTTACGTTTCTCTCACTTTCTCATTCTTAGATAACAATGGATTTCTTAATCTCTATAATACTATTCCTTTAACTTATCAAATATTAGTTTACAACTTAATAGGAGCCGGCTAGGTATTTGGCACATTATTAATCTCCCTCAAGTAGGTCACGACAGAATCTCCAGTTTCTCACAGTTCTCAGAATTCAGTCTGATGGTATAGAGTCATTCACACATATAATAATACTTCATGTTTGTCCTTATCATAAATTCGAGTTACACTTTCTTCCGTTTCTGTTAGTCAAGTTCTCTAAAGGGCTAGAATATGTAAAAAGCTTATCTACACTATCTTAGGTTCTTTTGGGATTTTCTCCGTCCTTCCTTCTTACGAAGTTCTGGCTGCCTTGGTTCTGTTGCCACATGGGAATCACGTGCTCTCCCTGGATCGGGTGCTCGGTTTCTTTACTAAGGATTTATGTCGATGTCAATGCTATTCTTTACTGACAGCCTGCGTTCAAGATTTGCCATGTTCTGTAGATGTGCCATACTGGGATTTCTCGGAGATCAGCTCTTAAAGATAAGAACTGAATCACGATGACACTAGAAGCACACGGTGAGAATACAGGAACAAACAAAATGGGAGCATTTCAATCCTGTGATTGAAATGCTTCCATTTCAATTGAATTGAATTGCAGGTTTTATACTATCCCCAAGAGCGCCACCTTTCCGAGTTTGATCTCTCCTTTCGCCCTTCTGATTTGTCCCAGACTGGGTGACTTCAACATTCTTCATACGGGGCTTTCCAATTCCGGGAATGCATGCGTCTTGATGTTTTCTTAGAGGTAGCACCCACAGACGCTTATGCTGCTATTGTAGTATTGGGCAACCTTTGCCCCTTCTTACTGAATTATTGGCATTCTTTCACGTGTAGAAATTCACTGATAATTACTTTCATGTGAGCCCTTTTTATGAACTACACACTTACTACAATACAAACAGTTCTTATTCTAATTTGCCAATTGTTATTTCTTTTAAGACATAGTTAAATTGTGCCAAATATAAGTATGCTCATTTAATGGATATCTTGTGTCAGACTGGAAAAGTGACCTCATTTAGAGTGAGGTCGCCCATTTCAGATCTGACAATAATATTTTGCCATTACAGAAACTATCTTTATTGCCAGAACTTGCTGGCAAAAAAAGGAATTTTTCATAAATCCTTTGAATACCTAGCAACAAGTAGTTACAATAAACTCCCAAACAAAATAAAGTCAGTAACTTCAGAACATGCTTCCAAATATATCTAATTATGATTCTCGTATATTACAAGTATATACCATGTTACGTAAGCTCTCATAGATAAAGTCACTGAATTCGGCCAATTTAATTTTTATAGTAATGGATACAGTCCTTGGTTACACATACTGTACAGTTCCTTATATTTTCTTTTCATGTTTATTATCTTGTCTTTTCCTTAACATATCAGTCTCTACATTACTGTTTAAGTGGTGATATTATACAAGTGGTTATATCATATTTATAGTATTACGTTTTCTATATTCCATTATCATTTGTATAGTGTAACAAACATCACTACTGAATTCATATTTCCGAATTTAGGGACACAAAACACATGTTGAAATGATTATTTTACTTATCATCAGAAGGATACATGTGTATAGAAACCAAGCAACATGCTCTTGCACTCTATAAAGGTAAATTAAATCTATGATGTTAATCTTTTTCATAGCCTGACCTCTAGTGATAAAATAAAAATAAAAAATTTTTAAATAAATAAATAATAAATAAATTAAATAAAAAACTACATAAACTTTGCTAAAGTCCTCCTGTACTAATATTACTAAGATTCTTCTGGATATGTACATTTCAGATTGTTATACTACAATTTTCTTCTTGACTTGTACAGTTCAAGTTACTATTGAATGTTAAGGGAAGAAAAAAAAATAAGAAAAAGAAAAAAACTTAAAGTCTCCTTGTATTGAGATTTTTCTTTGGCTTGTTCTAGTTGCTATAAAAGTTGTAAATGGGTCCTCCACATCCTTGGAATGGTTAGACCATTTTTGTTCAGATTGGATTATGTTTGAGCATTTCACATGCTTCTTTAAATTTTCTCTTGAACCAGGTTTTGGTACCTTTCCAATCAATTCTGTGGTATGTTTGGAGTGTGTGATCAGAAAGGCCATTTTTCCAAAATGGAGTTGTTTAATGTGTTCGTCCTTCCTAACTGGGATGGTTCGCCTTGTTTCCCCTATGTATAGTAGGTTACATGTGCATTGTATTTTGTAAACCCCTGGGTGGGCTAGGTGTGGAAGAGGATCTTTGGAAGAACTGAGGTGTCTTAATTTTGTCGGGGGTTTAAAGGCGGTTTTGATGTTGTATTTGTGTAGTGTTCTGTCTATATTTTTTGGAAAATTGAATGATGTTATCATTTGTACCACTTCTTCAGTCAATAAATTTTCATTCATTCATTAATTCAAAAAAAATTATCTGAATGTCCAAAATATCAAATAACCATTTTATGCACAGTAGTCCAAATGTAGCCTGATCTTGACCTGGTATGGTGACTATATAACCTCTACTTTTATACTTGAATGTTTCCCAGTATCATTATCTGTTATAGTTTCTTCACTATAGGTTCGTATGACATCCTTTAACTTCTCCACTTCACAATACATATAATCCCACCACAGTTTTTTACATTTGCCTTCTACATTTTGAAACATATGCTGCACTAATCATTATTAGTCTCACTCACTTGCCCATGCAAACAGTCTATTCAAATTCTTCTGAAAAACCAGAACAGTTTTGTTCTTTGTAGCTCTCCTTAATTTTACATCATTTGCAAAATAATCAGATGCAAAATAATTTTACATCATTACAAAATAAAGTTTAAGAGAAAATTTCATATTTTCTCTTAAACTTTATTTAATATCATTCAGTAGTGCACTCGGGATTTAATTTTTTTGGGGGGAGGAGCACTCTTGGGTGCCGAGTTAAGTATACGATTTGAGAATACACACTACACATTGCATATAACCTATGACTGAGCATCTGCAGTGATCACCAATACATGATACCCATGATCTCCTTTGGCCCGGCTCGGGCAAACGAAGTAGCGCTCGGTCCAATGGAGTAATACTTCGTCTGCCTCGCGTTCAACAGTGGCCGTGATTTCCGAGAGCTATAGGGTATTCCCACTTTATGTGATCACTAATTCATAAGTAGTACAGAAAGAAAAGACATGACACAATATAAATAAATTTAAAAAAAATTTAATTAGGAAAAGATTTTTGAAAAATTTTCTAGTGTTTTTTCCCTTTTTTTAGGGGGGGGGGGAGGAGGCCTGGTCCCTCTCCCTGGGTGTGCCACTGATATCATTAATGTATAAGTTAAACAACAATAGCCCTTTGCATATCCAAAGGGCTATTGTTGATTATTCCACCCATTGCTAATTATTCCAATCAGATAGCTAACTCACAGATTATTCAACCATATTTGTCCTAATTTTGAAATACCAGCTTGTCAAGTGGCAACCTAACAAAGACCTTTGCAAAATGTAAAATCAGATATCTTCATGAGTCATTGCAAGGCTACCAAAGAGCAGGTGAAGTACAATACATAGCATCTTTCTATCAAATGTTGACCCTCTCCCTTGTAATAATGTAGCCTATTTCTACAAAACAGACAGAAACTGGATTCAGCTTTTTTTTTTTTTTTGCGATGAAGGGTATTTGCATTTCCCCCCTTGTCCAATATAGCTGATCTTTTGTCATATGTAACTTACTAAAAAATGACCTCCCCATTAACAAATCCATGCTTACTCTCCCTGATAACCCAGTGATTATCAACATAATGACTTACGACTTTTCCACTTGCAAAACTGCTCTTAAACATGCATGTCAGAGGTATCATTAATTCCTAAGAACGTTCCATTAAAAGACAGTATGTCATCAGGTCTTACTGCTTTGTTAATAATTCTTCATATGCCTTCCGTTCATTCACCACTTGATACCACCTACACTTAATTTTGTATTATTCTGCTCTCATCAGTATGAAATATCTTGAATTATTCATTAAATATTATATTTATATCTCCTACAGTAGTTACCTGTCTACTACTACTACTATCAACTAATATCATTGCAGAAGAGCTAAACTAACCTTTATCATCATCATAATGCTAATTACAGATATAGACTATATTGGTCTATTACAGTCTCATTATTACTATTACCTTAGACTCATCGAAGGAGGCCCTAAACATCATGTCTACAAAACTATTCAACATTCTCACAGTATCTATCACACCCTGCACCGTCATAGCACCCACAACAGACTCTGGCAGCCCACTCCACTCACCCACCACTCTAAAAGTAAAGAACCCAGCTCTAATACACTTGCTAACCACACTCTTGCCCAGCTTCCATAGATGTCCCCCAGTTCTCCCACCACCAGTCCTGATCTCAAAAATATCCTCCGAATTAATCCCATAGAAACCCCCCAGCAATTTGAATGTCTCAAACATACCCCCCCCTTTCTGCCTATCAACCAACCCCTGCAACCCACAAATCCTCAACCCGTCCTCACAAGGCCCACCCCATAGACCTGCTATCATCCCGGTCGCCCGCCCCTGGATCCTCTCCACCTCCTCCACATCAAGAAGAAACCCAGGTGACCAAATCTGGACACAGCAGTCGAGATGAGGTCCCATCAAGGCTCGGTACAGAGGAACAATAACCTGCCCGTCTCTGCTTGTCAAAGTACTCCTCAGCAACCAAGTGATTTAATGAGTCGATTTAGCCACTCCTGCAATGTGTCCCCTAAACTTCATCTTCCCATCCACCAACACTCCAAAGTGTCTGGCCCCATCAATCCCCTGGAGCACAGTTCCACCAATGTGGTACACTGCTGCTAATCCCTTCACCCCAAAATGCACAACCTTACACCCTCTCACATTAAACTGACATCCATTCTCCCCAGCTCAGAACTCCAATCTATCCAAATCATCCTGCAAGATTTTGACATCTTCTGCATTCACTATTGCACTACCCAACTTTGCATCATCAGCGAACAAATGAACTGTTTCTCTTAGATCCTTCCCTATATCGTTCATGAACAAATTAAACAGCAGTGGTCCAAGAACAGAACCCTGAGGCACACCACTAGTCACAGGCCGTCTTTTGGATTCTACTCCTGAATAAACAACTCTCTGATATCTCTCCATCAACCACCCACCTATCCATCTCACCAACCCTATATCCATTCCCATATGTTGCAGTTTAAGGATTAGAATTCCATGTGGTATCCTGTCAAAGGCCTTAGTCAGGTCCAACAGTATCACTGTAAAATTATCCTTCTAACATCCTCTTTTGAGGTCTACCCAGCTTTCTCTTTTGAAATGGTTTATATTTTATTATTTCTTTAGTCTTTTAAATTTCTTAAATCCAATTTTGTTTGTAAGTTAGCGTTGTTTTTCAAGTTTGAATTGTATTCGTTATATTGTTTATTTAGGGGTGACCAAGAAAATTACTGATAGTTTGGCTGGCATGTTTCCAACTAATGTCTTCTATATGTCCAGGCCGTTTATTTTGGTTTATATAGGAGAGGGGTCTAACCAAGCAGTCTAGTGAAATGATTTTATGAAAAATCTGGCTACTGAGTGAGGGAGGGTGTTATATTTTACATATTATAGTAGGGTGCTTAAGGGTCAAAGCTGTATAACTGAGAGGAGACCTCCACACAGCCTTTAAAGGAATGCAGAGAACCGACCAGGGCTTCTGACCTAATGTCCAATCCTCACCTTCTCGTGGTGCACCCTGTTGGGTATCTACTTTGATACTGAACGAACGAGGATGGGCTGGCAATTTGGGATTTAGCCGACCAAATTGTATTCTTATTAGCTTAAACCAATATAGAAAATGATGGTACAACATCACAAAATTTCATTCCGGCTGGGGCGTCGCCTGGTTAAACAAGGCCCCCATTGTTTTCACCAGGGAACCAGAGCAAACAGTGAAAAGTCAGCTACTGGAACAAATCTGGAAGCACACCCCAACTCAACATCACCAGAGTTAAAGATCGGTACTATCAACATAAGAAGCCTGAAGGCAAAGAAATGGAGCTAGTGAGGAATCAGATGTACCAGATCGACATAATAGGGGTGACTGAAACAAAAAAGACAAAAACTGGTGAGATCTTTCAGAACAATAAATACAAAATGTTATATTCAGAAAATGACAATCAAGGAAAAGGAGGAGTAGCCATAGTATTCAACACAAAATACAAGACTAATCTTCTTGAATGGCAGGCAGTCTCAAGTAGAGTGATGTGGGCAAATATCAGAATGGGAATTGGACAATGAGACTTATTTGTGCCTATGGTCTGACAGACGGTTCTACTAAGGTAGAAGTGGAGGAATTTTTTGATGCTTTTAGAAAAAGCAACTGACACAATGAAAAAGGAAAAGTTGGTCCTTGTTGGGGATCTAAATAACAGAGTAGGAAATTATTGTCAGATATACAAAAATATCTTAGGAAAATTTAGAGAAAAGAGCAAAGCTAATAATAATGGCAAATACCTGTTGGATTTCTGCTCAGAACATGACTAGTTATTACTAACACCATGTTTCAACATAAAAATGTGCACAAATTCACATGGAGAGAAGAGGCAAGGAATAAGAAAAGTCTCATTGACTATGTTATTGTTGATAGTGATGTTTTCTCACGGGTGCAGGACACCAGAGTATACAAAGGATTTTAAATTGGAAGCGATCACTATTTAGTCTTGAGCAGGATAAAACTGAATTTTGTATTGAAAAGAATAACATGTAAGAAAGTTTTAAAGCGAATAGAAGTTGAGCAGCTCTCAGATGTGAACTGTAGACTAAAATACACAAAGCTTATTGAAGAAAAAATGCAAGCGTTTGAGACCAGAAAAAAAACCTTGGAGATTCAGTGGCAAGACTTGAAGAAAACCCTGATTGATTCAGCCATAGAGGCATGTGGTGAGGTTGTCTGCAAGGATAGAAAAATCAGAACTCCATGGTGGATAAAGAAAGTTAAAGAGGCAGTGAAGGAAAAGAAGAAAGCATATCAAAAGTTCCTGGCAAATAAGTCAGCTTGTGCTCTAAGAGAATACAGAGACAAATGTAAGAAAGCCAAACACTGTGTAAAACTAGCTAAACAAAAATCATGGGAGGGCTTTGGCAAGAACATAGAAAATAAATATCAAGAAGGTGGTAAGATATTCTGGAGGTTGTTGAAGAAGCTTAGAAATTATTATTATTACCCAAGACCTCATGGAGTCAAAGACTGATCTGGGAGGTCCTTTTATCACACACACATCTCATCATACCATGTCTTAAACACACTCAAACTCCTTGCAGACACCACACTCTCAGGCAAGGCATTCCAATCATTCACAACTCTGCACGAAAAAAAACCTGCCTCTCACTCCCCTACTCACACCCTCTTTATACAGTTTCCAGGGATGACCTCTGGTTCTCTCCTGATCTCCCACTATTCTCTGTAGAACTTCTCCACCACTGATCTTATAACAACCCCTTACCAACTTGTAGGTCTCTATCATATCTCCCCTCTTCCTTCTCTCCACCAGACTCTGCAAATTACATCTTCTCAATCTTTCCTCATACTCAACATTTCAGAGGTCAGAAATGGAGGAAAGAGTGCTGTAAAAGGAGTTAAAGATGATAAAGGTTACATGATAACAGGAGAAAAAGATATCCTTGAAGTATGGCGTAATGACTTCAAAAAATTGCTAAATGAAACAAGCAGTGATAGCACAGTGGTAAAAAACACTCAGCAGGCATGCAGTCAGGAATATATATATATACATACTTGAATTAGAAAAAGCCGTCAAAGGCTTGAAATGTGGAAAGGCACAGGAGTAGATGATATTCGACCAGAAATGCTGAGGTATGGTGGTATAAAAGTCGTACAGTGGCTGCACTGCATAGTTCAGAAAGCCTGGACAGAGGGACAAAATCCCGATGATTGGAGTAGAGCTCGCATAGTACTCATATATGAAAAGGGAAATAAAACTGAATGCGAGAATTACAGAGATATTTCCCTACTGAGTGTTCCTGGCAAGACCTATGCAATGATACTTGAGAAACGGTTGAGAAGAATTGTGAAAGAAAAGCTTCATGAAGAACAAGCTGGATTCAGGCCAAATAGAGGCTGTCAGGATCAGATCTTCACTTGACGACAAATAGTTGAGAAAGAATGGGAATATAACAAAGATCTGTATTTAAGTTTTGTCGATCTGGAAAAGGCATATGACAAGGTGCCAAGAGAGAAGCTATTCAATATGCTACAGGTATATGGTGTCAATGGGGCATTATATCAAGCAACACTTAGTCTGTATTTGAGTTGTAAGTCGGCAGTTAGGATTGAAGGAAGTACAGGAAGATGGTTTAATGTTGAATCTGGTGTGAGACAAGGATGTACATTGTCCCCTCTGTTATTCATCATCTATATGTATCACATTATGAAGGAAAGTGGTATTAAACATGATATCAAAATTGGAGATGTTAATGTCAGCTCTTTGCTTTATGTGGATGATGTTATACTTCTAAATAAATCTGCTACAAGTTTGCAAGATTCCCTGACTAAATTGAATAACTGTTGCAATAGATATGGTAAGAAGGTCAGCAATAAAAAGACAAAGACAACAAAAATAAGTAGAATCATTGAAAATGTCAACTGCATTGTAAACAGCGGACCTGTGGAACAAGTAAAACATTTCAGCTACTTAGGCACAATTTTTAGTGAAGATGGTAAATTAAATATGGAAATAGAAAACAGAATCAACAAAGCTGGTATGGTAAGAAGTCAATTGAATAAATTCATATGGAATAAGAGAGAAATTAGTCAGAATACTAAATTAGCTGTATACAAGACAGTGTTCAAACCAGTTTTAACTTATGGACCTGAGATCAGAAGTAAAACACTTGACCAAAGACTAGAGACTGCAGATATGAGAGTCCTGAGAAAGATTAGAGGCATGAACAGATGGCGTAAATGGCAATATCATATTAAAAACGAGGATATTAGGAAAAAACTTGACATTGTCAGCATCCAGGAATGCATTAGCAGAAGTCATCTCAGGTGGTATGGTCACTTAAACAGAATGGGTGAGGAAAGATTAGCAAAACAAGTGTTCTCTGCCAGGTTGGCAGGAAAACGACCCAGAGGAAGACCAAGATATAGGTGGATTGATACGGTACAATGTGCCTTAGACGATAGAAATATAGATCTGATAATGTTGGAGTCTTGACAAGTAACAGACTGATTTGGAGGAAATTGTAGATAGGAAGTTAGTAATGATGTAAATTTTTCATGTAGTACTATCATATCCTGTACACCCCTTGAGGATACATGTCAGGAATTTGATGATGATGATGTATATTAGCAATGTCATGGTACTGCTTGAAACTATTTTGTTTGTCATAATTAATATTTCATCTGTAGTTCCACATATACCACTTAAACTGCTGAAAACTGCACACTCTCTCCCCAATTTTGTTAATCTATAATAATCTAAACATTTTTTTTTGTTTTGTTTCAGTTCCCTTACTATCACATAAGAAATTTGAAAAATATGATTAATGACAACATACACTGTTAAAAACAGTAGTAGTAGTGATTCCCAGAGTTACCTTGGTGACCTTGACTCACTTTAATGACACTGGGGGAAAGAAAAAAAAAACAAGAATTGGAATGACATACATTTAGTCAAAGTGTATCATGTCAACATAAAGTTAAGTAATATAATGCAACTGAAAGTAGTGTTTGAATTGCATGTGTTCAAATGCAACCATCAAATATTTTTAAAATGAATAAAAGTTTCTGAATGATTGACCTATAAAATACTATCTGGTGAAATCCAGGAGTAATAACTTCTTGGCACAGTTGTGTGCATGTCTAATATTGCAATAAAAAAAAATATAAATGAAAAAAAAGAAAGCAGTGGGCTGAATTATAATAATTCTGAGGAATTTTATAAATACTGTAACTTAAGCATAAAAAAAAATAAAATAAAATAAAGAAAGAAAATGTGCATTGCTTTCACAGACCAGGAAGCATGCACAACATTTGTATTTATTGTGGAACTACTAGGCACAAATATGGGAAAATTAAATTACATTTGATCTTTTTTTTTTTTTTTTTTTTTTGTGGCAGAGATAAAGAAACTTGGGAATGGGTCTTAGGAACACTAATTAACATAGTATAAGTTCTCTGGAATGTTTGATATATAATAATGTCACATATAAGTTGTGATAGCATAACTTACTGCTTCTAATCTTAATTCCAGCACTGAGTTACCTCCAAACCAGGGATAGAAAGATCTTGAAAATAAGCTAGATCCAGAAAGTTGGCAATGAGGGAAATATACAGACAAACATAACCAAAAGAAAACCTGATCCATAAAATAATCAAAATGAAACAACGTATATTTATCCATATATGTAGAATGAACATTGGGAGCAAATTAAAAACACCACTGTTTAAGATGATTGAAGGAAAGAACAAAAGAAAAATACCAAACAGAGAAGGTGGTGATGACATCATCAAATGGTGAGGAAACTCTGTACACAAACTGAGTCATCTTGCACAAAACAGAATGCAATGGAAAAATCTGGTCAAGATTGCATCAGACACCTATGGGTGTTGAACCCATGGTTGTTGTTGATCTTGCACTTTCTCTTTATAAGGTCTGGTCTTCCATGATTGCTCTTTTGGTTCCATTTAACTTCAATACCTCTTCATTCGTTTTTTTCTCATTCTCATAACAGCTATTGAGCTGAGTTCCAAAGGAGCGGAAAGGGTAGAGTCGTTTGTTCCTGCCTGCTTGTTTCACATGTGTTTTAACCAATTTAAGCTCTAATCATTTTTCTTGCAGTTCATTCTGTGAAGCTTATGTAAACTGGCTGTAAAGCATTCCATAATCACTCATCTTATGGTTCTAAGCATATTCTCAGAAATCTTCAGTGCTCTCTTATAGCATCTCAAAAGCCTGCAATTTCCAGATTATGGACTTCGTATATGTCCACATCTCACATCCATAATCCTTTCACTCACCAAACCAAATCATCAAAAATAATTCAGTCATTATTCTGAAACTAACATTCTATTCCATTGATCTCAACTTCATGCCCAACAGCCTCACAGTCATCACGTGTACTAACATTTTGTACCTCCTTCTGGGGTGGGCAAACTTCCTCTGTTATCATTAACAGTACCATATCTTCTCTTTTGTTCATCCTATCATCGCAAAAGATGCTGTATCCCTTCGTTTTCCTCAGATTAACTTTTGTGTAATCCAATATTATTATTATTAAGAGAGACCTCCAGGGAGTCTGGAACCTATCGAGGGAGGTCATACCATTTGCACCAGATGTCATATGTTCTTGAATTCATGCTACTTGCACACACACATCTAACAAAAATCTAGCCCTAACCCCCTTCTTGACAACATTCATTCCCAACTTCTATGAATGCCTTCCATAAAATGGAAAATTCTATCAACTGAAATTCTGTTTAACTCTTTCAAAAGTTTGTAAGTCTCAATTATATCACCCATCCTTCTCCTGTTTACTAGTGCCTGCACCCTACAAATTTTCAATCTGTTTTCATAATCTGCATTCCACAATCCTAATATCACTTCTGACACTCCCCTTTGCAATATTTCCACAGAATCACAATGGAAACTAGGAGACCAGACTTGCATGCAATAGTCCAAATGAGAAGGAAATGATGTGGAGGTCTTATCAAGGCCTTGTCAAGAGGCAAAATGACTTCCTTATCTTTACATGTTAAGGTTCATTTCAGAATTTCCATTATTCTCAATTATATTTACAATTTTAGCTATATGACCCTCGAACTTCAACTTCCTGTTAATAAAAGTCCAATTTCATCAAGCATAATCCCACCAATATAATACGCCATTGGATATCTAATCACATCAAAGTGCATGACTTTATATTTAATAACATCCAGCCTATTCAAATCATTCTGCAAATACTGCAGAATGATTTGCAGAATCAGCAGCACTCCTGATTACTCTATCTATCTTTGCATCATCAGCAAATAGGTGTCAAGTCCTTCCCAATGTTATTAATGTACAAATGAAATAACAATGGACCAAGACTGCTCCTTGTTGAGCCACACCACTGGGTACCTTGAATCTTGCAGATTCAAACTCACAACATACCACTTTTTAATATGTCATTAAGTCATACTCTTATCCATGCCAACAGTTTATAATCCAATCCCAGATTCTACGATTCATGCAACAGTATTCAGTACTGTATTCTGTCAAAAGCCATAGCAAAATCCAAAAGGATCATGGTGTATCCATTCCCCTGGTCTAGCTCAATGGTTGCAAAATAGAGATCCTGTGTCAACCCATTTCTCAATGCAAACCCTAACCAACTTTTCCGATATATTCACCACCACTCCTGAGATACTGATTGGTCAATAGTCGAATACATCGGTCTTTTCACCACCCTTGTGCAATGGGATTACCATACTTCCACTCCTGTAGAATCTTCCCTGTTATGAGACTCAAATTATATAGCCTGGTCAAGGGAATAGCCAATTCAGCTGAACACTCTTTTAGCATGTGTGCTGATATCCCATCAGTTCCTACTGCAGAGATCTTATTCAGTTTGCGCAACAGCTCTTGTACTTCCTCTTCATCCATGAGTTTCCTCATACAGTGAAAAGGTAGCAGTGAGTTCAATGTTGTATATATCAGGTTGATAGTTTTTAGCAAAATGGCTGCTTGTTAGTTGAACAATCACTTCTGCATGAATTTTCTCCCACATACCATCTGCATTCAGTAGAGTTATTTTTTTCTCAATTTCATTCTTTCTTTTACTTGCAGCATAATGACAGAATTATTTTTGGGTTCGATTTAACTTGCAGAGCCAGTTTCTTTTCATACTCTCACTTAGCTATCTGTACAACACTTGTGACTGTTCTGGCCTCTTGCTTATAATTATCGTAACTGACATTATCTTTATGCAGATGATATTCCTTCCACATCCATTTCACTCCTACTCTATTCTTCAAACTCTATGGACATATTTTGATATTGCATCATTTAAGCAGTTTTTAAATACTTCCCATGCACTGTTGACATCTTTCCCATCCAGTCTGATACCATGGCACAGAACCCAGCTTACCCCTCAGGTGGTCATAATTTCCTTCTTTGTAGCTCATCATGTAACTTTTTATGACACTATAATCAGATCTAACACACTATGACCATGAGCTCCTTCTGTCACATTCTGCTTGAGGAAGTTGTCTTGCAACAGCTCAATAAATTCAGTTTCATTCTTCTTGTGTAATTTCATAGCTACCCAATCGATGTTTGGATAATTAAAGTCCCCCATTATGATTACTCTTTTCATACCCATTGTATTTATTTGTTGATGCATTTCTTCATCACTAGCACCTGATCCACCAGGTCTGTAACAACACCCCACTATGTATTTAATCTTGTTACACTCCACCTCACACCATGTGGCTTCAACCTCACTGCCACATGGAAAACTTTTAGTAGTATTGCAGTAACAGGTCTCAACTCTAACTGGATTCAAGTCATCTGTTATTAGCAGCACCTCCCCCCCCATCTCTTCTCCTATCCTGTCTATCCTTCCTATAAATACTGTACTCTTTGCACTCAATACCAGTCTGTATGTCTGCTTCTGCCATTAATGAGAGCCAAGTCTCATTAATGCCTATAACATGAGGTCCCAACATATTAACCAAGGCAACAAACTCTACTCCTTTGTTTCTGATACTCCTAGCAATCATGTACAGACATAATTACCTGCATGCTTTTTTGCATATACTTGTTTGTGGTCTGCATGACACAGTTCGACAACTTACAGATCTCTGTTCCTATTAGTTCCTTATTTATGCAGACATTGTTACACACGCTTAATAGGTCCAAACCGAACAAACACAGAATCATTCTCCCTTCATAATCACTTCCATAATAATAACCATTCCCATTATTAACAAAGTTACCTAACATTGTTAGGTAACTTTGTTAATAACATTATTACACAGATTCTCACGATTCCTCCCATCAGAATTTATTTTCCCCGATTCTGTGTTAGGTCTTATATCAATTAATAATTTTTCAAGACTCCTGATGCCAAATGCATTGAAGTGCAGGTGTCATTCCTCTTATACAAATCCAATATTCTCTCAAACTCACTACACACCAGTAGTGCACTCAGGATTTAATTTTGGGGAAGGAGGGAGAGCCGAGTTGAGTAGACGATTTGGGATTACACACTACGCATGGCATATGACCTATGACTGAGCATCTGCAATGATTGCTAATTCATAAGTAGTATAGAAATAGAACACATGACACAACATAAATTAAAAAGAATTTTAATTAGGAAAAAATGTTCTAGTGTTTTTTTTTCTCTTTTTGGGGCCCCTTGGGCCCCAAAGAAAGAGCCACAAGGGCCCCCTTTCTTTCCCCCAAGGGGCCCCTTCTCTGGGTGCAGCACAGCTACACATATACAATAACTCCCATTTTTTCTACTCAGACTATGTACCAAATCACTTGCCATCACAGCCCTTCTTAATTCATTTTTATAATATACTTACCATTTTCACTTTCTCACTCTACACTCTCACCTCTTGCAACAACCTTTCATACTCTCTCTCTCTCAGTATGAGAGAGAACATGCAACAACTGTTCATGTTCTCTCTCATACTGAACTTATAGCTAGCTAAGTAATTAGTACCTATTACAATCTCATTAACTTTTATTTTCTGTTTTTGAATTGCTTCCATTATATTTTAATTTTTTGCACCAGAAAAATGACATTATAACCTGCTCATCAATGGCATGTTTGATGATAGAATCACTATATCAAATAACATCCATCAGCTATGCCGGTCCAGAGTCTGGATAAAATTTGAGGAGAATGTGATGGTGACATACTTCCCTATTAAAAAGGCCTAGTGGCTGTTATATCATCATACGCTATAATAAATAACATCCTTCTTTTTATAATCAACTTTACTTACTAAGTTTTTGTTATTAAGCACTAACTTACCTGATTCCATGCTTTGTTTTCCATTTTGCTGCCGAACTTTTTTTTAATTCTCTAAATGTGTTCCTCTAAGTGGCACTCGACTTTTTGTAGTTCCCTCGTCACCTGTCTAATAATCTGCTTTAGCCTAGTGATCTTGGAGGTTAAATTATTTTCAATATCCTTTTTAATATTGTCTTTAGTGGAGAAAACCTTGTTCACTACTTTGCTATCCTTGTTAGTGTTTCATTTCTTCTGTTTTTTGGTGCCATTTTACAACTGTATTTAATATTAAAATATTACAATAAAAATAGGTTATAAAGACTACATACTCTAAAAACATGGAAATCTACTTTGATGCACGGGTGCTAAATTACACTGACCACAATATAACCTCGAACCAGACTTCCTTGTCTAATATCCTTGGGAAAACTCTCAACCGATGCCATAAATCTTCATTGCCCTTTTGATACTTCTTGCACTAGTATACAAACATAATTTTACCCATAAATAGTTTTGTTTGTCTTTAATCTCTTCTTTCCTCACCTGTCCAACACTGCAAATTTAATCCTTCCTATTCTTATAATTTTGTACTTCCCCAGGTGCTGGGTCCACTGAATTTGAGGCTCTCTTAACTATATATTTTATAACTTCATCTTCTTTCGTATTTACCCTCTTTCTCTTGTCATCACTCATTTACCTTCCTCTTATCTTTCACTTGTCTATTCTCTTTAGTCTTTCTCTTCCTTAGCGATATTTTATTGTGCTTCTGTGCATGTTCTCTTTCTCTCACTCATTCATCCAACAAATATATAAAACCAAATCTATTCAAATTTAGCCCACCACTCAAACTACCCCAACTCTCCTTCGTTCCACATCTACAAACTGTACACTTTGTCTCACACAGTTCAATTAAACAACTGAATATATATAAATAAATTAAAAAAAAGAAAAAGAAATAAAAAGTTAACTTCTGATCTAGAGGACATGTTAGCCTACTCTATAAACATCACACGTAACACTTACATATAAGAAATGCTGAGGAAATGGCATCTCCAGAAACTTCATTTCCTCCAGATAACAGAAGTACCAAGATGAGAATAAAATATTTATGTAATATGCATTATTGTGTACAAATCAATAAGCTCTGCCTGATGACTTTATAATTCAAATGCTACTTTAAATGCATTCTCAAAATATCTTAAAGTAAATGTGAATTAAAATTTAAAGGAGACAGAGTAACTAAAGAAAATATTTTGTAAAATTAAAATCTGAATTAAATTCTTATTTTAAGCTCAACAAAAGCAAGTAAGAATGGCCAATCTCTCAACAAATTGATTCTGCCCCTGCGTCACGTTTAATAAATGTGACGCAGGGGCAGAATGGGCGAATGCCGCAGGCGGAAAAGTAAAAGGGCAGAAAACTAAGAGTTTAGGTTACAATTATACTGGAGGCAGAAAAAATTTTTAAAAAAATATTAAATTTATATATACATATTTATAAAGATAATTATATTTTATTCTAATTATATAAGCTCCAAATAATTATTTTCATTTTGATAATCCCTGGGACCAGTACTGTCAACAGGGTGTAGTACAGAGGCAGCCTGCCTCATGGCTCTGCTTAACACTTGGGCGCTCACATCTGATCTGACAGATACATGCTAATTGTTCACATGAATATTCTTTAACCTATCTATTGTATAGGTTGAAGGTCATGAGTAGTTGCACATAAGTATATTAAGAGTGCTATTTTGCACTTTTGTTGCTGTCAGTTTGGTTTAACAGGTGTTATGCAAAGATTTGTGATATTTGACCCTGCAAAGGTCCCGGCAGATACTTGCTAATTGACATAGATATTTTATTCTATAGGTTAAAGGTCATGACTAGCTGCGCGTGCGTATGTTATGAGTGATATTCTGCACTTTTTTTTTGCTATCAGTTTGGTTGAACACGTTTTTTTTGTAAAGGTTTGTGATATTTGATAGTAAATTGTATATATACCGCGATTATATACCGCGAGCTCCGATGTCAGTATAGCTGACATCGGAGCTCAGGTTGTTGTTTTCACATTGTTGTTCATATGCTAAACAACAATGGGAAAATACGGTGCAGAATATTTATTAGAAATGTCGTAATGCAGTTACTGTTAGAACAAATAAAAAGGCGTCCAGAAATCTCTACAGGTCTGAATAGGCCTTTACACCTGAAACTTCATTAATTTCAGAAACAATTTGAAGGAAATTCTAATGACGACAGAGATACAGCTCCCTTGACAAACAGAAAAAGATGTTTTATGTGCTATGCATCTAAAATGAGTCACTTATCAAAATATTTTTGCAAGCATTGTAAAAAGTATTATGCTTTCCGCATAGCAATATTGTTTGCGATGTCCTTAACTGTTATGACAGTTTTGTAAATCTAACTATTGAAGATTCTGATTAATTAATGTTAAATGCATTTGTTTAGTTTTATTTTCTTTCATTATTGATGTTTGCTTATTCTTTACATTTCTTTGTTTCAATAAGTTCTAGATTGTAACTGAAAATAAATAAACTATCATGTATTACTGAAATAGAGAGCCAAAGGTTTATTTATCATACATGTCCTCTAGAACAGCGCTTCCCAAACTGTGGGCCACAGTCCCCTTGGGGGCTGCAAGTTTTGTTGAGGGATCCGTGAAATAATGAAAACAAATTTTAAATGTTTTAAGACTAAGTAGTTCTTTTTTTTGTTTAATCTTAAAAGAAATGCATTTAATTTTTATTATTTATTTCTTTTATGTTATTTTTTTATATTTTAATGGAAAAAATCGCACATTGGTGTTCGTTAACAAATTTTGCTTCCGGTGTATTTCGGCGTTTAATGAATATTAGTAAATATATGCTTATTCATATAAGTTTCATTTCAAAGGTATTGATAAGAAGCACAAAAAAAGCTTTACATCCATAAGTTTGGGAAGCACTGCTCTAGAAGATGTGCTTTACATATATGGAAAATACTAAGGAAAGTGGTCTGGGGCTTGCTCAACCTTAACTACAAGTTGCCCATAAGGCACTACTTATACTTGCCGCCGAAACTTTTAGTTGCTATATATTCGGCACGAAACTCTTGTAGTTTCTATATTCGGCTATGAAATAATGTTGGATTCAATATTCACTTAATTTGTACCATCATGTATTATATTTGCAGTGTTTTTTCTTTATGTTTTTTGCATTTTAGCACATACTAGTAATGAATGTATCTCTCAGATATACTGAGTCATATGCTGCAAAATTACTGCTGTGAGCTGCTGATTGTTAATAAGGGCACTCGTTCAGCCGTGTTACGGCAACAATACTTTACAAAACTACAGTTTTGTAAAGTATTGTTTTTTATTTAGTAAACTGCATTTAGTTTACTAAATAAAAAAAAGGTGCCATTTCTCATTGACAGTTAAATATGTGCTTATTATATTTTGTTAATAAAAAAATTACAATCATTACATACTAAACTAAACATTTTATTATTATTATTATTATTATTAAACAAGACCTCATGGAGTCAAAGACTCATCAGGGAGATCCTTTTATCACACACACAGCTCATCATACCGTGTCTTAAACACACTCAAACTCCTTGCAGACACCACACGCTCAGGCAAGGCATTCCAATCATTCACAACTCTGCATGAAAAAAACCTGCCTCTCACTCCCCTACTCACACCTTCTTTATACAGTTTCCAGGGATGACCTCTGGTTCTCCCCTGATCTCCCACTATTCTCTGTAGAACTTCTCCACCATTGATCTTATAACAATCCCTTACCAACTTGTAGGTCTCTATCATATCTCCCCTCTTCCTTTTCTCCACCAGAGTCTACAAATTACATCTTCTCAATCTTTCCTCATACTCAACATTCCAGAAGTCAGAACTACCTTAGTCAGTCACCTTTGGACCCTTTCCAACATCTCTTCATCCTTCTGAAAATCCGGTGACCAAATCTGGGCACAATAGTCCATGTGTGGCCTAATCAGAACCTTATACAATGGAACAAGAATCTCCCTACTTCTACACGTCAGTGTCCTCCGCATCATTCCCAGAAGTCTTTCTGTTGTCTTCACAATTTTGGCGATGTGTCCCCTAACTTTTAGATCCTTATCCCCTATCACCTCAGATCTCTTATTTCCTCTACTTCCCACAATATATTCTCACCAAGCATAAATTCTGCATCCCATCTTTGTTTTCCAAATTTTAAAACCTTACATTTTGCAACATTGAACTCACATCCCCATTTGCTTGCCCAATCACTCAATTTATTCAAGTCTTCTTGCAAGGCCACAACATCTTCACTACTCTTTATGGTTCGTCCCAACTTTGCATCATCTGCAAACAACTGAATATCTCCATCCAAATCTTCGCCAATATCATTAATATACAAGTTAAATAGTAATGGCCCTAAAACAGACCCCCGAGGCACTCTACTAGTGACTTTCCTTTTCCTGGATATCGCACCCCCATACACAACTTGTTGATACCTATCAGATAGCCAGTTTCCAATCCGATGCACTAATGTAATATCCAACCCAATCTGCTCTAGTTTGACTGTCAACTTATCATGAGATACTCTATCAAAAGCTTTTGCAAAATCCAAGTATATTACTGTGTATCCTTCTCCTCTGTCCAAAGAAGCAGTCACTTTATTGTAATAAGTAAGTAGATTACTAAAATATGACCTCCCTTTAGCAAATCCATGCTGTCCATCAAAGATTATACCATTGTTGTCAACCCAACTCTGGATCCTCACCAGAGGTCCCACCTTACATTCCAGGCCACCTACTACCGCCCTTAGAGGGCGCTCCACCTAGATAGGACTTTAGTGTCACCCACGTGGTTGGGCTTAGTATTGTAAGTTTTTGTGTGCATGTTACATTAATTGTTTTTGCAATCCCCGTAGATGTCCTAGTGACTAGGACGTGGCGGTGAATTTGAGCTGTGCAAAAGAAAGTGATTTTTAATCGGTGAATAGTCCGCTTTTTTCCCCGTTTTTCTACGTTTTTGAGTGCTAAATTGTTTCTCTGAATACGAGCGTACTTCAGTGGTTGTTTTTTGAAAGTTAGTTGCTGTCGCAATATAATATATTTTCGTACCGTCGGAATCGAATGCGTAACGGTGGAAGACAAAACGAAGCGAAGTTACTGTATTTAGTTATATTACATTTTATTTAATTATATTTAGTACTTAAATGTTCTGATGTTTGTACTTTTTTTCCCTCTTATTTATTAATTGAATAATTATTAAAGATTACGCTACTCGCCAGTAAGGAATGATGGTGGATTCAGCAGCAGTCGCAAGTGGCGTAATGCCAAGTCCTCCGCCATTTAAGAACTCAATTATTAGCAATATCATAAGGGACTTTGTGGCATGCAGTACTTGCGGCATGTATGCGTCTCGGGAATTACATATGTGGCTTGTTAAAGAGAGTGGAGAGCGTATGTGTGCAAAATGCAGGCAGTTGGAGGAAATAAGTATATTAGATATATCGATATCTAACTTTGTTGCTCCAGGAACGGGGATTGAATGTAGGAAGACAAGTAGTGTGATAGGAGAGAATGAGAAAATAATAGTTGATAGTGTGGAAGGTCTGAGTGACTGTGAAAGTTTAGGAGATGGTTTTGTTTGGGAGAGTGAAATTAGATTAAGAGTGACTGACCTGCAGAGGGAGATAGATGAGTTGAAAGAGGAGGTGGAATGTCTTGTGAATGAGAGCAGAAGTATGAAAGATAAGATTAGGAGAATGGAAGAGATAAATGCAAGGCGAATCAGAGTAGGAGAGAGAGAGAATTTAGGGAGTATGAGTGAGAGGTATGGGGGTGCTAGAAGAGGAGAGAATGGAAACAGTAGAAGAGAGGGAATGAGAGAGAGGTATGAAAATGCTAGCAGACGAGAGTTTGAAAACAGTAGTAGAGACAGAATGAGAGAGAGATATGGAAGTGCTAGAAGAGGAGAGAATGGAAACGGTAGGAGAGATGGAATGAGAGAGGTATGGGAATGCTAGAAGACGAGAGGATGGAAACAGTAGTAGGAGAGACAGAATGAGAGAGGGATATGGAAGTGCTAGAAGTGGAGAAAATGGAAACAGTAGGAGAGAGGGAATGAGAGAGATGTATAGGAGTGCTAGAAGAGGAGAGAATGGAAACAGTAGAAGAGAGAGGTATGGGAATGAAAGAAGAGGAGAGAATGGAAACAATAGGAGCGAGGGAATGGTAAGAGGTATAATGTATGGCGACTCAATGATCCGTGGTGTTCAAGATAGGATGCATGAGGAGTGTTTGCCAGGAGGAACAATAGAAAGGATGGCTATGGCAATTAAGAGAGGTGAAAGGGTGGATGAGATGATTGTGATGGTAGGAACGAATGACTTGAGTGGTAATGTAAGTCGGGCAGCGAGAGATATGAGATTTTTGCTCGAGACTGTACGGAAGAAGACAGAGAGAGGAAAAATAGTGTGCATGTTGCCTAGGTATGATAATGATGAGCTGAGCAGAAGAGCAGTGATATTGAATGGCATAATAGCGAGAATGTGTGACAAGAGAAAACAGGTATATGTGGATGCTTGGAGTGCGTTTGAGGAAAGAGAAGAATTGTATGCGAGAGACCGTTTACATTTGAATGAGGAAGGTCGTAGGCATCTGGAGAGATTGCTGTTCTGAACGAGTCAGCGTGTCCCAGGGAGGATGATAGCAGGGGGTGGCCTCTTGTGGGAATGGATACTTGGGAGAAGGGAGACAATGTCAGGTAACACTGAGCCCAGTGGAGTCTAGAAGGGATAATGCTGGGTATAGAAACAATGGCATTTATATGCTTTATACTAATGCCAGGAGTATCCGGAATAAGGGAGAGGAATTGGTGGCGCAGATAGCATCAGCCTGGCCAAAAATTATTGCGTTCACTGAGACGTGGTTGACAGAAGGGGATATAACAACAGGAATAGAAGTCGCTGGGTATAGCATTTTTTGTCAGGATAGGAGGGGAAAGCGTGGTGGTGGGGTACTGCTTATGATAAGTGATGACCTATGTCCTCTAAGAGTGGAGAATTTGGAAGGAAGTGAGACAAATGATTTTGAGAGCGTATGGTGTGAGGTAGAGGTAGGCAAGACAGGATATTTAGTGGGGTGTTGCTACAGACCCAGGAGCACAGAGGATGGGGACCAGGAGATGTTTAGACAGCTAAGTTTGGCAAGTGCAAGAAGAATGATTGTTATGGGAGATTTTAACTTCAGTAGTATAAATTGGAGAGAGGAAGATGCATGTAGCAATAGGGGAATGGAATTTCTAGAATTCTTGAGGGACAAATGTCTTAGGCAACATGTAACAGAGGGAACAAGAGGTTCAAAAGTTTTGGATTTGGTTATAGCATCAGAAGAGTTGATAATAACTGAGTTGATGTCTCTCCCACCAGTTGGAGAGAGTGACCATATGGTGTTGACTTGGAAAATGAATAGACATGCAGGAGTATCAAAGAGACGGGAACTTATGTGGAATTATAAGGCAGGTGATTATAATAGTCTTAGACGTCAACTTCGGGAAGTTTCATGGAGACAGGAATTGGAAGGCCGGGATATCACTAGTGCGTGGGAAATTGTGAAAGAATATTTGTAATCAGCAATGGTAAGTTGTATACCACGAGTGAAGAGGATGCAATTTGGAGTAAAGTGGATGACAAACAATATTAAACAGGAATTGCATGCGAAAAAGAGGCTATGGAAGAGATATAAGGAGACAGGTGAAGAGATGCATGAGGAATATAGCCAGAAGAGTGACTAGTGTGGTTAGGAAAGCGAAACTGGAATATGAGAGGAGATTGGCCCTAAGATCCAAAGAAAATCCTAGGGAATTTTTTAGCTATGTGGCCAGTAGGAGGAGAAATGACTGTGGAAGAATGATATTGTGGGATAAAAATGGGAATAGAGTGACTGATGCAGAGGACATAGTTGAATTGTTCAATGAACACTTTATTGGAGTATTTCATCCTAGAGGAGTCAGTTTTAATGCTAGAGGGATAGGACCGGTTCAAGGTCTGGAGGTACAGGAGGAGAGTGTGTTTCAAATACTGAGTACTCTGGATGTCAGTAAAGCTGTGGGACCGGATGGTATTTCACCACGAGTTTTGAGAGAATGTGCTAGGGAATTGACAGTGCCTTTAACGTGGCTTTTCAATGAGAGTCTGGCTTTGGCAAAGGTGCCCAGGGAATGGAAGGAAGGCAAGATAGTGCCATTGCATAAGAGTGGTAACAGACTGGAAGTGTCTAATTATAGGCCAGTCTGTGTGTCATCAGTAGTTGTTAAGATCTTGGAGAAAGTAGTCTGGAACCGTATACAGCATTGGGCAGATGAGGGTAATGTTATCTGTGAGAATCAACATGGATTTATGAAAGGACGCTCTTGTTTTAGCAATATGCTAGCCTTTTATAATAAAATTTCAAGAACATTAGATGAGGGAGAGGCATATACTGCAATTTTCTTCGACTTGGCGAAGGCATTTGACAGGGTACCACATGATAAGCTGATATTTAAGTTGCAGCACATGGGTCTGGATGTCAGATTGGTAAACTGGATTCAGGATTGGCTGTCTGATAGGTATCAGAGAGTTGTGTATGGTGGAGCAGTTTCCAGGAGGCAGAGGGTTACAAGTGGGGTCCCACAGGGCTCAGTACTAGGACCTATATTGTTTAACCTTTATATCAATGACATAGCCAGTGGATTGCAGGGGGATATTCAGTTGTTTGCGGATGATGCAAAGCTGGGAAGGATTATTAGTAATAGTGCAGATGTGGTAGCCCTGCAAGAGGATTTAAATAAGCTAGATAGATGGGCAAATGAATGGGGGTGTCAGTTTAATGCAGCAAAATGTAAGGTCTTGAGGTTTGGGAAACATCGATGGGATGCTGCATACTCTATGGGAGGAGTTATACTGGAGGAAGTCAGGGAGACAAGAGATCTGGGGGTTGACGATTGATAGAAACCTGAAGTTTAGGGGACATATTGCAAAGGTGGTGAAGGTAACACAGAGGATTGCTGCTATTATGAGAAGGACACTGACCTGCAGAGATAAGAGGGTTATCATTCCGTTGTATAAGTCTCTGATCAGACCACACTTGGACTATTGTTCTCAGATTTTGTCCCCAGGATTTGAAGGGGATAAATTAACTGTGGAAAGGATACAAAGATGGATGACAAAGATGGTTTCAGGACTGTACAAGGATAGTTATGAGGATCGGCTGAGAGAATGTGGACTGCAGAGTTTGGTGGATAGAAGAAGGAGAGGTGATATGATTGAGACTTTTAAACTGTTGAGAGGTGGTTACAGGGTTGACACTGGGGAGTTCTTTCGCTTGGTTGAAGCGGGAAGGAGTGATGACAAGAGGCCATCCCTGGAAGTTACGAAAGGAAACTGTGAGCAAGAGGGTAAGGAGTGGTTTCTTTGTGTGGAGGGTGGTTGAGCCGTGGAATGCATTGCCTGATGGAGTGGTGGGAGCAAGAACGGTCAGTGAGTTTAAAGAGTGGTATGATAGACTTTGTGTTTCTCGGGGGGGGGGGGGACATCCCCTCGATGAGTCTTGACAGACTTTATGTCTTAGGAAGGACCTCCCTCGAGAGTCTTTTGACTCCTTGGAGGCCTGAATAATAATAATAATAATAATAATAATAACTTAACCACAACACTTGACACAGAGATAGGCCTATAGTTTGATGCTTGAGTTCGATCACCTCCTTTATGAAGTGGCACAATCTTGCCCTCCTTCCACTCTTTAGGAACTTGACCAAGTGCAAAACTAATATTAAAATGAGGTGTCAAATCATCCACCAATTGGTGAAAGTGACCATGAGGTGATTACCTGGGTGGTTGCCAGCAGTACAAGGTCCCCTGTGAAAAAAAGGGTATATGTGGAACTACAAGGGGAAAAGCGTTTAAAAAATGAAACTACAATTGATCACCAGCAGCTAAAATTACTCAAAAAAAGAACAAGAACACTGGATGCGTGTTTTAAAACGCATAATATCAGTTATTAAATTTCCTGCAAAAGAAAACATAGCGTTCAGAGAAAGTTCAGACACTCTATATACAAATAATAATGGAAAATTTTTGAAACTGATTGAATTATTCCCCGAATTTGACAGCGTATTACAAAAACATGTAGAACACATAAAAAACCAATGAAATTCACGTTCATTATTTAGGGAAATGTATACAAAACGAAATCAATATATTGAGTAATGAAATTTTTAAAAAAAATTGTATCTAAAATAATGAATGCTAAGTATTTTTCAATAATTATTGATTGCACCACTGATATTTCTCAGCAGGAGCAAATGTCTTTAATTGTAAGATGTTTCTATAAAAGAAAAAAATGAAGAAACTCAAGATATTATACAAATAGTGGAAAGATTTCTAGATTTTATTAAAATAAATAAACAACAGGAAGTGGTATGACTGAAGTAATTTTAAAATTATTAGAAGAAAAAAACTTAAATATTCAAAATATCCGTGGTCAGGGATATGACAACGGGTCAAATATGAAGGGGAAGAATGCAGGGGTACAAGCACTTTTAAGGAACAAAAATCCTAGAGCATTTTTTGTTCCATGTTGTACGCATTCCTTGAACTTGGTATTGAGTGATGCAGCAAGCTGCAATGTAGATATGGTTTTATTTCTTGACATTATTCAGTCAATCTATAATTTTTCTTCATCAAGTCATCGATGGGAAGTTCTTCTAAACCACATCCAAAATTTTACTTTAAAACCTTAACATGACGAGATGGTAAAGTCGTGTTGAAGCTGTAAAAGCAATACGAAATCAAGTAAAAGAAATACATGAAGCTTTAATTTTCATCACAGAAGATGACAGCTTAATTGGGCAACAAGACATTAAAACAAAATTGGAAGCTAGTTCGTTAGCAAAAAAAAATTAATTCTTTCAAGTTGATATTTGGCACATTTGTTTGGTACGACATTCTAACTGAAGTCAATGCATCTAGCAAACAATTGCAAAATATCTCTTGCAATATTATGAAAGCCTTGAAATCATTAGATGTCACAAAAAAATTCTTCATGTCATACAGAAGCAAAAATAATTTTTTGAAAGTTAAGCACCAAGCCCATAACTTTGCTCTAAATATTGGGTTAAATACTGATTTCCCAACTAACAACAGCACACGAACTCGACATGTAAAAACTCAATTCGATTATGAATGTCCTGACGAATCAATTACTAATTTTGAGCGGCAGTTTCAAATTAATTTTTTAAATGTAATTCTTGATTCAGCAATAACAACTGAGAGATTTGAACAGCTAAATAAATATGAAATCAATTTTTGGGTTTCTCTTTAACGTTGGTAATTTAAAATTTGATAATGATCCAGTAAAAAAAGCTTGTTTTGACTTAGAAATTGTTCTGTCTGATGGTGATCAAAAAGATATTTCAGCAATAGATTTATTAGATGAATTAAAGATATTGTCTCGGAGGATATCAAATAATTATTCTCCCAAAGAAGTATTAAATTATATTTGTGCAAATAACTGCATAATTATTTTTCCTAATGTGTACACATCACTATAAATTCTTTTAACAATCCCAAATACAGTTGCAAGTGCAGAGCAAAGTTTTTCTAAATTAAGACTTATTAAAAATTATTTGAAGTCCACAATGTCCCAAGAGAGATTAGATGGCTTAGCCACTTTATCTATTGAAAGTAACATAGCCGAGACATTACATCTAGAAGAAGTAGTCAAGTGTTTTGCCAAAATTAAGGATAGAAAGGTTTCTTTTTTTAAATAATTAAAACTGTTAATTCTTGATTTAGATTTTTTTATATTTGTTTTGTCATATTTAACATGATTTATGTAGTATTTATAAATTGTGTTAAAATTATGTACTCGTATAATAAACAAAAATATTTTTTTTATTTATTAGTATTATTTATTTATTCACTATATGTGTGTGTGTGTGTGTGTGTGTGTGTGTGTGTGTGTGTGTGTGTGTGTGTGTGTGTGTGTGTGTGTGTGTGTGTGTGTGTGTGTGTGTGTGTGTGTGTGTGTGTTAGAAATACCAAGCAATTTTAAACCTGGTTTTACTCCATTTCCCAAGTAAGCAAACAGACAAACAAGTCAAGTTTGCGCCTGCAAGTGATGCAAGTCTAGCTGATCCTACAGGTAGTGCAAGACCAAGGCAACTCATGGTAAAGGAGATAAAAAGATGACAAGATATATTTAAAAAGATACTACTAGTTTACTAGTTTCGTTGAATAGATCAACATCCTCAGGTATCACAATCAAAGAAGTATATAAAAAATTACAGACTTAAAATTTTAATAACAGAACAAGTATAAAAAGACAGTAGCGTGTTTGAAAAACAAATGTGAGTATGAGTTCCAAACAAACGTATACTACGCACTGTCGCGAGTATGCCAGTACTGAACAGAAGCAACGTGTGCATCAGAGAGATTGTAACTCAGGCTGTTGTTGATATGAGAGGAATCTAGAGAAATTTCCCTGGATTCAACAATCTTTCTTTTGAGTTCATCATAGCACACATGAATGTTAGAAGTCTGAGTTGGCGGCCTTCATCTGAGTTAGCTGAAAAGAGAACGTGACTAGAGAGAGCGCTAGCTCTAGTCCTGTTATAGGAGATATCTCTACAGTGTTCATCCAAACATAGAAGGATGGATTTAGCAGTCTGTCCATAGTATGGCTTTCCACAATCACACAAAATCTTGTACACTCCTGGAAACTGAGTAGGAAGATGTTTCTGTTTATGTTTGCTTAGTAATGAACGAAGTTTAGGAAGCGTAGCGAAGCAAGTTTTGAAGTTAAATTTCTTGAGAATCTTGGCCAGTTTTGGTGAAAGAGAGCTGATGTAAGGCAAGGAGATGAAGGCTCTTGGGGAAGAGGGATCTTCAGAAGTAGTTGAGTGCCTGGGGGAGGGAAATTTGTCAATTTTCTTTGGAGAGAAACCATTGTTAATAACAGTCTTTTTAAGAAAAAGGAGTTCATTTTCAATTTCTGTTTCTTCTGTAAGTAATGATTTGGCTCGGTGAGCTAAGGTGGAAATAATACCACATTTTTGTGGGGATAGTGATGGGAGGAAGCATGACGGTATCTATCAGTATGAGTAGGCTTTCTAAAAATTGAGATTTTAATGCGATCAGCACATCTGGTAAGTTTGAGCTCTAAAAAGGGAAGGCAGTCTTCTGTTCAGTACTGGCGTACTCACGACAGCGCGTAGTATACGTTTGTTTGGAACTCATACTCACATTTGTTTTTCAAACACGCTACTGTCTTTTTATACTTGTTCTGTTATTAAAATTTTAAGTCTCTGTAATTTTTTATATACTTCTTTGATTGTGATACCTGAGGATGTTGATCTATTCAACGAAACTAGTAAACTAGTAGCATCTTTTTAAATATATCTTGTCATCTTTTTATCTCTCGGTAACAGTCATTAAAGCTTTTTCATAATATTCCAACCGAGTAAAAATGAATTCTATAATATATATATATATATATATATACACACACACACACACACACATATAATTTTTATATATACATATACAATTTCGAAGGGCAGAAAAAAAAAATCTTGCCCACACTCACAAATTTGCTTGGGCCGGTGCTGTGCACAGATGATCAGAGGGATAAATGATCACAGTTATTTACTTACTACAAAAAATTTTAACAGTGTTTCATTTGAATTAAAAGAACAATACAATTCACTGCAACCAGCTAGCAAATTACCATTAGGAACCTTATAGGACTGAAATTCAATACAGTACTCTGCCAATGGTAAAACAGATGTCTGCTTGTTTGGCCTAGCAGATAGCATACCCACTCCCTAATCAACAGAATGGACAGAGTTTGAATACCACAGTGGCATGGATTTTTGTGAAAGACTTTACATGGTAAACAGTTTATTTAATGTGAGATGACCCACTTCCTTATTAGAGACCTGAAATAGCTTGAATAAGTACATGTTTAGTGTGTGGTTAAGGGTTTCTGGATGATATAACCCTTAACCCACTCATCCATAGTATTAATACTACATGTTTACAGGTTTTCATGGGCTCTCCTTAAAAAACATTATTATTATTATTGTTAAGGGCAACTCCAAGGAGTCCTTAGACTCATCGAGGGAGGCCCTAAACATCATGTCAAGAACAACTATTCAACATCCACACAGTATCTATCATACTTTGCCTTGAACTCATTCACAGTCATGGCACCCACAACATACTCTGGCAGCTTATTCCACTCATTCAGCACTCTCCAAGTAAAAAACCTAGTTCTAACACCCTTGTTAACCACACTCTTCCCCAGTTTCCATGGATGGCCCCTAGTCCTGTTCTGAAATATATCCTCTGAATTAATCTTATAGAAAACCTTCAGTAATTTGAATGTCTCAATCATATCACCCCTTTTCTGCCTATCAACCAATTCCAGCAACCCACAAATCTTCAACCTGTTTTAATAAGGTTCATTCCATAGACCTGCTATCATCTTGGTCACTCACCTCTGGATCCTCTCTACCTCCTCACCAATCAAGAAGAAACCCTGGCACCCAGATCTGGGCACAGTAAAGATGGGGTCTTATCAAGGCTCGATACAGAGGAACAATAACTTGCTTGTCTCTGCTTGTCAAAGTATTCTTCGGTAACCAAGTGATTTGATGAGCTGATTTAGCCACTTTCGCAATGTGTCCCCTAAACTTCAACTTCCTCTCAACCAACACTTCCAAATCCCTGACCTCGTCAATCTCCTGGAGTACAGTTCCAGCAATGTAGTATACTGCTGCTAATCTTTTCACCTCAAAATGCATAACCTTACACTTTGCCATATTAAATTGACATCCATTCTCCATCCTGCAAAATTTTGACATCATGACATGAAAACATTATATACATACTTTTTTAAAAACATATTTAATTGCTTTAAATAAAAAAATAAAAATAAAAAAAATTATGAAATTCAGAAAATCCCACATATAGCTGTAAGAAAAGTACAACCCAGTCTATTATTATTATACGGGAACCTCCATGGAGTCCAAAGACTCATTATAGGAGACCCAATCTACCCACACAATCTATCATTCCTCTCCTTGAACCCATAAACAAAGCAATCACAACTGACTCTGGAAATCCAATCCACTTATTCAACCACTCTCCAAGAAAGAAATCTAGTCCTCACACCCCAACTAACTACACATTTATTCAACTTCCAAGGGATGAAATTGAAGATGAAGTCAGGCTTAGAAATGTTAAAAAACATACGCCAGTATAATCCTGAATCAGATTTGGTCATCTTTCATTAAAAAATTGATACATGCAGACCTTGGATGCTCTCATCATGTCACTAACCATAAGGATTAAACATAAAAAACACACATACTTTCCACTGTAGTCATTTTTCAAAATTATCTGCTAACGTCATCATTATTTGATCGCTGCTAAATTCAATCATATAATTCACTCCTGATGAAGTGTACAATAAAGATACACAGAAGTAGTAGAGATCTAAATACAATTGTTCTATCACTCTCCTTTTCCTTCTCCATGCGAAATCAATACATTGAAAAAATATTTACAATAACATTTTCTTCTCAGCACATGCTTGTTGTTCCTACATGTTAAAAGGCATGTGTTTAATTTCTTAAATAGAAAAAAAGTGCATTTGTTAAATTCAGAAAATTCCACAAACATGCTAACTATAAGATATATAAAAGGAAGAATGACTGTGATGGAACAATTCTGATGAATGCTGATGGTAGGAAAGTGAGTGAAGTAGACAAAATAGTTGAATTACTTGCAAGGATGTATGATCAAAGTAGGATACTACAAGAACAAGAGTGGCAGTGATTGATGTCAAAGGAGAGGCAGATGGAAAAGTGTACAGGTTATTACAGAACCTTAATATGAATATATTAAGGTGAACCTTAATAAGGTATCAGAGAAGTTTGTTAAAAGCTCAGGAAGGGGAAATAGCAATAGTATTACTCTATGAAATATCAGCTTGCATATTAATAAGAATGTGCCAGTGAACTGGTAATGCCTTTGACCAGACTGAGTCTCAGCTCTAGTAGCCCATAGTTCTAGGCTTATATACAAAAGGATACAATACAGGAGAAGTAAATTATTAGCATCTCAGGTGTGGTGGTCAAGGTATCACAGAAGTTTGTTAAAAGTTCAGGATGGGGAAATAGCAATAGTATTACTTTATGGGGAGATTAGTTCATGGTTTCACGAAAGTAGGGTTCATGCCACAGTAATTTTTCTACTATTTACAATATAGTACAAGCTGAGCAGGACAAAGAGAATGGCTACACAATAATATGCTGGACTTTTGACAAGATACTGCATAGAATTCTATTACCTAAATTTAGACAGGCAAATGGGGTTGGATATAAAGTCAATGGCATGGATAATAGATATTAGAGGGTAGCTTATGGAAATGCAGAGTCCAGGAGAAGTGGCTAGTATTGACTAGTGCAGGGTTTCTCAAACTTTTTCTACGATGGAACACTTCACAAATCCTGAAATGTTCACGGAACACCTTGGTTATTTTGTAATGTATTAATTAATAATTAATTGGCAATTTAGCTTATTTTATTGTTAATTAATAATTGATAATTAATTATTAATTAATAATTAATTAAACATCGACTAAACCATCATTAAATTAATTTGTGCTGATTTTCATTTGACATATCCCATTCTGATCACCAAAAATTTATAATATTATTATAAGTACTTACGAGTGAATGCAGACTTTTTCTCCTGTGTGCTGGTTTCGTAGGGTAGGTAAATATAAATAAAATAAATGAGTAAATCTAAGCGTTAAGAAAAAAACAATCATTTATTGTCAAATGCTAATTAGTAAAAACAAAACACATAAAAATAGTGAAACATGTATATTGCAAATTAAGTTCTTAATGACTCCGAAGTTTTGGGGTCTTTGAATTACAAATTCTTTTGATATCAGGCACAATATTAGAAAGTTGAATTCTCATATTTGGTGTAGCGTCGAGTCTGTTCCTGAACTTTGATTTGGTTGCAGCATAATATGAAAATCCTGCCTCACATTAATATATGTTGTTATAAAAGGAAGTGTAACTATAACACTTTTTTTGAAAGTTAGTCAAGTGAATTTTAATTTATCATCCTACATGTTTCACCGATTTTTGCTATCGGCGTCTTCAGGGAATACAATTGGTAAGCTATATGAAGGTAACAGACTAGGTTTTTAACTGACAGTTCTAATTCATACAAAATTAGTATTGTGCGAGACAATGCACGTGTCTTGGGAACATGATTTATTTGTTGCGAGACATAATGTAATTGGCATGAAAGTTCATTTCTCTGATGTTTAGTGATCTGATTAAAGCTTTCCAAATTTCCATTAGGATTAGACCTTGATTCTTATTTAGGTTTCCTGTTGAACGGGCGACCGTAGCAGCCTCCTTGAAGGTTCTGGAATGGTAATTCCCTTCTATATAAGGCATATGACTCTTATCCACTCAATCAGATAGTTGGTAGAGGCAAAGAAAGGCCTGAAATATCGTGTCTGTTGTTTCTGACATATCCTATGTGTTCCTTCTGTCTTGTTTCGAAGCTTCTAGAGATCTGACCAACGTAACTAACACCACAGGAGCGAGGTATATTATATACTCCATAGTACTTGTAGAATGGATGAAGGTCTTTGGGTGAAGATGTTGATGACTTCTACAACTGGAATATTTGTAAATAAAGATGTGAAGTCAAGGCTTGCTAGTATATCATCTTCAGAGATAGGGATGTTTTTTAATTTATAAATAAAATGTTTTGAGTTTTTAATATAAGTATCCGAGTTGTGAATGTGTTGTTGTAAAGTCTTGGCTAGATATTTAGACAGTTGGTAAGTAAAAGAATAGATTCCATCAACTATTGGACGTAATGGTATTCCTTCTTTATGTATTTCAGGAATGCCATACAATCTTGGAGTCAACAAGTGCATGGATTTTAGCTTTCTTGTTAAGTCTATAGGCCAGTTAGTAATTCCACGTAATAGTTCATTTGTGTCGTTATGGTTTTTTTGAGTAGGATCTGTACTGAGAATGTTGTAGACAGACGTGTCTGATAATAGATTTTTAATTTTTTCTTCTTTTGTATTTAAGATAAGAGTATTGTTGCCTTTGTCAGCTTTAAGTATGATGATGTCTTTATTATTCTTTAATTTGTGTAGTGTTCTTCTTTCCATTTGGTTACAGTTAGGAGATCTTGACGGAGCGGAAAAGATAATGCTGCTTTTTAATCTTAAGTCATTAGCTATTGGGTGTGGAAGCAATGAGATGACTTTTTCTAAGTTGCAGATGAACTCTATTTTAGGAATAGTAGTAAGTTTTAAGGCAACATTGAATCCCTTTTTGAGAACTGAGATCTCAAGTTTTGTTAAAATGTGTTTAGATAGGTTTATTATCACTTTGTTATCTGGTAGAGACGGTTTAGAGTTAATATAATTATCATACAGCAAGTTGAATTTATCAATTTGCATCTTTTTGCTGTAACTAAAGGTTTTGGCATAACTGTTGCTAACCATATTATATACCAACAAATTTACTCGTAAATACCTTTCCAAATTTTTTTAAAGTTCATACATTAACCAAAGTATTAATAATTAATTATGGCATAATCATAAAGAGTATTAGTGCACTTATGTATACGGTGTGTCATGTTGACAAATATAAATTACATTTTAAATTAGTTATCAATCACTGGGCTAATGAAATCTTGTAGCATGTCGTAGTTTCTTCAGGCAAATATTATTAAATTAATTTGTGTTGATTTTCATTGACATATCCCATTCTAATCACGAGATATATTTATAATATTATTATAAGTACTTACGAGTGAATGCAGACTTTTTCTTCTGTGTGCTGGTAGTTTTCCCCTCCTTTTGTACATCCTGGAGATTTTTGTAGGCTTGAGGTGGATGACTCACTATCTGTTCTATCACAAACACCTTCAATAAGAGATTTCTTAATGACAAAATTAAACAAACTGCCTTGTCTCTTATTCATATTAGATTTTAACTCTGTATTCCTATTGCTTTTAAAAAAATCACGGCACTCCGGTTTCAGAATAAGCACTTACACACTGCAATACGAACTTGCAAAAAAGTATTCAGTAGTAATAGATTTGAGAACTGGATACAGACTACCTTGATCTTCAATTTCAGTGGAAAAATTTTCTTTATACTTCCCTGCTGATTGGTCACTGACATTTGCAACACAGATATCATTTCCTTCAGTTCTGAGAACAGACGATATGACCAATTGTTGTAATGGGCTTGCAGGCAATTTTTATGACCTGTCATAAAGAGCAATATTCCCTTTCCCAAATGTTGAAAGGTTTCGATCTGTGAAAATTAACGATACACAAATGTTATTAGTTGTTCTGGGTCTGAGTGTTTCGACATATTCTTGAATATTATTCTCCCCAGAATATTTTTATTATAAAATATTTATTCATGAAAAATGCTTAGAAAACTAAAATGACAAATTCCAGAATTTCTCGCGGAACACCTATTTACCTTCTGCGGAACACAGTTTGAGAAACCCTGGACTAGTGACTGCTGGTGTGACACAGAACTCTGTACTCTAACCACTACTATTTAACTTGTACACTAATGTTACAGGAAATGATCTGAAAGGAAATATTGTTATTAGCTGATGACACAAAATTGTATAAAGCAATATTCAGAGATGTAGATATCTTGCAGAATGATGTATATAGATTGAATTATAGGATGAAAATAGCTGTGTATACTACACTAATGGAATTGCATGGGCAATAAGAAATTAATGAAGCTAGACATTTTGGGATGCTAGTGGACTGAGTTAATATTCAGAGGTCATATTACAAAAGTAGCTGCAAAAGGAGTTATTGAAGAAACCTGGTTATTGAAGAACAAACTAACAAGCAGAGATAAAGAGGTTATCATACCTCTTTATTATAACACTCCATCTGGACTACAAAGATGTGGTCAACTGGGTTTCTTATTTAGAGATGTGGAAAAGATCCAGAGACAGGTGAGAGATTGTGGCAGGTCTACAAGATGCTCCATATGAGGAAAGATTGAAGATCTGTGGGTTACCTGGTTGATAGGAGGAAAAGGAGGTGGGGGGAAATATGATAGACATCTCAAATAGAAATATGAAGTTACTTAAAAAATTTATAGGATGGAGATGGAGGAAATTTTTCGTTATATGACTAGTGTAGGAAGAATTAGATGTCATCCCTAGAAATTAGTGCAGAAAGGGCGTGAGGTACCTTTTTTTTTTTTTTTGCTCGGAGAATGATGAATGACTTTAAAGTGAACTGTGACAGGTATATACTGTGCAATTGATGGTTATATAATAGTTAAGTGAAATGTTAGTGGATCTCCAGACAGACTATGCAATTAAAAATAATAAATCTCGGTCTTCGACAACAATTTATTCTCCTATTATTGGTTTTATTATCACTGGTTATTCGTACACCAAGCGCCAGAATTAATACGAAATTTACCTACTGAAATAAACATATGTAAGATGCTCCTCGCTGTTATCCATTAGTATCATTCCCATTAAGAAATATCCTCCAGTTAATACTTCGACAAAACATCCAAACACTGTATAAATACAAGCTTATAAAAACTACATTTATGAAACGAATAAAACACCAAAATTTTAATATTAAAAGTTATCCTTCAGCCAGTTACAGAATATGAAACGGAAATTAAGAGTACACATATGACCATTTTGTTTACTATAAGCTGTATAAAAACTAAGTTAGTTGCATGGTCGACTGGAGTGAACTGTCAAGCCATGATGCAACACGAAACCGTTTTTAATTTTTAGTTTACATACTTACCTTTAACTTTTTTTCTTTTTTTTTTTCCTGAAAATAAAGCGCAACAGCACAACACGTTTTCTCACGTTATCTTCTACATTCTAATTGTATATTGACTAAATTTCTCTTCACTGGCATCATTCAAAAGGATGAATAAGCGTTTTAACCAGGTGATATTAAGCAGATATTATTCACGATGCAAGCTTTTCTATAACTAAAACCGGTAACACACACTCTCTGAACGGCTGCGCACACCTAGGATTTCGCTACATAAACAACCACTACAGTCTTCAAAAATGTAGCAACCCGCAGCGCCATCTCATAAGCATAAGGAAGAAAGGTAAAGTACGTTTTCTCCATCCTTCCTGTAGCAGATATCGTTAATACAAAAACACGCAGATTTAACCATTTGAATGATAACGCGAATGGTGAGGATGTTAAAGAAATAAAGAATGTTTAAATAAAAATTCTTGTAAATAAGTCGGTCTCACAAGACTGAGGTCATGAATAATAATAATTATTAGTATTTTATCCGCTAATAATAATACTTTTTATTATTATAATTTTTAATTTTATAAATGAATATTTTATAAAATTAATACTACTAATACTAATTTTATGAAGTAATAATAATAACAATAAATTAGGAAGAAATAGGTAAATAGAGAATACCACAAACTAATTTAAAGAGGTCCTGGACAATACAGTTGGAAATGTCAAGTATAATAATAATAATTTGATTTTATTTAATAATTTTATTGGAAGTTGTTGTTTTATATACTTATACATAAGACGTTTATTTTCAATAATCATTTTATAGTTTTATGTGCTCGATACAGTGCATTTAATTATGAAAAGTTATTATTTTAATGTATTATTTTTTATTAATGCATTAATCAAATAAAAGTATAACGTTAATTAATGTATTGTTTTTACTGTTTGTTATATAAGACCATCAAGATCATTTTATTCTTGAGTACATGGGGAGACCATACTCCTACTGGGCGTGTCCCTCGAGTGGCGGATAAGGGAAGCCCCAATGGGCTACTCTGAACAAAGAATAGGAGCCGCGGACCAAATGCTGCAGCAGAGGAATGACAGGCCAGCTGATGACAGATTTGCCATAAACCCCTATAAATCGGAAGATCCAAATAGAGAAAATGCTTTTCTTAGATGACATATGATAACCAATAAAAATCTCACATCAACAAGAAATCAATCAATTTTATACAGCAAGATTTCAGAGCTGATATAATAATTTTTAATTAACATGATAATTGTTCTTCAAAATAAAATAAGAAGATAATACTTTGAAGAAAGAGCCTTATTACGTTTATAGTAATTTTACTAAATCTTTATAGTAATTTTATTTTATTAATTAATGCTAAGTACTAGAGAAGAAGAAGAAGAAAACAAACTGTCGTCTTAAACCGAAAAAAAAAAAAAAAAAAAACAGAATAATTCTTACTCTAGATGAAAACACAATCCGGAAAGAGGATTACATAACTATAAATCTACCAAATATAAATAAAGAAATACGGGGATAAAGAAATAAAGAAAGAATAATGTCCTCCAGTTAGTACTTCTCAATTTTCCATAACGAAATAACATATTAAAGCAAAGATATTGCCCATTTCAGTATTATGTATTATGAAATAGAGAATTCAGGACAAAGTTAAACCAAGTCTTAGTATGCTGTCACTTTAGGAAACTTTGGCATCTTCTCAAATAGTCTTGCCTCGTTACGAAATATAGAGTGTGTATGTGTGCGTAAATTAAACAAAATTCTTCTTCTTTTCAAGGATCAGGCAGCTGCCTGTTTTGGCTTTATTGGTCTTTCCATCTTGTTGCTGATCTTCCCCCTCTGTCTCTTTCCCTTTTATCTATATCTATCCCCTCTTTTGGTAGCCGATATTTTCCATCCTGGAATTTTGTGCATCCTTTAATGGTTCTTAAAATCTCATCTCTTCAGCTTGTATTTTACTTTCGTTTTCTTTTTAAGCGTCCATGTTTCTGAAACATACAACAGAGTGGGAGTGGCCATTACTTTATAAAATTTTAGCTGACTTTCTCGTCTTTTTTTTTTTTTTTTAAATTCAGTGTTCTTTTAATTATTCCACAGATTTTCTGAAATTTCTTTATTTTTTCATCTACAGTATACCTTTATCTTTTAAATATGTTATTATGCAACCTAAACTGTGTCATCTCTTTTGTTATTTTATTATCTATAACTATTTTTGGTGTAACATGATCCTGACTTTTAAATGCCATGGCTTTTGTGAAATTTTTATACCGTATTGTTGGCTTATTTTGTTTAATTCATAAACTGATTTTTGAAGGTCATCTTCATTGTCTCGTAATATAGTTAAACATTATTAAACAGAATAACAAAAATATTATTGAACAAAATAATAATATAAATGTATAATACGTAAATATATATATATATATATATATATATATATATATATATATATATATATATATATATATATATATATATATATATATATATATATATATATATATATATATATATATATATATATATATATATATTTATGTTTACACAATTCCCTGTCTGAGTTGTGTTTCAACCTTGTGCGAGAGTTTTTCTGCTTTGCTGGGTTTTGTATTTTTATTATTCTTCTTTATTACTTAAATCTTAAATTATTAAAGTCTAAATATTTTAAGGCTCATGGCTCATTCTTCAAATAATACGCTAAGTTCAATGTATAGTTTTTTGGTGTTTTGCAATTTTTATTTGTTGTTCCCTCTTGTTATGCGCCAGAAGAAGTGGTCTATTGCACGAAACTAGTCGTGCAATCTACTTAAAATAGTATTTTTACTTTTATCTCTCGGCTTATGTATTAACAAAGCACATCGCCTCCAGGAGATGTGCTTTGCATTAAGGGTGAACATTAAGATTAGTGATCAGAGCTTATTCTACTTTTACCAAGAGTTGCCTTGGTCTTGCACTTTGAGGGTCAACTAGACTTCCAATACATGCAGGTGCAAACTTGACTTGTTTGTCTGTTTGCTTACTTGGGAAATGGAGTAAAACCAGGTTTAAAATAGCTTGGTATTTTTAACATTTATTATACCCAAGGTAAAAAACTTTCTACATTTCTATAATCTCTGTTCTGTTGTTGTGGGTGCGATTTATTTTTTTTAAAGTTGGTTCTTTTCAAAAAGTATTCGAACCAGTTGTGGGGTTTTCCTCTTATGCCTACCGCGTCGATTCTTCTTCTTCTTCTTCTTCTTCTTCTTCTTATTATTATTATTATTATATATATATATATATATATATATATATATATATATATATATATATATATATATATATATATATATATATATATATATATATATATATATATATATATATATATATATATACACATTAGGACATTTCAGTTAAACTCTAGTTATAGTTACATTTGTATACTGATTTTTGTTTGGTTAATGAAATGCTTATAGAAAATTGCTGCTTCTTTTCTTTGTATTTTTCTGCTCACCTTCTTTCTATACTCGTGTGTATATATTATAGACTTATCTTTCTTACACTGACTCGATATACTCCGCTTGGAATGGAAAGGTCGATCTTAATAATATTTTTTAATTTAATTTATTTTTTTTAAATAATTTATTGGTTGCTAAAATATTTACATATACAACAAACATCTTCAGTGACATTGCAACTTATAATTTTACAGAATTCAGCACTAAGTGCTGCATTTCGTACATTGGATTTCTATTAAAATGTTTAATAATACTTTTTTGCCTTTATATTATGTATTTACAACACATGTTCTTCCAGTATTAACAATGAAGATTATATAGAATTTTTTGTATAATTTTTAATAATAATAATAATAATAATAATAATAATAATCGACGCGGTAGGCATAAGATGAAAACCCCGTGGTTCGAACACTTTCTGAAAAGAACCAACTTTAAAAAATAAATCGCACCCACAATAACAGAACTGAGATTAATTGTGGCATTTCTCAAGGGAAAATTCTATCGCCATGCCTTTTAAATAATTTTATAAACAATCAGTCCGAGGCACAGGTATACGATTTCATCTGACCGTTACGTAGATCACACACTACTCACTGTCATACACAAAGACTCATCATATTTAAAAACAAACCTCAACTTAATCACTGATTGGCCCATGCATAAGTCTACCTTAATAAATAGCAATAAAGTTTAACTGTAACATTTTTGGAGCATGCGCACTCCTTGAAAGTGCATGCGAAAAACTAAATACAATGGCTGAAACGGTGTCTGGAGGAGTGATAGGTGGAAAATGTGCATCGGAGACCGGCATGATGGTCGTTGTTGCGAAGAATGTTTTTGATTTCAGTGGTGATTAGTGAGTTTTAGATTTTGTGAATCTTCTTTAGATAGCGGAGTAAAAGATAAAACTTTGACTTTTGATGCAATTTTCCGGCCCTTGCCCGTTCTCTTCGCAATTATATATATTTCTCGGGTAAGCATATTTGAATACTTTTAAACATGAACAGTTTTTAAGTCCCGACAACTTTGTCCAATCTCTGGATAAGAAGCTGGCGCTCGACCTCCTCAAAAAACTGTTGAAGAAATTTGAGGTACAGTGGCCAGGGTTTCTAAACCTATATTCAGCGACAGATGACTCCACAGAAGGGGACAACTCAACATCAGGGGAAGAAGGGAAGATGAACCTGATAATCTCTGCTCCCACAGACCATACAGAAACCCATGCTTGAAAAAAGCGTAAAACAGCAGAGACTCAGGTAAACGAAGGGGATGGAAGAAGATGCCTCCAACATTCAGCTCCCCACGCCCATCAATGCAAAAATTCCCGCCAATTGTACTACGGGAAAAAAGAACGATGGACGGCCCTCAGGCCTATTATGCAAAACCACCAAATTGCCTAATCATGGGCAAAAACCGTAGACGACAGAGTCAAAATCCAGTCTACCACAGTAGGCGACTACAGATACCTCACAAAAACCATGGATGAGTTAGATATTAAATATCATACTTATTCTCTGAAATCAGAGAAAAACCTAAAAGTTTTACTCAGGGGAGTAACAGAAAACATCTGCACAGATGAAATAACTGAAGACCTCTGCCTCCACGATCTCCCACCTGTCAAGGTCAGCAGAATGTTACGGGGCTACAAGAGTCCAATGCCCCTAGTACTCGTAGAGATACCTAACCCACACAAGCACATATACAACATAACAACGATCTGTGGTGTGAATATCACAACTGAACCACTAAGGAAAAGAGCCTCTTCGGACCAGTGCCACAGATGTCAGAAGTACGGACACGCACAGAAACTCTGCAGAGCAGACTACAAATGCCTCAAATGTAGGTAAAACCACCCCACAGCAACCTGCTCAAAACCCAGGACCTCACCAGCCAAATTCGCGAACTGCGGGGGCCCCCACCCGGCAAACTACAGAGGCTGCAGTCACTACCCTAGAAACAAAACAGACAACAAAAGGAAACAGATCTCTCAACCCTGTCCTCAAGCATCAGTGTCGGCAGCTCCCCAGTTGCCTGACACCCAACAAAAGACAACAAAACACTAGCTCTCACAAATGGAAAATACCAACAGTCTGGAAAGCCACCGTCGAAGCAGGACATACGTTGAAGTAGCCCGCTCATGCAAAGATATACAGCAGGACCAAATTCTTCCAAACATGACAACAGTCATCACAGCCTCATTGGCAAACATGCTTCAAGACTTCAGTAAATCAAACCCCTCCCCCCAAACTCCACAAAAAGATTTCTAAAAGAAACTCAAACCATCTTATCAATACTTGTTAATGAACAAAACTAGATTACTCCCAGACTCACTACAGATCGCTGCTTGGAACGGTAATGGCCTAAAAAAAACAAGACATTGGAGCTTCAAGAATTCTCTCACAGATACAACCCTGACGTCATCCTAATTAATGAAACTCATCTAAGACCTGCAGACAATCCAAAACTGAGAGGCTACACACTATACAGAAACGACCGACTGGACTACAGAGGTGGTGGTACACCCATATTTATCAGGAACTGCATCAGGCACAATGGAATACTCACCCCCCCCCAACCTCCAACCTAGAACTCACCGGTGTCGAAGTCCACACAAATTATTACTATTATTATTACTATTATTACGGGCAACTCCAGGGAGTCATTAGACTCATCGAGGGAGGCCCCAAATCATATTCATCACAACTATCTGACATTCATACAGTATCTATCATACCTCGCCTTAAACTCATTCACTGTCACAGCATCCACTACAGACTCATGGAGCGCATTCCACTCATTCACTACTCTAAAAGTAAAGAACCCAGCTCTAACACCTTTACTAACCACACTTTTGCCCAGTTTCCATGGATGTCCCCTAGTCCTTCCACAACCAGCCCTGTTCTCAAAAATATCTTCTGAATTAATTTTATAGAAACCCTTCAGTAATTTGAATGTCTCAATCATATCTCCCCTCCTCTGCCTATCAACCAATTTTTGCAACCCACAAATCCTCAACCTGTTCTCATACGGTTCATTCCACAGACCTGCTATCATCTTGGTCACTCGCCTCTGGATCCTCTCCACATCCTCCCCATCAAGAAGAAACCTAGGTGACCAAATCTGAGCACAGTAGTCGAGATGAGGTCTTATCAAGGCTCGATACAGAGGAACAATAACCTGCTTGTCTCTGCTTGTCAACGTATTCTTCAGCAACCAAGTGATTTGATGAGCTGTTTTGGTCACTTTTGCAATGTGTCCCCTAAATTTCAATTCCCTATCCACCAACACTCCTAAATCTCGTGCCTCATCAATTTCCTGGAGCAGGGTTCCACCAATGCAGTAAACTGCCTCCAATCTTTTCACCCCAAAATGCATAACCTTACATTTTGCCACATTAAACTGACATCCATTCTCCTTAGCCCAGACCTGCAATCTATCCAAATCATCCTGCAAAATTTTGACGTCATCTGCATTCACTATTGCCCTACCCAACTTCGCATCATCCGCAAACAAATGAACTGTTCCTCTCAGATCATTTCCTATATCATTTATGAACAAATTCAACTGGAAGACTTAAAATCTACGCCGCTTACAACTCCGCCGCTAAGACCCTGCTATTTTCTGACTTGGATGCTGTACTGGGCATAAATGAATCCATCATCGTCACTGGGGACTTAAACTCCAAACATCCCTCCTGGAACAGCAGAACCACAAATAAAAATGGCCGTCTCCTCTTCACCTACACAGGATTAAACAACGCTGTCGTAACAGGACCCACCGAACAAACCCACCACAGCCCAACTGGCACAGCCGACATCCTAGACATCGCCATCCTACACAACATCAAATACCAGTACAGCATTCAAGCACTGAACGAATTATCATCAGACCACAACCCAATCCTACATCCCTTACGGAACAAAGACCAGTCACCTCCCCCCCCCCCCAAAAAACCTCCATTGTCTGGGAGAAACTTAGGAAAGTGCTACCAGAACACATTGGTCCGGTTCCCCATATAAAAGCCAAGGAAGAAATACACATGGCAATAAAGAACCTCACCAATCAAATCAATAAAGCCATAACAGCAGCCACAGTATCCGCGATTACCCACAAACAAAACCTTCTCCCAGAAGAAATCATTGATTTAATAAGGGGAAAAAAACAGACAAAGAAAAAGATGCCACAACACACGTGTTCCCCAGGACAAAACAGCCCTCAACAGATTAAACAAATCAGTCCGAAAATTTCTCCAGAACCACAGGAATCAACAATGGAACAACAAGCTCACTTCCATCTCCACAGCAGATCATTCCATATGGAAATTCCTAAACAACCTCAGGAACAAGCGCAAATCCCCCCCCCCCTCTCCAAGCAGAACAGCATACTCAAATGCTGACAAAGCCGAAGCCATAGCAAGAAACCTAGAAAAACAATGCAGTCCTGCATATGAGAACCTAAACATCAGCCATGTATACAAGATCCATCGTAAAGTCAGGTTCACAGTAAATCGTCCTGATGACAATCCAAGCCCTATAATGCCTACCTCACCTACCGAAATAATTGGCATCATCAACCATCTCAAGATCAAAAAAAGCCCCAGGTCCCGACAGCATCACTAACATCCAACTTAGGGATGACAACAGAGAAAATCATCCTAATCAGACTCCAAGATCATGTCAACCAACTAAATATCATTCCACAAGAACAATTTGGCTTCCGTCAAAATCACAGCATCACCCAACAGATCCATAGACTGGTAGAATACATCACCACAGGATTTAATTGGAATCAGCACACTGGAGCCATCTTCCTAGACATCTCGAAGGCCTTCGATAAGATCTAGCACCAAGGCTTCCTCTACAAACTTATCATCGCTAACCTTCCACTAAACATGATACAAGTGATCAACTCATACCTCACCAACAGGAGGATGCAAGTCGAAATCAATGAAACAGTCTTAACCGAACGGAAAATCCTTGCTAGAGTTCCTCAAGGATCACTGCTAGCCCCGATCCTTTTCAACATCTATATTGCAGACATCCCTCAAAATCCTCTCACACCCACCATCGCCCTTTATGCAGATGACACGGCTATTCTAGCCAGATCTCGCCAACCACATCTCGTTACCAAAAAACTACAAGATACCATCCTGAATATAGAAAAATGGTTTAAAGACTGGCGACAACAATTAAACCCCCAGAAAAGCAAAATGATACTCTTCATAAGAAGACGAGCATCCCCCAAAGGAGACATCACCCTGTTCAACTCTAAAATTCCCTGGAAAACTGAAGCCAAATACCTCGGAATAATTCTAGATAAGCGATTATGCTTCAACAGCCACATCAAGAGCACATGCACCAAAGCTTCAAAAGTTATCGCCCAGCTATACCCCTTGATCAACAGACACAACAAACTAAGCTCAAGAAACAAAATTCTACTCTACAAGACAGTGATCCGTCCCACAATTATATACCCCTCCCCAGCCTGGAGCCAAACCTCCAAGACAAACATCTTCAAGTTACAAAGACTACAGAACCAGTGTTTGCGAATGATACTGGATGCCCCGTGGTTCATCAGGAACGCCCAGATCCACCGGGACATAAATATCCCCTAGATCTCTCCACTACTACGCTCCCTAGCAGAAAAATTCTTTATGAAGACATCTACGCATCCAAACCAACTAATACAATAAGCCGGAAACTTTGTCGGTAATGACCACTGGAAACATAAAAAACCGAAAGCCATCCTAACACTCAACGACGTATAACCACTTTTACCCACTCAGGGCGAGCTAAAATAGCTCACAAATATCTCCCATCACTGCTCCCGAAAGTGACAGCAGGGAATATAAAAAGCGTCAAGTATCACCCTCTGCACCATATATATCCTGCGTCCTGCGTCATAACATTTTTATGCGGATGATATGGCAATTCTTAGCAGATCACTCAGGCCGAATATAGCTACACAGCGCTTACAAATTGCAGCAACAAATGTAGAAAACTAGTTCAGAAAATGGAGAATAACTGTAAATGCCGATAAAAGCACTGCCATTCTCTTCACGAGAAGAAACGCATCTCACTTCGGAGAAGTTAAACTTTTTAACATAGCTATCCCATGGAGATCTAGCACCAAATATCTAGGCATTCAACTTGATAACCATTTAAACTTCAACTCCCGCATAGTTTATGCATGCAAAAAAAGCAAACTCTGCAATTGTGCAACTCTATTCTCTCCTCAGTCGAAGAAGTGAAGTCAGTATTGAAAACAAACTACGGATCTACAAAACAATTATCAGACCCACGTTAACTTACGGATCGCCGGCTTGGGGTCACACTTCCCCCACCAACATCAAAAAGCTACAAGTTATTCAAAATAAGTGCCTCCGTATGATTTTCAACGCTCCGTGGTTTGTCAGAAATGCTCTCTTACATCGCGATGCCGATATTACAGATATTCCCACGTTTCTCCATAATATTGCCACTGCTTATTTTGCCAAAGCAGCTGTTCATCCCAATCAACTCATTCAAGAGTCATCTAACTATGACGAACACGTAGGTGGAAACATAGGCGCCCGAAAGCTGCTCTGCTCTTCGGTTCAGGCGCCCCCGTACAGCCCTAATTAATGTGAGCCAGGTGCTCACTAACTTCTAATATAAGTTTGTTTCATAGCGATGAAGGGATCAGAATCCATGGGATTGAAGTCCATCAAGCCACATAAGTTAACAGTCCAGTCATAACATTTAGACAACCTCGGATGGACAATCTCTCACACATCTCACTGAAATGCCATACTACACATTGCGCAAGAGAAGAAAAACCTGTCCTTGCCCAACAATCCAGGAAGTTATAAACTTCAAATAGTTAGGCCTGAACTTTGACTACAATATGCAATGGAACACACACACATATTAACTATATATTTAAAAAAAAAAAAAAAAAGCCTATGCACTACTTACAAGACATATTACCTTTTACCTTCAAATAATAGGAAAAGTCATCATAAATCCCTAGGTGAGTCTATAGTGACATGGAATATCTTGCTATGGTTCTGCACAACAATACATAATAATAATAATAATAATAATATTATTATTATTATTATTATTTTTTTTTTTATTACAGCAATAATAATCATTTTTAACACAGTTTATTATCTTTCAAAGAAATTAGATGAGTGTAGGGTACATTTTGTTAGATGTTATTAAAATTATTATTATTAGGACAATACAATATTACAATTAATATTAAAAAAAAATAATAACTACACTCATTGCAAAATAGGCTGATGGCAACAACAGTGACTGAGTGTCAAACTAGTATCCCCTCCCCCCTTTTTCATCCATCAACAATCGACTTCTGACTCTAACAAATGTTAGCCCTTACGCTATAATGCTAAGACTACTTTTCTAGATAATACCGAAAGACAATAACGATTCCATATCAAATCAGATCTGAGCATATAACATACATTACAAGGAATTATAATATTTCACGTGGAAAAGCAACTCGTCAATTCTGTTGCAGACCTACTAAATAAACTTCCATACGGTATGAAGAACCTAACTTCGTAGGCTGCCCCTAAAGAAAAGCACTTCATGTTCCCAATGCTCATCACGCGACAATAACAATGCCTAATATTAAAACAGCCAAAAAAAAAAAAAAAAAAAAAAAAAAACCTTTTAGGTACAGAGCCGCATTTACCATTAGGCGCAAGATGGGAACCTCATTTTAAACCTTACTCCTCACAAAGAAAACAATAAAAAAAAGCAGCGTAGTTATAATTGCAAAATAAAATACTTATTTTTAAATATTAAATTCATAATATAAAAACTAGAGGCCGCTGAAAAATTTGTGAGGCTTCCCGCTTCCATTTGAAATACATTGTTCTTTCCTTAGTTTCTCAAACTTCAGATATCCACGTACCCCTTCTTAAATTTTCATTTATTACCAAGTACCCCTAATTAATAAATTAAAAATAAATTTATTAATTAAATAAAAATAAATAAATAAATAATTAAAATAATAATTAATTAATTAATTAATTAATTAATTTTATTAATTAATTAATAAATTTAATTAATTAATAAATTTATTTAATTAATAAATTTAATTAATTATTTTAATTAATAAAATATTAATTAAAATATTTTTTTTAATTAATTAATATTAATTAAAATTACTGATAATCCTTCACGCTGAAAAAGCTGTTAATGAATTAATTAATTAACAGTTTCTTTGGGTGCATCGTCAAAGTCATCTACGCAAATTGAGTTATATTCTTTCCCATTATTTCAAGCAAAAATTACCAGTAATTTACAAGACTTGAGATACGCAGATCAGCTATCAAGAAGTGCATATGATTGGTGCGGAATTAACAAAAGATCGCGCGAACCAAAGACAAATTGGCATTTCAACAGTTGAGTTGAAATGCCAAATCCCTTCGACCGAATTCCAGAATATCTGAAACACATTCACTATATATTTCTTAGTTTTAACACGTTAACGATGGGGGGGGGTGTCAAGCAAAACCATATGTTCCACCGGCAACATATGGTTTTGCTTGGTCTATACAGCTGTTTCTGTTGGAGAGGGGATGTGATTCATTAGTTAGTGCCGTTTTATCCCGGTTGTCGCTAATTGCACTGTTTGTTGAAAAATATAATGACTCCTTTAATTATGCACAGCCGAAAATTGCCACGTACCCCATAACGACCTTTCGCGTACACCCCGGGGGTATACGTACCACACTTTGAGAAACACTGCCTTAGAATATAAAACTAACAGGAACTCTGTATTGTAAGTGTACCATTTCTTTGCTGGAAGTATATACACGTCCAGCAAAAGCTGGATAATATTCTGTCCAACTGCTGAAAGAACATGGATAAGAAGTGTAGTTTGACCGTCATCATGTCCATTAGAAGGTGAGATAATCCTTCACGCTGAAAAAAACACTTAACTACATTACCTGGCATACGTAGTAGCTACGTTCTGTGGCCTACATCAAGAAACGCAGGTGCTTGCCGTTTGCTCGGTAACCGGAATCTAAGTTATATCAGACTAAATACCTATGAGTTATATTCATTTTGCTGCTTGTTTTTATCGTATAATTATAGTTTTTAATGCCAACGCAAAATAAGAAATCCTTTCATACTTTCTTCATTTCATATTGTATCACTTTGAAAGATCAATGTCACTATCAATTTTTTTGATAATTATTTTAATCGCCAATACATTTTAAAATTCTCCAAGAACTTGATTGAAGATAATTATTTCTGTCAAACAATTATTTTATAAATTCATGAAAATCCGAATCTAAAAATGAATACAGCCTCCATCTGTTCCAAATTAAGTTTCCTGTTTTATTCATAATCTTAGTTCGAAGGTTAGTTATCATACGTAAATCTTGAATTATACATGTAATGCATATTTTTTATAACGTAATCTGTTGGTTTTTGCATTTCAACTTTCTTGGTTATCCCCCGAATCACTCACTACAAATCAAAATAAACGACTGTTATAAAGTCAACTGTTATCTACATATTCTCAGCTAATTTCGATATAATGCGGCAGCTTTGAAGTAGCGATATTTTCCCTACAGTTTATCTTTTGAAACATGTGGAAGTGCATGCGTCAAAATGAAATTTTATTTCCAAAATTTTCATAACAGAATTATTTCGCCTTTAATGGCTAAATCCCCACTCCTAAAATTATCACCACACACACACACACACACACACACGCAAATACTACTAGATAAGATGTGCGCACTTTCTTTTTGTTTGAATTCGTTATATTTCCCAAGTAATTTCATCCGCATACAGACAAATCGGCCCTTCAGAACACACGCAATTTACAGACAAAAAAATACTAGTTGTGGTGGACGGTAGATGGCGTTGATGGAGATGATTCGAAGTAGTGGTTCGGTGTAGTGGTTGAGATAGTTATAGGTATCCTCCCGCGTTGAGTCTTCGGACTCCTTGGAGGCGTCAGGAATAATAATAATAATAATAATAATAATAATAATTGTACTGTTGCAGTTTTAAGCAAAAGACAAAGACATAGAATTTCTGATAAAAATATCATTGGATATAAATTAAAAAGACTCACAATCGGAAACCCCTAGAAATGCAGTTTAATACCATTTATTTTCATAAAAATAAATAAATAAAAAAATAAAAAAATCGTTCCTAAAATTGAAATGTCCGACCCATATAATCTTATTTTGCAAGGAAAGGAAGCAAAATATCATATTTATTTCAATAAATGTTATTTAAAAAATATAAATATTTGACATAATATTTCCAATGCAAACAAACATTTTGATTATTTATTTTCCCACATGTGAAATTCATTTTTATTTGTGAAGAGACCACAATAAGTAAATTGTGCAAAAAAAAAAAAAAAGAAAAAGGGTCAATCCAAGAAATACAGTGCACATAACTACAGTAATTCGTTAACAGCGAGGAGGGGGGGGGGGGGTAATTGCATTTTAGCAGATAGAATGCTGATGAAACTTCATCAGCATTCTGCCTTTTTATTAGGTCAAAGGGATTTTGAGTATATTTGTGAACAGATATATTCAACATAACTTAGCCAATTTTGTTGTAAAAAGTGCCACATTTGAAGAAATATTAGCGGCATAACAATAAAATAGCAAAATTCATAATGCTTCAGAATAACTTGATGATTTTGATAATATCAAAACAAGATGAGACACATCTGTAGAAATCTATTATTATTATTATTATTATTATTATTATTATTATTATTATTATTAGAGTCCTTTTAATTATGAACTTTAATAAATTTGTATTTTTGTGTTTTTAAATAAATAAACTCATTTTGTCACAGATGGTTTTCATAGGGCCACCCTGACTTTCAGACTATTGTTCTTCTCAATATTGTAAAAACTCGATTGTAGCTTAAATATTCCAAAGCACATTACATCGATTTTTTACTTAGGTCAAGTTCCATAAGAATGTTGTGAAAAATAACCTTCTTTGTCTCTGTATATTTTGTATTAGATATTTTTGTAAATAGCCCTTTGGAAATTAACTGTATATACTTCTTTAATAAGAATATCTTAGAGTGTTAAAAACAAAGGCAATGTTTTTTGCTGGAGCTGTATGTAATAAGATCTACATGGCGGTATTAGAAAGGTTGTTTATTAAATTTTGTGTGTATGAGAAAGGCCTACAAGCTCTGCACGTAAACACCTCCGAAGTCAGTCAGAAAGGTTCAAACAACTTTCTGATGGTCGGCAACTTACAATCAAAAGAAGGCACAGAAGAGAACAAAGAGCGGGCTGAACTTGAAACTTAAGATGAACGAATCATGCCGAATTCTTCCGGGGTTACAAACTTCGTGCGAGGTCTCAGAGAAGGCATAATAAATGGGAACAGAGCCAAGCATATAGGGCTTCCCGGATTCAGAAGTCGCTAGAGAGAGAGAGAGAGGGCTTCCCGTTTCCAGACGTTGCCAGAGAGCAGCTTCCCAGTTCCAGTCTTAAGAGAAGGCTTCGAGTTACCGAAAGGAGATGTTCCAATCGCCGGAGAAAAGATTCCAGGCCAGAGAGGAATCCCGGTTGACAGTTGGCATCAATTCGAGTTAGTGGAGGCTGCAGAAAAAGGAGGCAGTTGTCCAGGCATTTTTGGCGAGCCCAAGCAGAGGAGAAAAGGTGAGACAAATTACCCGAAGCACCTTCGCTCGGAAGTTTTTCTTTTCGCCTTGGGAGAATAACTTTTTGCCAGAGCTGTATATGAGTACCTCAGGGCACAGCTCACAGTCCGCTATTTTCCCGATGAGATATTTCTGAAGCCAGATATCCTGAAGGAAGCTCAAGATATGAGATGAGAGAATTGCCTTAGAATTTTTTGTGCAAGACCTTTGATTGAATGTGCGATACAGAGCTTTTGTAAGTTATATACCTTTGTTCAATTCCTCTTATAATGTGTTTATTTGGACAATTAAGATTTAGATTAACAGTAACAAGAAGTGTCATTAAGAGAATCTATTGGCATATTTGAAGTTGATGCATTACAGTTTATTAAAGTAACTTAATAGCGAGTTAGATAACCTCTTTGCAAGTATACTAGAAGTTTAATAAGTGGAAATTGTAAACAGAGTAAATACGTTTTTGAGTTAAAGAAAGTTTTTGCAATCATTTTGAAACATGTTCCAGAGACAACAGAGGTTATTTTGTGTGCTGCTGCTATTTGTATTAATTAGTTGGATAAGAGCAGTTTCTATATCACATAAATAGAGCATTTGAATATCAAGTTTATTATTACTTATATATTAAATTAATTTTTCAGTTAATTTTTTCGTGCATCAAGATTCTAGTCATTTTATGGTAAAATGGCGAGTAAAAAAGTGAATTTTAGCGAGCATAACAAGTTATCATTACTATTAATTGCCTCTACGTTTTAGCAAAAGCTGGAATTACCGTAAATTCAAAATTTTTATTTTTAGTGAGAATATCTGAACTTTACAGTTCATGAAGTTCATGAAGTTACATGAAATTTACAGTTCATGAAGGGTATGAATGAATTGAAAGGAGATAAGTTTTTTATGAGAGAGGACTTGAAAGTATTGTTAAAGGTAGCGAAAGAAAAGAGTGACAGAGTTAGAATGGTGAGTCTGTTGCCATGGTACGAGAGAGAGGAGTTTAGAAGGAGGGCCATAATCATAAATGACTCTATGCATAGGTGATGCAGATGGTGTGGTGTGGAATTCATGGACGTGTGGAATGAGTGTGATGGGCAAAAGGATTTATACAAGATGGATGGCCTGCATTTGAATGGATTTGGTGTGTGGAGACTGGAAAAAGTGTTGCTGAATGAAGTGAAAGTGGATGTGCAGAACCAGGGAAACTAGAACTTTCAAGGAGGGGGAGAGTGGAGATGCGAACATCAGTGAGACGGTTGAGTGTAAGAATGTATATAATGTACCTGAGCCAGTACTAAGGAAAAGAAATCAGAATGGAATAGTTACAATAACACATCAAGATAGGAGTGGGACAAAGGGACTTCTGCATTTCATGTATACTAATGCCAGGAGTATTAGGAACAAGAAGGAAGAATTTTTGGCCTTGATTGGCTTTCCTGGCCACAGGTTATTGGCATTAGTGAAACATGGCTGACGGAAGATGATATAGTTAGTGGAATAGAATGTGTAGGTTATAGTGTGTTTAGGAGGGACAGAGAGAATAAAATGGGGGAGGAGTGTTTATTGATGATAGCTGATGAACTGCAGCCAAGGAGAATAGAAGTTGTATTGCAGGATAGAGAAAAGTGCTCATTTGAGGCTATTTGGTGTGAGATTGAGACTGGCAGAACAAAATATACAGTTGGGTGCTGCTATAGACCAGGTGATGGAATAGATGGTGGAGATAGTATGCATAAACAAATTGATGAAATGAGTGGAAGGAGGGTAATTATTATGGGGGATTTCAACTATGGTGACATTGACTGGAAGGAGGAGAGGACACATGTCAGGAAGGAACTGGATTTTATTCAGTTACTAAGGGATAACTATCTGAGACAGCACATAATAGAAAAAACTAGGGGTTTGAGAGTGCTTGATCAGGTAATAGCATCTGAGAATTTGACTGTAATGAATTCCACATATACCCTGTCTTAATCGAAAATTCCACACCATTAGCCACCTCCCAGGTTAGCCACCTTATGATCACTCTCACCAATAGGTGGCAACATGGTCATAAGGTGGCTAACCTGGGAGGTGGCTAAAGGTGTGGAATTTTCGATTAAGACAGGGTATATGTGGAATTACCGTGCTGGCAAGTATGACAAGCTTAGTAGATTGCTTGGATCAGTGCCATGGCATGTACAACTGCAAGGGCTGGATGTCGATAGAGAATGGGAAGTGGTCAAGGAGCATTTGCAGGAGGTTATGGCTGATTGTATACCTAGGGTCTGAATAGTAAAACAAGTAGGGGTTAAATGGATGAATATCACCATTAAGCTTGAGCTGCAAAAAAAAGAAACAATTGTGGAGGGAATTTAAAGAGAAAGGTGACCTGCAGGCACATGACCGGTATAAAGCGCTGGCCAGAAGGGTAACTCGTGTGGTAAGAAAGGCAAAAGCGGATTATGAAAGGAAACTAGTTATGCAAGATAAAGAGAATTCCAAACAGTTCTTTCAATATGCTGCAAGTAAAAGAAAAACTGTACACGGCAATATGATCTTAAGGAATGCCGATGGCAAGGAGGCCACTAAATCAGTTGATATAGTGGAATTACTGAATGAGCACTTTGCAAGAGAATATCATCCAGGTGGTGACATTGAAAGAATGGATAACATATGGAACATATGAGATTGGATAAAGGGTTGGTGAGATGGATGGGTGAGTGGTTGATGGAGAGATATCAAAGAGTAGTTTATTCAGGAGTAGAGTCCAAAATACGGCTTGTGACTAGTGGTGTGCAGCAGGGTTCTGTTCTTGGACCACTGCTGTTTACTTTGTTCGCTGATGATGCAAAGTTGGGTAGGGCAATAGTGAATGCAGAAGATGTCAAAATCTTGCAGGACGACTTGGATAGATTGGAGGTTTGGGCTAAGGAGAATGGATGTCAATTTTATGTGACAAAATGAAAGGTTATGCATTTTGGGGTGAAACGATTAGTAGCAGTATACCACATTGGTGGAACTGTACTCCAGGAGATTGATGAGGCCAGGGACTTGGGAGTGTTGGTGGATAGGGAGATGAAGTTTAGCGGGCACATTGCAAAATTGGCTAAATCAGCTCATCAAATCACTTGATTGCTGAAGAATACTTTTACGAGCAGAGACAAGCAAGTTATTGTACTTCTGTACCGAGCCTTGATAAGACCTCATCCTAGATTTGGTCACCTAGGTTTCTTCTTGATGGGAAAGAGGTTGAGAAGATCCAGAAGCCAGTGACCAAGATGATAACAGGTCTACGGAATGAACCTTATGAGAACAGGTTGAAGATTTGTGTTTGCAGAAATTGGTTGATAGACGGAAAAGAGGAGATATATAATGGAGACATTCAAATTGCCGAAGGGTTTCTATAGGATTAATTCAGAGGATATTTTTGAGATCAGGACTGGTGGTGGGAGGACTAGAGGACATCTATGGAAGCTTGGCAAGAGTGTGGTTAGTAAGGGTGTTAGAGCTGGGTTCTTTACTTTCAGAGTGGTAAATGAGTGGAATAAGCTGCCAGAGGCTGTTGTGGGTACTATGACAGTGAATGAGTACAAGGCAAGGTATGATAGATACTATGAGAATGTCGAATAGTTTTGTGGATATGATGTTTAGCGCCTCCCCTCGATCAGTCTAAGGACTCCTTGGAGTCGCCCGTAGTATTAATAATAATAATGATATGTTCCAATTTTTACCTTGATTAGCAAGCTTAATTTGATTACATTTAAATTCTTTAAAAAAAAAACTTTTATCCTTATAATAAATTATTATCATACCTAAAAACGAGACTTTTTGTGGTAATGAGACCATAGGTACTTTATTAATATAATCCCGCCTACTAGTTTCACTAGCGACTATCTAGCTTTGTCAAGGCTGACCGGTACACACAGAAAATATGAGAGAAAACAGAAACGTTGCTAACTATTAGGCAGTTAAGTTTGAACATATGCGTGACAATGCGTGCATGTGTTGAGAAGCTTCAGTCAGAATCATGGATACGTGCTTGTTTGCACACGTGTTACATGATTTTTCGCGTATTGTAGTTCCGTTAAACTGAGTGAGTTGATTAAGATTTTCTATATATATCCTTCAGTATGGCACCGTGTTTTCTGTTGAGGTTGTTACCCGTTCTTAATACCACTGCTGCTTCCTTGAAAATTCTGTAACCGTGATCATCAGACTGTGCTGTTGTGATTAACATCCCCAACATGCTCCTTCTGTCTGATTTCCAGGCTTCTTGAAGTTTGCCCAATGTATGAAAGTCCGCACGTACATGGAATTCTATAAACACCTGGATATTTGAAAAATGGTACACTGTCTTTAGGAGATCTTAACACTTGTCTGATGGTAGTGGTAGGCTTAAATACCACTCTGATGTTGTGAGATTTTAACATTCTCGCTAATGTTGAAGAGACTGAATCTACATGAGGGATGACTACTGTTGAATCGTACTGGGTGACTGTTCCTTGTTGGTGGAGGTTGTCTTTATACAGGAACATGTTTATGATGTTTGTTCCAAAACCATTCTGCGATAGTGTTAGCAGTTTTTCATTTTACTGTTACACGTTTATTTTAACAAACCAAGATACTACTGTTTCTATTTTTGTATTTTTTTAAGCTTTTAACGTAATTGTTTATTTTATTTATATATTTATTTTGGATTTAATAAATATTTATTTCGTTTTGATAGATTAATACACATAATGATGCCAAGAAAATTTGAATCCGGAGCTAGTAAAAGAAAACGACTCAGAGAAAATGAAAAACTGCTAAATAGTCCAAAGGGGGCAATTTTGTCTTTCTTGCGTTCTGAAAATGAAGAATTTCGTAGAACTGGAGTTGTACTTCACAGTTCTCGGAATGAAAACGAAACATTGGTTTCATTATCAGGAGGAGATGAAAGTGAAAATGAAGAACATCAAAATGATGTGGAAAACATAGAAGGAGAGAAAGAAGTAAATGAAACAAATGAAGAGGATTCTGAAGAAAATTTTCAATCGGAGTCTGTACTTACCAGCGAGCAAGCTATCTCTTATCCTACCGATATAGCAGTGTAGCCACTTACTATTAATGAACAGTTTGTCGAGCATATTTTAATAAATATGCCCCAGAATGTTGGTGAAATCGAAAATTTAAAAAAAGAATACACAGAACGCAATAGAATATATGTCAGAAATGGAAATATAATATATGTTTGGCAACTTTTAGACAGAATGATCAATATTAGCTATGAGAAAGCCTTTACAAAAAGCAAACGAAACCAAATTAAAAAATGTAACTACCTTTATGCAAATCATATTAAGTCTAAACCTTCTCTTCCAGACAACAAAGTTATTTTCAATTTATCGGATTACGTATTAACTAAACCAGGGATCGCTATTCTCAAAAATGGTTTCAACTTTGCGATAACACCTGTTCACATACCTAAAGTGGATATCATTTGTAATATAGATAAGGCAATCTCGTCGTTACCTCGACACACAGCCAATGAATGACCTTAGATTAAAAAGTATTGCCATCCTCTCTTCCTCAAGAACTCCCAACACAAACTTCACCCCTCTGGAAAAAAGAATTATGCTTAATTGAAAGAAAAAGAAAGATATCATTATACTCAAAGCGGATAAAGGAAACAGCACAGTGATCTTAAACACCAAAGACTACGAAGATAAACTTAGCTATTTGCTATCAGAACATGTCTGTTTACCATGTCCGAGTAACAGATCCAAAGTTAAAAAATCATAATGATACGCCACATGGTTAACTGACCAACAGAATTAATTAAAAATTGAAGTCGATGCATCCTCTAACTCCTAGACTATATGGCGTTCCTAAAGTTCACAAAGATGGAGTTCCATTACGCCCTATTGTGGACGGTATCAACTCTCCTACCTATCTGTTGTCTAAGCACCTCGCAAAACTCCTACAAAAACATATCCATAATTCGGATACTTATATTAGAAATTCACAACATTTTGTAGAGAAATTAGAAAACATCTCCATCTCCGAAAACGATCTACTAGCCAGCTTAGATGTCCAAACTTTATTTGGACATCTAAGCTGGTGGAATCAAAAAAAAAAGATGACTTATTTGAATTCTTAAACATCCCTGTGGTAGAAGTCATCAACATTTTAGGTACTTTGTTTCCACAAGATATCGCTTCGCTGTTCAGTCATTGCCTAACATCAAACTATTTTTTATGGAAGAAAACCATTTACCAGCAATTGACTGGCTTGGAAATGGGTAGCCTCCTCTCACCATCTTGTGCCGATCTTTTCATGGAAGATCTTGAAATTAGAATTTTATCTCAAGTAGACCCCAAACCCACAGTATGGTGGAGATATGTGGATGACATCTTCATTGTGTGGAACCAAAAAAAAAAAGATGACTTATTTGAATTCCTAAATAAGATCAACTCCTTTTACCATTCAATCAAATTCACTCTGGACCCAGTTTATAGAAAATCCACGAATATAGGATGTTATTTACACTTCAGCTCCTCCCACCACATTTCTAAAAAACAGCATTGTACATATGCTAAAGAAGAGAGCTGTCCTGATTACAAGACCAAAAAGATCTCCAAGACGAATTGACATTGATATCCAACAACCTCATCTTGAATGGCTTCCCTGGAGACTTGTTAACAAGATTCTGTTGTCTGATCCACCACAAAGACAACAAGAAGACATTCAATATATTACCACAATCATCATTCCATACGTGGGGACAGCCTCTAACAAGGTTGCTAAACTCCTCAAACCACATAAAATAAGAGTGACCTTTAAACCTAAAGATACAATTCGAAAACTCTTAAGATCTCCAAAAGACTTCCATCCTTTCTTTAAATATGCTGGAGTTTACAATATCTCTTGCTCTTGCGGATTAAGTTACATCTGCCAAACTTTAAGAAGCCTTGAGATAAGACAGAGAGAACACATCGGATATGTCAAAAACAACAGACGAAATATATCGGGCTTATCTTCCCATTTCTCCACAACCAACCATGTCATTGAGTGGGATAAAAGCTGTATCCCTTACATAGAAGAGGATTGCCGCTCTCTATTTTTAAAGAAGCCACAACAGTCGCCCGTTCTGTAGAAAATCTTAATAGGAACCAAGGTTTAATCTTCTCCGAGATCTGGAAGACCCTAATTAGATCTTTAAACACACAAGAAATGAACTTTAGCACCAACTATAAAACGTTCCTAAACAACAACAAGTGAAATCATGTACGCGCCACACGTGTATTGCACACGTTCAGTGTTGTTTTGTAATTTATAATTAGAATTCTGTTAATGTCTGTAACAGGTTTTGTTAGCTTTACTTCCTCTCATCAGTCCTGTACCCTGAAGATGCCAACAGCTCAAGTTGGTGAAACTAGTTGGTATTAAAATAGTTTTTCTCAGATACTTGATCAAGATTTCCCAAATAGTCAATTTACATACGTAAATATATCACATTTTACTGTAAAAAGGCGAATGGAACAAAGGAGAAACGAAGTGTGGCTAATTTTGTCAGAAACCAGCAAAGCAATTTACTGCTTTGTTTGTAAATTGTTTTCTAAGTCAAATAATAGCTTAATGAAGGGTTTAATGACTGGGGAAATATAACACGAACCTTATGTGATCACGAGCATTCTACTGAGCATATACGAGCGATGTGCACATATCGCAAAAGAAAATCAAGTTCAGTAAATAGTCGAATTGATTCTGAATTGATCAAGCAAATACAATCTAAAGAAAATTATTGGAGAGAGGTTTTAAAAAGAATAATAGCTACCAATAAGTTACTGAGTAAACTAGGGCTAGCATTTAGAGGAAATGCAAATGATATTTTTTCTGATTCTTGAGGAAATTATTTATCGTTTTTACATTATTTAAGTAAATTTAATGATTTTTTTAAACATCACATGAAAATGTACGCCAACTGTGGCTCTGGCAGATCAAATTATCTTTCTTACCATACTTGTGATGAATTCATAGCGTTAATAGCTTAAAAAAACAAGAGAAACATTAATATCAGAAATTAAGGAAGCTGCTTATTTTGCAATAATACTCGATTCAACGCCAGACATCACCCATAATGACCGACTAGCTATGATATTTAGGTATGTTGCCGCAAATTCTGACATAAGAGAAACATTTATCGGGTTCATCAGTATTACACAACATAATTCCTTATATTTAGAAGAGGTAGTGTTAAAAAAATTAGAAGAATTATCTTTGGATATAAAAATGTGCAGACGGCAAAGCTATGATAACTCTGCCAATATGAAAGGTATCTGTACAGATTGACAAGCTAGGCTGAAAAATCGTAGTCCCTCTGCACCATTGGCGCACCCAGGATGGGGGCCAAGGGCCCTGCACCCCAAAAAAAGAAAAAGGAAAAAAGACTAGAAACATTTTCAAAAATCTTTTCCTAATTAAAATTATTTTTTATTTTATTTATGTTGTGTCGTGTCTTCTATTTCTAGACTACTTATGAATTAGCGGTCACATAAGGTGAGAATACAGTCTGACTCTCAGCAATCACGGTCTTCGTTCGCCTTGCGTTCACAACAAAATAAAACAGTGACCTGTCGTTATTATGCATTGAATCAGATGTAATGGACTCGATCAATTATGCTGACATTATAGATATATTTGCTAAAACCAAAGTCAGGAAAAAAAACTTTTAGTTATTAATTTTTTTATTTAAATTTGAACTGATTTATTTTCATACTTTTTTTAAAATGCAAATATACCAAAGTTGTATTGTGTTATTAAAATGAGTTATTATGGAAATATTGACTTTTATTTTCAATAAACTAAAAAAATGCTTATTTTTGAGGCCCTCATAATGATGTTGCGCCTCGGGCCTCCAAAAGTATAAATGCGGCCCTGTTTAGGCAGGAGATGAATTTCATCATCCCGCTTATTGGAGGCCTCAAGTGGCTTGATAAAGTTCCATGTTTGGTCTCTAGAGCAGGATTTCCGGAATATGTAAAAAATAAATAAAAAATTCCAAAGATATCTAGAATTAATAAAACTTGCAAGGAAAAAAATCCTTAGCCCATCCACTCCACGGTAAAAAATATACTATAGGTGTATAATAACCTTTTATGGGTGGGAATCACAAATAAAAAAAAAGTGTAATTATATTCTTATTCATCTTCACAACAAGCCATACATCGGCTCGAAAGATATGAACAAAACAAATACACTGCCAATGTATTGTCCCCACTGTTACCGTTGCTATAATTATGTATAATTTAAAAAATAAAAATAAAATTGATGCTCTCAGCATTGTGTATAAATGCATCAGAGAGGTAATTATTATAATATCTTAATTGGAAATATATATATATATATATATATATATATATATATATATATATATATATATATATATATATATATATATATATATATATATATATATATATAAGTATTGAATTAGGCTAGCAATGGGTCAGTTCATTGACTGACTTATTCCAAGTTTTTTTTTTTTTGGATGTTATTTAATTCCTTCCGGTTATTAGAAACCAATTAATGAAAGTTGGTGTAGATGATGGAAGTGGTGAAGATGGAGAGGCGTAGAGTAGGTGCCCTCCCTAGAGGAGTCTTTTGACTTCTTGGAGGTGTCACGAAATGATAATAATAATTATATTCGACAAATATTGAATAAAATTTGAATTAGTAATAAGCCATCAAACTGAAGGTCTCAAAGCATTCACTTCACGCCATTACATGATTTTTTTTCCCACTTGATATTTTAATTAAATGATGGATTGATGCAATAATACTGATACAAGCATTTTTTCTGAAGTTGTGTTTTGTATCGCGTTAATGTCTGTAAACTTATAACGAAACAATTTTGGGGAACTCACGTTAGCCCACATTTATGGGGAGATTGCGGGAGGGATTGGAAAACAGTGAATAAAACAAATAGAAGTGATGACTGCAAATGAAAGTGTTAGCGGTGGTAAGTTGCTTGTGACTTGAAATATTCAAAGATATAATAAGCGAGCTTCGATTTCTCCAACTCGAGATCGGACTCCCTCGAAAAACAGAGACAGCTATTTGTGGGCTGGATTACTCGCAAGGCAGATTTATCGCCGACAAACAAACGAGGATTTCAGTTCGTTCACCCGCTTTCAACGCAAGGCGAGGCACTCAACTCATCAAGGCGGCTACGCTTGACCGGTGAACCTTGCATCGCAGCTCACGAGACAGCCACGGCAAAAAATGCTTCTCATTCCAATGGCGACATACATCAGGTGGCGCGTTTACCTTCTTTTAATTTCGGTTAAACGCTTTTTTTTGTTATATATTTATTTCGCGCACTGTTTATTTACCTGCGTCACTCTCACAACTGGTGCAGCTTGTACCGGATGTCGCTACGTCTGTTTACCTGAGAAGCAAACATTCTCCTCCCCCCCCCCAGCCCAAGGATCATTCAACATTTTCAATAGAGAAAGTGTTGGTTAGCCCATTTCTTTTACTATTTAATTTAACAACTGAAAAATAAAATCGAATTTTTTTCCGAACCGATTTAGAACCTGTGCGTTTCCAAACACGAGCTTCTCCTATCCACCAGCTTGTCTGAGCGTCAGTGGCAAGTACAGCCTCATTCTTTGTCGCTCATAAAAAAAAAAATCAACTGGGAGGTAAATCCTCCGCCCCTTCTGTGAGACCATCTAACTCAAGTTATGTATCCAATCTTGGGGTTTTACCACCCACAAAATAAACAAACGGGCATAGAACGCGTGCAATTAACAAACATAACCAGCTTGCCTCATTCCCTTAGCTGCTTTTGTCATTAATTCCAATCAATCCGATGCTTTCAAAATTCCCTCTCGTGCTGATGGGAATCGAACCCTAATCTTTCCAACCAAAGGGCATCGTCTTTACTGAGCGACAAGTGGTTCTATCATAACCAGCTAAAGTAAAATATAATTAAATTGCTTTTAAAACAAAGACCCAAAGAAAAGTGCACACTTTAAGCGTTATGTGATTATGTACTTAACGACTGACTATTAAGACAGTAGATATCAACCGAGCAACCAAAGCTGATTACAGATATTGCAGGATAGTTTGATTTTTTTTTTTTTTTATCGAGATTATGCGTACAATAAAGTCGAAATTTTTGAAGATATTCATCTGATCTTTCTCACTCCCTGAGTTTGTGTATCGATTCTCCCATGAATGTAGGGATGACGTAGCCATTTTGCGTTTTCGCCTGCATAGTTCTTCCTTCACATTAATGGCCTTCTCTCACTTACTTCCAATCGCATTCATCATTATGTTTGGAGATCACCGTCTTGTCAAAGGTCAAGGAAGGTAAAGTGACTTCTCTTCGTTTGAGATGCTCAAATGATTCGATCTACAAGATCTTCCATAACCAATATTTTCAATGCTGATCTCCATTTCATTCTCGAGTGAGATGAAGACAACCACGAACACATGTCTGTGTCTTATTTCTCACAAGGAACTTCTCCATTTACCTTTCTTGACCTTTGATAAGACTGTGATCTCTATGAAGAGATCACATGAAGAGCCTGATTGCTCTTTATAGACTGACAACCATAATTTCCTTCCTGTTTATGACCTGCGTCTTCACCAGGCACAAAACAATATGTCATTTAGAGATAACCTGTTTTTCTCGTGCAATTAATCCGCCTTCAGCGGCTTTGTATGCGGTTTAGAGTTTAATCTCCCTCTTAGAGCGTAGTTAGCGAGATCCTCTTCATTTGCACTGGCACGAAACATAGATGAGGGAAATGTCAGTATTCATCCGAGGGAGGTATTTCCCGTACATATCTTCTAGTTGACAAACAAAACGAGTGCTGTGCTCTATACAGCAGGCAAGCGCAGGCTGCTAATGTAAGCTGTTTCCAATATTACCATTCCTTTAATCGACTTTCTCCATTTCCCCATTCAAGTTTACCTCAAAAGTAAAGCGAAGAAGACAAACAGGAACGCTAATTAAGAAATAATTTGATTGCCGCTAGTGTTCGTGGACTAACGGCATCTCACAGCCTCTTATCGCTATCACTTGCGCAAAACTACCCATTGGTGAGTGCTAAGTTGGTCTTTATTTCAGAGTCCTGGAAAGGAAGCCCATGGAGTTGAATCATCCTGACCTGCATCCAAATGAAAGTTATAAAAGTCAAGTTATTTTGTCCTGTAATTGTCAGGATACATTATGTTGCTATAGTGACAGAGCAGTTACTTAGCCTTAAGAAACAAATGGCTTTCATCCTAACAGACATTTTGTAAGTGCTCCTTGCAAGAGTAATTTAACTATCTCATAATTTTCTTAATATGCACATGATATTTATAAGTTAAATGCGTTAAGAAAGCCTAATAAGGTTGCATACTGCTGCCATTGAATCAAACAAGAAATCAGCTCGTATAGATTCTGTTTACATCACAATCCTTTAAAATCAAACGTCACTCAATATTATGCTTAAATCTAAACGGGCATCCAGTTACATTAGCGTTCTGTTCCTAAAGTATCCTCGAAATCTGCAGCTGAAATGATATTAATATAGTTTTTCCTAGAAGAAGCGCATGACATCCATAGCCATAGGCTCAGAGAGAATGGAAGTAAGAGACGGGTCATTCGTTCATTTATTCTTCCACAGCCGTTCGGTTTCAGCAAAATATTGTCCATGGATGATAGCACACCCCGCAGAGGGGTGTGCTATCATCCATGGATAATGTTTTGCTGAAATGACCACAATCATTCCTCCCATTTCCTGCAAGACTTCATGAACCCAAACTATTCATCAACATCCATTCATAGTTCCGCTCACATCCCATCTGTTCTCTGGAACAGATGGAACGTGAACTAATTTTGATATAGTAAACAGACTAGGTCAAAAGATCCCCCTCCCCCCGTTTTTTTCTCTTTTTTTTTAAGACGTTCCCTGAATCAAAGCATTAAAATTGTCAGTTAAAAACTGATTTACTTCAAATTCGTACTCAAATTGTGCTTTGTTCGTGCAGTCAGTATGGTAGATGTAGCATTACGTGATTCTGTTGCAACAACTGCCGTGTTTCCGTCATCCCATGACTTCGTGCCTGCCATTCATGTAGCAGCAATGAGACGTGAATACTTTTATTAACCCAACCATCTCGGCTAGGTCAGCTGAGAAAAAACGAAGCGAAGACGTTTATTTATTTATTTTATTTATTACTTTCCCAATTCGAAGTGAATATTTTATAGAAACCTAAAGTGAATTTTAAACATTTAAAATATTTTAAATGTTCAATTTTATTTAGAATTTTTAAAGAATACTTTAGTAAAAGTATATTTATAAGTGGCTGCGGCTTCGCGAATAAAAATATATTAGAACACGAAGACAGCTGACACAACCTTTTGTGAAATAATTGAAACGATAGATAATCAAATGTATGGGATAAAAATAATAATGTTATTTTGAAACAAATGTTTCAGAGAGAGCTCGTGTCTTCGTCTGTAATCTTGAAATATTTAATGTTCACTTAAACGTTTTGGTTCTACTATTCACGTTATTGATGGTGGCGCCACTGGTTTATGCTGATTTTATGTATTACGGGCGTGACAATGACTTGGCAAGTTTGAAATGTCGCTTTCCGTTTATTTAAAGTTTGTTACGCTCAAGTACTATTTAAATATGCGTAATAGCTGAGATAACTAAAAATCATTCTGTCCAGTGAATCCAGATTTTTTTAAATTATTAACTTATTTTAATATTTCTTAGAGCAAAATATTTCCAGGTGTTGATTCATCGGCACTCGATATTAATTAATCGGCCTTGAACTAGTTATCTGACAACGAAGGAAGGGTTAAGGAAACATCGCCATGGATCACGTGACAGACGCATGCGGTCAGAGAAACAAAATCAATTCTCATATCGACCACGCATCGCGGTTGATACATTTTGAGAACTGATTTAGTTTCTCGGCCAATCTGTCCTTGAGTGGTGTACCCAAGGCTTATTTAATTATTAATCACGCTTCACCTGCTGCGAAATGATATCTGCGTTGCTTCATCACTTTAAAGAAGGAAGGAAATCGCTATATAAAGAAACAAAGTGGTTGGTAAAATATTACTTTTCAAGCGAGTGCTTCGTGCATGTTTATTGCTGTAATTTTGCAACGTCAGTTTACAGGTTGCGCTGTTTTCATTTTGTGCGAAGGTGCCATGATAGGGAAAACGTATGAATTGCTTGCCTCGGATGACTATACTCATAACAAGATTCGCTGTTATTTCTCGCAAATAAAAAAAAAAAAAAAATTGCTCTCATGCATTATTGTTGTTATGGTGTGCTTCAACGTTTAACATATAGAATATGGTTTAGTTTCATAAAATCTATGTTTTTAGGGTTTCTTTTTTGTTTTTGTTTTCTTTTTGTTTCTATTCTTCTTTGTTTTTAAGATATTTTTCATATTCGCAGAGAGGTGCTCTCAGATTTTTAGTTCGTCTTGCTTGACTTATTCGTCATTTAGTCCCTATGACAATCTGTTACAATCAGTGATTCAAGAGATTAATTAATTGAGCTTAAGAGTTTGTCTTGTTAAATTGATCATACGGTTATTTTCAGATGCCAATTGCAGTATGCTCCTTCTACAACAGTTTGGTAAGATCAGTTCGTCACTTTTTAGAATTTTCATAACAGAAACTATCAGAGTATAATAGCGTAATATTTGCGGATGCTCCTTAAAAATAATTGGCTTTTCTACAATGTTCATTAGGCAACACTCTCTGGTCCTTACACATATACAGTACTTTATTTGTCAAATCCAACCAGGGCCATCGCCAGATTAGATCGCGCCTGATGCAAACAATTAAATATCGCCCCTGATGGATTATAAGACAAAAATATAAGAAAATCTCCAATCGCTATTTTGTTTTAATTACAAGAGAAACATTAATGCAAAGCAATTACATAATAATATTAATTAAATATTTGCTCTACGAGGATCTCGCACAATAGAACTGATTATAAGCTCTTCAAATTTAAATTATTATTATTATTATTACGTGACACCTCCAGAGAGTCCAAGGACTCATCGTGGGAGGGCACACTACTCTACTTCGCTAAATACATCTCATCCTCTCCACTGCTACTTAATTCTCCAACTACGACACTACTACAATCAACGCCATCTATCGCCCATCACCAACAACAGTAACTTTTGTCTGTAAATTGCGTGTGTTCTGAAGGCCGATTTGTCTGTGCGCGGGATGACAAACCAGAGTTTCCGGGAGAAAAAACCCTGCTACCACCGTATGAGATCGGCTAACTCACCTTCAACTGAAAAAGCTCATATAAGGATTCCCCTCGTCACTACGAGAATCTTTTCCAATCGAAGGGCGCAATGTTCCGCTGTTCTTCCAATTGCGCTACGGCGAAATAATAAGCTATGTCCGGCTCTCTCGATATAGTTGCTAGACCAACCAATCTTTCTTGGGTCAATGCTGTTCGCAAATAATTTTTAATCAGTTTAAGCTTGGAAAAACGCCTTTCCGCACTTGCTACGCTAACAGGAATTGTTAGCGTAGCGACGGCGCTTACCGCAATATGGCTGAACGAGCGCCCTTATTAAACTGCGCCGTGAGGCAGGCAGCCTCTGTGCTACACCCTGTCAACGGTACTGAATCCAACACACACACACACACACACTGGGGCATGTAGGAAATAAATCACATCACCTCCTGGTAGGGTTAATATTGGAAAAAAAGCAAAAAAAAATAATTTTTTATTGGGTAGCCAGCTGTTTCTCTCTAGTCTTTTGGCGCATGTAATAATAAATAGTTTTCTCTTCATATTTCTTTATTCATACAGGTATTGTCAGTACATCACCCACCTGCTTTCTCATAATACATAAATAACCCTCTCTCTCTCTCTTTCTCTCTCTCTCTCTCTCTCTCTCTCTCTCTCTGCCGACAAATTATCCCTAGTTTTGCTGTTGATGGATTGCACATTCCATTTCTCCTACTCATATGATTAACCTTACAGTGCCCAAATGTCCCTGGCATCACATCTGTAATCAGTGTCCTAAACAATTCCAGACAATTTGAGATTTCTCTTCTTGGAATTATCCTGACATCAAGCCTCTCCTGGCATAAACACATCACAACCATTGCCTCCTCAGCTTCTAAAAAACTAGGCTTTCTCTTTCACTCAAGACGTTAATTCAACCTGAACAGCTATTAAACTTATATAAATCACAAACCTGCCCAACTATTGAATACTTCTCTCACATTTGGGGTAAGGCTCCCTCAAAATGCTTGATTCAATACAGAAGAGAGCAATTAGACTGATAAATGACCCATCTCTCCAACTCACCCCCCCCACTTTCACACAGATGATTGTCTCTGCACTATGTGTCTTCTAAAAATATTTCCACGTCAAATGTTCATCTGAAACAGCATCAATAATTCCTCCACTTAGTACTAAGCACGTTGGAACACGTGCAGCTGCTGCTCAACATTCTTTCACAGTGCACCTTGAAACCCACGTAACAAGTTTCTTTTCTTCCTCCTTCATCTCTGCAACTGCTGTATACTGTGGAACGATTTTTCCCTGATGTGTTTTTCTCAAGGAATACAATATATACTCATTTAAATCAAATGTGAACAAGTACCTTCTTTCCCAACCCACTACCCTCACACGGTACTAATGTACTGTAGGTTGATCAACCAACGTCTCGTGTATGAGCTAAACATAAAAAAAAAAAAAAAAGATAAGAAAAGAAAAGAAAACGAAGATTTCTTGTCATTGTTCAATTGGATAATGGCAAATTTGTCACCTTCAGCATTTCCAAAATACAGTTTTTGTTTTTGTTTTTTTCCTCGCAAAAAAAAATAAATAAATAAAAATCTTAGGTCACCTTCCTCTTGCTTTCATAAAACTCTTCAGGATCAAATCTCTCTTCTTGGACTGACATTTATCATTTATGGAAGCAAATGCAAAAAAAAAAAAAAAGATGCCATCCAAATAACCATCTGTTTCCGCATGCCCCTTTCCTACAGATACCTGTATCAGTGCTGATCAATGGAACTGTCTTTCATCATCATCATCATCATCATCATCATCATCATCCTTCCCATTCCTGCTAAGTCTACGATTAAGACGAGCCCCAGCTGCCCAATATCTGCTTAGAGTTCAGTTGAATAACCCACCGACTCTGATATTCCGACTCATTATGCATTCCATCTGCTTCTGTCCTTTGATGAACCTCCACCACGAAGTATCCGCTTAAAGAATTCAATCCGCAGTTCTTTAAAAAGAACATAAACAGATTCCTTTTTCTTGGTGTATAATTTAAGATGCGAAGTGTAGAAAGCAAATTCTTCAAATTCAACGACTTTGGGATGGTTTCACTATTTAAAGAACACCAAGAAGAAGAATCCAGCCTGCAGTTTCGAGACATAGCAGAGATGAATATATGTTTAAGTGCCCTTTCCTATCGTTGCCAGAAATCAGTTCATGAAAAGTCCTGCAGGATGGGATGATGGCACGTGGTTTACTGGTTTACAGAATGAAAATGGACGCGCTCTACTGTACTCCTTACAGTTGTGGGTGAGATGGAGGACCAACTAGCACAGCAATGAATAATTTAGAGAACCTTGCAAGGATTTGGGACTGAGATTTTTCTAGAATCTCACCGAGGAAAAAATATAGCAAACGTATATTTTTGGGGTGTTCAGAGAAGTATATTCGTCATTTTTCTGAAATATGATGGTTGAAATTACTGAAGCAAAAAGATGTAACGCCACGAAGCTTGGATGTTATGTCTGTTTTTAAATGCGCGTGCTCTCCGGCCGATCCCGTGGGGTTATCGAAGGCAGTTGCCAATTAAAGAAAAAGTGAGAAATTGCCTTGAAACTGCTCCTGTCCTAGAAAAACGTCTTGCAATAGGTTAAAACTGGGAGTGGAAATTCTCTCCTGGGACTGGTATTTTAGTGAGATACAGAAATGGCTAGATTTATCTGGTGAATATTTCTTAGAGGCCATTTTTGCTGTCTGAAAAATACCCTCCTGCCCTCAATAAAAAAGACACACAAAGAACACTTATTAAGACAGCCTCGCCTCTTTTTGTTGTTCAGAGAAGAACTAACAATTCCTCTCTGAAGTCAGACGTGGCAGCATCTAACCATTATCCAGTGCATCATTGTCAAATTATTCAGCAATAATAAAAAACTAAAATAAATTTGACGAAGAAAATCAGACCATTTGCATGGGCAAATATGCGAATCTCCCGTCAGACTTACATATTGCAACGTACACTGCTGCTAGATGTTAACTTAAAATTCTGTAGCCAAACAATTTTGTCCGCATTTTTACTTTCTTTTATATTTTTAGAATTTTCTCACACGAACTATTGTAAACACTCTGTTACATAGTATTGTGTGACGAATCAATGTTTTAACTTAATGTTTCAACTTTAAGCTGTAATCCTTGGAAATGTGAAAGCTGTTTGAGGATTAGATGTACACTGGAATGAAAGAAAAAAAAAGAACCGCTATATCTGTGAGTGCAGGTTGAAGATGAGTGTCCACTCTCTTTGGAGAAAAGCCAAGGGATTGTGGTTGGCAATGCAGTTGAAATACTCTCCTAGAACTGACTCAGAAAAGCCGATGAGAATGTTTGTGAAAGGATTTAAAATAATAATTGAAAAAAAAAAGTTAAAAGGAATACACAGATAGATAAAACATTGGTTCTTTTTCTCACCATATTATTCTTAAACGATGAGATATTTCTATTTTACACTGCAGTTTCTTCTACTTCGAAAAGTCAGAAGAAACTGCAGTGAGATGTAGTGAGCCGAAGGTGCCAGTCCGTGCAAATAAAAATTGCTTTCGAGTCTCATGCGGCTCTAAACTGTAGAAACATCGGATTATAGAACAACAACGACGAAAAAGGAAAGGTAAAATAATTATAGGAAACATTTTGGTTTCAGTTGGGTCAAGGCCACTGTTCTATAAACATCAGTTAAATTTTGTGAGTTCTTCAGGATGGTTTATCTGTTTGGCCCATTGAAAGGTTCCGCCTGCGTACGACACCGTTATAACTCTCCTTCAGTAGAAAAAGCCCTTTCAAATAGTTCTGGACGGATTCGACTCCAGGTCTTTATGGGAAACCGTATTAATGTTTAGAAATATGTTATGCGTAAAATTAGAAGTGTGGCAAAAAAATAGATTACTTTTTACAGAAAATAATCGAAATGGCGAGTCCAAACAAATAAAAAATTAAAAAGAAACAAAATAAAGAAATAATTAGAGAATTATCTGCAAGGCAGTGGATAACCAAATAAAAGCAGAAATCGAAGTAATGATCTGGATTGAGAAATAAAGTAAAGAAAAAATCATCACATTTATTGAAAGGAAAACGTGATCTTAAAATTAAACAGAGCATATGTGACAATATTAAGAGAACACACCCAGCAGATAACCAGGCTTCCACTTATTCTGACAGACCACTTGTGCGGGAAAAGAGTTTCGAATAGTGTTGTGCAGAGGGCGCGCGTAAACATGAGACCGAATGGATATCTGTGTAGAAAAGCTAATTCCTCACTCATCACCACATTCTGCGGCTTGAAATTAACTTTCTGACCTCATCAATTACGAACAACACCACCAAAAATAACACTCGTAGGTTTGAGTTTATGATCTGTGACAGTCCAAAATTTTATTGCCACAATTCATTTGCTATCTTTGCCGCAAACGAAATGTGGTAAAGGCAGCAAACGAAATATATATATATATATATATATATATATATATATATATATATATATATATATATATATATATATATATATATATATATTCTCATAATTCATTTTATTATTAAAACGTTTTAATGACTGATACCGAGAGATAAAATATACCATGTCATCTTTTTATCTCTCGGTATCAGCCATTAAAACTTTTTAATAATATATATATATATATATATATATATTAAGAGAACATACCCAGGCAAAGAACCCACCAATATATATATATATATATATATATATATATATATATATATATATATATATATATATATATATGTATATATATATATATACACATCCATGTGAAATTGGAAGTCATTCTATCAAATAGTTTGTTTTTTACAGCTGCCTGAAGCAAAAGTGTTGTCCATATCCCTTGAAATGGATAAAACTGAGTATCGTGCTGTTATAAAATTCCTTGTAAAAGGATGTTTAACGCCAAAAGAAATTCATTCAAAGTTCATAAAAGTTTATGAGCACTCTTCTCTTTCGCTTTCGAGAATTAAGAAATGGGCTGCCCAGTTTAAACGTGACCATACCAGCCTTCACGATGATTCACGTGAAGGACGTCCAAAAAGTATAACAACGCCAGAAATTTGATCAAATGCACGATATGTTATTGGATGACCGGTAAGTCAAAGTCCGTAAAACTACTGTGGCTATAAGGCATTTCAAAAGAACGTGTAGGCTATATTTTGCATGAAGAATTGCAAATGAAAAAGCTTTGCGCAAGATGGGCGCCGAGCTTCCTCACAGCAGATCAAAAACGAACTCGGATGAAAATCTCTGAACAGTGCTTGGAGCGTTTTAACAAGAATTAAACTGGTTTTGTGCGTCGATTTATTACTATGGATGAGACTTGGATTCAGCATTACACACCACAATCTAAACAGCGGTCAAAACATTGGACAGATGCCGGTTGTTCAGCGCCAAAGAAGATAAAGTCAGTTCCATCAGCAGATATCGATGATTTGGGATGCTGAAGGCATTTTGTTTATTAATTATCTTGTAAAGGATAAAACAATAACCGGGGAACATTATTCCGATCTTAAAACCAGATCATACAAAAAAAATTCGTGAGAAAAGACCAGGTTTGCAGAAGTAAAAAATCACCTTTCATCAGGACAATACACCTGACCACAAAAGGCGGTTTGGCAACGGAAAATTAAGGGATCTGCACTATAAATTGTTGGACCATCCACCTTATTCACCAGATTTGGCTCCCTCTGACTTCTATCTCTTCCCAAAACTAAAACTCTTCCTCGCTGGTCAGCGTTTTGAATCAAGAGGTGATTGCAGTCTTCTAGGGGGTATTTTGCAGATCTTACTGAGAACCACTACAGCGACGGGATAATGGCACTGGAGCATCGCTGGAATAAATGCGTTAGGCTGAAAAATAATTTTTAAATTATAAATTAGTTTTTCATAGTCAGGCCGAGAACGTGTCAGACCACTGTTATAATATATATATATATATATATATATATATATATTTTTTTTTTTTTTTTTTTCCCAAGTAAGCAAACAGACAAATAATTCAAGTTTGTCTGTTTGCTTACTTGGGAAAAAAGGATTAAAACCTAGCTTATAAAATTGCTTAGTATCTTTAACACACACACACACACACACACACACATATATATATATATATATAGTTCGTTTGCGAATGTGATATTGCGAATGTAAATGCCGAACTAAAAGTAACTGCAAATTTCCCAACGACAGGAAATATCTGTCAAGGCAGTTGCATAACTGTGATATAATCGTGAATATTTACGCTAAACGTCGCAAAATAAAATCACAGCAATAATAATCTCAGTACGTTACAAGCTCGAAAGCAGGCCCTTAGAAATTTCGGGTCATAGCGTTTGTTTGATTGGCCCTACAAACGCACTGCCTATTTAGAAAAATTAGGGGGAAATATAACCGGTGGCGGCTCCTTGAAATCGTGGGAGTGCTACATCTTTCGAAATATACATACACACTGTAAGTACAGTGTATACGTGTCTGGAATAAAATATCAAAATTATGGTAAAAATTAAAAAAAAAATAAGCATGAAAAAATATTGTTTATTATCGATAAAATTATACAGTTTGGTATAATTCAAAATTATTAAATATGAAATCCATTATCATATTCCCAATAATGCTCTTAAATAAATTTAATTGTAATGTCCAAATATTTAAAGAGACGGAGTAAAGACAATAAAGACGATAAGCACTACAAATACTCCACTACTGGCGCAAACTGACAACAGTGGAACTGCGTGACGGACAGTGTCGCATTAAGCTAATAGCTCGCATCTCACTATGACGTGCATATGCTTGCGCGCGTAGCAATATGACACTGTGGTAAACACAATGCTGCTAGCGCCCTCTTAAGTTCTACAAGATGGATTTTCATTTTTATTTTATACAAAATAAGAGATGATAAAATTAAATATTGCAAGCAAATATAAATAAATTAATTAATATATTTATATATCGAGAAAAATTGGGAGTGCTGCAGTTCAGCAGTGCCTATGCACGAGCCACTCATGAATATAACAAAAGAAAATACTTAACTTAGCCTAACTGATAGCCCATGTGGTGTGTATTTAGTTACAATTCTTTGATTGTTGGCGACCTGATGGGACATCGAGAGCAATTTTGCTATTTTGTTAGTCTTCTGCTGTGCATGAGCTTAGCTTAGGGATTTCATTTAAAAATAACACGTTTCCTGAGATACTCTAAGTAAATATATTAAATTATGTTAGGGAATATGAATGGTTTTGAAATTATAATTTCGTTAGTGTACTACTGTAATTACAGTATAACCATCTCTATATGATTACCCTCTTTATTTATTTATTTTTTATAATTTATTTATTTATTTTTATTTTTTTTTTTTTTTTTTTTTGTCTACCTCCATTTAGAGTTGCGCAGAAATTTAAGACTGGATTTGCTGTTCGTTAATGTTGTTGCACAAGAATGACGTCACTGCTGTATTTTATTATGGTTATTATCGTAACTCCAATTTTATTGCTGTGTGATGCTCATCTAGTTCATGCGGTCTACTTTCATCACCCGCCTCAATTTTTTAGTGTTATCTGGTTCGTGCTCTTCCAATTAAAAGCACTACGTTTTGAATGAGAGGAAGTTTCAAACTTGAACGTCTGTGTGACATTATTTCATTTTTAATGATGTCTGCAAATATTTTTTAGCGGACGAACAGAAAATAAAACAATCCTGTTCACGGTCCTCTTCTACGGTATCTTTTTTTGTTGTTGCAGTTGCTCGTAGAGCTTTTTTCCTGTTCATTTTATGCACTTTTACAATGCATTAAAAATATTTAATAGTCGGTAACTGCATAGTTTCCACCTTCCTTGACCTAGATCCCTCCCGCTTGTCGTTAGCTTGCAATAACATTTGGAAGATGCATCTTTTTTACATCATTCTCCACTGCGAAGTGGACAATCCTGCCAGTTACTTCTCGGTTTATTACATTTGACATCAATTCTACCGAGGAGAAGTTGCAAATTTGTTATACGTTTATGTAATGCGGGTGGGCTACGTAATTGATAATCTCTAACCCTGCTCTAAAGACTAAACACGGACCATTAAAAGCCAGTTCAGTTCTTGGTCCGCCTCATATTTAATAAATAAAATAAATAAATTTCGTATGATGATACAGCGTTCACCCTTTTTACAGGAGTTCACGGTACCATCTAGTCCCCCATATTTTATCCGGGCTCCTGAACCGGCATAGGCTGACGAATCAGACCTATGGCTGGGTCAGTATTCCTGACTGTAATCCGTGTGTGTCCTCGGACCGGTTTGCCTGCTTGCGGGATGCAAAACCCCACATAAACTAGGGAAAAAACCCTGCTGTCCACGCCCAAGACCGGCTAACTTGGCTATGGCTGGGAAAATCCTTGAGCTCCTCACGTCGTCGACGGGACTCGAACCTAAGACACTCCATCCCCAGGCATATGGTTGCGAAGTGCAAAGCCACTAGGCTAACCGCGCGGACATATTTAATGATCCCGAGGCAACGTGGGAACACATTTGGTGATTCCCTAATTGCCATTGAAAACATTTTGACGCAAAGGGGTAAACTTTCTAATTTTCTGGGTAGGTAATGTATTTTTCAGTGTAATTTCGCACCGTAAATATGGCCCTGTTTAAATTAACTTGACCAACCGCTTTGGAAAAGCTTTCTGTAAGTTGGATCCGGTTCAGAAGTCATTCACTCCTTAAGGTGTGCAACGAACTTCTCCTTAAGGCTCCGGGCCAATAGCTTTTTCTTAGACGTTATTTGGAAGAGAGATCGGATGACAGACTGAGAAGTTGCTTGCCAAGATTTATCGTACGTCTCCTCTAACTTCTAAGAAATGTTTACTAGTACTACCGGTTTTATTTAATTTTCAAAAAATAAAAGTCTTATATGCAATAAATCGTATTGTGTTTGTCTGGGAACGAAAGTAAATGAGTCACGGCCATCAGATTGCGATCAGAGGTGAAGATGATTGCCAGCATCTCCCTGAAGCGTTCTGTTCGGCAGGGACAAACATTGCTGCATTGCAGTTCCCCATTGCTAATGGGGAACGGGTCAGTTTATGTGTTCAATTGCTGTGTTACGATCGCTCAAATTATAATCTGAAGTGCTACTCGTTATCCTCTGTAACTACAGTCTAGAATACTTCGTAAACTGAGTAACGGTTTTGTAATGAAATCCATCTCCATTTTACAGCAGATCCTTTTTTGCTGCTTCCAAAAGCGCTTTTCTCACGTTGGAGTAGAGGGAAGGCACTAAATTCACGTTCGTTAAGTGGGATGAATGAGTTCGTGCAGCAATTCGCAAAATATCCTCTTTTTAATTCATAAATAAAGTTGTATCTTATTTATGAATTAAAAAGAGGATGTTTTGAAATAGGAAAGAAAAAGCTAAGCTATTTTTAGCAATTTATTGTATTTCCAAATCTAGAAAGTGAAACACGGATTATTTGAAAAGAATTCAGAGAGATAAAATTTCATAAACAGACAGCAAGAGTCGTTAAAATTATGTTAACACTTCATTACAACCAAATCCTATAAAGTGAAAAATGATATGGCTGACGTTATCGTATTTTTCATTTTTTCCTGGTTTTAAACATGGTATTGAGTTTGCAGAAAACACTGAAAGCTGAGATTGTGAATAGCAACATGAAATGCAAAAGTTGTTTCTTTAGCAACTATTAAAAATTCTTTGTCACTTGGATCGGCACCTTTAAAACATGACAATATCTTTGAGGAAGTTCTGCCGCTGCTAGACTAACGTAATGTTTCGCACATGTCAAGGGATTTTTTATGTCCGAACGCCCACCACGAGCCAAAAAAAATTCTGAAGAGCACTATTCACATTTCACTTTGTCAATATGACCACAAACGTTTTTCGAAAATCCTTTTTTAATTCATCCGTAAACACACAGTTTCTTTTTGGCATTAAATTAATTTAATGAAGTAAAAAAAATCACAAATAATACGCCGAAAAGAAACACCGACTCGCAATCTAAACTCAACTAAGATTGCGCATGCTCAACAATGACTTGCCACGCAGCGTACAGGTGAGAGTCAAAGTGGATTATTCGTGTTGCCTAATCGCCATTTTCCGAAGCTGCACTTTTAAATTTTTACCCAATAACCGGGACAAAATGACAAACTGGTAGGTACGCCGAGACAGTCCCGGTCAAACCGGGACGTATGGTAAGCCTAATAATTGGAATGGCTCGATTAACGCTTTAGATTACGAAACAAATGCACTGCGATCTAACGCTGATATTCATTTGCGCTTGTCATAGTACGTTACGTCATTAGATACACTGCCGCTTGGACAGTGTATCATATGTTTCCGCGCGTTATTTCTGTGAGATATTATTATTATTATTTGACACCTCCAGGGAGGATGCCCACGGCGGGATTCGAGCCCGCAGCACTTTGGCTTGAGAGCGGATACACTAACCACTCGGCCAACCAAACTGGCTCATATGAAACGTTTATTATTGGTGTTTGTTCGTGGTGATCTATTTTCGTGGTCTATTTTTTGTAAATCTTATTTTATTTTGTTAAAATAACATATAATTGTTTATTTATTATAGATACAAGGCTGAATGACGAGTGTCACTGTTGAAAATATAAAATAATTATATTCTTTCAATTATCGTTACACGAAACAAATGCACTGCGATCTAACGCCTATATTCGTTTGCACTTGTCATTGCTATTGATACGAAACTTATATTATTGGTGTTTGTTCGTGGTGAGGATGAAATATTTTTAAAAAAGCAATTTTTAATATGTAAATTTATTTATTAATAAATTCGTTACTGATTAGGAAAAAAAGATTTTTTTTTTTTTTTTTTGTATGTGTAGCACCCCCACTTAAAATTTTCACCGGCAGCCACTATTACAAACAGCCGTATTACATGTTTTCTGGAACTGAAAATTTGAAAGTGGATGTTAGGAGAAAAATGCTAATTGTTTTTCCTCTTGGTTGTGCAGTACAGCATCTGTTGAGGGTGCAAAGTTTTTTTAACGGAATAGAGACATTTTTATTCTAGTCTTCGGAAACAACAGACAGTAAAAAAATATCTATTCCTGAATAAAAAATGACTAGTCTGTGTATTATAAGACGTTGTTGATCTACAAAAAAATACCAGCATGTGTGAGATTGATAAGACAGACGAACTGCTGGTAGTAAAAAAAAAAAAAAAAAAAACTAATGAATGTAGGATTCTCGAAAGTGTATCGAAAATGTTATGCATAACAATTCCGATAATGATCGGGGATGTTATGTATACTGAGTCTCAGTAAACAAAATAAAATTCTTGGAAATCGGAGCGAAATATATACAAAGAAGAGAAATACACATAACATGGGTAACAAATTTTACGAAATGTTGGCTGCTCCATCAAACCATATTCATTCCTGCAATACTCTCTCTCTCTCTCTCTCTCTCTCTCTCTTCATAAGTTTTTTTTTTTAATTATGCCATCGCAAATTAACTTATTCATGTCTAGACTTTATAGGCTCGTGCTGTTCGCTCTACCCAGCAACTTATAGGACACACACATCACAAATGATAATTATTAATAATTCGTTTACCATTAATGAAAGTGTTTCTACTCACACTTGTTCTTTCCTATTCTCCCATGTCTTATAAATGATGGTTCACATATTTTCATCTTTGAGCATTTCAAATATACCAACCAAATAGAGCATTCTCCTTCTTTGTTGTTTTCTAATAAATCCTAAAACAAACAGATTGTTCTCCCACTCTATGCAGAAGTATTCAAAGTTATCCTGCAATTAACTGCATTGGACCAATTAAGATGAGCCCTGATGAGCTCTGTACTCACAAACTTTCATACATCGATAAAAATGCAATCATACGGTCATGTGCGTCTGCAGAAGGGGGGGGGGGGAGGCAAACGGGGAACTTCCCCGCGATGGAATAAAAAATTCCACAAATTATAATCGCAAAAGTGATTTTGCACCTTAGTCGCGGGACGCTTTTGCTGTCTTAAAATGTTATTATGGATCGGCCTGTTTTGGCCCACGGCGGGGTTGCCATAGAACACGTGTTTTATTGCAACAATAAAACAAGTATTCCTGTTTTTGGTTCATCTTTTTCTGATTTGCGAAAAAGATGTTCATTACTAAGTTCAAGGGATAATAAATCCCTCGTTATTTTAAAGCCGGGTACGAAACTTGGAGATCGAAACCTAAGAGTTTCATGCCGAAGAACTATCAGCGAGTCCAAGCGTAAGTCATCACTTGGGTAGTACAACACTAAGACAACTCGAGGCAAGGTGGAGCAAGCTCCGTCACTATCGTTAATATTTTCTCATAATGTAAAACGCAGCTCCTAGGAGATGTATTACTGTTTTAGATTATGAGGAGAGGTCACTACCCAGACCGGTTTCGACCTTTATTGAGGTCTCATCAGTGAGTAGGTAGACCTGGTATGTGGAGCTTGCTCCACCTTTGCTCCGAGTTGCCCTAGTGTTGTACTACCCAGGTGTTGACTTACGCTTGGACTCGCCGATAGTTCTTCGGCATGAAACTCTTAGATTTCGATCTCCAAGTTTCGTATCGGGCTTTAAAATAACGAGGGATTTATTATCCCCTGAAATTAATTTATGTCGCCACAAAAAATAGCCTCTTGGCTCTTATCGTAATGTTCATTACTGTTGTGAACAGTGACCAGCGTTCGTTTCCCTCTGTGTCTAGCGAATCAATGAGTGAAGTGTGAATTGCAAATTTATAGTGAAGCAAATTTAAACAGAAAAATACATTTTTAAAAGGTAAATGTATGTAATTTAATATTATTTTACTTGTTAGTGTTATGATTTTTTTTTGGCTTTTAAACTGAAATAATTTAATTTAGGATTAATTAATTAGTTGATTTTCAATAAAATATTCGGTCAATTTTTTATGTATGAAATTCTGCTAAAAACTGTATTAATTCCGAATAATTTTTCCCAAGAATAAAAGATCATTAAAATCGATGTAAAATGAAAATAATATATTTATAGTTTACATCGACAAATAATTACATCAAAGAATGCTAAAAAAGTAATTATTTAATTACATCAATAATTATGAAAATTTATTGATGTAATTATTTCTCTTCAAGCTTCTCCCCCCCCCTCCCCAGGAAACTTTTCTGTGGACGTCCATGCATACGGTCAAATTGACGTGAAATTTGTAGCGTGAGTTGCAAAACCCACATGACAGCACACCCCCAACCCAAATGGGCACTCGTCACCACTGATATATATATATATATATATATATATATATATATTAATAATAAATATAAATATATTAATATATATATTATAATATATATAATAATATATAAATATACATTAATTAACTGATATATATATATATATATATATTTTTTTTTTAAATATATATATATATATACCAAGTAATATATATATATATATATATATATATATATATATATATATATATATATATAAATATATATATATATATATATATATATATATATATATATATATATATATATATATATATATATAAATATATATATATATATATATATATATATATATATATATATATATATATATATATTGCTTGGTATATATATATATATATAAATATAAATATATATATATATATATATATATATATTGCTTGGTATATATATATATATATAAATATAAATATATATATATATATATATATATATATATTTATATATATATATATATATATAGCTGATCCCACAGGTAGTGCAAGACCAAGGCAACTCGTGGTAAAGGTGGAGCAAGGTCTGATCACTAATCTTAATATTTACCCTTAATGGGAATGTATGATGTTTTGTATTAAAGGCAAGGGGCCACTACCCAGACCGGTTTCGACCTTTATTGAGGTCTCACCAGTGGGAGCCAGGCTAGAAATACCAAGATTTAGTAATACAGAGCTTATAAGTATTTTACCAGAACAAGTAGCCATAAGGTGTTTTAACCTTATTAAATAAAAATCTCTGGAGGAGATATAAATGTAGAAAGTATTTTACCTTGGGTATAATAAATGTTAAAAATACCAAGCAATTTTAAACCTGGTTTTACTCCATTTCCCAAGTAAGCAAACAGACAAATAAGTCAAGTTTGCGCCTACAAGTGATGTAAGTCTATAAACACACACACACACACACACACATATATATATATATATATATATATATATATATATATATATATATATATATATATATATATATATATATATATATATATATATATATATATATATATATACAGGGTGTTCGGGATAAATTTGACATATTTATAATTAATTATATTTTTCCGTAAGTTACATGTATTAACACACACTTCTCTTCATTTAAAAGTTTGGACCCTTCTTCATTCATATACAAGATGTCAGAAAGGATGGATAGCTGGAACCCACCTGAATCATGGAAGAGAATAACTTGTATCATGATGATTCGTGCCCGCCATCAAAATAAGGATATTACGACTGCTGCCCAATGCTCCCTGAATACAGTAAAAACAATCAGGCATGAACTAGAGACTTGCAATGGTGACTACGAGGATGTAGCAAGAAGAAAGATCCCTAGCAGACGATCTGATTGCGTTCGTACAGCAGAATTCCTCGCAAATCTGCAGGAACAGGTGTTGAAGAACCCTGACATTGGAATTCGGGCTTTGTTCGTGGAGTTGCTAACTGTAGTCAAGCCCTGGATAACAAGGGTAGCCAATGGTAGGCCGTATGTATGGCAGCAGGATTCGGCCCCTTGCCACACCTCTGGGAAAAGTCAAAAATGGTTGTCTGAAAATTTCTACGACTTCACCAGTCCAAATGTTTGGCCTCCAAACTCCCCAGACCTTAACCCCATGGATTATTTTGTATGGGGCGCAGTTGAAAAAGACACCAATCGCACTTCCAGTAATACAAAAGCCCAGTTAATGGATAAAATTAAAACAGTTTTTGCGGCCCTTCCCAGGGAGACTGTAGCATCAGCTTGTTCGAGGTTCCGAAGCAGGATTGAAGCTGTGATCGATGCTAATGGTGGTTATTTTGAGTAAATCTTGTTGATAGTATTATAATTAACTCTGTCTGTAATGTTTTTTTGTCAATTCATTAAATTTAATAGATACAAAGAAGATTTTCTTTTTCCTTACGAAACTGTCAAATTTATCCCGAACACCCTGTATATATATATGACAGAATGATCATTGACTCGGTTAACATACATAGTTTTATGAAAAAATTGAATGACTAGAACCGAGATTTAAAAAGGTTTTAATATAAACACACTACTAGTTTCGGCCTGTAACAGCCTTCTTCAGGTGATATTATAAAAGAAAAAACACTAAACATTGAGGGTTAAAAGACTACGAACAACACAGACAATCTTTATACATAATTAGCATGAAAACGTTGTAGTTGTATTTGAAGCTGTTCTTTCGTTTGTTGCATTGTTGGGAGAGTGCGTACTTGCTGCATCACGTGAACGCAGAACATGATTACAGCTGAATGACTATCTGGGAGGATGTGGCTTAAGTTGTTATTTAGATGAACAGGATCGAAGATGATTTCTCTCGATTCCACAATTTTTCTCTCTATTTCGTCACTGCAACGGAAGATGTTTGTAGATTTTTCCAGCAGACTTTGTGACTTTGGTTATAATCATTAGGATTAGCCGAGAAAAGGATATGACTTGATAATGCACTCGCTCGCTGTTTCTTGTAAGTAATGTCTCTCATGTGTTCCTCCATACGCATTTCGACAGATTTGTCTGTTTGCCCGAAATAAGGAATATCGCAGTCACATAATATTTTATATACGCCAGGGTATTTGAGTTGATGATGACAAGGTTTTGGGTGGCTAATTGAGGAACGGATTTTGGAAGTGGAGTGAACAAGGTTCTGATATTGTATTTTTTTAGAACTTTTGCTAATTTATGTGAAACAGTACTTATGTAAGGAATAGATATATTGCTTTTGAATCTATTTGTTTCTTCTGAGTGATGTCTAGGAGGATTAAGAAGGAATTTGTTAATGATTTTCTTGGAATATCCATTAACTTCGAAAGAAGTTTTCAGATGGTTTATTTCTGTAAGCAGTTCATTTGGATCATCAACATAGAGCCCGTTCTCTTCTTGATGATCCAAATGAACTGCTTACAGAAATAAACCATCTGAAAACTTCTTTCGAAGTTAATGGATATTCCAAGAAAATCATTAACAAATTCCTTCTTAATCCTCCTAGACATCACTCAGAAGAAACAAATAGATTCAAAAGCAATATATCTATTCCTTACATAAGTACTGTTTCACATAAATTAGCAAAAGTTCTAAAAAAATACAATATCAGAACCTTGTTCACTCCACTTCCAAAGATCCGTTCCTTAATTAGCCACCCAAAAACTTGTCATTATCAATTCAAATACCCTGGCGTATATAAAATATTATGTGACTGCGATATTCCTTATTTCGGGCAGACAGACAAATCTGTCGAAATGCGTATGGAAGAACACATGAGAGACATTACTTACAAGAGACAGCGAGCAAGTGCATTATCAAGTCATATCCTTTTCTCGGTTAATCCTAATGATGATAACCAAAGTCACAAAGTCTGCTGGGAAAAATCTACAAACATCTTCCGTTGCAGTGACGAAATAGAGAGAAAAATTGTGGAATCGAGAGAAATCATCTTCAATCCTGTTCATCTAAATAACAACTTAAGCTACAACCTCCCAGATAGTCATTCAGCTGTAATCATGTACTGGCGTTCACGTGATGCAGCAAGCACGCACTCTCCCAACAATGCAACAAATGAAAGAACAGCTTCAAATACAACTACAACGTTTTCATGCTAATTATGTATAAAGATTGTCTATGTTGTTCATAGTCTTTTAACCCTCAATGTTTAGTGTTTTTCCTTTTATAATGTCACCTGAAGAAGGCTGTTACAGGCCGAAACTAGTAGTGTGTTTATATTAAAACCTTTTTAATTAAATCTCGGTTCTAGTCATTCAATTTTTTCTTAAAATATATATATATATATATATATATATATATATATATATATATATATATATATATATATATATATATATATATATATATATATATAAAGAATTACAAAAAAAAATAACAGAGACATGATAAAATACATTAACAGATCTAGTATGAAACAAGTACATTTAAAAGGAATGCGTGCTAGAGTTCCAACTGAAGTTGATTACGTGCGTGAGCTGGTATTAGTGCGCCAGTATTGGACAGTTTTTTTTTTTTTAATAACGAAACCCGTGGTGCGTTCATAATGAGAAGACACGTATAAACCACAGTGAAAATTATTTAATTGTAAATATTTCATCCTACGTATCTTAGGACATCATCAGTACAGTATTTAAACAAAATTAGGAATAACATACAGTTAGGGTGCATGATTACAATAGAATCTCATGAAAACGTGCATAACGTGCTAAAGTAGTACAACAACAACAACAACAAAAAAAAAAAAAAAAAAACGTTAATTATTTATCACAGTTTTGAATGATAATTTCCCATACTTTAGGAATAGTAAGAACGTCGTTGCGGTTGAGATTCCTTGCTCATGCAAATTATCTTACTTTGGACAGACAGGTAGGTCTGTTCAGAAACGCATCTCGGAACATCAAGACCACATGCGTCTTCTTAAACCGCAGAAATCTGGCCTCTCTCAACACGGAGTTGAAAATCCAAACCATAGGATCCATTGGGAAAAGGCTAAACTTTTACATAGATCTTTATTTAAACATGAACGTTTATACAAAGAAAGTTCTGAAGCCCTACTACACAGACCAAACCTAAACCGCAACGGCGTTCTTACTATTCCTAAAGTTATGTATCATACAAAACTGTGTTAAATAATTAACGTTTTTTTTTTTTTTTTTTTTGTACTACTTCTTTAGCATGTTATGCACGTTTTCATGAGATTCTATTGTAATCATGCGCCCTAACTGTATGTTATTCCTAATTTTTGTTTAAATACTGTACTGATGATGTCCTAAGATACTTAGGATGAAATATTTACAATTAAATAATTTTCACTGTGGTTTATACGTGTGTTTCTTCTCAGTATTGGACAACGTATGGTGGCAATGTGCGCATCAGAAATATTATAGCTAAGGCTGTTATTAGTATGAGACGAATCAAGCGATATTTCTCTAGATTCAATTATACTTCTTTCCAGTTCATCATAGCACACATGGAGATTAGAAGTTTGTGGCCAGTCTACAAGGTGTTGGTTACCATACATCAGCTCTCTTTCCCCAAAACTAGCCAAAATGCTTCAGAAATTCAAAATTGGAACTTGCTTCACTACGTTTCCTAAACTTCTCTCCATACTAAGTAGACCTCAAATGAAACATCTTCCTACTCAGTATCCAGGAATCTACAAGATTTTGTGTGATTGTGCAAACCATACTACGGCCAAACTGCTAAATCCATCCTTTTATGCATGGAAGAACACCAAAGAGACTTTTCCTACGTTTTCCTCTTGCCACATTCTCTTCTCTATCAACTCGGATGAAGGCCGCCAACACCTTGTAGACTGGCCACAAACTTCTAATCTCTATGTGTGGTATGATGAACTGGAAAGAAGAATAATTGAATCTAAAGAAATATCGCTTGATTCATCTCATGTTAATAACAGTATTAATCTGATATTAATAATAATAATAATAATAATATATATATATATATATATATATATATATATATATATATATATATATACACGCGTATAATCTTCTTCTTCTTCTACGCGTTATTCCCTCTTCCTATGCAGGGTCCGCGTGTTACTTAGATGTGACTTCTTGTTAGTACTACTCCCAACCGACCCGTCGCCTGGTCTGCCGCTGGGGGGGGGGGATATATTTTTGACTGTAGAGGCGTATGTTCACGGGGCCGGTTTGCCTGTTTGCGGGATGAAAAACGCCAGATAAACTGGCGGAAAAAACCCTACTGACCGCGCCCAAGACCGGCTAACTTGGCTATGCCTGAGGAAGATCCTCAGGCATAGCCAGTGAATAGCTTCTATTCACTGCTTGTAGACATTTTATAAAATAATAATTATGCTGACTAAGAACACCGAGAAAGGTATGGTAAAAACTTTAATGAAACATGACTAGTTTTGTCGGAACGTCTATATATATATCTATATATATATATATAGTTCCGAATACTTTTATTTAGAAAGTTCTGCACGTGAAATATATTCACGTCTGAACTACTTGTATACAGAGGCTAATGACTTCATATCACTTGCCTTAGTATGTATCTCATAATAATGCAAAGCACATCCCCTTTCAGGCGTGTATAATACAATGCATAATAAGAAGGGCCAATACCCAGACCCGTTTCGACCTTTATTTAGGTCTCTTCAGTGAGAGCCAGACTCAGGAGAGATACCAAGGTTGAAGTAATGCAGAAGTCATGTACAAATACACCCAAGATAAAAAACTTTCTGCATCTTTTTCTCGTCCAGAGATTTTTATTAAAAAGATCAAGCACTTTTTGTCTACTTGTATAGGAGATATATATGATTTCTGCATTACTAGTGGTTCTTCCCATTATGCATTGCATTATACACGCCTGAAAGGAGGGGATGCTTTGCATTATTATGAGATACATACTAAGGCAAGTGATATGAAGTCATTATAGCCTCGATATACAAGTAGCTTAGAAGTGAATATATTTGGAAAAGAATTAAAATCAAGTATAAACTTTATTGCTATCTTTAACATATATTACCCAAGGTAAAAAACTTTCTATATATATATATATATATATATATATATATATATATATATATATATATATATATATATATATATATATATATATATATATATATATATATATATATACAGGGTGTCCCAGAAGTTCCTACATGTTTTTATGAATTACATTTCAGTAATTCATAGAAATTAGAGAAAATTGTTATATTAGAGTGCGATTTGCAAAAAAGTGAATCGCAAGGAGGAGGATTTTTTTTTGGTGGTGAGAAAAACTTTACTTCAAATTTTCACCGATAGATGACGCTGTACTACATGCATTACAGTGGTATCTCGCTAATTCGAACCTCTTTAGTCCGAACTGCGGTTTGAAATGTATTATGTATTATTTTATTTATTATGTATTATTATTTTCTGTACTATTATTTTTAATTTTATTTATTTTATTATTATTACGGTACAGTATTTTTTTTCATACTGTCGATTGTACGGTTATATACTGGAAAACTCTTTTGATTTATTGTGTATTCACGTTTGCTTTTTTATACTGTGCAGTACGTACTGTATTGTCGGCACAAATATACACAAGAAGAGGAAATTAGAACGTGCATAATTTGGTTAAAAATATAAATCCAGATGTTGAAATTTCAAAAACAGATGTTGCAGAATGGATTGCAGGTAGAAATGAAAGTGAATTCGAAATCAAATCAGGTGCTGAAATTATAAATATGACGCTACAGAATGAACTAGAAGACGATGAAGAACTCGAAGAAAAAAAAGTAACACATGAAGAGGCAGCTGTCAGTTTTAATATGTGTATAGAATGGGCTAAGCAGAATGATACGCCATTCTACAAACTTTTATTGCTGATGCAGCTCCGAGAAGAAGCATTCGAAAAAAAGTTTAGCTCCCAAGAAGCAAAAGAAAATCAGGGACTTTTTTACAAAGAAATAAAAAAACTTTTTTTATGCTATTTTGTGAAACTTCTTTGTGTTGTGTACAAGAAAGTGATATTTTTTACGCAAATTAAATTACGTACTGAACTCTGCAATTTTATTAAATCAGAATCCTCAACAATACAGGTACATACAAACTAAATGTTTTACTAAAATAAACTTGTGTACCGTATTATTTTGTTTTATATTACAGTACAGCTGCTTTTTTTTTTCTATCAGTTACTTCATTTATTTACAGAATTAAATTGATGTACCATTAGAATCTGATTGTTTTTGTCTTAAACGCTAGTTATTGTTGTCCCTGGGGGGGAAATTCGCTAATCCGAACGAACACGGTTTTTATTAGTTCGGATTAGCGAGATACCACTGTATTTGCAAATACGTGCAAATAAGAGTTCCTAAAAAAACGTAGGGCGTACTGCTGAGAGAACGACGTAGAAAAATGTTGCTGTGATGCTTACTTTGGTGTGTGATGATTTACGCGCCCTGAAGGACGCGGAATGGTGACGTTTTCGCTATGCTTGTGATTCTTGCAGCCTCCTGTGCACTGCTGACACCGCTTGTTGATTGCACCGCTAGGCCATTTATTTGCGATACCACAATGCTGGTACGGGCTTTGGATAACACTGGTCTGCATGTTCGAGGATGATCTGAGAATTTTCCAGTTTTCTCGAAACCTCGTATTAGAGACTGCATTCTGGCAGGAGTAATAGAACCATAACCTTTCTTCATTCTTTTATGCGTTCGAAACTTTCGTAAAACTTACGCTACCGATTCCCCACTTAAGTAAAGCAACTTCGCCAACAATGTCTTATCCATCGAAGTAAGCATCACAGCAACAAATTTTTCTTTTCCCGAAAGCAATTCTGTTCGTCCCAATGACTGGGAATTTGCAAGCATTCATTGTGAGCTGTCACATTAACATTAGCATTTCTGACTAGATGGGTGAAGCAAAATTGCTCTTCATATTCCCCTTTGTCTTGTAATGAAAGAACTTTGAATGGAGTGTTTGTGAGCTATATGCGCGCCCATTGAGGGCAGTGAAGTTAGTTGTGTTCAGCTGAACTTAAGATAGACTTTGATCTTTTATATTTGTTAATTTCTGCTTCATTATATTCCGAGGCTTCCTTCATTAACGGGTTTGGATGGTTACTTGTCTTGGTAAAGAACTTCTCAGCTAGATCTAGGAGAAGAGAAGAGATATGAGGAATATTAACTTCTCTGTGGATCTGGGTGTTTCTAATAAACCAAGGGGCATCTAGATCATCCTCAGGCACTTATTCTGTAATCTCTGAAGTTTTAGAATGTTTGAATTCGCGGTGTGGCTCCACGCTAGGGATGCGTAAGTGATGACCGCTCGAATTACCATCTTGTAAATTGTTAATTTTGTTTGCGTGTCCAGTTTACTTTGTCTGTTGATCATAGGGTAGAGCTGTGCTAAGACTTTGGATGTCTTTGAGGTAATGTAACCAATATGTTTGCTGAATAGGAGTTTACTATCCAGAATCACTTCAAGATATTTAACTTCAGTCTTCCATGGAATCTTTACTCCCAATAAATAAATGTCCTCCATGCTATGGATTTTCTTTCTAGTAAACAATATAGCTGAGATTTTCTGGATATTAACTTGGATTCTCCAGTCTGCCTTCCACTTTTCTAAAATGTGTATGCTGGTTTGGAGTCTTTTAGTTGCCAGTTTTGGGCTCAATAATCTTACCATCAGTGCAGTATCATCTGTATATAATGCTGTGAATGTTGTTCTTGGGTTCAGAGGGCGGTCCGCTATATAGATTGAGAACAGGAGAGGTGCCAGAAGAGATCCCTGAGGTATGCTTGTCGAGATCCTGCGTCTGGTCGAAACCGTTTCGCCGACCCTGACCTGCATATATCTGTCTTTCGGATAAGAATGTATTATTTTTATTAACTTGACTGGCAAGTTAAATTTCATCAGTTTGTAGAGAAGGCCTTGATGCCATACTTTATCAAATGCCTTCACTGCGTCGATGAAGATGGCAGCTGTGTTGAGTCTCCAGTTAAAGCCTTTAGTAATGATTTCTACCAGCCGGTGCACTTATTGAACTGTACTATGGGCCTTACGGAAGCTGAACTGTTCATTAGGCAATATTCCTAATTTATCTGTTTCTGCTTGAAGTCTTGAGAGAATCACTTTCTCTGTCACCTTTCCGAGACTGGACAATAGGCTTATTGGTCGGTAGCTTTCAGGAAGATGAGGTTTTTTCCTGGCTTCTTCAATGGCATGATGGTGGCTGTTTTCCATGTAATAGGGAAATGCTGGAATCTAAAGAAGGCATTTGTAATGTTGATGAGATGGACTATGGCCTCTCTTCTACTAGTGCTTTCGCTTTCTCTTCATCTTTGTGAACTGTCCCTTTCTTGGTTTGTATAGGGGTATGAGTTACTTTTTAGTGCGGATTGCTCTTAAGAATTTCCATACAGAATGATCTTTAGTATTGATGTTAGCCAATTTGGTTTCCCATTGATGGTTTCTGTGTTTTTGAAGAGCTTCCCGGACCTGCCTGTTTAGATTGTTCAATACTGTTTTATCTTGTGGGGCTCTGGTATTGCGGTATCTCTTTCTGGCTCTATTTTTCTCTCTGATAAGCTCCATGATTTCTTCAGGGATACGGTTGGTTGGGTGGAAGACAGTGGATTGTCTGATTGATTCTAATGCTTTCTAAATTTGTATGGTTAAGCTATTGCTGTGTCAATCTCTTCCTTTTTAATGATATTGGGCACCCGGACAAATATGATATGGACGAACCTTGGCTAACTTGTCCTATGGTATGAATGTGTGTAGAGAAGAGAATTCATTAAGTACTATGGGACTGTGTTCAGAAGATAATTCGTTGACTGATTCCAATTTGAATTGGTATTTTAAATTTTTAAAGATGACAATGTCCAGCACATCCGGGCCACCTGAAGGGCTGAAGTGGGTGGGCTCGGTACGGCCGGCCACAACAACAGAGTTCAGCATTGCAAAGTTGAAAAGTGTGTGGCGTTTGGCATTAGTTGATGAGCTGTACCAAGCTGTGTGTTTTGAGTTGAGATCTCCTGCTATTATTATGGAGTCTTTTGGACCAAATATGGAGTCTAGATCTGTTGTCAGCAGAGGAATGCTTGGAGGGTTATAAGCAGCATAGATCTTGAGACGCCCAGCATTGAAGATATGTACCTCCACACCGGTCACCTCCAGGTTTACTGTTTTGGGCTTGTCTATCATATTATGATTCAAATAACTCTTAATATATATGGCTGTGCCTCCATCTCTTGTGGCAATTCTGTCGTTTCTGTACGTAATGTATTCACGGATTTTTGGGTTATTAGGTGGTCTTAGATGTGTTTCACCAATCAAGATGATATTAGCACTGAGACGGGTTGCAAATTCTTGAAGTTCCAAAACCTTGTTCATCAATCCATTTGCATTCCATGTGATTATCTTAAGAGCTTTTGGTTTGAATTTATTATTCATGACAGATGGCTGTTATAATGTTTTGAGCGCCTTGCAGGAATCTCTTTCTGGAAGATGTTGGGGAGCATGTCTTGCTGAATTCCTGCAGCATAGTGCAAGTGAGGCTGTTAATACGGATGTTATGTTGGAGCTTTCTAGCTCGAGAGATGTAGGAGGCTTAGTTCTTGCAGCCTCAGAATATGTTTTGGTGATGGTTGTTCCTTCCTGTGAGGTTGAAGGCAAGGTGTACTGGCCTGGAGGACGATTTGTTTGGTTGCTTAAAACGTTGTTACGTGGAGGAGCAAGATTGACTTTTGTTGATCCTCGATTTTTTGGATTGGAAAGGCATCCTTTGTAGTTGGTGGGGTGAGGTCCTCTGCAATTTGCAGAGCATGCTGCAGTTGTGCGTGGTTTGGTGCATGTGATGATCTTGTGTCCCTCGCCGCACTTCAAGCACCCGAAGGCTGCCTTACATAATTTTTGGGCATGACCAAACCTTTGGCATCTATGACACTGACCTGCAGATGCTCTTTTCCTAAGAGGCTCAGTTGAAATCTTGAGTCCGCATACTACAGTGATCTCTGTATGTCTTGAGTCCGCATACTACACTGATATCTCTAGACGGGACAGGCCCCATCTGGAGAGATCAGTGCTCACATCTTCAGGTGTGATACCTTCGTCTATCCCACGTAGAACTACCCTCAGATTCTTTTCGCTGGGTAAAGTGAAGCTGTGATATTGGACGTTAGCATTGTTTATAAATCTGGTCATCTGTCTGTAATACGAGACAGTAGTGGGTTGTATTTTAACTCCCTCATCTGAGTTTTTGGCCCATGAGAATGAGATGTTTTCTTCTCTGTGGGCTGACGAGGCAGGGATCCATTTTTCCTTATCCCTTAATATGACTGGTGGTATCTTTTCTTTAGGACCATTGAGTGCTTCTATTCCTGTTGTTTTGGGTTCTTCCACATTGGTGGAGATTTTCTCTTCTTTTTGACCATTTGGAACTCTGTATCAGTTTCCAAGATATGATAACTATTGTCTTGGGGAGTGTGCAAAATCTGATTGCGTCAGAGTTATGGTCTCTTCGCTTATATCATCCATATTGTCCTCTGTGACTGCTGTGGGTGGGAATGTGTCAAAGAGCTTGACATTTCCTGGCCAATTATCACTCAGCAGCTTTCCTAGTCTGAGGAATTCCATGTATACTCCCTCGAATTTGGCCTCATTCAGAAGTTTTGCCATTACAATAATTTAGCTAAGCATAGAATTGATTTGGATCTCTTGTATTTGCAGAAATCTGCTTCATTATAGTCTGAAGCTTGCTTGATCAGTGGGTTCGGATGATTATTTGTCTTGAGCTGTCAGCAGTACACCCTGCGTTTTATAGAAATCTCGTTCGCACGTATACGCAAATGATGCATGTCGGTGAAAATTTGATGTAAATTTTTTCGCCCTGCCGAAAAAACATCCCCCCCCACTCCTTACAATTCACTTTTATGCAAACCGCACTCTAATATACCAATTTTTCTAATTTTTATGAATTATCGAAATATCTAGGAACTTATGGGACACCCCGTATATAGCAGAATCAGATTCATTGAGGCAGACATTTATTTGGGACAAATCTTAAAGAACGAAACCAAATTTAGAAAATTGCCAGAGATTTCTTCTCTTATTTCGGAGAGGATATGCAGCACTCAAGGTTATCTTTCTGAGGTATTCACTTGTAAATGGTTAGTTAGTGTAAGGTTTATTGGCACAAGGGGTGCAAAGGTCATACTGCTCCAAACCACAGCTCGTAAATGACTCAGCTTTATTCCTCCATTGGTTTTAGTGACAAATGACTCAGTTCTCTCACTAACTTAGCTTATACAGCATATTACATTCTTGCGGAGAAGGAGGTAGTTTTTAACTAGCGTTACTTGAGTACACTTGTGTCATCTTTCCTGCTGGACCAAACCTAATCAGAAAAGTGCAGACTTTTCAGTGCTCTGTTTTTATTATCATTTCGTTTTTAATTTTAATTTTATAAAATGTTGGCACTTCAGATGCCACGTAAATATTTATCCCTAGCAGATAAAATCGCATTACTATAACAAATCAAAAGCTATTAGCCCAATACCAATCATCTTGTTCGGCTGAGATAAGTGGACTACCAAAACCTCCGATTGCACGCTTGATAAGCAGCAAAAGATAAACTGCGAGAAGAATCGATATGCCAGGGAAGAAGGGGAACATCCTGGAAACGGAAGCGTGAAAGTAAAGATCCTGATGATGAAGAAATCAGTGGTTCTCCATTATAACTGAATGAGAAGGGTCTGTGTATGTGTCAGTGCTCCAATGTTTAAAAAAAAATGATGAATGGGATAACTACTAAATTGGACCAAAATATTCTACTCCCAATTTGTCCCACTTATCCAGAATCTATTGCACGCACGCGCCTATACACACACACACATACACGCACACACACACACGCACACATGTATCCTCTTTGCTAGGCCGTTGGAAGGTAGACTTGAGTTCAAGTCTAGTGGCAATAGGAGGAAATTTTTCTGAAATTTTCTCTGCCAGAGATCGACTAACCTGGTTTCCAGGTTAGTCGATATCTGGCACAGGAAAGCGGGTTTTTCGTAGCGTAAATTCAAGAAAACAGACAATAACATATCCTGTTAAAGTTAGTGACCACGAGATGGAAGCACTTGTTTGCAAATCACTTCGAAGGTTGCCTCTTATAATCAGGGATAGTCTTGAGCCAGCTATCTCTGATTAGCTACCGGTGGAGATCGAACAGTCCACTCGGTCTCCAAAAATTAGATAGGGTTAAGATGGCCTCGCTTACTTCTTATATAGTCGCCAAGAATGATCCCTGGACATCCTTCCATCAATATCCACACTTTCCATTCCGATTGCAACATAGTGTGGCAAGATTCTTCTTTCAAAATTAGGACTTTAAATGTTCTCAAGATGTTCTTTGCACTGCGTACTTTGTGATCTTGATTGCAACGTCGATGTTTGGCTCATGAGTAGCTGCTATATCGCAGAAACAAACCGTGAAAGACTACGCAGCCCTTTGAGTAGAGTCCTGCTATTAATCTGAATGCCTCTTTGAACTATCAATCAATGGACTATCAGTCCATTGATTGATATGAACTATCAGTCACTTTGGATTATTGAGATTTCTGTAGCAATCCAAGCGGAAGCGCAGTTTAGGTAGTGTGGCTTTAACTTCTTGGGACTACGTGTGTGTGTGTGTGTGTGTGTGTGTGTGTGTGTGTGTGTGTGTGTGTGTGTGTGTGTGTGTGTGTGTGTGTGTGTGTGTGTGTGTGTGTGTGTGTGTGTGTGTGTGTGTGTGTTATGAGGTGACACCACGCTTCCATTTACAAATAGTGTTTCATGCACTTGATTTTGGATAATGTAGTGTTTTATCAATATCACAAAGGAATATACGAGAGAAATACACTCTGACATTATTCGAATGCAACTGCGTTAGTATTAAATCATAAACAGGCTGCTATCATTTGAAGAAATACTGGATCCAACTGAATTGTTGAGAACGTGAACGAGGTTCTTTCTATCGAATTCGCTTCAGCTGAGAGGAATAATAGTCAGAAAGTTGTAGCTGAGATTCACATTAACGCCAACAGGGTAGGGGAAAATATCTGTCGATCCATTTTTCTTTTAATCTCATCATACCATCCATATACGAGTTCTGATCTATCCCCTTCACTGGATATGAAGAGGATTGATGGTTGTCGCAATCAGAAGAAGTAAGAATGTGATTAGATAAGCCGTGGCCCGGTTCCACCATAGGCGAGATCTCTGACATGCTCTTCTGTACGAAGTGCAATTGACGTTTGCCCTTAACATGGGAGGAATCAAATAACTTAAATAACTTAAATGATATTCATGATTTCGTTTATTTGATTTGATTTAATTATATACGATGTTTGCTTTATATCTTATTTAAAATTATGAAAAATCCTACTCATCAAGAAAATACAATCGGCCACGAACCTTTTCATTTTTTTCAATGATATGTCTCGCTAATCCCTTTAAGGAACTCCATTGGAGTTCCTTAAAGGGATTACCGGTGTTGTCGCATCACTGATTGGAGGACACTTCAATTCTATGAAAATTTTAAGAAAAATAAGTGAATGAATTATAAGAATAGGATGAACTGTGAAAACATTGATTTTTTTAGAAAATAAATCATTTTATAGAAATATTTGTTACTAGAATGGCTCTTTACATGACGTGTATTCTTCTGTGTTTGATTTTTTAAAAAAATTATTTAGAAATTTTTTTTTATTTAATAAAAAAAAATTAAAACATAAAAATACATTATGTGTTGCCAGTGGGGAAATGGGCGAGCGTATACATGTGTAGAAAGATGTAGCAACGACATTAGCTGTGTTTCTTTCTTTTTTTTTTTTTTTTAAAAAGTATTCTAGGGATTTCAAGTTAAATACATTGGCGTGTGTTTCCAGAAACTTACTCAAGGAGAATGAATTTATTTATTTATTTATTTATTTTCGAAATAATGCGAGCGTTCTATAAACGTGTTCATTACTGAAATGGCTTCAAAAATGTTCTATAAGAAATCTTTGTTACGTTCCCGCTAGTGTGTAATACCATAATTACGACGATTAACAGCAACAAAAACGGACTGTTATGAAAGAACTGCGAACGTCACCGAACAAGCGATTGTGGCTCCACCTGTGGAAATCAGTCTGCACGTGCAACACGTTCGTTGCAGTTTGGTAGGAAGGAAACTCTGCACAACGTAAAAGAATCTTGAAGCGTGCGTTGTACGAAACACTATTAAAAGCATCGGACTTCTTCTTCGTTTTTATATATATATATATTTATTATAATTCAGTTAAAATACCAAGCTAATGTTAAATGAGGAAAATAGACATTCGCTGTTTTAGGGCCAGAATGTTCTTCGAAGAAAAACATCGGTGGCTATAAAATAAAAATTCATCTTTTAATTTCTTCACCTTTGTTTCCGACTCCAAGATGCACCCCTTCTCTCTGTCTCTCTCTCTCTCTCTCTTCTTCAATACACTAATATAAGTACCATCGATCGAGTACATTTAAAATAATTCAGAAATCTTGCTGCTAGAGATCATTTTGAAAGCCAATTCAGACCTCCAATAAGCGGAGGGGTCATCTCATAGTGGGGGATAAAATTGAACTACGCCTGAAGTAGCCTGCAAACATCCATCGCAATGTGATTCCCCATTCGAAGTGGATTGACAGGAAAAGGAGGGCACTATCCATTTGGTTTTCGACTAGGGGCGTGTTCAATCCTCTGGTGTCATTATTCTGTTTCGATTATTATTATCATCAAAAATAAACCAGAGAACTCCTTCATATTAAACGCAATCTACAGACCATCCAATTCAAGCACCACAAAATTTCCAGATGAATTAAACAGATTTCTTTCTACCTCGGAAGAAGGCGCCTCAGAATACCTGATAATAGGCAACATGAATTTAAATATTATTAATATAAATAACAACATAGCACAATACCTCTTATCAGCATATAACATAATCCTTCAGGATAGTATACACGAGAAGAGATAGTCGGAAAGACAACAACCTCATCCTGCATCGATCATATAAATATAAGGGTCCCTCCAAAGAGCCACACAGCGGCCGTCATAACATGCAAACTGCAGACCATTATTTAACAGCATTACAGTTACACACCGAACCAGAACCCATAAAACTCACTGAGACTACAAAACAGTATTATAGCATTCTAAATGAAACAATAATAAACGACGAAATCAGAAAAACAGACTGTTGAAGCTGTATATAATAATCTTAAACTTGCATTTAACAAAATATATAACAAAGCATTAACAAAAATAAAAATACGCTCCCAAGCCAGACAGAATCCATGCATAAAAAAGATATATATATTAATAGATATACAAAGAAAAGATACTCTATGGAAACAACTTAAGAGGTCACTTAACAATATCGTTTTACAAGCTGAATACAAAAGAAAACGGAATCTCCTAACAACACAGATAAGAATCGCAAAAAGAATTAACAACAGCTCAGAACAACATAAAAAAAATCTGGCACCTGATCAGTGAAATGCTAGACCACACACAAAAAAGCCACAGCCTCAGAAACGATAAAACACAGGTTTGCTTGCCAGCCCAAATCCCTCAAAAGTTGGCAAACAACTTTAATCAGCCCTTCGTGAACTCTGTCCAAAAACTGCGGGGAACATTCTCAACGAATGTTCTCAGTATTGAACAGAAAATGCAATAATAAAGTTAGAACTACACATGTGTTAAAAACATTTCTCATTAATTATCAAACTGAATGCTTTCGGTATTTTGTAGACCGAATTACTTTGTTAAAAGTAATTTTTATTAGTATTAGTATTTTCGAATTCTCACAACTTAAACCAATTCCAATTCCTGATCAACTTATACATCCTTCGTGTGCATCTCCTGCAAGGCAAGAACAATACCGCTTTTGCTTTTTATTAATAGTTGACGTTGTACGAAATGCAAGCTTTGTGCGATTCACCAGAAACATCTGCACAAGTCAGGGAAATGTCATAAAATAGATCACCAAGACACTCACTAGATGGCGCTGGACGAAACTAACACGCTATGGAGATCCAAGCACAAGTTACTGTTAGAATGCGTGGCAGCTTCTAGAGGGCGCTGCTAGAACGTCGCGTGATGTTGAAACGGCTTTCTTACACGCAATTAGGGACCTTCATCAAAGTTTATTCAGTTGCTCTGCAAATGTTCATACGTGAATAGAAAAAAAAACACACAACACAGATTCGTTCTTGTACTCGATTTTCAGCTTTTATGAAATTCTGTTTACATTCAACTTCCAGATATGCAGTTCAGAAAACAGATTCTTAAAATAATCGATACTGTTGTATTAAACCAAACGGGTAAATGTTTTCAATCTTTGGCGGTAGATGGCGCTCCATTCACATTAATCTGTTCAAATTCTGCTACACACGGAAGCTTCTCAACGCTTCACTAGACATTTGGTCGCCAGCCTTTCGGAACAGTTGTTTCTTGCATAGGGCTGAACTACAGATCCGTAAACGAATTCTTAATGATTTAAGCGAAGTCAGAAAAAACAGAAAGTGCAAATGACAACATCCGATGACATTTTCCAAACTTTTTATTCGATAATTTTCACAAGAAATTATTATTATTATTATTATTATTATTATTATTATTATTATTATTATTATTATTATTATTATTATTATTATTATTATTATTATTAAGCATTTATCGGTTTGTACAGTATTACTGACTTCGTGATAGCTCCACTTCATTCCGAGTTCCCACATCGTCCTAAAAACTGAATTTTTTCTGTGAATCTTGTCCTTGAAAGGTTGTACACCTACAGTATCGTACAATTTCGTACCGTGGGTTTTAAAAAAAAAAAATCAGCTAACGCCTTTTTATTCCCGTATATACGGGAGTAGGCGAGGCCATTTTAGCCCTATCTAACTTTTGGAGACTGAGTGGGCAGTTCAATCTCCACTGGTACCCAATCAGAGACAGATGGTCCAAGGCTATCACTAATTAAGCGGTACGCAGTGAAGAGAGACGGCTCAAATGTGCCGCCATCTCGTGGTCTCTAACCCTAACACAATATATTTAATGTCTGAAATAATGTGGGTTCTACGGTCGATTTTCTTGAGTTTACAGGACGAAAAACCCGAGTTTCCGGGAGGAAAAACCTGCTTGCCCGTGCCAGAGATCGACTAACTCGGGAACCGGTCGAAAAAAGGCTTAGAAAAATTTCCTCTAGTCGTCGACTAGACTCGAAACCAAGACTTCCTTCGTGCGGCCTAGCGCGGTGGTGTGCAAACGCCACATCCACTGAGCTACACAGGCTCTTTACCGTGGTTTGGACTAAAATAATCGGGAACGTTCATAGAAACAAGTCTTTCAAGATTCTTTTCAAGCCATTTCAAAACTCCAATAAGCAGGTTTGGGAACCACACGATGAAATTCATTTGCCATCTCAGGACATTCACGAACAATGCGCTACAAAAATCTTTTCCATTTTTTAAATAAATTGCACTTTTTATTTATTTCTATTTTATTTATTTATTTGTCCATACATTCTTCCATATACAATAATTAATGATACTTGACTTGTTGGGTTTTAAGAAATTTTAATCATTCTGATGTGCCCCTCAGAGGATTTATGGGATATCACAATAACCTAACTTAATTAAGGATTCATGAGTACTTTACCATCAACAGTTTTTCCAAAGTGCTATGCCAATTGTTAGGTCTTTCATTTGATCCCAGGTTTTACTTTTCAATCCTTTCATACATAGAACTGCGCAAGGAACTACTTACGAAACCAATGTTCGCATATGGCATTCGCTAAATGCGAACATTGGTTTGGTGAACGGTTTTTCTCTTCAGATTTTCCAAGCAGTGTAGGAGCATTCCAGGGATCGCTGCTTTCATCCACTCGTCCTCTTGCTAAATTAATGATCTACCGCTAACAGCAATCCTGTTAATAGTTTTACTGATGATACTCTTTCCATTAATTTCATATGACAAAGCCTTAGTTCATAAATTATTTCTTGCTTCAAGGTCTTTCATAACCTAAACCTGAAACATTGTTCTCCAAACCATTCTCTGGTGGAGCTAACACTTTCCAAAACACAGCTATTTCTTACATCTAATAAGAAAGATCTCATTTCGCTTGTCCTTGCTTTTTGATAATATTGAGATTTCTAAGCAAGATCAGATCCCCCCCCCCCTTCTTCTTAGGTTGACTTATACCTCTGTCCCTCCTGCAGCAAACCCAACACACCGATATTTATTGTTCCTGACATTTCGATTTGCGTATGCCTAAAACTATTCAGAAGAGGGCAATCCAATAAATAGAAAATCTCGTCTCTCACGGACTCGCAGCAAGCGCTTTTCATAGACGTTATATTGCGATGTGAATGCACGCTAAGAGGCATTGCGGGTGTAAGGACAAGAAATATTTGTCCATCAGAACTCATTTTCATCTAATCCAGTTAATACACGAGTAGCTATTAATCATGCACACTTCATCTTCCACTTCTGTAACAAGTTCTCCTGCTCATCCATCCATCTATCCGTTGTGTTCTTTAGAACGGCTTTTATTTTCTGTTTCTTTGTAATCGTGGTTCTACTTTCCTTGAAGGTCGGAATTCTTTCAGGTCTTCAAGAAATACACCAACAGCTTCTTTATCTTTAAGCGCAGTTTCTCACTCTGCACCACTGTTGCACTACATTGCAACAGTGGTGCAACACTGTTGCACTACAGGTTTGAATCCCTCGGAATTGCAGTTGATATATAATTAAATACATCTTCGTTCTTACTCTCCAGGACGAAAATATAAAATAGGATTAGGAATATCGCTTCCGTGTTAGAGGCGAAGACAACCTACTCATTTGCGAGTGTTAGTTGGGAGAGGAGAGTTCCATCCAAGTAATTTTGCGCATGACAACCATTAGAGCAGGGGTCGTCAACGCATGGCTCATGGGCCACTTGTGGCCTGCTGGCCATTTTGAAAAAATAACCACTTGACATTAAAACGCTATGAAATAAAAAATAATTTCAACGAAGCCCGTGGGCCACTAAGCTATACAGAATATTATATAGAGCTATACTATATTTAGAATTGTAAGATGCTGTCCATATTCACTAGGAACGCTGTGCATTTGATACTTTACATAAAATCTTATAAATATTAAAGAGACACGCTTCTTCAGCCATCTACCAGCGCCAAGCGGTACTTAAGTACTAGTACTAACTTCGCAGGTAGACGGCTGGAGTAGTAGTTCGTTCGAGTGCGCTGTCTAGTGCCTTCCTGATACATCTCGAAGGTTCTCGATACTTCGTTATTTTCATATAAATATAAGAGGATCTCATCCACAGTTAGTCAGTCGTGAACAGTGTGATAGTCGTGTATAAGCACACGGAGGTTCGTCCTGTCAGCAATAGCCTATTGTGGTTTTATATTGCCACACTTTTTTCATTAGTGTGAGACATATTCAGTGGATAATAACCGTTATCCACTGAATATGTCATTTTTTTGGGTAAACCTTCCATCACTATGGCGTCTACGAGTAAAAAGCGTAAATCAAAAATCAAAATTAAAAACCTCATTTTTGTCAGGTTTTTAATGAAAAGTGGACCAATTGTACTTTTTTGTGCCGATCGATGATAAGCCAGTGTGTTTAATTTGTCGTGAGTAAGTGTCAGTATCAAAATAATACAATATATACAATATAAAACTATACTATGAGACAAAGTGTACATCCAGTTTCGATCACCTTCAAGGGCGGCTTGTTGTGGACAAAGTGAACCGTCTCCAAATTGATTTAAATTGCCGGCAGGGTACGTTTAAAAGGCAGAGGGAAGAGAGCAAAGCGTGCGTCAAAGTCATCATCCATCCCAATGGCTTTAACAGGCCTTTAAGGCCCACAACCTTCCCAGCATGCTTGGATTTCGTAACCGAAATACGAGGACAGAATGGTCACTCCTATGCCTCAAGGTATTCTTGGCTGTATCCCTGTGTGTTCACGGGGCCGGTTTGTCTGCTTGCGGGATGAAAAACACCAGATAAACTGGCGGAAAAAACCCTACTGCCCGCGCCCAAGACCGGCTAACTTGGCTATGGCTGAGGAAGATCCTTCAGCTCCTCACGTCTCCGACGGGAATCGAACCTAGGACACTCCTTCCCCAGGCATATGGTTGCGAAGCGCAAAGCCACTAGGCTAACCGCGCGGACGTGCGTCAAAGTAAGTTATGCAATAACTGAAAAAATTGCTAAAAAAATCAAAAGGCTTCTTCGACGGCGAGTTTGTGAAGGAGTGTCTCATCGCTGCTGGGAATATTCTGTGCCCAAATATTAAGGAAGTGTTCAAAAACCGAGTTTGTCTGGGGTAACTCTAACACGACATGTTGAAAAACTTGCCAATGACATTGAAGGAACGTTAAAAAAACGGTCGTCCGAATTTACATCATATTCACTTGCTTTATATGAGAGAACAGATGTGAAGGATACAGCACAACTGACTATCTTTGTCCGTGGCACTGATCAACAATTCATTGTGACAGAAGAACTGCTAACGCTCGTACCTATGAAGAGAACGACGAAGGCACTGATATTCTTGAAGCTGCCAAGAAAACGCTCCAGCTTTTCGACCTCAGCTTGACCAACTTCGATCGAAGTTGGTCAAGCTGAGGGTGCCCCTCCTATGGTAACTGATGGTGGTAACTGATGGGCACCATCAGTTACCACTCCTATGGTAACTGATGGTGCCCCTCCTATGGTGGGAAAGAACAAAGGGTTTGTTGCGCTGCTACGGAAAGAACCGGAACTAGAGGGAAACTATTTCGTCCATTACCACTGTTTAATCCACCAGGAGAATTTGCGCGCGAAAACTATTGGATTTGAGAATGTTATGAAACTTATTGTGACTGTCATCAAGGTTATTAGGGCAAGAGGATTGAATCATCGTCAATTCCAAGAGTTTTTGACCCAAGAGTGCGAAGCGGATCACGGCGATGTGGTTTATTATAGTGATGTGCATTGGTTGAGCAGAGGGAAGGTTCTTAAAAGAGTCTTTGACTTAAGGAGCGAAATACAGCAGCAATTCATGCAAAGCAAGAGGAATCCGATTGCAAAATTTAACGATCCGAAGTGAATGACAGATTTTGCCTTTGTGACCGACATCTCGTTGTATATGAATGACCTAAATACGCGGCTACAATCCAAAGATCAACTGGTGCACACTCTGTTTGATCACATCAAAACTTTTGTGGCCAAGCTCAAACTTTGGGAAGCACAACTCGCAAAAAAAAGACTTAACTCATTTTCAGCTTCTCACTGAGTCCAACTGTTCGTCTCTTGATGAATACGGTACAAAATTAGCCGTGTTGCGAAGTGAGTTCGAAGAGAGATTTTGTGATTTTCGTAACCAACAGTCTTCTTCTTTAGATTTATTTTCAATGCCATTCAGTGTCAATGCTGCAAAATGCCAGGCTCAGTACAAATGGAGCTGCTTGAACTCTAAAACAACTCTCCTTTGAGAGAAAAATTATTCAATGTCCCCTTGTTTACATTTTACAAAGACTACATTTCTGAGGATGCATTCCCTAATCTTCGAGGGCATGCTTTGAAAGTGTGCTTTGTTAGGAAGCACATAGTTATATGATCAGTTCTTCTCCAGAATTAAGCATGCGAAGTCCAAGGCAAGAACTCAGATTACGGGCAACATCTCAAGAATACTCTACGCATAGCGACTTCCAACATAGATGCCAACATCGACAAGCTGGTCAAGGAAAAACATTGCCAATTTTCCCATTGACATTGTAAAAATTAATATTTTCTTCATTAAATTATATTTTTTCGAGTATCATGAACCCAACTCCTACCTACGCTCTTTAAGCTGGGTTTGTTTATTTTTATACGATTTTATGTAAAATATCAAATGCACAGCGTTCCTTGTGAATCTGGAAAACATCTTACAATTCTAAATGCCGCAGTAGAGCTAAGTGGCCCGCGGGCTTCATTGAAATTTTTAATGCGGCCCGCACTGTCTGAAAGGTTGAAGACTCCTGCATTAGAGGGTTTATTTATTGTAACGAACTAATAAAAGATGTTATTTCCAAGCCATATGTCATGTTTTTCAACTCGTGACAGAGTTTTAGCATTATAAATCTTCTGAAACCAAAACTCAATGTAGACGAAAGAATGCAAAAGGATGTGCATCAAGTCTTCAGTAGTAGGCATTGGACATTTCCCACTTCAAGTTCTGGGGATCGAGGTGTACTTATCCCAGTTTGATGTTGGGAAAAGGTGTTGGCTAGTTGCAAATCTTTTAATATTTCTTTTTTGAAACACAGGGACTCCATGAGTACAGTGAACTGGAATAATCCAGTCAGAATCTCTGTGTGATTAGATTTTCTGATCCCAGGGTCATAGAAACCTTATAACCTCATAAATATAGTTTTTAGTTGTTAAATGGTCATTTTTATTAGTTTATCATTATGTATTTAATTGTAGTGCATTATCTATCATTCCCAAGATTTTTTGCATAATGTAATAGTTTCTGCTATTACGTCAGGAATTTATATGCTATTAGACAGCAAGAGCTAGTTTACGCATTTTATGCTGAGATCACTATGGCTAGTTATGTGCAGTTAACACCTCTTTAAAAGGTTTTGAATAGAGAAGGCTGTTCCTGTCTAGAAACAGCTAAAAGGGATCCTGCAGTCAATCTACTGTCGAAAATGAAGAAAACCGGATCTTCTGAAAGGTCCACTGTCTACACCATGCTAAGATTAACTTCTAGAGCAGCTCTGCCTTTAAAATCGCTGTGCGTCGTCCGGAGAACTGACACGGGACTGGGAAGGACAAACGAGACTTGTGGTAAGATCTGTAAGTGACAGAAGATTCATTCGACAGGGACTGGTGCTATAAAAAGAAGCCTTTGTTAACCAAAAAAAAGTGAGATTGGCTCGGTTAAATTGGTGCAAAGAGCATGGAAACGAACCCCCTGATCAACGGTAATTTTTTCTGACGAGAAAAAATTTTACCTGCATGGTGCCTACGGAAAACAGACGGAAGATGATCAGGGGAAAAATTCAACCGTGACTGTTTGATGTCAACAGTAAAATTCTCAGCCAGTCAGATAATCTGAGAACGCATCATGGTGTCAGTTGCTTGCATTACACAAAAGGCTCAGTGAATGCACAAGAGTACTAGAAAAGTTTAGAATTGCTGCCTACTATCAGAAATCACTTTACCGTAACGACGAACTGCTTCTTTCAGGATGACTCGGCCCTTTGTCCTAGGGTGAATGCTATATTACTCTAATATGTGCCATACGAATTGAGTTTGTACTTAAAAATGCCTTAGTTGTTTTTCTTGCGGGTTAATAAGTAGTTCAATGAACACACGATTCAGCTTGGTCTGGAAAACCGCCCAGAACAAGCCGACTTTAACATCAGAAAATTGATTTTGTCAATGCCCCGCCGACGCCATGGTGTAATAAAGGCAAAACGAGGACCCACGAAGTACTAAACAGCAAGAAGCAAATTTATAGGTTTGAATTTTAGTAAAACTGTGTAGTTGAACTGAATTTTGATATTGGTTTTGTTTTTCCAGTGAAAATATGGCTGTCCACTCCTTTTTGAAATATTTGCAAATTTGTCAAGGGTGTTATAATTTCCTAATTATGTCATATCTTGTACTAAAAAAGTCAAATTTTAATCAAAAATAAAAATGTTATATTATTTGTGACAATTATTGTATTATTATCCGTTTTGGAGCCTCTGTAGCTTAGCCGGTATAGACGAAGCCCTTTGGTCGGAAAGACTTGGATTCGATTCCCCATCAGTGAGTGAGGAACCTTTATCTGGTCTCTTTCGACGAAAGGTGAGTTAGCCGGTCTCATGCGGAGGTATGGTTTTTTCACCCGGAAACTCGGGTTTTTCGTACCTTAAGAACAGGCAAACTGGCCCCATTAACACACATGGATCTCTAGTCATAAATACTTAACCCCAATGGGTTAAGTATTTATGACTATAGATACTTAACCGTTAAACTCGTCCTGAAAGGGGTAGGAGAGAAATGGGAGGAAACCCCATACGAATAAATAAATTAACTATCCCTTTTCAAATAGCATTCAAATTCAATTACCAAAAAGACATGGTTGCAGCAGGTAATGTGGTTTCTATGGACATCAGTATATTTCTCCGCATTGTAAAGTAACTTGGCTATAATTTGGAAAGCAACAGTCGAGCATTCGAAGGACTGTGGAGTGACTCCTCTGAAAGATTCTTTCCGAATGTGTTAATTAATCGTCGCATTACTCAAATAAAGATGATTCTGAAAATAAACGGGATCTTTTTTCAAGGGGGGGGGGTATACGTCCTTACCTCTCTTACTTAGTGGCTTAAAGAATGCTGAGTAAGTTGTCCAGTGAGGTTTTGTTCCAGAAAAAGAGTTATGCCTTTTGTATCTGATGGAAGAAGTCTTCGAAGGCAGGTGAATATCTTTACCGTATCCCTGCGCCAACTGGTAGCCTCTGGCTAATGATCATCACTCTGCCCCTGGATGAACACGTAACTCATATGTGGTTCGGTTTGTTTGTTTAAAGTAATTATGCAGCTGGGTCGAGTTGTGCGTTTTGTAGATTTGATGGTTGCAAAGGCGGATGTCTAGGTAGACACTTTTATTACTAAAATTGCAATCTTATATATACAGTACATTTCATGGTTAATTATAAATTAAGTGGAAAAAGGAAAAATCAAAATCAAGTCAGATTAATGATTCGATTACATACATAAGGAAATGAAGGGAGTCAGTTTTGTGAGAGAAGAAAATGCAGCTGGCATTGCTGCTAATTCAAGAAGCTGATCGTGATACTATTGACCCCCCTTCCTCCCTCAGTCAAGAGTTAGTCTCTTTCATCCCACAATCAGAGTAATGGTGAAGTGTGTGTCGATTTCCCCTCTCCCGTATACTTCAGGTAGAAGGTGAGCAGCCGTTCGCAAGCAAGAACACACTTCCTGCTTGAGGTGAAGGTTTTATGTTGTCACATGTGGGCGATTGGTAGCGCCTCTGCTACTAATGGCTCAGCAAAAAAAGGTAAGCAACTTTGAGCACGTTTGATAGTTGGAAGGGAATCAACCGTTCGATGCTGTTGGCACACTCTCCCTCGATGAGTCTTTGGACTCCCTGGAGGTGTCACATAATAATAATAAACAATATTTTTCGGGAGGATGAGATCACATGCTGTTTACTACTGTAGATTAACGGAACTGAACTGTAAGAAGTTGACGAGGCAAGGAACTTGGGAGTTATTGTGGACTCAAGTTTAAAGGGCATATTGCAAAGATTGCCAAAACATCACATCAAATTACATGGTTGTTGAAGAACACACTAACAAGCAGGGATAAGGAAGTTATTGTCCCACTTTATAAGGCATTAATAAGACCGCATTTAGACTATTGAGCACAGAGCTGGTCACCTGGATTTCTTGGTTTTCTGAAGAAGAAATGGTGGATTCAGAGGCGAGTTACAAAGATTGTTGCAGGTCTGTGGGATGTTCCCTACGAAGATAGATTGAAGATCTGTGGGCTACAAAAACTAGCTGATAGACGTAGGAGAGGAGATATGATAGAGGTATTTAAATTGTTACAGGATTAATACTGATGATGATATTCTTAAGACCAGTGCAGGATGTGAGAGAACGAGGGGCCATCCCTGGAGATTGTGTAAGAGTGTGGTTAACAATGGTGTTAGGACTAGATTTTTTACTTGGAGGGTTGTGAATGGGTGGAATGCTTTGCCAGAGGCAGTTGTGAGTGCTTTGTCTGTGAATGAATTTGAAGAGAAGTATGACAGGTATTGCGTGAATAATGGTTAGTGTGTCAATGTGATGAGTCTTTTGACGCCATGGAGACACCGTTATAATAATAATAATAATAATAATAATAATAATAATAATAATAATATCCGAGGTAATAATTGCAGATCACGGCCTTGGCTTTAATGAAAAAATAATTATTGCAGGTTTGGTAGTTTACTCACCATGCATACATGAAGTAGATGTTTATCTATTCATCGTCTGTTTACTAACAAAAAAAAAATCAGTTAACACCTTTTTATTCCCGTATAGGAAGTAGGCGAGACCGTTTTAGTCCTATCTAACTTTTGGAGACTGGGTAGTTAGTTCAATCTCCACCAGTAGTCAATATGAGATAGCTGGCCCAAGGCTATCACTAATTAAGCGGCACGCAGTGAAGAGAATGGCTTAACAAGTGCCGCCATCTCATGGTACCTAACCCTAACAGAATATTTTTAATGTCTGAAAATAGCGTGGGTTCTACGGTCAATTTTCTTGAGTTTACAAGACGAAAAACCCGAGTTTCCGGGAGAAAAAACCTGCTTGCCTGTGCCAGAGGTAGACTAACCCGGGAACCGGTCGAAGAAAGGCTTAGAAAAAATTCCACCAGTCGGCGACTAGAATCGAACTCGTGACTCTCTCTCTTCGGGAGATCTAGCAGTGAAGAGTGTAAACATCACTTTCACTGAGCTACACACGCATAACAAACTGACACACATGAAACTTGCAGTTTCTAAATAAGAATGGATTTTATTTATTTATTTGTTTACTGACAAGCCACGGGGTAGACGTACAAGATGGTTTCAGTTTGATCACAGTATAAACTTTTTTCTGATAATTCTGTCTTGAATTTTTGTAATATTGCAAGAATGCGAAGGGTGTTTTGTTGTATGCTCCACTCAATATCAGCATCCGGTTTGGAGGCTCTACTATAATATATCAAATCCGAGTAGAATGATGTTTGTTGGAATGATAAGAGATTATTTAATGATTTTTTTGCTCGGACTTTGTATCAAGGACTTCACAGTGAAGTCCCTCCCATTCAGTACTTTTTCATAGAAAAAGATGAAAAAGATCCATTCTAGTCTAGAATCTACAGTTTCATTCGTATTAGCACACAAAAGACGAGCATGAACAGTTAGCCTTCAGGTTGTCAAGGCAGTGAAATCTACAATTTCTATCTCGCATATAAAGGACATGACAGGCACAAAACCCTCACTGTAAGAATGTTCTTTCTGCTGCAACCTTCAGGCAAACTGCTTCCCACCTGCCTGAAGTATATTATAGGGAAAACAATAAACTTCGCTTTTTACTGAGTGTGGAATGAAAGAAAGCGACTCCTGACTAAGCACGCAAACAGTATATCCATCCACTTCATGAATTACCAGCGACATCAGCAGAGTTTTCTTCCCACACCAAAGTGGCTTTCTTTCATTCCATCCTACCCTGGAAAGTTGGATGGTCCCGCTTCAATTACACTACCAGGTATAAACGCTTGAAATGCAAATTACTTGATGCCCTTCTGTTCGCAGATTCCATATAAATCGATAGCCTGTTGAGAGTATTTGCTTAATAAATTGTATTGGTATAGGTGAATATCTTTAATATATGCCAAAGGATACTGGCAGCTATTTAAGTGATAATTATTGCTTCCCTTCTGGATGCAGAGACTCGAATTGCAGCTCACTTTCTTAGTCCTACTTGCTTAAAGCTTTGAATTAGTATACTCCAGTTCTTATTCATGTAACATAATTCTTTTTAGGTGAATTGCCAAGTATTTTCTTGTAGAAGAACCCAATTGTAGAAAAAACCACAATCCTGTAGTTTTATTTGTGTTTAGTTTGGCTCTTAAAGCTGCTCGATATTATTGATATTCTGTTTTTATGTTAGAGAAATCCTCCCCTTGGAAGATTGCGACAGTAACACCATCAGAATATCATCCTGGCAATGAAGATTAGGATGGGTTGCCCTAAATAACATACTTACTAAAACAGAGTATTCTATGGGAATTGTGAAAGGGAACCAGAGAAAATATAGCCTTTATTTATACCTATGCTGTATGCTATAAGTATAGCGAGCCTGTTTTTAGTCATCGTGCAGAAGTAAGTGGCAGAGTACAATATCTTAATGGTTTGAATAGCACAGGACCGAAACTGAAGGCCTTCAATCATCTGAACAAGTAAGGATGTTCAATGCTGTGGAAAGCTTTTTCTTGATCTCAGGTCCATGTATTTATTGCGTTGTTTTATCCATCCTTATCAGGTCTCTAATGAAGTGCAGGTTTTTTGTAGATGGATCTTCCTGGGATACAATAGCTCTGGTGACTGTCTAGCATTTCATTCGGAACATTCTTGAATTGATTTTTGATAGTATTTTGTAGCTGGTTTATGATGACATGTTCGAAATTGTGAGATCACTATCTTTGGCATAAGCCTCGATAGAAGATGTCATAGTGGATGGAAGCTATTGTTAGTTGCTTCAACTTATACTCTGTAGACAAATATAGGTCAAGCTACTCCTAGAAATACTGGTAAAATCCAGTGATAACCCCCTCCCCCCGCCTATGCCAGGATATTTGCTTTTGGCAGAGAAGCCTGTCCCTTGTCAATCTTCTACCATGACGGAAAGTTCTGTTTCACAGTGCATCATCGAACTAGTCTTTCCTTTCTTATCAGAGAATTTTGCTGTTGCCATCAGCATGTTGCGTTGGTTTTGCATATGTTTCGGTAGCAGTGCTATCTCTCTGTGTGCATGAGAATTTAATTGGGTTCTTCTATAATACTTTCCCTGTCCACTGTTATGACAAAATGGCTGTTGGACGCTTGTTGATCTCTTTCTGACATTGTGGATGCATCTGTGAAATTTATCTAATACGTCTTGAATTTATTAGGGTGCCTTTTGCAGAGTGTTCAATATGTGAAAGTATGGTGGCTTGGCTGGTGTTCCTTCAAGCTCGAATACATATTTGTTGTCGTTGTTGTTGTTGCTGGTGCATTTGGAATAATTACAAGTATTTTCTTCCAGGTAGGAGTTTTAAAGAGAACAAGATTTTGTAATAAGCTGTACAAACTGAAATAAATTGTATAAATTATAAACAAAATTCAATGAGAATACGGTATACGACAATTTTTTTCACAGTGGTCTGAAGGCTTTTGTATAGAGTGAAAGTTTGTTTTTGTAGCACAGCAATTTCTTGATGGCGGCCACCAAAAGAACGGTCATGCTTCTCTATTTCATTTTTGTGCGATTTTTAAAGTCAACTGGACCTAAATATAATATTATATGAAGATATCTATCGTACCGTCAAGTCGTTTCTTTAATATACCATCATAAGTTGTTAGCTAGAGTCAAAAACTCTTTTGCCACCGCAACGAAATGAATTCAGTAAGAGCAGTGGTTGATCACTGTGCTTTCTCTTACTGGGATGGTTCCCTTCTGTACAATATGCACAAACAACCAACCACGTTTCCGAGAGAATGGAACAGGTCATTTTCTCAATTGAAAATGCCCCTTTAGAGCAATATTTAGAAGTGGTGACAACTTGTTCCACCGAGAAATATGTCTCACGTTTCAAGAGTTGTTGGAATGGTGCAAATTTACTTCAGAAACACATTGTGGTCCGAGACATTGAAAACATTGGCACGTGAACATCTCACTAATCGCCCCATTGCCCACGAAGGTAACGGTTTCAAATGTCCCACCTTCTTATTTAGTGGATTATTTAGTCAATGAATTGTTATTGTGCAAATTATTGCTTGACACTCCTGAGTTTCTTTGCCCATATCGAAAGTTTTCGAAGGCATGAGTTAATGCACTTTGGCGACAACACAATAAAGAAAGGAGTTGTTTGCACTTTTCACACCGCTGTAGCTGCTCAGTGTTTCTCCTACCACTAAGAAGGGCAAAGAAGGCAATAATACTCAACAGTGAGAAACCAGCTGACAATACCTCCGATACGTACAGATTTTAAAACCAGAAAACTGAAAAATAAAATAAAATAAAAACAAGGTATTCACGGAAAACGACAAATTGAACGGAAAACATTTTGCCAAATAGGGAAGATTCAAATTGAAGTGCGACTGATTTTGATACTTCAAAGAACCTCTGCGTTCTTTCATTTTCCAACGCACCCCTAAAGAAATGGAAGTGGAAAACAGACAAAGGACAACAAAGTTGCAAAGTAACGAAGAAAAAGAAGAAAATAATAACAGAACCAATGCGGTTAGTCAATCAGTCTAAGCTGAACCAGCACAGTTGCAAGAACCTCTGCAATATGGCTTGCTGAATCTCATCCAACAGCCTGCAGGAGGGAGATGAGCAGATCAGGGCTTCGGATTGGGCAAAAAAAGGAAACGAAAATTGCAGGTCTTCATCTCACAGAACACTCCTAACAGTTAACTGGGCAGTTAACACTCCTAACAGTTAACAGTTTTTGCGGTGGGCCACGAACTTTCCTGAAGGAAAGTTCGTGGCCCACCGCAAAAACTGGCTCACAGCATATTACATCGTCCGCATTAGTAGTGTAATCACTCATCTAAAGATAACCTCATGGCAAGGAGTAAAAAAAAGAAAGAAACCGTCAACCTGATAAAATTATATGTTACCTGATCAACGGGCTTTAATCCTAGCGCCAGCGAAACTATCTCAAAACCAAATCAAGTATAGCAGCGGCACTCGGGTATCTGTTCCAACATTAAATCGGAGAGGATGTGCCACAACACTGAGCAAGACTCGCCTTATAGCATATCGTTACCAGAAAAACAGATTTTTATTTTTTATTTTTTCTGTAAAAGTAACACTCTAATTTACGAAAGACCAACGGGAATTAATTTACAGTGAGATCTCTGCTCTCTCTCCCTCCCCCCCCCTCTCTCTCTCTGTTTTTTTTTTTTTGTGTGTGTGTGTGTGTGTGTGTGTGTGTGTGTGTGTGTGTGTGTGTGTGTGTGTGTGTGTGTGTGTGTGTGTGTGTGTGTGTGTGTAATGTTGCTCCTAAGTTGTAAATTTGATGATCGTGCTGTTACCCTGTTTAACCAAGAAACTGTTCCTTTCATTCCAGCATCGTTGGTGGAAAAGGTGAAAAAGACGTTGTTCAGTGTTCTGACTGTAACGATGATGCTCGTGGAGAAGATGGCTTCTCACCTTTTATTTGAAGGCTGTAAGCAGACGATCAGCTACTTCTCTCAGTGAAAGTGTTGTGTTGTCTGCATTTTCACAGTGATAGAGAGACAGCTGGCTGATTTCTTGACGGCATGAACGAGAACGAACTATTCTTCTTCTGAATGCAGCTTGCCACACCTTCAAGACATATTTTCCAGAGATGAACACGTCAATTTGCTGTTAACGGAACACTAAGTTGATGTGCCGAACTATTCCGGTTCGTAGCAGAAGAGACAATTCTCTGTAAATCCTGCTCAAATTTGTGTAACGTGGTGAAGATAGGGAAGCCATTTTGCCATGGCCTCCCTGGTATGTCGGCCTTGGGTTTAGTGGCTCAACTCTAGTAAGGCAGAGTTCGCAAGCGTTGCCAACATGTATTTTTTCTTTTCTCTGAATAAATCACTGCAGATTCGATATTTAGTATCGAACAATGCGACTCCATGGTTATACAAATTACTGGCATCCATGATGTTAATATACGATTATAGGTTATGAATAATCATTTATGATTGACCAATATTAAAGTATATTTATAGTTTTTATTAAAACGGGACAAAATTGACATTTTCATTAAAACGACGGGACGGCCGGAAAATATGAAAAAAAAAAAAAACGGTAGTGTCCCGTTCAAAACGGTACGTATGGTCCTAACCGTGACTCACCTTGAAACCTTGGCATTGTTATTCTGCAAGACTTGTTTTTGACATCTGAGGAAATTAACTTGTGAGGAAAGTAGGCAAAACATGATCTGTGAGAAAATTACTTTTTATGTGAAGGTCAATATGCATATAAAAAAGACTTTAGACACTGCCTTTCTAAACTTTTGAGAATATGTGCATTTGCTATATTATATTCATAAACAAATTGTTCTAATTAATCATTTTCAAAGTAAACATCTTTATTTGAGCATACTTGATTTTTCATAAGCCCTAAACATTAGAAAATCATCACGGCACACGCACCAACTTCTGCCATCTTATTACAGAATAATAGAGTAGCGGTAATATTATTCATTAGGAATATTTTTTACATTGAATATTAGCAAAAATGCATTCATATTTATCTAGATAAAAGTAAGCAGTGTTTCAATGTCACTCGTAGGGTCGCTGGTGTGATATTTAATTAGCGAGACTGCTACTCTATCCTTCAGTTCAAATAGGATAGATTTATTTTTCTCAACGTTCATTTTGATTTTGTTTCATTGAACTAAGCAAGCAGACCTCATCCATCAGTTTCCATGTTATGCTTTACGCTTGGCTGGAGGAGAAAACTATTGCCGTATAGTCAGTACCTGATTAGGTTCTCTTTCAATTCTAGCGAACAGAGGGGGTTTATGCAAAGAAGATAGGACTGAACCTTGAAACGAATAGATTTGATGCGTTGGCATTCATTCAAGGTGTCATTTACTTGAATTTGAATTATTTCCTACTTGCAACTGTATACGAAGGAGAAATTACTGACCTTTGTCAATTGCTGTTGGCAGGGCCATAGGTGACATCCTTTTCTTGATTCTCGGAATGTTGCGACCTTGACCACCTCCTGATAAACCGGGACACGAGATTGTTGCGGTAGAGAAACATCGATGTTCTTTGTTGTATGATGACCGAACTTTTGCTGGCCTTAGCTTCGGGCAAAATAAGGGAAACGTTAAATGCTACCCGGAACTGTAAAACATACCTTCATAGCGATGACAAAAATAAAAATAAAAATAAAATACAATAAAAAAATGAAAATGCAGAATAACTTTTATTGATTTCGCATATGACAAATACTCATTTCTTAACTCGATAGATGTAATGTTGATGCAGCGCCTCCAATTTTTCTCGATATATAAATATATTTATTAATTTATTTATATTTGCTTGCAATATTTAATTTTATCATCGACAATCCTCTACAATTCTCTTATTTGGTATACAAAATAATAAAAATCCATCTTGTAGCACTTAGGAGGGCGCTAGTAGCACTGTGTTTACCACAGCGTCATATTGCTACGCGCGCAAGCATATGCACGTCATAGTGAGATGCGCCAGTAGTAGAGTGTTCGTAGTGCTTATCGTGTTTACTCCATCTCTTTAAATATTTAGACATTGCAATTAAAGGATTTAATTGTAATGTCCGAAAATTGCAAATTCCTTCCTTTAATTACAGTTAAAGGAGTGGATTTTATTTTTAAGTAATTTTGAATTATACCAAACTGTATAATGTTATCGATAATAAACAATATTTATTTCACGTTTAATTTTTTTTTAAGTGTTTACCATAATTTTCATATTTTATCCAAACACGTATACACTGTACTTACAGTGTGTATGTATATTTCGGAAGTTGCAACACCCTCACGATTTCAAGCCAAGAGCCACCACCGGTTGAAGGTTATGTTGGTATACCCTATACGAAAAACCGAAATTTAAAACCTCCCAAAACCATCCATCTTAAAGTAGAAACAATTCTGGGCACTTTTGCCTCGAAGAAATGAACTCAATTCCTAGATGATGGCAAGGGATGGAGGCAAGCTGTTTACCAATTTAACTGTTAGAGAGTTATGTATAAGGGGCACTGGAAAGTAATCAATTTTTGAACTACATTTTTAATTTGAATTTTATTAATAAGGAAGTGAGGCCCTTATCGGGAAGTAAATCATCTATACACAGTACCATCTCATCAAACTAATATTAAGCTATTGGCGGCTAGGTCTTTCTTTCTTTTTTTTTTTTTTTGTCAATAAATTGCGTTTGTTCTCCTGACCAGATTGCCTGTTTTGAGAGACGAAAAATTAGAGTTTCCTGGAGAAAAACCATGCCTCCGTATGAGACCGACTAACCCACCATTTGGTTGAAAAGTTCTTCATGCCATAAAGGAGATTCCGACACGGGTCTTTCCAAACAAAGAGCTCGCCTTAACCAACTGAACTGCTGAGGATCGTTGCGAGGAAGTTAATGAGCGGATAATTTGGGTAGCACTCAATATTTATGGAGTGGAAATGGTTACCATAGGAACATATGCTCCAAGAGAGGATGCATCAATACAGTTGAAAGATGAGTATTTACGTGAATTATAGGAAACATGTTGACATAAACAAGAGGGTTTTTTTTTCGACTTAAACTGTAGAATTGTTCAAAGGATTCGAGATTTAACATTTGGACTTTTTCGTGAAGATTTAGAAAATGCGAATGGTAAAAGATTGATCACAGTGCACAGTGTATGAAGCACAGGAATGACAGTTGATGAATTCATACTTCCAGCATAAAGATATCCACAGAATTACTCGGGTGCAGCATACAAGAGGTTTACGATCTACCGTCGACCATGCGATTACAAAACGACAGACACGCTACATTTTAATGCGATTATCGAAAAATGCGGAATGTGGCAGAGTTATTTGCACAAATAAGTAATAAAAGGAGAAATGAGCAGTACGGAGAGAGGCGAGAAGAACCACAATATCTGGTCTGCTTTCCTCAAGAGAAGGAGAATGTTAGGAGTTGTATAAAAGTAGGGTAAATGAAAGATTGAATGCACGTGAGGACTGGAGCGCTAATGAAATCTAAAATGATATTAAAGAGGTTGTTCACGAGGCAGCTAAGTAGGCACTTGGACTTGAAAGCACAGTAAAGTGGAACAGAAGAAGCTGTTGAGACCATCACTGAGAAAGACGCATGTAATACTTGGCTTAGTTCTGGAAGATAGGAAATGTCAAGTTATTAAGAGAAAAGTGGAAAAAAAATGTACCAAACTGTAAGAAAGAATGTTGGAACAGAATTTGTTCTGAAATTAATCACTCATTAAGATATAATAGGTCGGCTCGGGCATGAAGGACCATAAGGCGTTTGAGAACACCGAACTGGAGGTTACATCCAGTGAATTAATTCCTATAGAAACCTGGCGGAATCATTTTAAGGCTCTTCTGGCAGAGAATAGCAAGGAATACACTGAGGGAGAAAAATGATGATTGAAAGGTACAGAAGCTAGTGATCTCTTTTTGGAAGCTCAAGTGCGAAGTGCCTAGGCAAGGTCACGTAATGGGAAGGCAGCTAGTCCAGGAGGAGTACCCATGGAATTGTGGAAGTATAGGGGGGGTGGCTAGCAGCTAAGTAAAATAAAAATAATGTTCAGTCAAGTTCTAGAAGGAGATGTGATTTCTCCTGAGTTGTCATATATAACTCCCATCCTTAAAAAGAGTAATAAAAATGATCCTTCAAATTACAGAAGCATTAGTGTGATGGCCTCCCTGTGTAGGTTGTTAAGTAAAATTATAACTGCAAGGTTAGACAAGAGCATTGCCTTTTGTGTATCAGATGAACAGGTTGGCTTTACTGCTGGAAATCTTGTATTGATATTTTCTTCGTCAGATAAGACAGATCAAAGAAGGAAACTTGCCAAAAGGCAGGAAACACACTGTGGACCTTGAAAAGGCTTATGATTCAGTCCCATTAGTAGACTTTAGGGTTCGATGAGAAAGATGAATCTGAGTGAGTCAATCATCAGTTTGATTAAGAGAAGGTGCAGAGCAGCTGTTAAGTGTGTGGGGGGCGGGAAAGGTGCTGGTATCAGCTGTCTTTGTAGCATCTAAAAGTCTGGGAAAATTATGTGGGATATCACCAATCCTGTTTGAGATTTACGTTGATGCAGTGCTGGCTGGGTGGAATGTATGTAGGACTATGGGAATGAACATTGGGAATTAACTAAAACCAAATATTTGACCGTTGGAGAGAAGCAGAGATTTGATCTTCTAGTCAGCAAAGTGAAGGCAGTCGATCATTTCCAATACTTAGGCTATATTATTCATAAGTCGGGAGCATGTAAGAAAGATGAAGATGAGGGTGTCAACCAAACCCGTAATGCTATTAAGCAGGTGAATGGTGCGCTACGAAGTCGAGACATTCGGCAGACAGATGATTCCCCAAATGATAGTCGAAAGTGTTCTGATGTGTGGGGAGAAAGATGGACATTGAATAATGGAAATATATACTGGTGATATTCGCGATTTTTAATAAAAAAAAAGAGCTGAGAATTTTTAAAATTTATACATTATTTGATATTAATTTAGACTTAATTCCACGCATTCAGTAATTTATAGAACTTGATTTGAAAACATAGCAAAAAAGCTGTTTTTAAATAATAATTTAAAAACAGTATTTTTTATTATTATTTATAGTAAGATTGATATCTTACCGATATCTTAGTAAGTAAGCTTTCTAAAATGTCAATCGATATTGGAAAGCGAAAAAATGCCTTTAAGAAGATGAGATGAGATGAGATGAGATGAGATGAGATGAGATGAGAATGAACTCTATTGTTGTCCTCCTATCTTAGCAGTATGAGAGAAAGAAATGTTAACAGATGTTGGTATTTGCTGTTTCTGTGGTTCGTCATTAAACCCAAAATCCTTAAGAGAAATTTCAGATCCCTGAAATGTAGAGCTCTTAAAAAGAGATTTTCTGAAGCCCAGTCAGACCTTCATCTAGCTTCCATTTGGAAAGAGAGTGGTTGATTGTTTTGGATTTACGGTGGACGTAACTCAGGCTCTGAGGCCAATGTAATATGTCTGTTCATTGTGTGTTGTTATGGATGGTTAGTCTCGGCTATCCTTCCCCAATGCCTGCCTTCTGGTGAAGGAAAGCTGGATAGTGGACTCAGCAATGCAATGCAAAAATTCTAGTTTTTCTGCAGGTCCTAGGCCAGGATCTAGACAAAGGTGAGTTTGTCATTGTAATCCTTGCTTGGAGACTGGTAGGGGATAGGCTTATCTCCCGGAAACCTTCATTTTGTTTCTTGGAAAGCTAACAAATTTGGCCAACCCATTGATATTAACAGACATAATTCAATATCTCCATTAATCTAGTTGCTTATGCCATAAATATAACCAAAGCATATCGTATTTTCCCCAACACTAGATCCCTATCTGAAATACCACCTTTGTTCAGATTGAAGTCTTCAATCCAGACTGATCTGCAACTCTGCGTTTATATGCGATAGTCCATGAACGTTTCTGTTAGAATAGTTGGGTTGTACTTTGATTTGAATGTCCGTCAGTTGCATCCAGTGGCGCACCCAGGAGGGGGGACAAGGGGCCCTGCTCCCCAAAAAGAAAAAGTTAAAATATACTAAAAAATTTTCCAAAATACTTTTCCTAATTAAAATTCATTTTTTTTTTATTTATGTTGTGTCGTGTCTTCTATTTCTATACTACTTAAGAATTAAAGGTCACATAAGGTGAGAGTACCCTATAGCAGTGTTTCTCAACCAGTGGTCCGCGACGATGGGACAGGTGGTCCACAGGCAGACTTAAATTAACCAAATAAATCTATATATTTTCATTATCCAAACAAAACAAATTAAAATTGAATAAATAAAAATTATTGAAATAAAATGAATACTTAAAAAATAAAATAAAAATAGCAGCAGAATGTTCATTCCATGAACATTCTGCCACTATTTTAATTTGTAGCGCAGAATGACGAGTAATAAAAAAGGGGGTGAAGGGAAAAACGATATGGTTTTATTGCTTCCACTTTTATTTTATTGCTTCCTGTTTTGTCAGATATGAAGTGAATATGTGTTGTCCACATGACCACATTTCAACCAATTGCTTGTGGTTTATTGATTTTTATTGTTGAAGAGTTTCCCCTCCTTCAACCAAGGCTCAATATATCTTCAGAAATGCTAAGTAATACTTGGACAAAGTGTTTTGTGAGTTAACCCCAGTATTTACATATTTTTAGGAAATCGCGCCACTTAAAGATAAAAGCAAGCTGCCAGTTGAGTTGAAATGCTAACCCTCTTCAACCGAATTCCATATGTGAAACTGCCATAACAACATTTACTATATATATATATTTCTAAGTTTTAACAAGTTTACGGATTTTAACACCTTCGGTCGAACTTTATGCTGCTTTGGGGCAGGGGAACTCACACACATCTAATTAATAACAATAGTTTTTAGTTAGATATGTGTTTGCCGGTGCAACATATGGATTTGCTTGAGTCTAAATAGCATAGTTTTTATCCCAGTTGTCTCTAATTGCACTATTTGTTGAGAAATATATTACACAGATTGCTGGTACCTTATTCATTGACATAATAAAAGTACTTGTTTTTCTTGCGTCTACAATATAGTGGCTATTGGGGAGGGCGTGTTGTTTACTGGTGAGCAAATGACTATCTCCCACTCTGAACTTGTTTCAGCTTTTTTTCATTTGCGAGGTATATGCGAAACGTTTTAATTTCTTTTTTCGAAAAGTAAAATCAGGGATATGAGTTATATGCGAGGGCGAATTATATTCGAGTAAGTACGGAATTCCAATTATGGAAAAGTACATTGGTACCTTCTTTAAACGGAAAAATAGCTCGGATGATAGTGCTAATACAAAACGAGTTTTTAATGAGAGTTTGCATCTTTTCTGAATAGAAGGAGGTCTGTAACGAATCCACAGAAACACAGAATTCCCACCAGTTGCAATGCGATAATATTAATACGCTGAACGAAAGGAAAGATTTGCCAACTTTCTGGACAGTCGACCAGTGGATCTCATTCAAAGATAAATACAATCGGTTATTTTGTAGGAACATTTTTCTGTTTTGTGACTTTTCTCCCTTTACGGTAATTAGGCCTACATTATTGTGTTATTATTCAACACTTGTTTACAGTTTAGAATGTGTATATAAATCAATATCAACAGTAGCCTGATTACGAACGCGTGATGAAAGGGATGGGGAGGTTTGGAGCTTCCTCAGATAGTATTTAAAAGGTAAATACAATTGATTATTTTGTATAGGCTTCGAAACTTATTAGTTTAGAATTTAACCACTGGGAAAGGGTTTGTGTCCACCTCAAAACTCTGAAACAGAATTTGGAAACATTTTCCGAATAACTTTTCATAAAAAATTTCTGTGATTTCACAATCCATTTCGATAACGAGAACGACCTTTCGTTATCGAAAAAGAACATGAAAGAACTGCATGTCGCTTTTCGATGCTTCTTCAGATAATTCGGGAAATTCACTTCTCAGTGAAGGCGAGATCCAGTGACAGTGGGCTTAAAATGCAATTCCGGGATCGTGGTTTGGCTCGATTCTGGATCTCGCCTTCACTGAGAAGTAAATTTCCCGAATTATCTGAAGAAGCATTGAAAATCGTCCTGCAGTTTTCTACAACCTATCTTTGAGAGAAAGGTCCTTCAAATAGAAATAAAATACAGAATTCGTCTTAGTGTGTGTGTGTGTGTGTGTGTGTGTGTGCCGATCTTCGACTGAAGTTGACCAATACTGAGTCAGATATCCAGCAACTCTGCAAGGCCGAGAAGCTCATCCATCTCATTAAAAGTAAATAATTATATCATATTATTTATTTCTTTAATAAAAATTAAAACTTTGTTCGATGGTGATACACTTTTACTCGTTTACTTCCAAGTTAATTATGTTTCCATGTGTATTCAAAACATGCTTTTAGATTTATTGTGTTATAATGGCACAGTTTTTCCCAAATGTTGGTAATCCCCACATACGCTTTTAAAAAAATTGCATAACTTAGTGGTCCATAGAATTGTTTTAGGCATTTTATTTGTCCTTGGGCTTAGAAAGGGTGAAAAATTTGTCCGATAGCTGTCCGCGCTGGGCCAGAGAGGATCACGGGTACCATGTATTGGCGAATCATTGCAGATGCTCAGTCTGCAGATGCTGCAGATGCTCAGGTCGTGTGCGATACGCTCGTATTCTGTTCTATTTTGCATTGAGTTTGTTGAAAAGCATGTCTCGAACTTGAAACTTCTTTCCATCTCTGAAGAGTAACCATCCCGTACGTAAATTCTTCAATAACATTGAAGTTAAGTTAAAGTTAAAATTTTAAAGTTAAATTTGCAAAACATTTCGTTTTGTTTTTTGGATTTTGTGCTTCAAATTATGGCTGAAAAACGTCAGCAGAGTATTTCATTGAACTATTTCAAAAAATCCAAAAAAACAAAAAAGGATGATTCAAATGTTAGTAGCAATGTCGGCGCTAATAATATTGTCAATACCGATTTGGATTCAGTTTCCCCAGTCGTAGGTCTGATAAAACCATCGAATTATCCAGAAGAAAGTACTTCCTTAGTTATTAATAATTCTCACGACATCGCATTTTTGAAAGAACAAACATTTAATTTTGACGATAATTTAGATTTTGTGAAAAAGTTGTGGAAACCAGAACCAAATTTTGATTTTCCTGCAAACTGTGCTGCAATTCACAACCGATGTTTTCAATACACATGGTTTGAAAAATTTACATGGCTTGTGTACTCTCAAGTTGAAAATAGTGCGTACTGTAAATATTGTGCGTTTTTTTTTGCAGGTGCAAAAACACACAATAGTTGGAAAATCTAAATCTGAAGTACCTGGGCAGTTAGTTACGCGAGGTTATAATAATTGGAAGAAAGCCATTGAAAAATTTAATAATCATCAAAAAACAAAATATCATATCACGGCTGTTATGACTTACGAAAGACTAAACAATATTCGAGATGGAAAATGTATTTCCAATCAATCGACAAATTGATGTAAATAGTGCATCGCAAGATGCAGTTAATCGGAAACGATTAGAGCCGATTATAAAAACAGTCATTTTATGTGGTCGGCAAAATATACTTGAGAGGACATCGTGATTGTGGAGAATTTTCATTTGAACAGGAGCCAATCGCCAATGAAGGCAATTTTCGAGATTTGTTAAGAACGAGAACCGATGCGGGCGACAAAAACTTGGCTGAACATTTTAAACATTCGGCCAAAAACAACATTAGCTGGAACATATAAAATGAAATGAAATTATAAATGCATGTAATGAAATCATTTTGAACCGTTTGGTCGAAAACATTAATTCGGCGAAATGTTTTTTAATTCTTGCCGATGAAACTTGTGACATTTCTACCACTGAACATCTTTTCTTGTGTGCCAGGCATATAGACGAAGAAAATGACAATAATTTTTACAATTTGTTCCTGTAACAAGCACTACAGGGAAAAACTTATCCGACAAAATATTAGAAAGCTTAAATAATTATGGCATCGACTTAATTCTGTATGTTAGTCAAGTAAATAATAGTTTAATATCCGACGTTTCACTGACTAATATTTGTCAGCATATTAGTCAGTGAAACATCGGATATTAAACTATTATTTACTTGACTAACATACAGAATTAAGTCTTTAATTTATTAATACTAGTGGTCAAGAAAAAGGTCATAATTATGGCATCGATTTGTCATATTTACGTGGGCAAGGTTACGATGGTGCCGCATCAATGAGCGGAAAGTTTGACGGTGTCCAATCACACATATCAGCTATATATCCACAAGCTTCATATGTTCATTGTGCATCACATAGTTTGAATTTGGCAATTGGAAATGCTGGATCTGTGACTGAAATAAGAAATTGCATTGGCATAATTGAACATACCCCTAAGAGACAGGACGTCCTTGTTCACAACATTGATAAATATACACCGAATGCTAAGAGACAGAAACTACGCCAAGTTTACCCAACTAGGTGAGTGGAACGCCATGAAGCCATCATGACCATGGTGGAATTATATGATGCAGTGATTCATAGTCTTGAAACAATCATTTCTTGGGAAGACAGAGACTCGTCCTTTAACGCAAAACTTTTGAATAATTCATTGTGTGAATTTGGTTTTATAATATCTTTATTTAGCTTGCAAAAAATATTTGCGTACACCTTACCATTGTCTAAAATAATGCAAAAATCTGACAGTGACCTCTTAATTACCCTACATTTTGTTGATGATGTTGTGACTCAATTAAATACCATTCGTGAAACACCAGTCTTCATTTAAAGATATTTACGATGAAGCATGTATAAAAGCCAATAATTTTAATATTGACATTAAAAAGCCAAGGACTTCATCAAAACAAACATTAAGGTTCCAGCCGATTCTGTAGAAGAGTATTTCAGGAGAACTATTTTCATTCCATTTACTGATCAAATATTGACTCAACTTAAGGATCGTTTCACCACAACATTTTGAAAATTTTTTTTCTCTTCTACCAAATGGAAAAGATGCTCCAACAGCAGGTGCGATGGAAATTTATTTCGTCAACTGTGTGAATTTTATGCCGGTGATTTGCCTTATACAAATCCAGCAATTTTGAACGCCCGATTCAAGCTGTGGTATAAGAAATTTGACAAACCGTTTACAATAGCGCCATGCAAAAATGCCGTTGATGCAGTTTCAAAGTGTGACAAAATGATATATCCTAACATCTATAACTTATTAAAAATATTTGCAACGCTTCCGGTAACAACATTCGTCAGTGAAAGGTCATTTTCTAACTTACGCCTTTTAAAAACCTATTTAAGATCTACCATGACGCAATCACGATTGAACGGACTGGCTTTGCTATACACACACACACACACACACACACACACACACACACACACACACACACACACACACACACACACACAGAGAGATTAATGTAACCACGACGGAAATAATTCAAGAGCTTGGTAAAACGAAAAGAAAACTGGATTTTATTCTTTAAATAAATTTTTATAATCACCTAATGAATTTTATTGAATGAATGAAATTTAACGAATTTTAAGTTGATTGGATAAAAATATTTTTAATGCAAATTCATTGCATTAAAAATATTTTTATCAATTCAACTCCCCCCCCCCCCCCGCAAGATTAAATCCTGGGTACGCCATTGGTTGCATCTATTCGGTTTGTTAATTTCATGGGAAGTAAAGGCCTAATTTCAAGGAACATCACCGACTGTCATGGCTAACCAGTTTCAAGGCTTCTACAAACAACACTTCTCACGGGATTCTGACTATCTTTGCAGCCAAGGGTAAGTCTCACTGTCCTGACACTGAAGAGGTCCTTTAAAAACACAAGAAACTGCTATGGCAACAGTAGCTCATTTAAGATTTCATGGGTTTATTGGGTTTTGAATTTATATGGCTTAAATTTTCCCGAAATAGCATCTATTATATGTCTACATTCCAAAGGTTACATCGATAATTAACAGGGCGGAGAGTTTCACACTTTTATCGCAAAAGAAATACAACTCTTGACGTTGTATTTCTTTGTGTTAGCTTATAATCGCCGTCTTTCTATTGAATTACAGAATTCGTTACTGAGAAGCAGCAGTTAAAGCAATCACAACTTTCTACTACTTGCACTTGCGGTCTACATTGAAACCATCCCAAGGTCGAATCCATTAATTCCGCCTTTATCATGTTTTCGCTTTGATCGTGCGAGGAAAACTCAACCGATGAACGCCTCATCCAAGCAGAAACATCTTCCCAAACCCTTTTCGTGATCATCATTTTACTGCAGTCTCTCTCTCTCTCTCTCTCTCTCTCTCTCTCTCAAGCCGAAGTCAAGTCATTTTGCTTGCGGCAAGGCCGTCGTTGTTCGGCCTCCGCTTTACGGAACTTGTCATGCTTTGAAAGAACCCATCACGGTTTCCTTGAAAAAAAAGTTCCACATCAACGACTTTTGACATGAAATGTGCGCGTGATTGAATGTATTATTGAGTGACGTGCACGCACATCGGAAGCGATGCCAGCACTAAATAATTTAACTCGATACAAGCCAATGTGCGATAAACGAAGAAGAAAAAAAATCCCAGAAACAAAAATATAAATGAAATACGACTGGTGGCGAAAGGAAAGATCTCACAAGACCCTGAAGTTTGCTGGGTATAACAAGAAATTTATTTTCATGTTTCTCAAGTCGACTTCTACAAAAGTAAAGAAATCAGTACGTTAAAAATATAAGAATAACAGGAAGTGCGCATGTCGACTTCCTGTTATTCTCTCCTTGTAATTTTAAATGCAAGAGTTTTCGTCTTTTTCGAGTCTAAACTGAATGTGAATAATTTATTTATTTGTATTATTTTTTGTACACACACACACACACACACACACACACACACACACACACACACACGCACGCACAATATATATATATATATATATGTTCTGACATATATAAATACATATCAAATATTATCGCACTAAAAATAACAATACCAGTATATATATATATATATATATATACACAGTGCGTATATATGCACGCATGCGCATGTGTGTGCAAAATTATGTTTTTTATTAAACACACCATCTGTGAAAAAGTGATTGGAATGATTAAGAAGAACCAATGTTACAAATCTATTTACATTCACTGAAAAAAAAAAAACATTTTTTTTTTCAGTGAATAAAATTAAACGTAAAAAAATATGCATTTCTAATATTCTCTACTTCTATAATCTCGACAATAAAACCTTCAATGCAACTTCTTGCGTTTAGCAATACTTCAGAGGACAAAAAAGAAGGGACATTGCCATGCCAATAAGCTAAATAGGAAGTTTGTCGAGAGGGGTTTCGTCATCCACATTTAATTCTCAATCTAAATGTAATCTCCTCACTCTATGACAGTGCTGTTCTAGTCTTTTTTTATTTTTCTTTCTCGACGGGAGGGGACTTTAAATGATTCGTAAGAATTTACCTAATTTTCCTACAGAAAAAAGAAATAGGCGTTTATCCCCCCCCCCTCTCCCATCCGCCAATACCGTTTAAATAAGGCGATGCCTCTTTATGATTTTGTCTGTCTATTCACGCTCTCTTTGTTGAAAGTAGATGAGTCAAAAGCATTCTGGAGTCACGACACATCGCATATTCACCCCCGCTCGAATCTGACAGATTCTATAGTCTGTGTGGTAAACTCTTATATGACAACTTCTATTATCACGTGTTATGGGGCGACATTGGAAGCAACCATCATTTGAAGGATAAATGAGCAATGGATTTATTCTGCGTCACTGATGTTCAAGAAGACTGCTTCTTTAGCCAGCTGATTCGCTCTCTCGTATCCTGCAGCCCCACTATGCCCGTTCACCCAACAGAACTTGATTTCCCCATCCCTCTAGAGTGAGATTCCGAACCCGATTTCTTGTCTATTCTATGAATGCAATATGGTTGTTCTGGTTTTAATGCCGTCTATAGTGCTTCTACTATCGCTGTAGATTGTTGCTGTCTTTTGCTGAGAGGTCTTGAGTTCTAATTCCTGGAGGTATGTGAGTGACTGAACTATAGCAAGTTGTTCTGCTTGGTCATTGGGAACAGACAGGATGAAGTCTAGAGCAGTGTTCTTGTATAATGGATTGTCTGTTGTATGCAATGAAAGAATAACCGACGTCCCTTTGGTTTTGCTTCCGTCAGTGTATATTTGGAATTCGTCGCTTTCGGAGCTTTCCTTCTCCTTAATATACATTCTCATTGCTGAGTGAGACCACTTACTGTAGTAAAGCGGGCTTTCTTAGTAATTTGGATCGATTTTCTAACTTTCGATATATCTTCCGGAAGTGTCTTCATATATAAGAGAGAATTCTTGTATTTTCAGGCAGATCTGTGCTAGAGCTGCAATAACGCAAGCTGCCTCGAAAGATATTGCTGTATCCTTTAATTATATGTACAGCTATAAGACGTTGAACTGTGTTTAGTTTTTGTCGGTTTTTCTTTGATTTTAGTGTATGTTTCCAGGCAGGTGAAGCATAAGATATCAATGGTAGTATAGCTGTAGTGCATTGTTTTCGTGGCTCGTTGGCCTAATCCCCACTTAATCCTTGCCTATTTAGCTAGAATTTTTACTATTTGTAAGCTTTTTTCGGCAACATGTGAGATGTGCTTGTCGAAGGTAAATTTTTCATCTATTGTTACTCCTAGGTATTTTAGCTCACTGGCTACCTCGAGAACTTCTCCGTTTAGGAAGAATCGTTACAGGTTGTTTGAGATTTGGAGCACTTTAGACTTGGTGCTGTTGAAGGTAACTTTCTTCTCGCGTGCCCACTCTGCAATTTTAAAGAGTTCTTCGTTGGCCGTTACTTCTAACTGTAAGCCGTCGTGTCTCCGAATCATTATCATCACATCATCGGCGAAGGCTATGAATTTTGTTTCAGTGGTGACAGGCAATCTCAAAAGCGAGTCGTACTGGATGATCCAGAAACCTGGTCCACAGCAGGAACCTTGCGGACAGTTTGACTTCTTTCGTTACAGCTGTGGTTTTCAATGTTTTCATGGTTGCTCTTCTGTCTGCAAAATATTTTTTTGTAAGTTTTTGGACATTTGAAATTTCTTAATTGATTGATTATGGCTGGCCACCACGAAGCATCGAAGGCTCCTTGTACATCGAGTGAAATCAGTAATAGGTCTTCTTTTTTTTTTTTTTTGCTATTGACTGTCTTCTGTGAACTCTTTAACCTCCATAACTGCGTCTACTGTGTCTGGTTGAGGTTTAAATGTATATTGATTGCTGCTTAATAGGTTTTTCTGGAATAGGCAAAGTTCATTATTCTATTTTTCAAAAGCTTTTTTAGTACCTTACCAGCAACGTTTATGAGACTCATTTGCCTGTATTTGCTAATTTTTTAATTTGCTAATATCTCTCTCTCTCTCTCTCTTTCTCTCTCTCTCTCTCTCTCTCTCTCTCTCTCTCTCTCTGTGTGTGTGTGTGTGTGTGTGTGTGTGTGTGAGAGAGAGAGAGAGAGAGAGAGAGAAAAAGAGAGATTTATGTAGCTGCGAGTCGCAACATTTTTTATTTTGTAAGATTTCTTGGGACAAATTTACTCTATTGTCCCTTCCAGATAAGTCACTTATACAATATTAATTTATCGAAAAATTCAACATTCTCGTAATCAATATAAAGATTTAAAAAAAAAACTTGCTAACGCCTTTGATACCCTTATAGGGAGCATGCCGACCGTTTTAGCCCTATCTTTCTGTTGACTGAGGGGGGGCGACAGTTCAATGTCCACCAGAGGCCAATTAGAGATAGATGACCCAAGACTATCATTAACTATCAGGTGAAGAGAGGCAGCTGGCAAGTGGTCCCTTATTCTAACACTATATATTTATTGTCTGAGATAGTGTGGATTCTACGGTCGATTTTTTTTTTTTTTTTGAGTTTTCGGGACGAAAACCCGAGATTTTGGGAGAAACAACAAGTCGATCTCGTGCCAGAGATCGACTAATTCGGGAACAGGTGGAAAAAAAAAAGGCGCAGGAAATTTTCATGTATTCGGCGACTAGCTCTGAACGCAGGTCTTCCTCCGGGAGGTCAGGCAAAGTAGAGTGTAAACGCCACTTCCACTAAGCTACACAGGCTTCAGATAACTTATTATTGTAAGGTATACGTAAAGTATTTGGATTTTATTATTTCGAGTCTCAGCCCTGCTAGAATTCCATGGATAGGAAAGGGGGGGGGGACAAAGGAGACTCCTAGACAGAAGTTTTAAATTATCGATCGATTCGATGAGCATTTCAGGAGTTCTGATTAAGGTGTCCTGCCAAGACAAAGATTACGATTCTCAAATGAAATATAGAGAGGGAAGCTGCTGAGAAACAGGTTACTGTGATGGAGAAAAAAGTGAGGAAGTTAGCAAGTTCAAATACCTGAGATCCATTATTGTGAAGAATTGCTGTTCAGAAGACAGAAGAAGACCAGGAATTGCTAAAATAACAGTCAGAGACGTCTAAAATCGAGAAGATGGATCTATCTACACAGTAGCAAAGTTGAGGATTCTGGATGCAGCTCTTTTTCCTAATCGCGACTCATGACTGATAGAGCGACTCTGGTAGAAAAAGGATAGAATGTTGTTAAGGATATCATATACTGAAAGGATCAAATCGATGAGAGCTAGAAATCAATCCACTTCTTTGAATTTCTAGGAACTTTATCTTCAGTTACTGTTCTGAGAAATCTTCATTCTGACCTTTCAATGCCTTCAAAATATTTCAGTTTCTTCTGTCAATATCTTTATGAACCCTTAAAGTTCTATTGATCTGACAGAAGAAAGCTGAAATCCTCTGGAGGTATTGAAAGGTCAGAATGAAGATTTCTCAGAAGTAATTGAAGATAAGCGTTTTGGAAACGAAGAATTCGGCGCTAATCCGGCTTATTTCTTTTTAAGCTCTTAATATCAATTCTAGAGTTCAGGTGCACTTTAACAGCATTTATACTCTTACAATTTTATATTATTGCAACTAACTAAGTACATTCTTTTATATTACTATTACAGACAAAATTTATTGTAAAATATTTAGCGAAAATTCTTTAAGCAAAACTTATTTCTCGCGTTATTTTACAATACTCCATTATAAGGCCTTGATAAGTTCCCATCTGGACTCTCTAGTCATCCGGATTTCTCGGAGATGAAGAAGAGGTGGAAAGGATCCAAAGGCGAGTGACAATATGGTAACACGTCCACGAGATGGTCAATATGAAGATAGAATGAAGAGCTGTAAATTACAGAAAGTAGTTAATAGGCAGAAGATGGAAGCTATTAAAGAGACATACGTTGTTTAAAGGGTTTTATGTACGATTGATACAAAGAAAAAATTTTCGGTATACCTGACTAGTACTGGGAAAACGAGGGTAATCTCTGAAAATTTAGTGAACGTGTAGTTAGCAAGGATGCGAGAACTAGATTTTTTTTGCTTAGAGAATGGTAAATGACTGGAAGGAGTTGTTGTGAATGTTTTGTTGATGGATGACTTCCAAGCAAAATACGACCGTCATTATGCAAATGAAGGTTAGTGTTGATAATAACAATAATTAACGATTCTTCATATATAAGGTCTCCATATAAAGATTATACAAATTTTAATGAAATATACAGAATTTGAAATCACGGCTTTATGCACAGGCTCAAGAGGCTCTAGTTGGGAGCTATGAAAAATTAGGGCCAATATAAGGATCCCAAACAATAAGGGAAGATCCCCGAAGCACTCTTGTGTCTCGGGCCCCTCCTTCCTCTGAAATGTGCAAGAACAACCTTCTTTGCAATGTACTAAATGAAGTTGAGAAGTTCCTCTGCAACCAGTGCTCAATAAGAAAAAAAAAATCAACTAACGCCTTTTATTCGCTCAGGGAGCAGGCAATGACATTTTTGAGCCCAGTGTATCTTTTTCAGAATGAGGGGAAAGTTCACTCTCTACCAGGTTGCTAATCAGAGATAGCTGACCCACGACTACCACGACAATTATAAGGTGGCATCCGATGAAGAGATGACTGAGAAGTGTTGCCATCTCCTGTTCCCTAACGCTTACACAATATGTTGTTGTCTGTAATGATGTGGGTTCTACGGTCGATTTTTTTGAGTTTACGGGACGAAAACTCGTCTGCTTGTTGAAGATAGACTAACTAGGGAATTAGTCGATCTCCAACTTTTTGAAGGAGTTTTTCAAGGAGAGTGTTAGAAAAATGTTCTTCCAGTCACCGACTAGAATCGAATGTAAGTCATCCTTAGGGTGAGTTGCGCGGAGGATACAAATGCCACTTCCAATGAGCAACAAAAGCATTTGTTCAATAATAATAATAATAATAATAATAATAATAATAATAATAATAATAATAATAATAATAATAGTGATTTTTTATGTAGCTATCACCCAAAAAGGTTTCTTTTTAAACCTACAGTACCGCACATTCCTACCTTGGACTAAGGATTTTTTTTGTATTTTTTTTTATTTATTTTATATATTTGTTACACAGTCCAGAAACCTTGCTCTTGAAAATACTAGGAACTTTTTCGAGCCATTTTTTAAGCCTCCTCAGAAGAACTGTGGTCTCACAGTGGTCGATGATATTCATCTCCCACCTAAAGACCAACACCAACATCCGTGCTCATGGCGGGATTTGAACCAACAGCCTATTGGTTGGAGAGCGGGTAAGCAAACTACTCGGCTAACCAGAACGAAATAATAAATGAATAAATGAAATCCTGAAAAATGAATGCATAAACAAATAAATAAATAAAATGTCTAAACTTGTGAGTATAATAAGTTATTTATAATAAAGATTCATAATTTATATTAATTGTACACTGATCTCATTTTGAGAAAGAGGACGTATTGAGGAGATGTAAAGAACAAACACCCCACAGCAACACGAGACATATAAGGTGCAGCATCGGAAGGCGATAGGTGTAGTACGAAAAGCGAAATTGTCACATAAAAAGAGATTGGCTGAAGCAGTAAAGCAAAGATGGATGAAGAGAAATCTGTAGTTACGTTGCTAGCAGAAGAAAGTGTGAATATGAAAATTAACTTTAGTTCCTGGAGAGGGAACTCTGGTAACATGTTTTGAATATGTAGTAGAAATGTTCAATAAGTATTTTGTTAGCGTATTCATCTAGGGGGGAGGGGGATTAAGAGTAGTATTGAATAATAACAGAAAACAAGACAGAAAACTGACTTCAAGATGGGATGTATTTAGAATATTGGTATTTCCCTTCAGTCGTTTCCGACCCGAGATGACTTTGTAGGCATTCGCACAAAATATTCCTGGTGAGGCTTTTTACAGGATAATTCACCATTGCTTTCCCCAACGTCCGCAATTTTATCCGGGCTCGGGACTGGCATACGGCTGGGACGTGTTCATGACTGTAATCCATGTGTGTGTTCAACGGCCAGTTTGTCTGTTCTAGGGGACGAAAAACTTGAGTTTTCGGGTGAAAAACTCCTACACCGTATGAGACCGGCTAACTCACCTTTGGTAGAAAGAGACCAGATAAAAGTTCCTCGTCTCACGGACGGGAGTCGAACCCGTAATAATAATAAATTATTATTATCCCTATAGTAACTTATAGTCCGCGCGGTTAGCTTAGTGGCTTTGCACTTCGCAACCAATATTCCTGGGGAAGAAGTGTCCTGGGTTCGATTCCCGTCGACGACGTAAGGAGCTGAAGGATCTTCCTCAGCCATAGCCAAGTTAGGCGTGAGCGTAAACAACAAGGTTTTTTCCTCCAATTTATCCCGGGGTTTTCATCCCGGAAGCAGGCAAACCGGACCCGTGAACACACAGGGCTCTATTCATAAAAATACGGCAAGGAAGGCAACGGGAACTACCTTGTGTCACTATTTCTCTAGCAATTAGCTGCAACCTTCTCAAAGAGAGGAAGCCACAGGATCAGATCAGTAACTTATAATCTTTTATTATGCTCATCTCGCGTCATTCAACAAGATTTTGCAACGCACACCACACACCAACAACAACGCATACACCACACACCAACTGCCACTAGTTAGGCTCCTCAGTTAAGGCTGTCAAACTTGTCTTTTACTTTAATATTTTTTATATGAACAATATATAAAAATCATTGTATACATTGTATAAGTAGTGTATATATTAATCAAATTTAATATCCGAATTTGAATATTAAGTTTCATTATCACTACTCAATACAAAGAATGCGTCTTCTTATAACAAAACTGGAAAACGTTTCTTACGTCAAGTGATTGCGCTGAGTTTTTGCACGTGATAGCGCGCACAGAATGAGTGAATTCGAAAGGTTTGATGCGAGTTCCTTGGGATAACTAGAAAGAGACAAAAAATATAAAAAAGAAGAAGGAAGGAAAAAAAAGGAAACCGCGTGAGTTGTGTTACCACTTTTATTTTTGCACGTGTAAATCCTCGTATTTCTGGTTTCGTCTTTCTAAGGGATGTAGACGTATATAAGGAAAGTGTAGATTGACATTCTGTTTCAGAAGAAAGTAACTGAGTGCAACATAACCTTTACTGCAAGAAGTAGATTTTTCGTCATTTAAAAATGGCTCATCATTTTCGACTAATAAGTAGCTTGGAGACTGATGGTGGGATCCGTTTACAGCAGTATCGGTCTTCGAAAACGGGGCTTACGGTATTTATAGCATCTGTAGGGGGTCCAGTTGTGAAAGGCTACTTATGTTTCGGTAAGTTTGCTCCAGATACTATGCGATTTGATTTTTCTCAGCAGTTGGACCTAAGAATTTTTCCTGTATTTAAGTGTATAAGCTTGTGGATGAACATGTCAGATTTTTAGGAAAGATCTATTTCGCCAGCCACCAACAATGATATAAATTCACTCAAAATTTTTATTATTTTCGTGGAGCTGAATAATTTTGAATATATAATTTGTATGTGTATGCATATCACATCTGATCCTGACATATATGTAATACAGCGGGCTTATCATCTACGATGACGTTCGGTGTTCCATGAATTGTTTCGAATACCTGCTCACATCTTTTCCAATATGTCATGTGATTTTTCCTCAACATAGAGACCAGCCATAATGACATCATCATCATTATCATTGGCTCGACAGCTCTACGTGGGCCCTGGACTTCTTCAGAAACTTCTGCCAGCCTTCCTTATTCAATGCCAAACTTCTCCAATTTTTGACTCCTAAAACCTTATCTTGCATCACTTCATCTTCACATCTTAATTTAGATCATCCATTTTTCTTTTTTCCTTCCGGCTTAGCATTAAACATCTTAACTATTCTATTACTGTCCATGAGTATAATGGGCCCACCCCTACTTAATCTATTTATTTTTATGTACTTAATAATATCTGGCTCATTAAGCAATCTGTATAGTCCATGATTATATCTTTTCCTCCATACATCATTCTCTTGTACTGCTCGAAAAATATATCTCAGAACTCTTCTTTAAACAGACCTAGCGATCTTTCATCTGCCATTGATAATACCCAGTTTTCAAAGGAACAAGTTAACACTGGTCTTACAAATACTTTGTACATCATTATTTAAGTCCACAAAAGCATTTATTTGAGAAAAAAACACGTCTCTGAATCTCAGTACTGATATATTTTTTACAATTAACTTCTGACCCCAAGTATATAAAACTATGTACAATTTCAAATTTATAGGAACCAATTTCAATTTGAGAGGGGATTATTATCACAAAGCTTTCTAGTTACTGGCATATACTTTGTTTTTCTTGGTTAATCTGCAAATTCATCTTCTTTGCTGCCTTTTCTAAATTAATGAAAGTTTCTTCCATTGCTTTTCATGTCTTTCCTATAATATCAATATCGTCTGCATATGCTATAATTTGTACTGGCTTGTAGAAAATAGTTCCCCTTGTATTAATGCTAGCATATCTGAAAACCTTTTCAAATGCCATGTTAAACAGTAAGCAAGCTAAGCCATCCCCTTGTCGAACACCATTTTATATATATATTGGATCAGACAACATGTTCTGAATTTTGATCTGACAACGAGTATTTTTCATTGTAGCTTTAACTAAAGCAATATCTCCAGTTCCTCCATTGCAATAAATAAGTTAGATCTATCTGTGCTATCACATGCGGTTCAAAAATCTATGAAAAGGTGGCATATTTCAATTCCAAATTCATTACATTTTTCAAGTGAATGGCGTATATTAAAAATAATTTGTAGATCTTCCTTGACTGAATCCACATTGATAATCGCCAATAACATTCTCTATATAGGGATAACGTCTCTTAAATAGAACGTTAGAGAAAATTTTATAAGTTGTGCATAGTAAATTAATTCCTCTGCAGTTAGAACATATCACTACATCACCCTTTTTATGTGGGGCATGTGACGCTCAGTTTCATTCGTCTGGAATTGTTTCATTAATCCAGATTTTGTTGATAAGTTGACACAGCTGCCTGAAATTCTGCTTGTATCCTGTCCATTCTATCCATTCCTGGGGCATTATTGTTCTTACGTTTTTAAATAACTGCCTTCACTTCTGCTATCTTCTAAATTTTAGCTCTCTTCCATATCATGTAATTGACCAGATACATTTGAATTCAATAATGCATCGAAATACTCTGCCCATCTTCCTATTATCATTTCATTCCCATTCAAAATTATATCCTCCTTATCCCCACATAACGGTGTTCTTGGCTAGGCTGGAAATCTTTCCAACTACTATTTAACTTTTGATAGAAAGATCTGCTTTCATTCATACTTTTGAGATGTTCCAATTCCTTAAGTTTATGTTCATAATATTTCTTCTTTCTATTCTTATGCAATTTTTTTTCTTCTTTTGTAGCTAAACGATGTTCCTCCACAGCTTTACGAGTGTCGTTCCTTTGCTGCATTTGTTTATATGCCTCATTTTTTAATACAGTCACACGTTCACATTCTACATCAAACCAATAGTTTTACTTAACTCTGCTGACTTTTCCTAATACTATGTCAGCTGTTGTCACGATGACATCCCTAAGAACATTCCAAACATCATTAACATTCTCACCAGTGGTTAGACCAGACCAGTGGCGCACCCAGAGGGGGGAAAGGGGGCACTGGCTCCCCAAACGAAAAGGAAAAAAAAAAACACTAGAAATATTTCCAAAAATCTTTTCCTAATTAAAATTTATTTTTTTTATTTATGTTGTGTCGTGTCTTCTATTTCTATACTTCTTATGAATTAGCGACCATTGCAGATGCTCAGTCATAAGTTGTATGCGATGCGTAGTGTGTATTCTCAAATCGTGTACTCAACCCCCCCCCCACCCACCATCCAAGATTAAATCCTAAGTGCGCTACTGGACCAGACAGGTTGTCACTGATTCTCTCACCATATTTTGCTTTAACTTCTAATTCCTTCAATCTTTCCTTATTAAACTTTCTAGCATGGGACCATATATCTTTCTTGCATCAGAGATTCTGCTTCTAATCTTTGATGTAATCAAATAGTGATCAGAATCAATATTTGCTCCTCTGTAGCTTCTAACATCCATGAAATTTGATAGTGCCTCGCGTCTATTAAGAGATCATCAACGTGGTTAAAGGTGTCTCCATCGGGAGACTTCCAGGTGATTTTATGAACATTTTCATGATTAAATATTGTACTACCAATAACCATATTTCTTGAAGAAACAAAGTTGATCAATCTAGTTCCATTATCATTAGTCTGATTATGTAAACTATATTTCTCCAATGGTTGGCCTGTGTGTATCCTCTTTGCGTATCTTGGCATTAAACTCACCTATAATAATTTTTACATCCCTCTTTGGATATTCCCCATAGATCTTATCTAATTCATCATAAAACTATTCTTTTTCAACATCATTCAGTTGGAGAATGTACACAGATAAAAACTGTAGTAAAACACTGTCCTTTAATTTGTAACCTATACATTCGAGGTGAGTTCGTTTTGAAGTCCATGATAAGATGTTTTATCCTCTTGTTTACAATGAAACCTGTTCCAAACATGTGATCTTCCTTCTGGCAGCTATAAAAAATAACATGATTTTTCTTTTTCATAATCCATTCTCCTGTCCATTTCATTTCTTGTATAGCTGTAACAAGTATCGTGTATTTATCGAATTGCTCGAGCAGACTTTTAAAGCTCCAGATCGGTAAAGAGAACGTACCATCCATGATCCAATTTTCAAATACTTAAGACATTTGCCATTTTTCACCATTCAGTCCATCGCGCAGTTTTTTTCTTTCTCAATCTCCAACCTGGAGGACCAGATCTCCGTATTTATGACCCAGTGTGACCCAGCTATACCTCCAGGCACTGGGTACCCATTTTAGTCGACTCGTACGACATGCATGGACTACAGTGGGGCTATTCCTATATCCCGGCCACCACACGGGGAGCCATAATAATATAGTGTAGTAAATTATTGCAAGTCAAAGGCTGAAAATAAGATTTTTCACAGATAGAGAGACAGACTGATGCTAAGAATTCTGTGGTACTGAAGATTTATCTCCGTAATTATCGTAGTCCTCTTCGGTATAAGACTTATCGTGGATGACCCAAACCATTACACAATAACTATCGTATCTTTCCTAAAGCATTAACGGAGAGTATACTCACAACTGACATAGGCAAATTTATTCCACTCATTCACCCCTCTCCAAGAGAAAAATCTAGTCCTCACACTCTTGCTGACCACAATCTTACCCAACTTCCTGGGAACCTTTTGTTCTGACTCCTCTAGCCAAGAGATCTAATATTTCGTTTGTATTAATATTATTAAATCCTTTAAGGAACTTCAAGGTTTCTATCATATCCCACTTCTTCACCTATCAACCAACTTTTGAAACCCAAAAAACCCTCCATCTATCCTCAGAAGGAGCTTTCCACATGCCATCTACCACTTAGTTAAGTCACTCGCCTCTGAATCACCTTTACTACTTCCTCATCCTCAAGAAACCCAGTTCACTAGACCTGAGCTGAGCACAGTAACCTATTAATCCAGTGTTCATATCAAAGCTGTATAAAGAGGAATGATAATTTCTTTATCTCTGCTTATTAGTGGCTTCTTCAATAACCAAATAATTCTGTGATCTCTCTTGGCTACTTTAGCAATATAATCTTTCAAACTTCAACTCTCTGTCTACTTCAACTCCCAAATCCCTGGCTTCATCAATTTCCAGGAGTAGAGTTTCCTCAGTGTGGTACACAGATTGAAAACTTTGTATTTCAGTATGCAAAATGCAAAGAACTTTACACGTTACCAGATTAAATTGATATCCACCATGCTTTTCCCATACTATCAGTCTGTTTAGATTATCCTCTAAGCTCGCTACATCAAGTTGATTAATTATACGCTACCCAAGTTTGCATCATCACGCGATCTTCCTTCAAATTATTTTCTATAACATTCCTATATGTATAAATTAAGCAGCAATGGTCTAATCACAGAACCGTGAAGCTCACCACTAGTCACCTGCCTTCAGGAAGCTGCACTTCCATATGATACTTGTTTGGAATCTATCCATCAGCCCCCTTAAATCCCTCTCCATTTATTGCAGTTTGTTTAATACAGATCCACGTGGAATTCTATTACAATGTGACAGTACCACATTGTTGCCATTCCCTTTAGCTGCCGCTCTATTATAAGAAGTTAGTGGAGAAGATGACTGTAAAGTTTCCAGGCTATTCCCGGAAACGGTACAAAGGTCATGTGAGTAAAGAAGGGAAAAGGAGATTGTTTGCATGGTGAAGGAGCGTAATGCTTTGCCGGAGTGGGCGGTGAGTGCTCCGAAGCCGAATGCAATGCATATTCTTCTTTCTCCGTCAGATGACAGGTTTTGTCACCTGTGAACAAATCTTTGCCATCTGGCTCTATCTCTGTCCATTTATGTCATCTCTCTCTGAAGCTCGATAATTGATCTTTCCTTCGAAGACTGTAGCCAAGTTGTTTTTCGTCTGCCACTTTATCGTCTTTCTCCAAAGATTCTATTAAAGACTGTAGTTGGTAATCTTTGAAAGGACATTCTTTGGAGGTGTCGAAACCATCTTAATTACTGTTTAACAATTGCAGATATGATATCTTTTATATAGTTTAATTTGTGTTTGACTGCTCATTTGTTTTGTGTTCTGACCAGTGATCTTAATTATTTTTTTCTCAAGCATTTCATTTCGAATTTTCTGATGATTTTTCTGTATTTCTTTCTGATCGAGTGTCCATGGATCGGCTCCACACGTTGCTGTAGGTATAATAATGCTTTATAGAGTTTTAGTTTGAATCTTTAAGAAATGCTGTTATTTTTCCATATTTTGTTTATTTTATTCATATTACACCATCCTTTGTTAAGTTTTTGTTTAACTCTTTCTGTGTCGTCAAGATTGTGAGTAACGAGACTGCCAAGATATATAAATTGCTTTACTTCTTCAAGTATGTGATTTTCTAAGTTTATTTAATTTTTTTTCTCATACCTTCCTATTTTGATTGTTTTCGTTTTGCTTAGATTGATTTTCATTTCCAAAGATTTACACACTTCGTTTAGAATTGTTATTGTCTTTTTCAATTGTTTTTTCGATTCTACAAGAATAATAATATCGTCTTCATATTTAATGAGGTTGATATGAGTGCCATTTATTTGTAAATGTAGTTCTTCAGCTATGGATTTGCACATTTTTTCGAGATAGATATTAAATAAGTTTGGTGAGAGAGGGCAACCTTGCATGACTCCTTTGATTACTTTGAATTTGTCTGTTTTTATTTTAATAAATTTGACAGGTGCTTTGGTATCTTTATAATAATTCGTAATAAAGGTTTTGTAGTTCTGAATTTAACTCTTTAAGGGTTTTAAGATGTTTATCATTTTGATCCTGTCAATGGAATCAACTGTTTGTTTGAAGTCAATAAAACTGCAGTATTTAGGTAAGTTGCGTGCTCAGCCAGACTATATTATCTGTAAAAATGTGGTCTGAATCACGCTTCATTTTCTACTATTGTCTCATTCATTAAAGTCTGGATTCTATGTTGAATAATGCGTGTGGAGATTTTGTAGCTATGACCAGATATCACTTAGTATGACTATGTAAGACTTATGACTTAGAGTATGTAGCTATGGCTTGGCAATGTTATGAGCCTATACTTTTCACACCTTCATTTATTTCCCTTTTTGAGAACTGGTATCATGATGCTTGTCATCCAATCATCTGTAATTTCACGGGTATATAGTATTAAGTTAAAACAGTTCAAGCAGGAAATTGATGACTGCTTTGCCACCATATTTCCACAGTTCAGTAGGAGGTTCATCACAACCAGTTGGCTTGTACAGGGTGGTTCAAAATTCCACGTACAAACTTTGAGGGGAGGTAGAGAAGATCAAAACCAACCATATTCACTTAGGAAAGCATGACCGAAAACGCCACCCGAAAGTGATAGGTGGCGTTTCGCCAGGGCTCGAGGTAAGCAATTGGGGCTTCCTCGTTCAAGCTTTCGACGTCGTACGAAGAACATGCGTCGTTTTATGAGCGTTGACATGGCAGAGTTCGTAAAACGACGTTCTACGAACGTCGTACGTCCGTCCGTACGCTGTCGAAAGCTTGAATGAGGAAGCCTCAACTGCTCACCAGGAGCGCTGGCTAACAGCGCCACCTATCACTTTCGGGTGGCGTTTCTGATCTTGCCTTCCTAAGTGAATATGGTTGGCTTTGATCTTCTCTACCTCCCCTCAAAGTTTGTACGTGGAATTTTGAACCCCCTTGTATGAATTCATTCGGTTTATTGCATTCAAAATTCTTCTTTTATCACGAATTGGTGCTTTTTCTTTTTTTGACTCATCGTTTGTGTTTTTCCAGTCTTCATCCCTTTCGAAAAGGATCTGGTAATATTGTTTCCAAAATTTTTTAATCTCTCGAATTGTTCAGTTGCAATATTGTTTCTGAACTTTCATTTTTACTGGTCTGTTTTGGGGTGTTTTTGTTAATTCTTTTAAAATTTTATATATCGCCTTGCCGTCATTTTTTTATTGTCTACTTCACACATTTTTGCTTTACTTCTAACCAAGAGTATTTAGGAAATCTACAGATTCTGTCTATTTTGTTTTTCAGTCCTTTATAATGTAGCTTATTTTTCTTTGTTCAGAGTATTTCTGCAGCTTTCTTTTCTTCTAAAGTTTCCAAATTTTCTGTGATTATGTAGTCGTTATTTGCTCTAACTGTTGTAGCAAGTGTTTTTCTTACAGCATTTACCATAACTGCTCTGTCCATTTCTCCATATATTTTCTCCATTGTCAAAGGATATTTTCTTTAATTCTATAGTTGTTTTGTATAGCTATGCTATCTTTCACTATTGGTCAGATTTTTTGTTCTAAGTTGGTACGTCTATCATAAGCATCCCTGTGAAATTGCAAGTCATTTTATCAACTGTAGTTTGTTTTCTGCAGCTGTCTGAAGCAAAAGTGTTGTCTATATCCCTTGAAATGGATAAAATTGAGTATCGCGAGGTTATAAAATTCTTTGTAAAAGAAGGTTTAACATCAAAAAAATTCATTTGAAGTTCATAAAAGTTTATGGGCTCTTCCCCTTCAGTTTTGACAATTAAGAAATGGGCTGCTGAGTTTAAACGTGGCCGTACCAGCATTAAAGATTATCCACATGAAGGACGTCCAAAAAGTGTAACAACACCAGAAATCATTGATCAAATGCACGATATGGTATTGGATGACCGGCGAAAGTTCGTGAAATTGCTGAGACTATAGGCATTTGAAAAGAACGTGTAGGATGTAATTTGCATGAAGAATTGCAAATGAAAAAGCTTTGCGCAATATAGATGCCACGCTTGTTCACAGCAGATCAAAAACGCACTCGCATGAAAATCTCTGAACAGTGCTTGGAGTGTTTTAACAAGAATTAAACTGGTTTTGTGGGTCGATTTATTAATATGGATGAGACTTGGATTCACCATTCAGTACAGTAACGAGGGTATGAAGCGCCTGTGGCAAGTGTCTGACTTGCGCCCCCCAACCCAAAAATAACAAAAATTTTGAAAATTTTAAATGTAAGAAGTTCAATTTTACTAAATGCAATATGTTAAATACTTACTATTAACCCCATCAAAATAAGTTGCAGAATTTGTGTGTCTAAAGCGGCGTACTGCCAAAATTTAAAAATAAAAATACAATATAAAATAGCGGACTTTTATATCTATTTATTTATTTTTATTTTTTACATTTTTTACGTTTTGCTCCCCAAACCTAGTTGCGCCCATAGAGGGCGCCTCTTTCACCACGCCCTCGTTACGACACTGTCACCATTACACACCAGAATCCAAACTACTGTCAAAACATTGGACAGAAGCCGGTTGTTCAGCATCAAAGAAGACATAGTCGGTTCTATCAGCAAGAAAGGTCATGGCATCGGGGTTTTGGATGCTAAAGGCATTTTATTTATTAATTATCTTGAAACGGGTAAAACAATAAAACTAAGATGAAGGGGAAAAAAACACCAGAAAATTTTCCAAAAATCTTTTGCTAATTAACAAAATTCATTTTTTTTTTAAATTTATGTTGTGTCGTGTCTTCTATTTCTATGCTACTTATGAATTAGCGATCATTGCAGATGCTCAGTCATAGGTCGTATGCGATGCGTAGTGTGTATCTCAAATCGCCTACTCAACCCCCCCCCCTCAACATGATTAAATCCACTACCCGGTCTGGGTAATGGCCCTTCTCATTATGCATAACGTTTTACACTCCCAAAAAGGGTGCATGCATTCAATTGGAAAATCAGTTCTAGTCTTCCATTTGCCTGACAACAAGTCAATGAGGTTCAATTATGCTTGTTCGTTTGGAGATCTTAATGTCCTGTACTCCTTTTAAGAGGCTGGTGTGTATAACTTTCCAGAGAGAGGACTCCTTGCTTGATCTCTCTCTCTCTGGAGTATGGCAAAGTGCGGGTGAAGCTGGTGTTGAATTTTAAATAGACGAGTGCATGTCTATATAGCAATTGGACTGTTTCAATAATGAGAAGACCATAGCCGAGTTCCTTTAGGACTTCATGAAGATACTGGTGTTCTACTCTGTCGAAAGCCTTCTCCTGATCAAGGCTGACTACTGCTAGGTTTTCATTTTGGCTCTTTGCCATTTGGATGAGATATCTTATCAGATGGAGGTTATCATGTACTGATCTTCCTGGAACACAATAAGTTTGATGTTGGCCAATAACTTCAGGCAGTGATGGCTTTAGTCGGTTTGCTATAACTTTGGAAATGATTTTGAAATCGGTATTGATTAGTAAGATTGAACACAAGTTTGTGATGTCCGTGTGGTCTCCCTTCTTTGGTATCAATCGTGCTACTGAGTTCGTGACGAATTGTGGGAGCCCTGAGGTAGGCTTCTTGCAGTGATTTAAGGAGAAGTGGTCTGAGTTGATTCCAAAAGATTTGGAAAAACCTCTGTTGTGAGACCATCAAGGCCAGAGATTTATTCTTTGGCAAGGATGTGCATGAAGTCTTCAATTTATATAGACTGATTGGGTTTTCTAAGTGGTTCCGATCTGCTGAAGAGATTTCTTTGTTTCTTTCAGAATTTCATGAATGGCATGAAGGGATGTTCCTGTAGAGCTGTATACATTCTCGTAGTATTGTAGAATATCAGAAGTGATTTTATTTGAATATTCTGCCATCTTGTAGTCTAATAGCGGAGATGAAGTTTGCTGTCTTGTATATTTTTTTTCTTCAAAAGAGAAAAAAATGTTGTGGGTGCATCTGAAAGATTTATATGTGTATGCAGTGATCTAAGTAGGGCACCCTTTGCAGATAATTCTAAGTGTTTTTGCATGGCCTGGAAGGCTGAATGATATTTAGAACTTTCTTCTGGAAGCTGTTCTTCGAGTTGTCGGATGCTAATGTTCCTCTGTTCATTTTTCTGATGAGTGCAGATCTGTGTAATTTTATTTGTGAAATTAAGTGGCCCACCATGTTTTCATTTGTTCTGTATTTCGTTTCGAGTGAAGGTTAGTGAGATTAGTTATTAAAGTTGCGAAGTTAGTTATTAAAGGCTGATTGTTTATTATTTAACCTGAATCATTCAGGAGGGTATTGTTCTGAGAGCAATGTTCTGAGATGTAAAAAGGAACGTGTGAGATGTTTCTAACTAGAAGAACATTGTGTTTGAAAATTTTGTATCTATCCAGTCGTGCTTGGTAGAGAGGCCCATTAGTTGCTGTGATTGCTGACCTCCATATGTAGGGCCCTCTTATCTGGATATTGATGCCGAAAAACATCGATGAGTTTATTATCGAATTCCATTCTTTGAAGTTCGTTTATTAATGAGCTACGATGTTCAGCACATTGAAGTCTGTCTTTTTGTTGGTCAAGAGTGCACTTAAAGTCACCACCTGTTATGATATGTTGTTGGTCAATACTGGAAAGATGGTATTGAATGAAGTCCAAGATTTGTGATGCCAGAGCATCCTGCTGTGGTATGTATATATTGAACACATGCAGGATATTATGTTTGGGCTTTTATGCGAGCATACAAGGGGTATTCTAGTATCTGCAATCACTTTCACTTTGTCGGGAGATCGATAATGTACACCAAAGCTAACCTCTTCTTTATGGTGTTGTTGGATTGCAGAGTGGTGTAGGTCATAAGGCCACTGCGCTCATTTTTTAGATAAATTGGACTAGTAGTTGATATTTGTTTCTTAAAGAAGTATTAGGTCTATATGATATCTCTCTTCCTGGTCATTGACTATTCTGTTGCGTAAAGTAGAGACACATCCTCCTGCATTCACAGAATAAAGACTCAATGACATTATGTTTATGAAAGTTTGATATGTTGAATCTAATATTGGTCCTGGTATTGCTCTTAGCCCATTAATTCGGTAGAAGATTCGCCTGCTCCTATTAACCTCTGCTTTGCCCTTTTTGCATTTCAGTTTCGAGTGTATATCCTGAAGTTGAGATATTAGTTTCGGGATTCTTGTGGTGTATTTAAGGGATATAGTTAATTTGTGAGGGGAGCCTCGCACTTTTTGCATGAAGGATATCTACTGCCTCATGGGTCCCTCAATGTGGGGAAGTTCCCCCTCAGCTTTTTCCTCTTCTAAGTCTTTATGTGGAAGCACAATTTCCTCATCGTCTCGGAAATCTGTTTCTTCATGACTGGCTGCAGGTGGCGAAAGGCTATTCAGAGTAGTTTCTTCCATCGAATGAAGTTCTGAATTAGTGGGAAGCTGGGTTGGTGATTCTGGTTGATGTGTCCAGAGATTGCTAATAATTAGTTCATGCTGGTCATCTCTGTTAGGAGGGTCCGTATTTTCTTGCTGTTTATTAAGTATTGCGTGCTGTGAGACTTCGTTATCAGAGCTTTGGATCTTATTACCTGACAGGTGTTCAAGAGCGACGTAAACCTTATCTTTCCAGTTCGGGATTTTCTTGGCTCTGAAATTCGTGATGGGGAAAGAATTTTAGGTTTATTTTTTCCTATGCTTTGATTTTCTGCATGTAAGATGTTATTTTGTTGCAATGGTTTGCTATTCTGGGCTGGGATATTCGTTGATGAATCGTTGGAAATATAGGCACAGTGTTTCCTAAAGTGACCCTCCTCATGACAAAAGAAGCACTGTGATGAGAACGATAAGTAGAAAGTATAGGTAATTCCATTTATGTCTGTGTTGATTAACTTTGTCAGTTGTGTATTGCGTCGTTGTTTAGATAGATAGATTTATTATTATTATTATTATTATTATTATTATTATTATTATTATTATTATTCGTAACACCTCCAAGGAGTCCGAAGGTCCGAAGGTTGTATAGTAAGCGGGAGGACGCTTACTATACAACTGTCCCCACCTCTACTACCATTCATATCCATTAACGCCATCTACCGTCCACCGCCTCCACAACTAGTATTTTTTGTCTGTAAATTGCGTGTGTTCTGAAGGGTCGATTTGTCTGTATGCGGGATGAAAAACCCGAGTTTCCGGGAAAAAACCCTGCTTCCCCCGTATAAGATCGGTTAACTCACCTCCGATTGACAAAGTTCACATAAAGATTCCTCCCGTTACGACGAGAATCGAACTTAGGCCTATTCCAATCGAAGGGCGAAATGTACCATCGTTCTTTTAATTGCGCTACGGAGGCGCTATTATTTAACTTGATCAAATATACATTAGAAGGTAGGCAACAAAATGACGATTTACATATTATAAGAATATATTACAGAGAAACAGGATTTTATTTTTGAATATACAATAGAAAAGAGGCAAAAGATACATGAGTGGTAGAGAGGATTTGCCTTTTTAGTAAAAGAGTCGACATTACAATTCAGTATCACTCTTTGCTGTCTTTCAGTTGAAGTGCATCGTAGTCGGCAGTCCAGAACAGGGTATACCAGTTGGATTCCACTCTTCTCTGAATTTCACTACGGTTCTTGTTTCTTTGTAAGAAGACTATATGTTCTACAAAGCGATGATCACTAGAGGCAATATTCAGGGCATAAGTGATCATCGCTTTGTTTTGCAGGACAGGTTAGATATGTGTGTTCCAAGGTATACCTGAAAGTTGGCAGAAGTGATACAGATCTAATTCTTAAATTGGAATTTGTGGACTTAGTAGGATTTGGCAAGATATTATGCCATAGCCTCCGATGTATATCGGAATCTGGTTTAACACACGTTGATTTGCATGGGGGATCCCACTGAAAACCGGGTGACATGCATAGCTCTGTAGATGAGAAGGGTACTGATGAATATGCGAAGTGTTCGAGGCACTGACACGAAGCAGTGGTATATTTTCTTGTAGTTGGAAGGAAGAATTGCAAGTGTAGCTTCAGATGATACAAAATGGAAGGTGGGCTACCTACAACTTCTAGAAGGAATTTGGATTTCCTGAGGCTTAGCGCTATCTGGAAAGTGTTTTTTTTTTTTTTCAGTAGTAGACATGTGAATGTTTTGCACTTTAGGGTCTGTGTGAGGAGCTTCCCTATGATTCTTATTGCTGCTCAGTTCCCACAGGGAAAATAAATTGCTGGCTAGTTGTGAGACTTGTTATGTTTTTGTTAGAAAACAGTGGTTTCGTAAGTACAGCTGACTCTGTTGATCCAGACAGTGTGTGATGAAGTTCTGTATTTTTCCACTGCTGTAGAGCATCTCTGTAAAGATGAGATAGTTTAGGATGTGATTGTGCAGAACTGACTATTCGGAGGATTGTGGACAATGCAAGTCCTCTGGTGGATGATTTCATAATGTAATCCAATCATACTCAGGAATGTTACCTGAGTATGATTGGACTGAAGCGTGTTTAGGAGAAGGATGATCCTGAGAGATGTAATCTTGTTTTCAAGAGAAATCAAGCTTTGACTTCCCTTACTGAGTGGCTTGCAGAGTGCAGAATAAGTCCACAGGAAACGTGTGATTGTCTTTTGTATGCTCTGGATAAAGTCTTCAGCCGATTCAGTGCTTTGAAGGTATGCAATGGACTCGCAGCCATCCGGTTGATTATTAGGACTCTTCCTCTAAGTGAAGATATTGAACGTATGCTGTTCCATTTTCCTAGCACTTGTTTAAAGCTGTTGTGCAGGTGTGTCCAGTTCAGTATATATATATATATATATATTGCTAGTACCAGTGTGTGTATATATATATATATATATATATATATATATATATATATATACTGTATATATATATATACACTGGTACTTACTAGCAATATCATCCGCAATACATCATTGCAGATGACTGAGCATCTGCAATGATCGCTAATTCATAAGTAGTATAGAAATAGAAGACATGACACAACATAAATAAAAAAAATAAATTTTAATTAGGAAAAAAATTTTTGGATAATTTTCTAGTGTTTTTTTTTCCTTTTTCTTTTGTGGGGAAGAACCCCTTGCCCCCCCCCCCCCGGGTGCACCACTGTATTGCCAAGGTGTACCTCAAAGTAAGTTTATCCTTCAGTTTACCAGATATAGAGAATCAATTCTAGCCTTCCATCTGCCTGACCACAAGCCGGTGGTTTTCGCAGAGTTTAATTTTACCCCCCCCTGAGGCTTGTGCATATAAACTCTGTGCGTCATCGGTTACTGTCATTTCTTAGTCATTACGTATTATGCGGTGACGCCATCAGTATATGCTGATAGGCTAATTTTTAGACATGGTTCTGTTATGCTGGCTCGTTTGGAGATCATGATCATGGTGTCGTGTATTATTTTAAAGAAAGGCTGCGTAGCTAGTGTGTATAGTTATCCAGAGAAGACATCCTTGCTTGATCCCTCAATAGTATGGTAAAGTCCAGGTGAACCCGTTGTTAATTTTTGTGTTGTCGTTTTACGGGGAAAAAAATCCGAGTTTCTGGGAGAAAAAAGCCTCTCTCTGGTCGACCGGTTCGACTAACTCGGGAACCGGTCAAAAAAAAAAAGGTTTAGAAAAAGTTCCTCTTTTTCTGGCGGTTTAGCTCTGAGGAGTGCAAACACCACTTTCACTGAGCTACACAGGCTAAATTAATATATCATTCATGAATACAAACACTATTATTATTATTATTATTGTTATTATTATTATTATTATATTGCATGTACCCCTATTATTATAGGGGTACATGCATGGAGTCAGAAGCCACATCACGGGAGACCCACGCAAAACTTATCATTTCGATACCCATCATGCTCCTCCCTAAAACCATTTACTGCCAGAAAACTCACACCCACCTACTTCTTTCGATCCATTTCAGTCATTCACCACTCTCCAAGTGACAATCTCATTTTCATACACTTACTCTCCATGCTCTTACACAACTTTGAGGGATAATCCCTAGTTCTCTCCGTTCTCGCCATGTATTAAAAAATCTCTTATAGAATTTCTTGTTTGTTTTCCAATCGAACTCAGGCCTTTATTAGTAAACACATGAGTTCGATTCTCTTCTTTACTAGAGGAATCTTTGTATGCAATTTTTCAATCGATAGCGAGTTAGCCGATCTCATAAGGAGACACAGTTTTCTTTTTTTTTCTCCCTGGAACTAGGATTATTCACCCTGCGTACAGGCAAATCGGCCATCAGAACACACGCAATTACAGACAATAAATACCGTTGGTAGTGATGTTGGACGGTAGTTGTGTGTAGCAGGGGAATTAAATAGTAGGTAAGGGTGTGAGATGTGTGGAGTAGCGCGCCCTCCCCCGATTATTGCTGGGACTCGTTGCACGTTTCACGTAATAATAATAGTAATGATAAAATCCGTTTAGTAACATAAGGTTGAAGTACCTTGCGTCGGTCGTCGAAAGGGGTGGTGACCTGGATGAGGAAATACAGCACCGAATAACATGCGGCTGGATGAACTGGAGGAAGATGAGCGAGATCCTGTGCGACAAGAGAGTGAGTTCTAAGATGAAAAGAAAGTTGTATAAGATGATCGTAAGGCCGGCGATGCTCCATAGCGCGGAGACGTGACCAATAACAAAGGCACAGGAGAGGAAGATGGAGGTGGCGGAGATGCGGATGTTGGGATGGATGAGTGGTGTGACAAAGAAAGACAGGATACATCAGAGGGACGATTAATTACTATTATTACTATTATTACGGGCAACTCCAGGGAGTCATTAGACTCATCGAGGAAGGCCGCAAATCATATTCATCACAACTATTTGACATTCATACAGTATCTATCATACCTCGCCTTAAACTCATTCACTGTCACAGCATCCACCACAGACTCAGGGAGCTCATTCCACTCATTCACTACTCTAAAAGTAAAGAACCCAGCTCTAACACCTTTACTAACCACACTTTTGCCCAGTTTCCATGGATGTCCCCTGGTCCTCCCACAACCAGCCCTGTTCTCAAAAATATCTTCTGAATTAATTTTATAGAAACCCTTCAGTAATTTGAATGTCTCAATCATATCTCCCCTCCTCCGACTATCAACCAATTTTTGCAACCCACAAATCCTCAACCTGTTCTCATACGGTTCATTCCACAGACCTGCTATCATCTTGGTCACTCGCCTCTGGATCCTCTCCACCTCCTCCCCATCAAGAAGAAACCTAGGTGACCAAATCTGAGCACAGTAGTCTAGATGGGGTCTTATCAAGGCTCGATAGAGAGGAACAATAACCTGCTTGTCTCTGCTTGTCAACGTATTCTTCAGCAACCAAGTGATTTGATGAGCTGTTTTGGTCACTTTTGCAATGTGTCCCCTAAATTTCAATTCCTTATCTACCAACACTCCTAAATCTCATGCCTCATCAATTTCCTGGAGCAGGGTTCCACCAATGCAGTAAACTGCCGCCAATCTTTTCACCCCAAAATGCATAACCTTACATTTGGCCACATTAAACTGACATCCATTCTCCTTAGCCCAGACCTCCAATCTATCCAAATCATCCTGCAACATTTTGACGTCATCTGCATTCACTATTGCCCTACCCAACTTTGCAGCATCCGCAAACAAATGAGCTGTTCCTCTCAGATCATTTCCTATATCATTTATGAACAAATTAAACACCAGTGGTCCAAGAACAGATCCTTGTGGCACACCACTAGTCACAGGCCGTCTTGTGGACTCTACTCCCGAGTAAACCACTCTCTGATATCTCTCCGTCAACCACCCTCCTATCCATCTCACCAACCCTATGTCCATTCCCATATGCTGCAATTTACTGATTAGAATTCCATGTGGAATCCTGTCAAAGGCCTTGGCAAGGTCCAGTAGAATCACCGTAAACCCATTACCCTTATCCAGTTCAGCCGTCACTGTGTTATAATACGTGAGCAAGTTACTGAGGCATGACCTAACCTTCACAAAACCATGCTGTTCCCGATACAGTATCCCATTTTCTTCTATCCAATCTTGTATTTTCCTCTTGACTATTTTCTCTAAGACCTTGACAATGATTCCTGATATGCTAATCGGTCGGTAATTTACAACAGCAGTCTTGGAACCACCTTTATGCAGTGGAACTATTTTCCCCTCTTTCCCCCCGCTCGGGAATAACCCAGACCCGAGACTCAAATTAAACAAAATGGTCAAGGGTACTGAGAATTCTTTAGCTGCTTCTCGTACAACACGAGCTGGTATACCATCCAATCCCACAGATGTATTGACATTGAGGTTATGCAATAGACTACTCACCTCCACTTCATTAACCACAATTCCCGTATAATCTACTGGTTTATTCGTTTCTGCAATGTCACCACCTGGATGATATACTTTTGCAAAGTGCTCACTCAGTAACTCAACTATCTCAACTGATTCAGTTACCTCCCTACCATCGGCATTCTTTAAAATCAATCTGCCATGTACATTTTTCCTTTTACTTGCTACATATCTAAAAAACTGTTTAGGATTCTCTTTACACTTCTTAACTACCTCCCATGCACTATCAACTTCTAGTCCTTGCAGTTGTACATGCCATGGCACTGAACCAATCAAACTGCTAAGCTTGTCATACTTTCCAGCCCGATAATTCCACATGTACCCTGTCTTAATTGAAAATTCTACACCTTTAGCCACCTCCCAAGTTAAGACCCTATGATCACTCTCACCGATTGGTGGCAATGTGGTCATATTTGTTACAGCCAAATCCTCAGATGTAATTACTAGGTCAAGCACTCTCTGACCCCTAGTATATTCCATTACATGCTGTCGCAGATAGTTATCCCTTAATAACCGCATAAAATCCAATTCCTTCTCCCGTGTGTCCTCTCCTCACTCCAATCAATGCGACCATAGTTGAAATCTCCCATAATAATCACCCTCCCTCCACCCATTTCTTCTATTTGCTTGTGCATACTGTCACCACCATCTTTTCCATCACCTGGTCTATAGCAGCACCCAATTGTATATTTAGTTCTGCTAGCCACAATCTCACACCAAATGGCCTCAAATGTGCTCTTTTCTCTATCCTGCAATTCAACTTCTATTCTCCTTGGCTGGAGCTCATCAGCTATCATCAACAATATTTCTCCCCCCATTTTATTCTCTCTGTCATTCCTGAACACACTATACCCATCACATTCAATCCCACTAGTTATATCATCTACAGTCAGCCATGTTTCACTAATACCTATAACCTGTGGTCTGGAAGTGCCAACCATGGCCAAAAACTCTTCCTTCTTGTTCCTAATACTCCTAGTATTAGTGTACATGAATTTAAGACCCCCATTAGCCCCAACCCTACCTTGATGCCTTATATTAACTATCCCACTCAGATTTGTTGTCCTTATTTGCTCTGGCATATTATATTCATTCTTACATTCAACTGCCTCCATAAGGACTGCATCTCTACTCCCCCCCCCTAACAAATCTAGTTTCCCTGAATTTGCACATCCACTACATTCAGCAACACTTTCTCAAGTCTTCTTACACAGTAACCATTCAAATGCAAGCCATCCATCTTATATAGATCCTTTCGCCCACCAAACTCACTCCACACATCCACAAATTCCACACCACTCGTTACACATAACCCACGCATAAAGTCATTTGCAATTATAGCCCTCCTTTTAAACATTTCACTATCATACCGTGGCAAAAGACTAATCATTCTAACTCTCTCACTCTTTTCTTTTGCTACCTCAAACAATTCATTCAGGTCTTCTATCATTTCCATTTTATCTCCTTTCAAATCATTCGTACCTGCCACAACAATCATTTCTTTCTCCCTTTCCTTTTGCCCTCTAATAGACGCAGTTACGTCCTTTATGGTCGCACCAGGTTGGTACGATTTTGTCAAATCCTCTACTAACACACCTCGTACTAACGAGTCTCCATACAGCACTCTATCTATTTAGTCTATTTTTCCTGTCATACCTTTTATTATTGGTTGGTTCATTCAGTCTACATTTGTTCATGCACTCTAGCTGCTGTTTTGCTCTTTCTATCGCACTATTCAACAACGCGATCTCACTCAATGCATATATCTCATCTTTTTTGTTCTCTGAGAAACCATTTATACTATCATTCACACTTTCTACATTCACGCTCTCACAATTTTCATGTACAACCTTGCCGTTTCTTGTCATATCCCTATTTCCTTCATTCTGAAGGTTGACAAAAATATCACACTCACGATCCGAAATACACTTCAATTCCGCATTCTCCCTACATTTTCTACACACATTCAATCCTTTATTATCATCTAACCACACTCCGACCGCACTCCGCAAAGCGTACATTTCACAGCTAGTACACTGACTCATTTCTTTTATGCTACCGTTCTTTGATAACGATGGCGAACCTTCATTACTGGCCGCCATTTTCCTTCGCACAGGTGCCATACTTATCTGTAACGTGTTTTGTCAAATTATACGTTATAACACACCAAAAATAGACGCACTAAAATATGCAAGGCAAACAAAACAAAACTACACAATATTAAGTAATTTGTATCGATAACTGAAAATGATACTTATCTTATCTGGAGCTTGCACGAACACTACTCATTACGAATTCATTTAGCGGCGACTTCCCGACATAGATTATGTTAAAACACTTTAGTACTATTAAGGTGGGACCGATCGGTAAAAGGGTACAAGAAAGCAGGTTGAGGTGGTTCGGTCATGTCGAGAGAAGGAGTGAGGAGTATGTTGGTAAACGAGTGGAGCGTATGGAGGTGGAGGGAAGGAGGAAAAGAGGCAGGCCCAAACTCAGATGGAGGGATAAGGTGGCTGAGGATCTTAGGGAGAAAGGATGGAGTCTGGTAGATTCCTTGGACCGGAGAATCTGGAAGAAGAAGATTAAGGATGTGAACGCCGACCCCGTTTAACACGGGATAAGGCATAGCGAAAGAAGAAGTAACATAAGGTTCAATTATGCGACTCTCGTCCCCATGAACTAGACTTTGCAAACGATTACACCACATACCAATTGTCATGAATTAGGTTCTGAGTTCAGGGGTTCAGTCTTGTCTTTTATGTTTAGTATAGTCCGACCACAGAAGCGAGACTGCCAAGAAGAGTCAATTCATGTTGAAGGGGAGAAAGAAATAAGGCGATGCACGAATTGGTTACCAACACGCGAAATCACATACTTTATACTTAAAATTTTCCAACTGTTATACAAGCAAAATAGTTACCACTTTAAAAACTACAATGATCATAAGAGAGAAGTTAATTTTCCTTCTTGTAATAATAACACTGGTTTGATTACCATATTATCGGAATGGATTCTTCTTCTTTTGACATGCGCAGAAGAGTCAAAGGGTCTCGTATCTGTGGGCGTACTATATTTGTATATATGAGCAATATTAAAATCCGACTTTGGATATTAAAGTTGACTAAACACTACTCAATACAGAGAATGCGTCACCTAATATCAAAACGCAATAGAAAACTGGAAAACGTTTCTCGACGTCAAGAGATGGCGCTAAGTTTTTGCACGTGGTAGCGCGCGTAGAATGAGTTAATTTGCTAGGTTTGATGCGAGTTCCTTGTGATAACTAGAAGCAGACAAAAAATATAAAAAAAAAAAAAAGAAGAACCACGTGTGTTGTGATGCTACTTTTATTTTTGCATGTGTAAATCCTCGTATCTGTCGTTTGATCTTTCTAAGGGATGTAAACGTATATAAGGAAACTATAGATTGACATTCTGTTTCAGAAGAAAGTAACTAAGTGCAACATAACTTTTACTTCATGTTAGAAGCAGCTAGATTTTTCGTCATTTAAAAATGGTTCATCATTTTCAACTAATAAGTAGCTTGGAGACTGATGGTGGTATCCGTTTACAGCAGTATCAGTCTTCGAAAACGGGGCTTACGGTATTTATAGCATCTGTAGGTGGTCCAATTGTGCAAGGTTACTTATGTTTGGGTAAGTTTGCTCTAGATACTGCGCGATTTGAATTTTCTCAGTATTTGGCACCTAAGACTTTTTCTTGTATTCAAGTATATAAGCGTGTTGATAAGTATTCAGATTCTTCGCAAAGATCTATTTCGCCAGCCACCAACAATGTATACTAATGATTTTTATCATTTTCGGGGATCTGAATAATTTTGAATATGGGATTTGTATGTGTATGCATATCACATGTGTCCCTGACATTCATGTAATATGCATAGGGTTTTTCATCTGCGGTGAGGTTTGGTGTGCCATGAATTGTTTCGAATACCTACTCACCCCTTTTATACATATGCATATGATTTTTTCCTCAATATATAGACTTACTATAATAATATAGTTCAGTAAATGTTCTAAAGTCAAATATTGAGAAAGCAAGATTTTTCACAGAGAGAGATACGCAGATTGATGTTAAGAATTTTGTGGTATTGAGTATTTATCTCCTTAATTAATATAGCCCTCATTGTTATCGAAATTCCTTAAACCCAGAAACAAGTGATAACTTCCCATCTGGTGCTATAGTTGAAATATAACAATTATGTATCGTAACCATGTTTTTTTTAATATCAATGAACATTTGTTATTCATGTATTTATTGACATGTAATGCACATGTAGGAAAGTACAGTAGTTAAACTTATCCACTCAACTGCTTCTTTTTTCATTTTGTCTTTCTCTTTCATTTTTTTTAACTATCAGCCTACATCCTTTGAAAAAGTCTTTCTCACATTGGAAGTTTCTTCTTAACCATTTTCCTGCATACAACACTATTAGGTCTTCATCATCAAATTCCTTACATGAATCCTCAATTGGTGTACAGGATATGATAGTACTACATGAAAAACTTACATCATTACTAACTTCCTATCTACAATTTTCCTCCAAATCAATCTGTTACTTATCAAGACTCCAACATTATTGGCTCTTATATTTCTTTTTTCTGAGGCACTTTTTACAGTATTAGTCCTCCTATATCTTTGTCTTCTGTCTTTTTCCTGTCAACCTGGCAGATAACACTTGTTTTGCTAATCTTTCCTCGCCCATTCAGTTTAAGTGACTATGCCACCCGTCTGCTCATGCATTCCTGGATGCTAACAATGTTAAGTTCTTTCCTAATATCCTCGATTTTAATATGATATTGCCACTGATGCCATGTGTTTAGGTTTCCAATCTTTCTCAGGAGTCTCATATCTGTGGTCTCTAGTCTTTTACTTCTAACCAGCTCTCAGATCCATAACTTTAAACTGATTTGAACACTGTTTTGTATACAGTTAATTTAGTGTTTTGACTAATTTCTCTCGTATTCCATATAAATTTGTTCATTTGACTTCCTACCATACCAACTTTGTTGATTCTGTTGTCTCTTTCCATATTTAATTTACGATCTTCACTAAAAATCATGCCTAAGTAGCTGCAATGTTTTACTTGTTCTATAGGTTCTCTATTCACAATGCAGTTGATAAGTTAATATATTTATATTTAATATTTAATAATTAAAAAAAATTAATATTAGGTATTCTTGGAATTATTAAAAAAATAATAAGTTAGCTTACATTCTTTTATTTCACATTTGGGAACCAGAATACAAACTGCATGTGTACTTATTTGCTGAAGGGGAGGAAGGAAGAAATTACAGTTCATTCAATCACAATTTATCTGGAAAAAAAACGTTATTAGAAAAAAAAGAGGGGAGGGGAAATGGATCTACTTAGATTCCCAGACCCTGTCATTATCGAAAGAGACTAAAGATCTTCATTTCTGTTATGCCAAAGAGATGTTGCCAACAAGGTGGATGCATTATCAAAACTGCTCTGCCATGAAGATACTTGCAAATATTGTCAAATGGGGTCCTGCTTTATTTAATAAATTAAACATATGCACATGTGTGTACTTAATTTTATACTTTTAAATATGTATTAAAATATTCAAAATACTTCATTTTAAAATTTTAATACACATCCAGAATATTACGTTACATTTTGCATTAAAATTTTATATGTTAAATTTAATATTTCTTAATGTGGAGTATTGAATTATAAACAAAAAGGACTTACGGTGATAAGTAAGTAATATAGGACTTAAGTATAAGTAATATAAAACCTTCTCGTTGCCCAAAGCAAGTAAGTTGTACCCTTTTTTCCCTAACTTTTTAGGAATCGGTACATTGCCAGTCTCCACTTCTTACCATTGCTAATGTTGATTGCTTTCCTACAACATGCTTGGTAAGAGTTTATGTACCTAATATCGACTAATATTTATTTGTTTTGCAGTCTCTTGCTCGGTACATTATTTAAAACCTAGGTTTTTTCTTTGATTTATAAAAATTCTAAATGCTTGCATCAAAGATTTGAATGACTCTAAAATTAGCCAAAAAAAAAAAAAGCCTAGATAAAGTTTTTCTAGTTGGCGACTGGAATGAAGCCCCATAAGTCTTTTATCTTCAAACTTAACATCATAAAGATTGACTTGAGACTATGCAGTCAATTTATCACTATTATATCTTCATTGAGTCCAAGATTCATTACCAAAGTTTCACTCTGTTTCCAAGTGTCTGTCATACATTGCTTGAATGCATTCACTAGCAGGGAACTCACTTGCCTTCCTTATAAGAAGTTCATGCTACTTATCCATCATACACCTTGCAAAAGATCTATTCCTATCATGAAAAATCACATTTATTTCCTTCCTCTACTTTGTTTACTACCTGTATATTGTGTAAAGCCAGCCTAGCTGATATGGCCACACATCTGCTTTTCAGCTAATAGGTTGTGTGGTCACATCAACAGGCTGGCTTTAACAAAGTAGAGGAAGGAAACAAATGTGATTTTTCTTGTGGAGGGGGGGGGGGGTATTCACTCCCTAAAAATGCAGAAGGCATAGAAATAGATCTTTTGCCTATGTTGAGACTATACCGTACAGTATTACTGTATGGGTTTACAGCATTTTGTAGATGTAATTCATGCAAAACAACAAATACTCTGTAACTTCCTAAAGAGTATAGTCTATAGACAAGTTTAGTTCTGGTTGAAATATTTGCATTAATAAAATTATTATATATTCTTGTGAATATGTGTGTTTAATAAACCACTAATATGAAATGACATTGTGTACAGGTCACATAAAAGTACCTTTCTTTAACGCATGAGAAAGATTACTCTTCATTATTAACATAATCAGTTTTAGAAATACAATTTTATTAATACAGAACCAGTTTACAATACAACTTATATTAAAACCTACCAGTTTCGCAAGCAAACTGTCTGGCTTTTTCAAGGCGTTTACGGAGATATGAATACTAGTAAATGCAAATCCTTTCAATTTGCATTTACTAGTTACGAGAAACCACACCTCACCCTCCTGCTCACAGTTTCCTTTTGTAACTTCCAGGGATGGCCTCTTGTCATCACTCCTTCCCGCTGTTCAACCAAGCAAAAGAACTCCCCAGTGTCAACCCTGTAACCACCTCTCAACAGTTTAAAAGTCTCAATCATAACCCCTCTCCTTCTTCTATCCACCAAACTCTGCAGTCCACATTCCCTCAGCCGATCCTCGTAACCAAAATTGTACAGTCCTGAAAGCTTCTTTGTCATCCATCTTTGTACCCTTTCCCCAGTTAATTTATCCCCTTCAAATGCTGGGGACCAAATCTGAGAACAATAGTCTAAGTGTGGTCTGATCAGAGACTTATACAACAGAATGATAACCCTTTTATCTCTGCAGGTCAGTGTCCTTCTCATAATTGCAGCAATCCTCTGTGTTACCTTCACCACCTTTGCAATATGTCCCCTAAATTTCAGGTTTCCATCAACCCCAGATCTCTTGTCTCCCCTACTTCCTCCAGTATAACTCCTCCCATAGAGTATGCAGCATCTATCGATGTGTCCCAAACCTCAAGACCTTACATTTTGCTGCATTAAACTGACACCCCCATTCATTTGTCCATCCATCTAGCTTATTCAAATCCTCTTGCAGGACTACCACATCTGCACTATTACTAATAACCCTTCCCAGCTTCGCATCATCTGCAAACAACTGAATATCCCCTTGCAATCCACTGATATAAAGGTTAAACAATATAGGTTCCAGCCCTGTGGGACCCCACTTGTAACCCTCTGCCTCCTTGAAACTGCCCCACCATACACAACTCTCTGATATCTATCAGACAGCCAATGCTGAATCTAGTTGACCAACCTGACATCCATACCCATGTGCTACAACTTGAATATCAGCTTATCATGTGGTACCCTGTCAAATGCCTTTGCTAAGTCTAGGAAAATGGCAGTATATGCCTTTCTCTCGTCTAATGCTCTTGTAACTTTATTATAAAAGGCTAGCATATTGCTAAAACAAGAGTGCCCCTTCACAAATCCATGTTGACTCTCCTTTTATTATTGTTATTATTATTATTATTCAAGCCTCCATGGAGTCAAAAGACTTATCGTGGGAGGTCCTTCCTAAGAACATAAAGTCTGTCAAGACTCACCCCCCCTAAGAAATACAAAGTCTATCATACCACTCCTTAAACTCATTGACCGTTCTCGCTCTCACCACTCCATCATGCAATGCATTCCTTTTCTGGTCCTCTAATAACTACTTCTTCATGCTCACTCATGTAAATCTGATACCCAAGTTAACAAAACTGATTATCTTAATAATGAAGAATAATCTTTCCCTCATATTAAAGAAAGAGACTACTTTTATTTGACCTGTACTTGAATGACATTTCATATTAGTGGTTTATTAAGCACATACATTCACAAGAATATATAATAATTTTATTACTGCAAGTATTTCAACCAGAACTAACTTGTCAATAATGCATCAGCATAACCATGAAGTGAAGCTAGAGTAAAGAATGTTTATCCTATTTACAGAGCTGAGTCACATGCCAGATGCTACGTAGTGGGTGGTTACAATAAAATAAGATTACAAGCTATCAGCTAACACCTTTTATTTGCTTATAGGAAGTAGGCAAGGTCTTTTAATCTTGTCTAGCTTTTTGAAGACTAAGTGGGGGTTCAATCTCCAAAAAGGAATGCATTGTGTGATGGAGTGGTGAGAGCGAGAACGGTCAATGAGTTTAAGGAGTGGTATGATAGACTTCGTGTTTCTATGGCCAGTAGTCAATAGCTGGCCCATGACTATCAGTAATTAGTGCGGTAACCAATGAAGAGATGGGAAAACAAGTGCTGCCATCACTTGGTACCAAACCTGGTTGAAAATTAAATTTATTTAAATAAAGAAATGATAAGCATTATATTAAAAAAGGTTGGTCGATTGGTAGAGCCTGTGCTACTAATGCCTCACGCAAAAAAGTTAAGCAAGTTTGAGCACGGTTAGTAGTTGGAAGGGGATCAATCATTCGATGTTGTTGGCACACTCTCCCTCGATAAGTCATTGGTCTCCCTGGAGGTTTCACATAATAATAATAAATAAAAAAAAAAATTAATTAGAATATGGAGAAACACTTTACTAAAATAGAGAGCCAAAAGGCTTCAGTTCAGTGATGCAAAATTATATAACTCAAGGTGATATTAAATCCAGCATTATTTCAAAGCCGAATTTAGAAAGTGTGAAAGTTTTATATGAAAATTGACCAGAGAGCTTACGAGAATACACTGGCTGAGAATACGCATTTCGTACTAAACTTTTATAGTTTCGACATTTGGCTTTGAAATAATGTGGGATTTAATATCTACTTGATTTATATAATAATGGAGAAACACATTATGAGGATGAGACTCTCTCTCATAACTTGGCCATGGATAGACAGTCATTCTGATGTAAGTTTGGGCAGTGTAAAAGCACTTCAGCACTCTCTTTAAATGACCAAACCTAAACCTGTGCTGATGTAAAAGGCAACTGTTGGACCATAGGATATTGTGGTCAGTGTCCATTACATTCTGGCCATGCTTAGCAAGGCCAGATTTTTCAGGTTTATTGTTGTTAATATAAGATTAGTGTTATTGTATTTGTTTTTCAACAGAATCTCCTGTTTGTCCAAAGCAAGAACGGAGGTACTTGCACTGAACTTGGTAAACACCAGTGGGGAGGGGTAGAGAGAGAGGACTGTTCATCTTTAGCAGATGGTAACCACAAGGAGATTATGTTGATTAGGAAAAAAGTAAAACCTAAATTGTATCTTTTCATCATCTTGGCAATCATCTTCGAGTTGTCTGCAATGTATGGGATAGGGACTTGGCATGTAGGTTCGAGGGCTGTACAAGCAACTGGCTTGTAAGAGTCCAAGATGCATTTAAACTTCCTTGAGGTGAAATGATTCTGTAGTAAGGTGCATTGGATGGTGTTCAGTTCTTGTTGGGGAGATTAGCAATTGGAGCATATAGCATGTGCTCTGTTAAGCAAAGATTTTAAGATACCTATTTTTTGAGATGGATTATTTGTTGAATCTTGTTGTATGTAGCAGCCTGTAAAGGTAGACTTATGGTGACTAGAAGTAGCAAGTGTTCCAGAAGTGTGTGTGGGGGGGGGAACTATGGGAAAGGAGGACATCCAGGAAGGCTAATTTTCCATCCCTTTCTTTTTTTCATAGTAAAGTTGATGGTAGGTATAAGCTGTTGATTTTGGTTAAATAGGTAAGTAGAGATTCTTCTAGTCTTGCCAGATGGCAAACATATTATAAGTATATCGAACCCAAAAGGAAGGTTGGGGTTGTATTGAAGAGAAAAGGGATTCTTCAAGATGTTCTAAGTAGAAATTAGCCATTACAGTGACAAGGTGCTTTCCATGCCATTTCCTTCAATCTGTTTGTAGAATTGGTTTCTGCAAATGAAATAGCCCGAGTGCATGACAAAGTCAAACAGTTCAACTATGTTTGGAAGGAACTAATCAGATAACAGTTGCAGTGTCAGCCAAAGGTACACTAGTGAATGTGGACTGGATATCAAAACTAATTATGAGGTCTGTAGGCTGAAGGGTTAAGTTTTTTTTTTGTCAAAAATTCTGATGAATTCTTTATAGAGGGTGCATGGCCAATATGGGAGCTTAAAAGATGAGCTAGGAATTTAGCTAAGTGATAGTTGGGGGAACCTCTGCAGTCCACTATGGGTCTAAGTTGAACTCCTACCTTGTGTATTTTAGGAAGACAATAAAAATGTAGACTACTACCAAATTGGGTCTTCAATTTTTTGATAGTGTCTTCATCCCAATGAATCACTTTGTTGAGTAAGGAATTAAGTTTGTTAATTTGGTTATAGGTAGGGTTCTGGGAAATCTGGTACGTGAACTGATCTTGTAAGAGAAATTTTTTTTTGTTGTGCTCAGTGGTTTCCATTAGCACCACATCTTTACACATTGTCTTTTCATTATGGTGAGATGGTTGTTATGTCTCAAGGATTCAAGGATCTTGATTTCAGCTAGAGATACATTTGGGAGTGGAAGCTTAGCTGTGAGGAATATTGAGGAGACTTCAAATCAGTTTATTACTCAGTACTACTCAGAGCTATTGCCAACATAGCTAGATAACAGATCTGTGCACAGAAATCCAAATAAGGACTGATTAATCACCTTATTCATACATGTGAGGGTTCTTTGCTTTATGGCAACAGTTTTCTGGGTAACCATCTCTTCCTGTGGTAAAATATCCAGATCTATGGAATATTTTACCTGTCTATAAAGTCTATAAAGCCAAATCAGTAGGAAATTTTTTAAAATGGAACTGTTGTGGGTTTTGCCAGAATATCGCTGATATCAAGTTTTTGCTGCAGAAACATAAACATTTCTGTTTCTGTCTACAGGAAACATACTTAATCCCTAATGAGGACACAACCTTAAGGAATTTCACTGTTGTATACAAGGAGAGAACTGGACATGATCCTTCTCATGCTATCTGAGTAGACATTCATACTCCTTTCCATTATGCCCAGCTTAATACTGCTCTAGAAGCAGTAGTGGTTCTCCTATCCATGGAAATTCTTATTACAGTATGTTCAATTTATATACTACTGAGTGCTGAGTCAAATGAAATTGAGCTTGATAACCTTATCTTGCAACTGCCTGAACCCATACTTCTTATGGATGATTTTAACGGTCACAATACTCTGTGGGGGTAGTGCCAATGCAAATAGACGAGATCATATATTTGAATGAATCCTTGACAGTAATGACTTTTCCCTTTTGAATAATAGACTCCATACTTTTTTCCATATGTCTACCCACTCATATTCTGAAATTGATCTTACAGTCTACTCCTTTTCCATTCTTTCACTGCTCATATGGAATGTCAAAAAGAACATTTATCATTATTATTCAGGCCTCCATGGAGTCAAAAGACTCATTGTGGGAGGTCCTTCCTAAGAACATAAAGTCTGTCAAGATTCATCGAGGGGTGGTCCCCACTAAGAAACACAAAGTCTGTCATACCACTCCTTAAACTCATTGACTGTTCTCGCTCTCACCACTCCATCAGGCAATGCATTCCACGGTTCAACCACCCTCCATGCAAAGAAACCACTCCTTACCCTCTTGCTCACAGTTTCCTTTCGTAACTTCCAGGGATGGCCTCTTGTCATCACTCCTTCCCGCTGTTCAACCAAGCAAAAGAACTCCCCAGTGTCAACCCTGTAACCACCTCTCAACAGTTTAAAAGTCTCAATCATAACCCCTCTCCTTCTTCTATCCACCAAACTCTGCAGTCCACATTCCCTCCGCCGATCCTCGTAACCAAAATTGTACACTCCTGAAACCATCTTTGTCATCCATCTTTGTACCTTTTCCCCAGTTAATTTATCCCCTTCAAATGCTGGGGACCAAATCTGAGAACAATAGTCTAAGTGTGGTCTGATCAGAGACTTATACAACAGAATGATAACCCTTTTATCTCTGCAGGTCAGTGTCCTTCTCATAATTACAGCAATCCTCTGTGTATCCTTCACCACCTTTGCAATATGTCCCCTAAATTTCAGGTTTCTATCAACCATCAACCCCAGATCTCTTGTCTCCCCTACTTCCTCCAGTATAACTCCTCCCATAGAGTATGCAGCATCTATCGATGTGTCCCAAACCTCAAGACCTTACATTTTGCTGCATTAAACTGACATCCCCATTCATTTGTCCATCCATCTAGCTTATTCAAATCCTCTTGCAGGACTACCACATCTGCACTATTACTAATAACCCTTCCCAGCTTCGCATAATCCGCAAACAACTGAATATCCCCTTGCAATCTACTGACAGTGTCACTGATATAAAGGTTAAACAATATAGGTTCCAGCCCTGTGGGACCCCACTTGTAACCCTCTGCCTCCTTGAAACTGCCCCACCATACACAACTCTCTGATATCTATCAGACAGCCAATGCTGAATCTAGTTGACCAACCTGACATCCATACCCATGTGCTACAACTTGAATATCAGCTTATCATGTGGTACCCTGTCAAATGCCTTTGCTAAGTCTAGGAAAATGGCTGTATATGCCTTTCCCTCATCTAATGCTCTTGTAACTTTATTATAAAAGGCTAGCATATTGCTAAAACAAGAGTGCCCTTTCACAAATCCATGTTGACTCTCACAGATAACATTACCCTCACCTGCACAATGCTGTATTCGGTCCCTCACTACTTTCTTCAAGATCTTAACGACTACTGATACTGATGACACACAAACTGGCCTATAATTTGACACTTCCAGTCTGTTATCACCCTTATGCAATGGCACTATCTTACCTTCCTTCCATTCCCTGGGCACCTTTCCCACAGCTGAACTTTCATTGAAAAGCCAGGTTAAAGGCACTGTCAGTTCCCTAGCACATTCTCTCAAAACTCGTGGTGAATACCATTCATTCCCAAAGCTTTACTGACATACAGAGTACTCAGTATCTGAAACACACTCTCCTCCTGTACTTCGAACCTGCCCTATCCCTCTAACATTAAAACTGACTTCTCTAGAATGAAATACTCCAATAAAGTGTTGATTGAACAATTCCACTATGTCCTCTGCATCAGTCACTCTATTCCCATTTTTATCCCACAATATCATTCTTCCACAGTCATTTCTCATCTTACTGGCCACATAGCTAAAAAATTCCTTAGGATTTTCTTTGGATCTTAGGGCCAGTCTCCTCTCATATTCCAGTTTCGCTTTCCTTACCACACTAGTCATTCTTCTGGCCTGTGTCTTATATTCTTCATGCATGTTCTCTTCACCTGTTTCCTTATATCTCTTCCATAGCCTCTTTTTTGCATGCAATTCCTGTTTGATTGTTTGTCATCCACTTTACTCAAAAGTTGTGTCTTCTTCTTTACTCGCGGTATACAACTTACCATCGCTGCTAACAAATATTCTTTCACAATTTCCCACGCACTAATGATATCCTGGTCTTCCAATTCCTCCCTCCATGAAACTTCCCGAAGTTGATGTCTAAGACTATTATAATCACCTGCTTCATAATTCCACATAAGTTCCTGTCTCTTTGATACTCCTGTATGTCTATTCATTTTCCAAGTCAAAACCATATGATCACTCTCTCCAAGAGTGACCATATGGTTTTGGTTCTGGTGGGAGAGATGTCGTCTCAGTTATTATCAACTCTTCTGATGCTATAACCAAATCCAAAACTCTTGAACCACTTATTCCTTCTGCTACATGTTGCCTAAGACATTTGTCACTCAAGAATTCTAGAAATTCCATTCCCCTATTGCTACATGCATCTTCCTCTCTCCAATTTATACTACTATAGTTAAAATCTCCCATAACAATCATTCTTCTTGCACTTGCCAAACTTAACTGTCTAAACATCTCCTGGTCCCCATCCTCTGTGTTCCTGGGTCTGTAGCAACACCCCACTAAATATTCTGTCTTGCCCACCTCTACCTCACACCATATGCTCTCAGAATTATTTTTCTCACTCACTCAGAATTATTTTTCTATTCCTGTTTTTATATCCTCTGTCAACCACGTCTCAGTGATCCCAATAATTTTTGGCCAGGCTGATGCTATCTGCGCCACCAATTTTTCTCCCTTATTCCGGATACTCCTGGCATTAGTATAAAGCATATAAATGCCATTGTTTCTATACCCAGCATTATCCCCTCTAGACTCCATTGGGTTCAGTGTTACCTGACGTCTCCCTTCTCCCAAGTATCTATTCCCACAAGAGGCCACCCCTGCTATCATCCTCACTGGGACACACTGACTCGTTCAGAACAGCAATCTCTCCAGATGCCTACGTCCTTCCTCATTCAAATGTAAACGGTCTCTCGCATACAATTCCTCTCTTTCCTCAAATGCACCCCAAGCATCCACATATACCAGTTCTCTCTTGTCACACATTCTAGCTATTATGGCATTCAATATTACTGCTCTTCTGCTCAGCTCATCATTATCATACCTAAGCAACATGCACGCTATTTTTGCTCTCGCTCTCTGTCTTCTTCCGTTCAGCCTCAAGCAAAAATATCATATCTCTCGCTGCTTGACTTACATTACCACTCAAGTCATTTGTTCCTACCATCACAATCATCTCATCCACCCTTTCACCTCTCTTAATTGCGATAGCCATCCTTTCTATTGTTCCTCCTGGCAAACACTCCTCACGCATCCTATCTTGAACACCATGGATCATTGAGTCGCCATACATTATACCTCTTACCATTCTCTCTCTCCTATTGTTTCCATTCTCTCATCTTCTTTCATTCCCATAGGTCTCTCTCTCTTTCCCTCTCCTCTACTGCTGTTCTCTCTTCTAGCATTCCCATACCTCTCTCTACTACTACTGTTTCCATTCTCTCCTCTTCTAGCACTCCCATACATCTCTCTCATTCCCTCTTTCCTACTGTTTCCATTTTCTCCACTTCTAGCACTTTCATATCCCTCTCTCATTCCGTCTCTCCTATTTTTTCCATCCTCTCATCTTCTAGCATTCCTATACCTCTCTCTCATTCCATCTCTCCTACCATTTCCATTCTCCCCTCTTCTAGCACTTCCATATCTCTCTCTCTCATTCTGTCTCTCCTACTTTTTCCATCCTCTCGTCTGCTAGCATTCCCATACCTCTCTCTCATTCCCTCTCTTCTACTGTTTCTTTTCTCTCCTCTTCTAACACCCAAAATTCTCTCTCTTCCCTACTCTGATTCGCCTTGCATTTATCTCTTCCGTTCTCCTAATCTTATCTTACATACTTCTGCTCTCGTTCACAAGACATTCCACCTCCTCTTTCAGTTCATCTACTGTTAGATTGTGATATAGTGGAAAATTATGTATTCCTATCTTATCACAGTCTAACATGCTTTTCCAAACAAAAGAATGAGATAAATACGGTAAATTGCCTCTAAGTGTAAAATAAATAATGTGTATATAAAAATCAAGTGAGTTCTTTAATGGAAGGGTATTTTGTGCCGATCATGAATGTGATTAAATGTTTTATACCTTCAATAGAAGGTATAAAACATTAGCAGAGCATTATAAAATATGTATAAAAGAATTATAAAATGTAAGCACAAATTCAACGGTTGAGTGGGGAGTCAAGTCCAAAGGTTATGCGAGGGAGCGGATCGCCCTGAGTAAACAATGACGTCAGCATACATGTGATTAGCAGTGGAGACGATGGACGCCGTGACGTAGTAGTTCGCTGGACATCAAAAGGGGCGAGAAACGCCCAGAAAAAGGAGAGAAAATATAAGGGTCATGTGACCCTGTAACAAGGCCTTTTTTTCTTGGATCTCGTGTGGTTTCCCCTCTCGTGGTGAGGAAGGGTGCCAGTGCCCGGTACTGGCAGTCGCTGGTTTCGGCGACAGTATCTCCACGGAAAAGTCCGGCTGTCCACAGAAGGCCAGTTTCCTGTGAACTTATGATGCCATAAAGAGCCATAAAGGAAGATAAGTAGACTTTGTTTGTGTTTCACTCAATATGAATGAAAGATTTGTGCCACGTTAACATGTTATAAAAGGGAACATTAATGATATAGGATAAGGTTGTATTGCTAGGACTTTAGAAGGATATTGAATTTATGTTTATTATCTGTCGTGTTAAAATTCACCATTATATTGAATGAAATCAAGGATATATTTAGAGTAAAGAATTGGCATAATATTAAGAGATTGTGAAAGATATGTTGAAAGGTTATTTTTCACTTGGTTAGAGTATAATAAATTTAGTTTAATCCTTTATCCAAGTGCGAGCAAACAAAGTTTGCGCCTGAAAGTATCTTCGGGACTGCTGTAAGGTGGTACAACACCAGGGCAACTCGTTGCAAAGGTGGAGCAAGCTACCAACACTCCTGTCTCAGTATCTCCTATAATACAAAACACATCTCCTTGCGGATATGTCTAATGTTATGCATTAAGAGAAGGGCCACTACCCAGACTAGTTTCGACCTTTATTGAGGTCTCTTCAGTGGGAGCCAGGCCCAAGTTGAAACAAGTTGAGATACCAGGCAGAAGCATTAGCAGGTCATCTCTACCTATGTATTATAGGAGATAATGAGACAGGAGTGTTGGTATCTTGCTCCACCTTTGCAACGAGTTGTCCTGGTGTTGTACCACCTTACCGCAGTCCTGAAGATACTTTCAGGTGCAAACTTTGTTTGCTCACACTTGGATAAAGGATTAAACTAAATTTATTATATTATGTGAAAGATATGAATGTTATCTTGTGTAGTCTGACAGAGCTATGGAGTCTTAGATTGATTGTGATAATAGTACATGATTAATGCATTAGCGAAGGTTAACATAATTCTCACTTTAGGAAGCAACTGTATAATATTTTATAAGTGTAATAGTAGTCTTTGAATTTTATATACCTTGTCTGAAACTCCCTTAAGATGGAATTTGATTTAGTGTTATTATGTGTATCAACTTTTGAGTATAATAAACCTGGCTTTTGATTCTAACAAAGAGTTTCTGTAATTTCTGGAATCCGATGCACTGCTTATAAAATATTAATGCGAACCTCTGCGGGATATTTGAAAAGGGTATATTTTGGCCACGTCTGCAGAGTTGATAGGTATCATTAAATACTACTCTCCAGAGATTACCTCTTGGTTGTTAATGTTTAATAATCTAATAGCGTTAAGTGGCGCAGTGAAACAAATAAATTTCTTGGCGTTTTATGAGAGGTAGATCTTAGACATTCTGATACTCTGGTACAGCCTCTATCTCGAGGAAATTCCATTGTCACTCAGAGGTACCACGTGCTACCCGATAGTGTATTACAGAGATAAATCAACAAAGGTTTAAAATAAGTGTGAATAAGAAGAAGCAACACAACATAAATGGCGCAGCGGTAGGATAGTTATAATAAGGAAGAAAAGGTTACAACATAAATAGCGCAGCCGATAAGGTTAATATAGAAGGAGGTTTAGGTAGAAAAGATTGAATAAAAAAAAATACAACCGTTGTACAATAAAAGACAAAGAAACATTACAACACTATCTCCCTCTGCAGGTCAGTCACTCTTAATCTAAATTCACTCTCCCAAACAAAACCATTTCCTAAACTTTCACAGTCACTCGCACCTTCCACACTATCAATTATTATTTTCTCATTCATATATATGTTTTTTTCATTCTCTCCTATCACACTACTTGTCTTCCTACTTCTATATGGAAGTGATAATTTTCCTGTTCTTTGCACACTGTGTTAAATGGAACCATGTTCTCCTACACGGATGCCCATATGGTAATTGGATCATGCTTACAAACACTTTCTTCCATCTTGCAAAATTTAATGCTGATACAGTCAATCAAACACCTATGAATGAAGCAGTAAAGTATGTAAAAGACTGCCTTGTCCAGGCAGCAACAGCCTTCATTCCAAGAACATCATCTCAGTTTCCATTCTAACCAAAGACTTAGTGGAACCTAGAATGCCAGGCAGCCGAAAAAGATCAACACAGAGCATATTGCTTGGATACCCCACCACATCAGATTTAATAGCTTTTAAGCATGCTTGGGTCAAAGCATGTTATGTAAGACGTCAGAGTCCAAAATAATCCTGCATTCAATTTACCTCAGATGACAATTTACATCATCTAATCAAATGACCAGTGCAAAAATTGCATGGGATAAAATCCAGAAAATTAAAGACAGGTATAGAACAAACCACTTTAGACCATAATGGAAGTGTTATTGCTGATTTGAAAGCTATTGTAAAAACTCGATGTAGCTTAAAAATATCAAAGCACTTTACATCGATTTTTTTACATAGCTCAAGTCCCATGAGAACTATAAATAACCTTGTTTGTTTCTATGTATATTTTGCAAAAATATTAATGTAGTTAACCCTGTGGGAAGTGAATGGATTTACTGTTTTAACGTCAAAAACAAAGGCACTGCTTTCCCATTGGGGAACTTAGTATATAGTTATGTGTAAGACCGCAGGTAAAGTTGCTTACTAGTTTTGTATATAAGAGTTGCTTACAAGCTCTGTGCTAACACTTTTAAAGTTAGTTTTCAAGAATGCCGCTAGGTTTAGAGGTTTCCGCAGCTTGAAAGGAGAAGCAAAGTATCAAAGAGGTCTGTTAGTTTTAGAGACAAGTTTCTGCACCTGGCAAAATACGATCAAAAGAATGCATGGAGGAGAACAACGAGCGGATTAAACTAAAAAGATGATGAAAGAGTCATGCCGAATTCTTCGGGGTTACTACCCTTAGTGCAAGGCCCCGAGATCGCAAAATAAAAGGGGACTGAGCCGAGCATAAGGGGCTTCCAGGCATCAAGAGAGAGTCATCAGAAGTCAGAACTAGAGGCAGTTGGAACCAGAGCGGAAGCGAGCTGAGACTATAAGCAGAGTCCGAACCAGAGCAGTGGCAGCAAAGAACGAGAAGAGGCAAGGTTCCAGTTACAAAGAGGAGAGCTGAGATCCAAGTGCTGTTACCGAGAAGAGCCAAAGCCAGTCGAGGGCAGTTGCAGTAATCGGCGATTAGTAGCAGAAGTGGTGGCAGTTAGAAAGAGAAGTTCCCGAAGTAGGATCCAGAGGAGAATTGCCCATATGCTGAAACCTTTTTTATGTGCTATTCGAGTACCGCAGATTGCAGTCCAAAAGCCCGCTAATATTCCCACGTGATACCGCTGAAGCAAGATACTCCTGAAGGAAGCCTAAGACTCGAGATGAAAGAAAAGCCATAAAGACTTTAGTAAAAGACTCTTGACTGAATGTGTGATATAGAGCCTCTGTAATTTATATCGTTTTGTGTATTTTCTCCTATAATCTAGGAGATATATTGTATATGGACTGTTAAGAGTTAGTTTTTTAGTAATGGGAATTTTTAGTAATTTAATCGTATGCTAAAGATTTTATAGATGAGTAGAGAAAGCAGTCTTCCTGTCTTGATTCATGTGTATTTTAATTTAATGTAAATAAATGCATTTTATTTATTTGTTAAAAGAGTACTGCCTGATCCTTTATTTTTCAACTGCACTGTTCCTAAATAAAATCAGACTTGTGAGTGGGAAACAATTAAGGCAATAAAGCACAGTTTAGTTACTTACGAACCACGACTGTTTATGTAAACTTTGTTGAAGGAATTTACACCAGTAGGGGAGAGAGAGAGAGAGAGAGAGAGAGAGATCTACTCTTTGGTAGATCTCTCTCAAATATTCGGCATAAGACTCAATTTTATTGAGTCTTATGCCAAATATTTGATATACTGATAGCACAGTCTTAGAAATAAATTTTCAGTGTTCATTGGCATATGGCTAATAAATACAGAAGGTGGACAAAGATAAAACACAGTAGAGTTAGTGAAAAGAGTTATGAGAGAAAAAACACACTAGAGTAAAACTAAAAAGAATTAGGAATAGAATAAAGATATAAAACATATAATAAAAATAACATACGTTTACACTATCAGAGACACTTTGGCAGAAAATTTTGCTAAAATATCAGCAGCAGCTTTGTATTCTCCTGAATGTTTAATATTGAAAAATCAGCAAGAGAAATAAATGTTAATTTTTTCTACTGATGGGCTTGAGCCATACAATCAGCCATTTTTAAGGAGTAACCAAAAAAGAGCTCTTTTATTGTCTGACCCTAGTTTAGTAGCACCCTGATGACATCCATTATGAAATGATAAACCATCTACCATCACCTTTTATGGATCTCCTTTTCTTAATGTACAACAGAATATTGCAGAGCAAGAGTTTCCAGATTCTTGACATAAGTCAGTTTTCATTGCTGTCCCAAAACCAGGAATGGATTTACTATAAGCATCTAATTATCAACCTCTTTCTCTGACCAGCTGTCTTTGTAAGATAATAGAGAAACTAGTAAACACAAAGCTACTCTAGTATTTAGAAAGCAACAATCTTCTCTCCAGTACACAGATAGCAAGTTTCTGTCCAGGCAAGCTTTCTGAGTCAAAGTAGGAAGTATGTTATCTTGATCATATCATCAAGAGCAGGGTGTTCCCCAAGGCATTACCTTAAGTGTGACACTTTTTTGCTATCAAAGTTAACTCAGTCACTGAACAGCTTCTTCCCACTGTAGACAATGCTTTATATGTTGATGACTTCACAATTTACTGTCACTCTTGTAATATGAGGGTAACTGGAAGGCAATTCAGCAAGCAGTTGATCATGTTTCTATACGGGCTCATAGTAATGGGTTCAGGTTTTTAGCAAGAAAAAAAAAAGTGTCTATTGTGTACACTTCTGTCGAAAGTGCATTCTTCACCCAGATCCTGAATTAAGAAAGGGAAAAAACTGTTATTCCAGTAGCAACAGAAGTCAGGTTCTTGGGACTCATCTTTTACAGAAAATTCACATTCCTTGTACATGTTTGTCAACTAATAGAAAAGTGCAAGAGTGCATTGAATTCATTTGTACTCTATTCTCTACTTGAATGGAGTGTAGATCGATCTTTGTTGCTTTGCTTTTATTGTGCACTTATATGTTTCGAGCTGGATTATGGGTCTCAGGTCTGTCTCTGCAAGGCAGAATAACCTGTGATGGTTGGATCCAATCCATCATCAGGGTATAGTCCATCATCAGATAGCCACTGTGCCTTTCACACATTGCCCACTCAAAGTCCGTATGTCGAAGCAAATAAACTGGCTCTATCACTTAGATGGAAACATTTGTGTCTTAATTATGCCTTAAAGATAAAGTCTCTTTCAGATCATCCTACATGGACTAGTCTCTTTTCTTTGCATTGGGAAGCTCAATATTATACATCCTTTTGGTATGTGTGTTAGACTATGCAAGCTGTTGGCATGAATATTGACAACATTACCTACATCAAACATAACAGCATCTCTCCATGGCAGATTTGTACTCCATTCTGCAACCTCTCACTTTGTCAACTACAAAAGTCTCACCCTCCATCTTCTATCTGCGAGTGTTTAAATCACATAGAGGCCCACTTTGATTTGTTGCCCATATGCTACTGATGGTTCAAGATCAGCAATCTCAGTTGGCTGTACTGTTGTGTTTCCTGACATTACTGCTCCAACCAGATCCCACCTGATTGTAGAGTTGCATTCCATTCAGCTTGCACTTGTGATTTATAAAAGAAAACCACTACCAAAAGGGTGTAATTTATACAGACACATTGAGCTCTCTCCTCTGAAGAACATGCCAGCTTGACCAAACATTGTTTTATGGAAGAAAACTAAGCTTTTTACATAGAAGTAGATTCCTTATTGAGCACTTATATAGAGAGTTATGAGACCATTTTATGAATCACCAACCAAACTAACACAGATCTGATGGCCTTCATTTATCTCCTTTATGGGAAATAGGAAATACTACATCATTTTTATACAAATTCCTGATTATTATATTGTATTTTTTTTTATGTATAATTGGCACTTTTTGAAAGTCATTCTTTAATGTAATTTTATATTGTGTTCCATTTTCAGTTGCTGAGGATGTCTATGATATAACAAACATTTTACAATTATTAAATTACACAAAATTTATTTTGTGTAAGCTATAGTTTGTGTTTAATTTTACCAAAAAATTCCCATATTCCTTGCTTCCTTCACTTCTTAAGCCAAGTTCCTTATGACAAAATATCTGATTGGTTTATATTTCAATTTTCATGGAATAAAAAAAAAAGTGCTTTGACATGTTAGCTAGTTATTTTTAATTTTTATGATGCAAGACAACAAAGGTCATGCTGCACCAGGCCACAGGTTACAGCAGTAATATGGTACACAGTTCATAGGACAATCACAAACATCCATGCCCCTGGTGGGATTTTGAACCCATAGCCTTTTTGGCTGGAGAGTGAATACACTAGCCACTTAGCCTAACAAGGCTGGCTGGACATCGTGTTTGGACTTTCTTGTGATATTCTGCTGTGAAACAACAAACTTTTGAATGGATAGTACAGATATTTCATATGAAAATAACAGTACATCATCAGTGTGTGGAGACAACAAGCAAATTAAAGTGCAGGAGTGCAAGGTACAGACAATAGTCAATTTATCACTTAAAAATGGTTGCCACTTGCTAGATTTTATATGGTGTATTGCTTCTATCTCACACCATATATCCTGAAATGTACTGCCTTCACTGACATCTTGCTGGACTACTTTTTTGGTTGCACTTCATCTGTTATGACAATACTCCCCTCCCCATCCTGTTTTCTGTATCCTCCCTGAAAATACTATATAACCTATGCATTTATCCAACTTACTGTGCCATCTTCTTTCAGCCATGTCTGACTAACTTCAATAATATTTGACCAAGAAGCACTAACCATTATGAAACTCTTCCTTGTCGTTCTGAATGCTCTTGATATTAATGTATCATAAGTACAAAGCTCCTCCCTCACCCCAGTTCAAACTACTCATATATTTTGTATTAATTATCACATTCTACTTTTTTTTTTTTTTTTACCTAAGTAACGTATTCAGCATTTTTTGTGCATTCTCACATTCACCTGCCTTGTTGATGCATGCATACACGCACGCACGCATGCGCTTGTGAACGCACGCACACTTATTTCCCCTCTCCCAAACCTGTCACTCTAGTTTTTCTTGATTTTGAACCTTCCATCGCACTCCTAATTTAGCAGCACTTTTCTCTACGAACACCAAATCCATTCAAATCTGTCGAATTCACTCTACACATCCACAAACTACACATATTTTTCTTGTACAACCTACATATTGATTCATTTGCAATTTTGGTCCTCCTTCTGAACTTACCTCTGTCATACTTAAGTAGCACACTCGCTATCTTTACCATCTCACTCTTTTGCTACTTTTAAGTTACTCTCTTGTCCTTCCTCATACCATATGTCTCCTTTCAAATCATTTGTACCAAAACTATTAACTATGCTTACATTATCTTTCTGTATCCTAATAGCCTCACTAACATTGTTATATAAATTTAATTAAACTCACCGAAATTATATTGGTTAATCCTTTATCCAAGTGTAAGCAAACAAAGTTTGCACATGAAGTATTTTCATGACTTAGCTACTTATATATAGAAGCCAATGACTACACATTAATTGCCTTAGTATCCCATAATGCAAAGCACACATCCTTTCAGGTTGTGTGTGTGATGCTGTGCATTATGGGAAGGGCTACTGTCAAGATCAGTTTTGATCTTTGTTAAGGTCCCATCAGTGGGAGCTAAACCCAGAAGAGATATCAAGGTTGAATTAATGCAGAAGTTATTTCACATATTCAAGTAGTGAAAAGGCAACATCTTATTATTCTCAGTTTACACCTGAAAGGGTGTGCTTTGCATTTGTATACAAGTAGCCTGGTTGTGAAAATACTTCACAGGCAAACTTTGCTTACACTTGGATAAAGGATTAAATATAATTTCTGATTAAATTAATTATATTTAAATTTAATTAAATTTCTTGACAAGTTTAATTTAACATTGTTAAACTTTGCTCATTGGAAGCACAATTTCAGTGCTCAACAAGCTCTCCTTTTCTCATGAAATCACTATACAAAATTCTCGCGCTTGCTTTCTAACGTACTTCTTTCTCCTCCCTACATCATCTCCCCCCCCTTCTCAGCTGCACCACTTTACCAGTTGTTTCTGTAAGTCTCAAGCTCATTATTCATCCTGTGAAAAATTCCACATTTCAGTATGCTGTTAGGAGTGATTAATATACCCATGTTACATGTAGATTGATATCTGTAAGATTAGATTATCATCACAGTTTTTGATAGCTTTTCAACATTCTTTTTCTTAAAATTAACAGTTGTGAAATGTATGCATATTCCTTCTTTATTTTCTTTTCCAGCAACTGAAGCTTTTGATGATGATGGACTTCCACATACTTTGGAGCATCTCATCTTTATGGGAAGTGATGATTATCCATATAAGGTAAAATTCATGAAGCAATAGTTTTCATAGATTTCTATTTAAGGAAAAATAAAGTTCTCTGCACTTCACTTATACAGTGAAGTGCAGAGAACTTCACTTATACATTGAACTTTATGAGATGTTTTACATATATGCATATAGTCTTGTTTGCTTATTTATTTATTTGCTTAATGTGGAATTGTAATAACTTGATTTATATTAAAATGTAAACTGTGCCTGATCCTTAAACCTGTTTTTTTGTCCATTCAAGTCTGAACAAAAAAAAAGTGGAAACAGCAAAAAATTATTAATTTTTAATGGAAGCTGAATTTATCCTAGAACAATATGGGAATATTTCTTTAAATATAACTTGAGAAATAACATTTTAGGGTATTTTATTTTAATATGTTATTTTAGTCCAAAAAATGTATAAATATATTTACATAACACTTTTGCTAATCAGTGAATCAGCTGTGACAAAAAAAAAAAAAAAAAACTTATACACTATTATGTAACCAGTCCTGATTTTTTTATAACTCAATTAAATGGTTGCAGTATTTTTAATATTATAACATACGAGGGTCGTCTGAAAAGTTCTCTGCCTTGACCATAGATGGCAACACTATCCGCAATTTTTTTCTTTTTTTTTCTCAGCATTTACCATAACCACTCTGTCCATTTTTATATATATTTTCTATATTATCAAAGGTTATTTTCTTTAATTCTGTAGTTGTTTTGTATAGCTATGCTATCTTTCAGTTTTGTTAATAATGTTGCTTAGGTTCTTTGGTTTGTTATATATATATATACACGATGGTGGTCTCAAAAGTTCTCGACCATAGATGGCAACACTATCGGCAAGATTTTTTTTCTAAGTTCGTACATCTGTCATAAGCATCCATCCAGAATTGCAAGTCGTTCTATATAGTAGTTTATTTTATACAGCTGTCTGAAGCAAAAGCATTGTCTGTATCCCTTGAAACGGATAAAATTGAGTATCGTGTGGTTATAAGATTCTTTGTAAAAGAAGGTTTAATGCCAAAAGAAATTCATTCGAAGTTCATAAAAGTTTATGGGCACTCTTCTCCTTCGTTTTCGACAATTAAAAAATGGACTGTCAAGTTTAAACATGGCCATACCAGCATCGAAGATGATCCACATGAAGGACGACCAAAAAAGTGTAACAACACCAGAAATCATCGATCAAGTGCTGCACGATATGGTATTGGATGACTGGCAAGTCAAAGTGCGTGAAATTGCTGAGACTATAGGCATTTTAAAGGACGTGTAGAATGTATTTTGCCTGAAGAATTGCAAATGAAAAAGCTTTGCACAAGATCTATCCGCGCTTGCTCACAGCAGATCAAAAATGCACTCGCGTGAAAATCTTTGAACAGCACTTGGAACATTTTAACAAGAATAAAACTGATTTTGTGCGCTGATTTATTATGATGGATAAGACTGGGATACACCATTATACACCAGAATCCAAACAGCAGTCTAAACAGTGGACAGAAGCCAGTTGTTCAGCTTCAAAGAAAACAAAGTCTGTTCCATCAGCAGGAAAGGTCGTGGCATTGGTGTTTTGGGATGCTAAAGGCATTTTGTTTATTAATTATCTTGAAAAGGGTAAAATAATAACTGGGGAATGTTATTCCGATCTTTTAACTAGACTAGATGAAAAAAAATTGTGAGAAAAGACTTGGTTTGCAGTAGAAAAAAATCATCTTTCATCAGAACAATGTGTCTGTATACTAGCTGGTATGAACCTGTCAGTAATCAGCCCATTTTTACTGGTGTGCCTTCAAAATGTAGGGGATTCTGGGTCTCTAAGCACATTTGGCATGTCCTTAAAGGAGAAGGGAAGGAACAGAGAAAAGAATCCCCTGCTGTGGAGATCACTCATAGCCTTTGCCACTTCAGACTCCCAATAAGCAAAGTAGTGATGTTTCACTAGTGAATGAAGGTTATCTACCACCTATTGGGCATAGTCATTTCGTCCAGCTAGGAAAGTATCTTTTTCTAGGATACCTTCTTAGTTAGTTAAATTCCTTAACTTAACTGAATATCCCTGCTTATTAGTGGTCCATGTAATGAAGTTGTCTTCAATGATAGAAAAACCATAACTCCATGATGAAGTCAAGAAGTTAAAGCGATACTTATGCAAAAGAAGAAAGCATATCAAAAGTTCCTAGTAGCTAAATCAGAATTACTCTAAGACAATAAAGAGGAAAATGTAATTAAGTAAAATTGTTCTAAAAGTATCCAAACAAATCTCTTGGGAAGATTTTTGGTAAGAATATATATATATAAAAAAACCCGTTTTTATGTTCCCGCAATTTACGTTTTCCTGCCATATACGTCATTTTCCATTGATCCAGTCGTAAGGCCTATTCTTACGATATATTGTTTTCTCGCCATTAACAACTTGATATGGACATTATTTCCCATGATTTGCATTTTTTTTCTCAGGTGGCAATACTGATTTTCGAATCGATTTCTGCAGATATGTGCATTTCTGTTCCCAGATGGAGTGGATTTTGGCTGTAAGTTTCGTTTCCACCATCACAGTGACTTGCACGCTTGAAACAGTAATGTAGTGATGAATGATACCATGATTTTTCAATCACAGTACGAATTGATATTGCAGAATTTCTGTTATGTAATTTAGCATCTGAAAGTTGCTTTCGAGTTGCAATGGTTGATTATCCATGTTAGTAACATGGAGAAAAAAAAAGCAAATGTATTTTGTTAGAAGAAAAGATGGCAATTCTGCGAATTGCAGATTGGCATGCTGGAACACCTGTGCATTTAGCAAAAGATCTTGGACTCTCTGTGTCCACTTTGAACACGATAGAAAACAGGTCAAGCATTGAACTCAATGCAAAGCAATCTGGCGCTATGTCAAAAACAACAACAACAACAAAAAAAAAAAAAAAAACGAAAAGCAAAAACAATCAACAATTAAAGATTTTTGTAAATAGATAAATATAAGTAATTCTAAATTCATTTATTTTCAGTTATTAAATTTTGTAATCAAGTATGTAGACTCACATACTAGCAGCAAGTCACATCTTTTAGCCTTTTTTTTTTAAATGTTTTTTTTTTTTTACATTTCCTGCTATTTACACTTTTTTCCATCAGTCCCCTGAAAAGTGTAAAAAAAAAAAAAAGGGATTTTACTGTGTATATATATATATATGTATACATCAGTAAAATTATTATTAAGCGAGACCTCCAGGGAGCCAGAGACTCATCGAGGGAGGCCACATACTACCCACACCAGCTGTCATACTTATTCTTGAATTCATTCACACTGCTTGCATTCAGAACATCCAAAGGCAATCCATTCTAATCGCGCACCACCCTCTGAGAGAAAAAATCTAGCCCTCACACCCTTCTTAGCAGGCTTCATTCTCAGTTTCCAAGGTTACTCTCGTTCCTTTCCCACCCTCCATAAATTGAAAAATTCCATCAGTTGAAATCCTGTATGACCTTTTCAGAAGTTTGTAAGTCTCAATCATATCACCCCGCTTTCTCCTATTTACTAGTATCTGCAGTCTACAAATTCTCAATCTGTCTTCATAATCAGTATTCCACAACCCTAATATCATTTTTAACACTTTCCTTTGTATTCTCTTTAGTATATCAGAATCACAACGGAAACTAGGAGATCAGACCTACGCACAATAGTCCAAGTGAGGTCTTATCAAGGCCTTGTAAAGAGGTAAAATAACATCCTTATCTTTTGTTTCAGCATTGCAATTATCTTTTAAGTTGTATTTGCAATCTTTGCCACATGGCCCCTAAACTTCAACTTCCTATCTATTAACACTTCAAGATCCCTAGCCTCATCAGTTTCTTCTAGCCTAATCCCACCTATTATAATACAACATTAGATATCTAATCATGCCGAAGTGAATGAGTTTACAGTTACTCACATTGAACTGACACCCATTTTCCCATGCTCACAATTCCAGCCTATTCAAATCATTCTGCAAGTACTGCATATCAGCAGCATTCCTGATTATCCTACTTATCTTCATCATCAGCAAATAGTATGTCGCTTGTCATATCCCTCCCAATATCGTTAATGTACAATAAAATGTACAGTGAAAATGTTCTGGAGGTTATTGAAAATACTTAAAAATGGAGGAATGAGTAATATAAAAGGACAAATGTGATAAACATCACATGATAACTAAAAATAAAGATATCCTAGATGTTTGGAGTACTTATGACTAGATTTGGAGAATTTGGTGATCAGATTTTCAGTTACATGAAAAAACTGTTAGGAGAGTGGCGGAAAATATTTGAGAAGAATGCATTCATTGTTTTGTTTCCATAATATTTATGGGAAGAATCATTCAGAAATACCAGCACATCAGTACTTGAGTTAGAAAAAACCATCGAAAACCTGAAATGCAGAAAGGCATCCGGAATACACGATATTTGGCAAGAAATGCTCAATATGGAGTTAATAAAGTTTCACAGTGGCTATACTGCATAATTCAGAAGGTTGAATTCCAGGCTGATAGAGTAGCACTTTCATAATTTATAAAAAGGGAAAATAAAACTGAATAATGTAACAATTACAGAGGAATTTCTTTACTCTGTGTTCTAGATAAGATTTATGCAAATATACTTGACAAGTTGCCATGAAAAATTGTGGAGGAGAAACTTAGATAAGAGCTATGTTTAGGCCAAATGGAAGTTGTCATTGTGATCAGATTTTCACTTTAAGACAAATAGTGGAGAAATCATGGGAATAAGGTTGTCCCTCTTATAAAATTTTTATCAAATTTACTCACTTCTTCAACTGGAAGAACTGCTACTTATATAAAAAATTCTTTGGATTTCAAAAATAAAATTTCGGATCTTCGTTTGGACACTTTGGATATTATGATTAGTTTAGATGTTGTTTCATTATTTAACATACAAATGTAACCAGTAGTAAGATTTTTAATAAATAAAGATTTCATCCTAAGTATAATAGGACATCTTCAGTATAGTTAATTCAAACATACAGTTTGAATTTGTTACATACAGTAGAAAAAACTATCAAAAACCTGAAATGCAGAAAGGCATCTGGCATCTATGCGTGCAGTAGTGTGTTGTAGAATTAAATTCAAATATATCTGGATTTAAAAAAAAAATACATATAATGAGATGACATATATAAATATTATTTTACACAATTTAGGATGACAATTTCTCAGACTTTAGGGATAGTAAGAATGTCATTACGGTTCAAATTAGGTCTGTGACATAGGGCCTCAGCACTTTCTTTATATAAACGTTCATGCTTATATGAAGATCTATGTAGAAGTTTAGTCTTCTTCCAATGGATCCCGTGGTTTGGGTTTTCAATTCTGTGATGTGCGAGGCCAGATTTCTGTGGTTTGATAAGACAGATATGGTCTTGATGTTCTGAAATGCATTTGCTAATGGATATAGTGGAAATGGATCTGGCCTCGCACAACACGGAATTGAAAACCCAAACCATAGGATCCATTGGAAGAAGACTAAACTTCTACATAGATCTTCATGTAGAAGTTTAGTCTTCTTTCAATGGATCCCCTATAAATGTATTCTTTATATAAACATGAACGTTTATATAAAGACAGTGCTGAAGCCCTACGTCACAGACCTAATTTGAACCGTGATTCTACAACACGCTACTGCACGCATAGAGGGATTCCATTATAAGCATGCACCCTAACTGTATGTAATTCCTAGTATTATTTGAATTAACTGTACTGAAAATGTCCTATGATACTTAGAACGAAATATTTACTTATTAAAAATCTTACTACTGTGGTTACGTGTATGTTTTGGTCATGAATGCTCCACAGGTTTCCTTATACAACAAATTATTTACCAGTGTTCCTTTATCTGACACCATTGAATTATTGCAACAAGAATTTCCTTCATTGTTAAAATATTCAATTTTGTAATGCATGCATGCATTCTGGTTATTTTTCCTTTACAAACAAGTTATATCAACAAATTGAAACTATTTCTCCTGCTGTTGCCTACTTCTATATGGAGCACTTTGAATAACATATTTTTGACATTTCACCTAGACCTACTCATTGGTTCACATATGTAGATGACATTTTTGCTATCTGGAATGGCTCTTCTGATGAATTACGACAGTTTCTCTCTAAATTGAATGCACTTCATCCACTGCACAAATGCACTAAACGCTGCTTATCGGATATTAACAATGAGTGGTTTAAAAAATTCCATTGCTTAGTGGTGAAAGATAATGTGTGAAAGAAAGAAATATGTGGAATGATGTGTTCCACATGTATGAAATACAGTAAGAGATGACTTACAAACCAGGAAGTGACATGGGTTATTATGCCATGCACAAGACTTCGAAAAGAAAGCTTGGTTGACCATGAACAAAGCAAGTTACACACTGATTCTTGTTCAGATATAATTGAAAAACGTATACTAGAAGAAACTGGAATAGGGCAAATTGAAAAATCAATTTCAATTTTGAATAACTTGCAGAGAGCTCTAAGATCTATGTATTGGTTAATGAAAAATGAGTTACCACATACTATATTATTTGAAAAGTTGCTTGAGCATTGCAAGGCTATGGGCTGTTCCTGCTTAGGACATCTTAACTTTGGTAAAAATGCACATTATACCTCAGAAAGAATAATGCAAGAATTGATTGATATTTTAGCATCTGAAATACTGAAAAATATATATTCTGAAAATTATTTCAGTGTTTTATATGATTAAACTACAGACATCTCAGTTTTAAAACAGCTGATTGTGTACATTAAATATGTTTGTCAACTTAGAAAAGAGGTCAGGGTTAGTTTTGTATCAACTTGCAATATCATTGATGGCAAAGCTGAGACTATAACTAACAAAGTATTTCTAAATAACTTAGGGAATTGAAACAACGTAGATCCGAATATAAATTAAATTATATTTTAATAGATATTTCCGATTGTATGCGACTGCCCCAAATTTGGGAGGCATACATCAGCAGACCTTCAGCCCAACGGCCAAGAACGCCTACTTAGCCCACCAGAGGGCACCATCAGGACTTCTAGGAGAACAATAGCTTCAAATCTTCATTCTCAGTTACTGTATTGTTATTGCCTGTGTGCACCTGCCTTTTTGTAAGTTCCTTTAGAAAATGGCAATGTGACATTGCCGAAATATCGGAAATATCTATTAAAATATAATTTAATTTATATTCGGATCTACGTTGTTTCAATTCCCTAAGTTATTTAGAAATGCATTACCAACGTATAAGCCTGTCTACGAGAACTAACAAAGTAATTGAAACCCCTGACAGTCTAGGCTTAAAAACTTGTGATCTGGTGGGCTTAGGATCTGATGGAGCAGCTGTCATGATTGGAAAACAAAAGGGAGTTGCAAAACTGCTCAAAGATAAAACAGATGGACTCATGGTCAAATGTCATTGTGTAAACCACTGACGGGCTCTTGCTAGTGCCCAAGCAGCTGCTGAAGTGCCTTATTTAGTCATATTTAATGATATCATAAGGCAACGTTTTTCTTCTTCCAAAATTCCTCAGTTAGGATGGCTGGTTTAACCCAAATTCAAAATATACTGAACAGTCCTCAGATTAAGCTTAAAATGGCTAGTAACACTAGATGGCTGTCTCATGATTCTGCAATACAGTCTCTAAGAAAATGCATGGTGAGTGTTACAGCTGCATTGGAAAGAGAGGCCGCCAAACGAAATGATATCACAGCTGAAGGTTTAAGTAAATATATCAGAACATACAATTTCCTAGTTTCATTAATGATGCTTTCAGATGTGTTACCGCATTTATCTAACTTGTCTAAATCATGGCAAAGGCAAGATGTTGATTTACTGAAATAGAGCTAGTCTTCTTCTTCAAGAGTCATCTCCTAGAAGGAGGTTGGCAACCATGTCACAGAACCTTTTTCTTTCTTTTGCTGCTCTGGAACATTTATGGTAATTCAAGCCAGTCCAGTCCTTAATGTCTTCGAACCACATTCTCCTGGGTCTACCTCTCCCTCTTTTTCCATTCAATTTCCTTTCTAATATTAATTTCTGAATGCCTTCTTGTCTAGTTAGATGTCCAAAATATTTAAGTTTTCGCTCTTTAATTATTTTCATTAATATTCTTTTCATTTTTGCTTTCTTTAAAACATCTTCGTTTTTCATTTTCTCTGTCCATGGTATTTTCAACATTCTTCTGATGGTCCACATTTCGAAAGCTTCTAATTTTTTTCGGCTTCTTTATTTAGAGTCCAAGTTTCACTGTTGTAGAGAAGGCTTGACCAGATATAGCATTTTATTAATCTTTTTCTTGTGTCTATATTAATGTCTCTGGATGTTAGAACAGTTTTCATATCAGTAAAGGCTTTTCTTGCTATCTCTATTCCTCTTTTTATTTCTTTAAGGGAATTTCCTCTGTCTGTAAACATTTGTCCCAAATATATAAAAGACTGAACCTGTTCAATTTTCTTTTTGTTAACAGTTATGTTCAGTTTCTTATTTATTGGTTCTTTTGAAATAATCATGCACTTTGTTTTCTTTAGGTTAATAATTAGTCGGATGTCTAAGCTTCTGTTGTAAATTTCTGTGATTAAGTTTTGAAGATCATCTTCAGATTCAGCTATAAGAACTGTGTCATCTGCATACCTGAAGTTGTTGAAGTTCCTACCTCTGACTTTTACACCCTTCAGTGTGAAATATTTTTAAAAACTTGCTCACTCTACATATATTGTACAGTAAGTGTGATAAGACACATCTTTGCCTTACTCCTTTTTTGATTTCAAAGTTGCCAGAATATGTATTTTTATATCTTATTGAGGCCATTTGATTCCAGTATATATTTGTAATTATACGTAGATATTTTCCTTTTAACCCATTATTCTCTAGGATATTGATTAATTTCTTGTGATCTATTGAATCAAATGCTTTGGTGTAATCAATAAAACAAAGATATATGCTTTTCTGGTTGTCAAGGCTTCTTTCACATAATGTTTTCAAATTGAAGATTCCTTCTCTTGTACCTTTTGTCTTTTTGAAAACCTGATTGAGTGTCTTCTGTTTCTGCTGACAAAGTGCCTTTTATTATTTCTGGGATTATTCTCAGTAGTAATTTTGTAACATGGCTTGTTAAACTTATTAGTCTATATTCAGTATATTCAAAAGTTCTTGGAATTTTGGGAATAGTGACAAAGATGGATTTCCTTGGATCATCAGGGATGTATCCTGAATCATAGATGTTATTAAAAATAAACTTTAAGTCATTAAATGTGTTTTCATTTACTTTCTTTAACAATTCAATAGGGATCTGATCAGGGCCTGGTGTTTTACCTGTTTTCATTTGACTTAGAGCGTATTCTATTTCTTCATATGTAATTGATTCACCATCCATATTTTGTATATCTGGTGTGTCGGTGCGATCAGAGTCAAACAGTTCTTTTCCATATTCTTTCCATCTTTTTTTGATATCTTGTGTCTCTAGTAGCATTTTTCCATTTTGATCTTTTATACAAGGATTATGGTTGAAATTTTTCTTTTTATTTGTCAGGGCTTGGATTGATTTATGCATTTCTTTACTATTGTGTTTCTTGTCCAGTTCCTCTATTTCTTTACATTTTTCATTTAGCCACTTGTCTTTAGCCTTCCTGCATTTTATAATTTTACTGAGTATTCTATACTGTTGTGTACTTTTCTTTTTTCGTCTTTCATTCATAAATTCTAGTATTGATTCAGTCATCCAGGGTTTTTTCTTATTGTATTTAATTTTGGGGATAACCTCGTTTGCTGTGTTATATATTGCACTTCTAAAATTTGACCACCTGTTTTCAATTTCCTCTGTGTTACAAAGTATATTGTCTTCTGCTTTATATCCTACATCATCTAATTTCTTCCTAATTTCTGAGTTAAACACCATTGTGTTGTCAGGTATTATATTCAGAGCTGTGAAGTCAAGTCTTTCAGTATGATTGTTTTTAGAAATGTTTTTGGTCTGAACCTATATCAGCACCTGGGTATGTTTTTATGTTGGTTATATTATTTTTGTATCTATTATTTATCATTATGAAATCTATTTGGTTTCTTATAGAGTTATCTGAGTTTGTCCAAGTATACAGTCTGCGCTTTGGATGTTGAAAGAAAGTATTCATTATGCGCAAGTTGTTTTGAATGCAGAATTGTATCACTCTCTCATCTCTTTCATTTCTGTCGCCTAGTCCAAATTTTCCAACAACTGGATTTTCTTCCCCTTCTCCAACCTTTGCATTCAAGTCGCCCATCACTATGAGTATCTCATTTGATTTTACATATTCTATAGATTTTTGTAAGTATTATAAAAATCTTCTATTTCTTCATCATTGGGAGTCATCGTAGGAGCATAAACCTGAATAATAATGATGTTATTATTATTATTATTATTATTATAATAATAATTATAAATAATTAATATAAATAATATAAATAATTAATAATAAAAATTAGCCGCAAAGCCTTTTAACATCATCATCATTATTATTATTATTATTATTATTATTATTATTATTATAATAATAATAATAATGATGATGTTAAAAGGCTTTGCGGCTAATTTAATAAGTATTATTCTTTTGTTTATAGGTCACATCCCCATTACACATTTAAAGATGTCTTTCTTAATCATGAACCCCACTCCATATTCATGCTTCTCTCCACCAGAATATACAAATGTAAATCCATCTTTCTTTAGTTTTCCCATGTTAGGCTATCTTGTTTCACTAATTCCCATCACATCAACTTTAAGTCTTTTTATTTCCTGTATAAGGTTGTCAAAATTCCCTGATTTATATAATGTTCTCACGTTCCAAGTTCCAATTTTCAAGACTCTGTTTCTTGTTTTCAAATGAGGAATATCAGATGCCAACCTTCCTTTCGGATTTAAGTTGACATCATCATAGAGTTCACTTGCAGTGCTCGTTTTAATCACAGTTTCAGTGTCTTCCTCCCTGTAACTATTTACAGCTTGGGACGTTGCAGAGGTTCCAACTTCCAAAGCATAGCTTGTAAAATATTTCCGTTTCTCCATGGTCGACTATAGGATAGAGGATAGTAACATGGTGAGGCCCCGATCTCTTCCACGTCTGCAATAGCCAGCTAACTTGGCTCACTCTGTCAGCCATTGATCTGTATTCAGAATCTTCTGCCTGCCAGTTGTTTCACATTGCCGTTGATATATGAATTCTTCCGCCAATGATGAAACAGCAGATGTCATTGCAGTCCTAACATCTCCCATGCTGGCTACATAACGTCTTGGGAGATGCGTTTTATAGCTTTCTGCCAGCTCTTTGCTTAGTATCAACTTTGCCATGGCTCATTACGACACCATGTTTCCCGGGGTGGGGGGGTCACGTGGAGGCATGATACTAAGACTTCCTGGGTATGGCCCTCCGAACTTCGCCAAAATATTGGCACTGCCATCTATATCAGTTCCATCAGGTTTTTGACCGTGTCGTAGGTTGCCAGCCCACCATGGAAATCCATCCCCGGCTTAACTGTGCTCAACATGCTACAAGCATGACTGATGGCTAGTCAGCCAAGATCCTGGTAGGAGAACATAGCTAATTCTGCCCCAGTCTTAGAAGCCAGAAAACTATCTATCATGGAATTGAAAGACACTCCTGACAGTCATTTTCAAAATCTTCATCAGCATCTTTCAGGTGTATGGTCAGACCATCACATTGATTATTCAGATTCTAATTTTATTACGTTTAAGACTACAATATATGATAAATACATAGGCACAGTTATTAAACACTTAGAAGCAAGATTTCCATATTTGCCAATCATTTCTTGCTTTTCAAGACTTTTCAATGCAGAAAGTCATGATCAATGTGAGGCTTCAGATTCTTTTTGAATATTATTCTAAAAATGGAAATCCTGCAGTTTTAAACTATGAAAGTACTAAACTAGAATGGGCAGTTGCATCAAATATGATTAATGGACAGTCATACAAAAATCTAGATCCCAGACAAATACTGCTGAAATTAGCAACAACATCTGAGCTCAAAGAGTCTTTTCCAAATTTAGCAAAACTAGCTGCTGTTGGACTGGCCATACCTGTGAACACAGCTGAATGTGAAAGGGGTATCTCTGCATTAAAAAGGTTAAAAACCTGTATGAGGAATCGCATCAGTCAGAACACACTAAATAATCTGATACTGATTTCCCTGGAGGGACCAGATTCAACAGATTTTAATTATGAAAAAGCTGCTGACAACTGGGCTTCTGAGAAGAATTAATGTATCGAATTTTAAGCTGTGAGCATTATAAGGTTTTTCATTACTTAATGAGAAAATAAGAAAAATCCTAGTCTTGTTTGTTATAATTACTATATAAAATATTATCCTTGTTTGAAGTAATTTCTAATAAAATTACTATTTCAATTTGTTATGAAAAAGGGTCTTTCTTAACTCATTCAAAATTTTATACTCCCGGCTAATGCTTCATTCTGCCCAGCTGGTAAAAATTTCTGGGGAGAACACTGCACCTGATGAAGTTGTCTTACCAATGAAACTAGTTGTGTCCTTATTAATAAACTTTTATTCTTAATTATCTCAGTATTTTAAGTCATTAAAATCATTGAACATGTGTGTGTGTGTGTGTGTGTATACATATATGTATACATATATGTATGTATATATGTTTTTTTTTTTTTTTAATATAAGTTAGGAAACTTAATGACCTTTTTTAGTTATCTTACATGAGCTACTTAGGTGGCACCCTTTGGAATTGTCAGTTATGATTTGATTATCCTTTTTACATATACTGAAGATGCCTGTGATACTCAGGCAAAAATTCTACTAATGAATAATATTTTATGTGAGTTAATTCCGTTATTATAATTTTAAGTAATACGTCTACTCATGGTATTTCCTTACTGAAACAGTCATTGCTAACTACCTATCAACAATTTTTCTCCAAATTAATCTGTTATTTGTCAGGAATAATATATATATGATGGTGGTCTGAAAAGTTCTTGGCCTCAACCATAGATGGCAATAATATCAGCAAGATTTTTTTTTTCTAAGTTGGTACATCTGTCATAAGCATCCATGTGAAATTATAAGTCATTCTATCAAGTAGTTTGTTTTATACAGCTGTCTGAAGCAAAAGTGCTGTCTATATCCCTTGAAATGGATAAAATTGAGTATCGTGCGGTTATAAAATTCTTTGTAAAAGAAGGTTTAACATCAAAAAAATTCCTTTGAAGTTCATAAAAGTTTATGGGCTCTTCTCCTTCATTTTTGACAATTAAGAAATGGACTGCTGAGTTTAAATGTGGCCGTACCAGCATTAAAGATTATCCACATGAAGGACGTCCAAAAAGTGTAACAACACCAGAAATCATTGATCAAATGCACGATATGGTATTGGATGACCGGCAAAAGTTCGTGAAATTGCTGAGACTATAGGCATTTCAAAAGAACGTGTAGGATATATTTTGCATGAAAAATTGCAAATGACAAAGCTTTGTGCAAGATGAGTGCCACGCTTTCTCACAGCAGATCAGTAATGCGCTTGCATGAAAATCTCTGAACAGTACTTGGAGTGTTTTAACAAGAATAAAACTGATTTTTTGCATTGATTTATTACTATGAATGAGACTTGGAGTCACCATTACACACTAGAATCCAAACAGCAGTCAAAACAGTGGACAGAAGCTGGTTGTAAAGCGCCAAAAAATACAAAGTCGGTTCCATCAGCAGGAAAGGTCATGGCATCAGCATTTTGTTTATTAATTATCTTGAAAAGGGTAAAAAAACAATAACCATGGAATATTATTTTGGTCTTTTAACCAGACTAGACGAAAAAATTGGTGAAAAAAGACCCATTTTGCAGAAAAAAAAATCATCTTTCATCAGGACAGTGCACCTGACCACAAAGGTGTTTTGACAATGGAAAATGAAGGGATCTGCACTATGAATTATTGGAGCATCCACCATATTCTCCAGATTTGGCTTCATCTGACTTCTATCTCTTCCCAAAACTAAAACTCTTCCTTGCTGGTCAGTGTTTTTCTTTGAATCAAGAGATGATTGCAGCTGTAGAGTGGTATTTTGCAGATCTTACTGAGAACCACTACAGGGATCAGATAATGATGCTGGAGCATCGCTGGAATAAATGTATTAGTCTTAAGGGAGATTATGTTGAAAAACTAAAAATAATTTTGAAATTATAAATTCGTTTTTTCATTGTTAGGCTGAGAACTTTTCAGACTGCCCTCATATATACGAGGTGGTATCAAAAAGTTTCGAGGCTAGGTTTGTAACACGCCAATCAGATTGCAGCACAAGGCTGCACGCACAGTCACAGGGAGCACCTACCTTCATAAGTCAGTGTGCCAAAAGACATCGTCCTGTGTACATCGGGAGCTGTGCAACTGATGTTATTCTGACCACCTGCGTTACCACATCTGTGATTTCATCATGGACAGCAAGTTAGAACAAAGAGCAAACGCGAAATTCATGTTTGAAAAAATGTTAAATTTGAGGATTATTACCGGTGACGAAACTTGAGTGTATGGGTATGACTCTGAGACAAAGCAACAGTCTTCACAGTGGAAGAGCCCATCATCTCCAGGACCGAAAAAGGCGAGGCAGGTCCACAGCTCGACCAAGTGCATGCTCAACTTCTTTTTCGACATTCGTGGCATTGTGCATCTAGAATTTGTCCTCAGGGGCCAGACCATCAATAGCAAGTTCTACTGCCAGGTTTTAAGGCATCTGAGGGAGGACATTTGGCGAAAGTGAACAGATCTGTGGCATGCGAAAAACTGGATGCTCCATGATGACAATGCACCCTGTCATCGAGCTCTCCTCACACGCGAGTTTCTTGCCAGAAACAACATGATCTCACTTCCGCACCCACCCTACTCACCAGATTTGGCTCCTGCAGACTTCGCCCTCTTCCCGAAGATGAAGATCCAGCTGAAAAATCGCCGTTTTGACACCATTGTGGAGATCCAGCACGAATTGCACAAGGTGCTTGACATGCTTTGAGAAGAAGATTTCCAGGACACATTCCAGAAGTGTCAAGAATGCTGGGAGCGCTGTATTGATATGCAAGGGGACTATTTTGAAGATGATAGTGTGTAAACGTAGATAAATAAAGTAATTTTTCGTAAACAAAGCTAGTCTCGAAACTTTTTGATGCCACCTCGTATATTCAGGTCTTATATTTTTGTCTTCTATGGCACTTTTTACTGTATCAGTTAATCTAGATCTTGCATCTAATTTCTCGGTGTCTTTAATTTATATGTAATCTAGATCTAGTCTTCCTCTGGATCTTTTTCCTACTATCCTTGCAAAGAAGACCTATTTCGCTAATCTTTTCTCTCCAGTTCTGTTTAAGTGACCATGCCACCTGAGATTAGCTTTGCTAACACATTTCTGAATGCATCAATAATGTCAGGTTCTTTCCAAATATCCTCATTTTTAATATGATGTTGCCATTGATGCCATCTGTTCACTTTCCTAATCTTCCTAAAATCTCATATTTGTTGTCTCTAGTCTTGGATCAAAATTTTTCTAATCCAGTTCTCAGATTCATAAGTTAAAATTTCTTTGAAAACTGTCTTGTATACATTTAGCTTAGTATTTTGACTTATTTCTCTCTTATTCCATATAAATTTATTCAGTTGACTTCCTACCAAACTAGCTTTGCTAATTCTGCAGCCTATTTCCATATTTGCTAACTTCACTAAAAATTTTTCTTAGGTAGCTGAAATGTTTTACTTGTTCTATAGGTTCTCTGTTTAATTTAGTCACTTTATCTTGCACTATCTTTCATGATGTAATCTGTATTGATAATGAATAACAGGAGATAAATGTACATCCTTGTCTCACACCTGATTTAACATCAAACTATTTGCCTGTACTTCCTTGGTTCTAACTGCTGACTTAAACTCAAAGACTAAGTATTGCTTAATATTTGCTAACTTCAATGTCTCATTGACATGACTATAGCATTTTGAATAGCCTTCCTCTTGGCATCTTGTCATATGTCCCTTGTCAGTTCTACAAAACTTAAATATAGATTCTTGTTATATTCCCATGATTTCTTATCTATTTGTCTTAAAGTGAAAATTTGATTCTGACAACCTCTATTTGGCCAAGCAGAAAGAGATTGTTGGGATCAGATCTCTAGCATTGTCATGTCTGCTTGACTGTAATTTTTGAACCCCCCCCCCCATTTCAGACATGGGCAATTTGATAACAGCTATTAGTGACAAGCTGTAATATCATAGTATAAAATAAATATTAAACAGAAATTCACACTCAGTGCATTTTTTCACACCAACAAAATTTTGACCTGCTTTTTTACATATTAACATGCTAGAGATTTGTTGTTGTTTCTAGTTCATGACTTACACAGTTAAGTTGATAGGCAGAAAAGATATGATAGGATAGAAATATATTACTGAGGGGCTTTTATAGAAGAAATGCTAAAAAAACTTTTCAGCACGTAACAGGAAAGAACAAGAACTCACTCCCAAACATTTATAAGAGTATGGTTAGCAAGAATGCGAATACCTAGGTTTTTTTGCTTGGAGAGGTGAATAAGTGGAATGTGTTGCTTGAAACACTCATGAATTTTTTTTTAAGTGACTGAGGTTTAAGGACAGATATGATAGTTATTTTGTGAATAATGGCTAATATGGACTGCTCTCATTAAGTCTTTTGACTCCACGTGGATTCTTACATAATGATAATATGAGTACTCACGTTATATCATATTGATTGGTTTTCTATTGATTATTTTCTAAAATGTTTCTGTATTGATTTGTAAGTGGGTCTTCCCATGATGAAAACAAGATTATGAATCTGTTTATAACTGTTGTTGAACAGTACAGTATTTCCTTGTGACTTGAACTTCTCAGACTTCAAGTTGTGACATTCTGAATGCTAGATTTAGGGAATGTGAAAACAGCTACTTATGTTTTAGCTTTTCTGGCCATACAGTATTCACATTTGAGATGACAACATAAATGACTATTGTATCAACATATATTTGTGAGCCATGATCTATTTTTCAATGAACAGCAAAGATCATCTCTGCTGTTCATTATTTGGTTTATTTGGAACTCGGTATTTTCAAAAAATACAACAAATATAAAATGCAACATCTCGCATTGTGTATATGGTTTTTGAAACACAATAGCAATATTTTAATAAAAATGCAGCTTTTAAAAATTTATTAAATGTTTTATTATAATAAAAGTTTTAATAAATTGAAGAATATCTTTTCCTGTTTTGTGTGTCAGTTTAGTTTGGAAATCTCTTATGTCCAGTTTTCAATATGGATGACATGACCTCCAGTCACTTTTGTCTTGAAATATGTACTTCAAAAAGTTGAACACAATTGCCTTCTTAGAGTATCAGTTATGTTAATGTCTCTTATCATCATTAACAGTTAAAATCAGTTATTCAAACTCCTAGTTACCAAAAATAGTTAGCTATACACCTGATCCACAAAACGATTACTATTTGACTCAGTTTTTATTGCATTTATGCTTTATTATATAATGAAAAATTGAAATTTATTCAATTTCACGTAAGTATGAGTTTATTTTCTTTTTATTATTTTTCATCATCATCATTACTAACTTCCTATCTACAATTTTCCTCCAAATCAGTCTGTTACTTGACAAGACTCCAACATTATCAGATCTTACATTTCTATCGTCTAAGGCACCTTGTACCTTATCAATCCACCTATATCTTGGTCTTCCTCTGGGTCATTTTGCTGCCATCCTGGCAGAGAACACTTGTTTTGCTAATCTTTCCTTGCCAATTCTGTTTAAGTGACCATACCACCTGAGATTAGCTCTGCTAACGCATTCCTGGATGCTGACAATGTCAAGTTCTTTCCTAATATCCTCGTTTTTAATATGATATTGCCATTAATGCCATCTGTTCACACCTATAATCTTTCTCAGGACTCTCATATCTGCGGTCTCTAGTCTTTGGTCAAGTGTTTTACTTATGACCCAACTCTCAGATCCATAAGTTAAAACTGGTTTGAATACTGTCTTGTATACAGCTAATTTAGTGTTCCGACTAATTTCTTTCTTATTCCATATGAATTTATTCAATTGACTTCCCACCATACCAGCTTTGCTGATTCTGTTGTCTATTTCTATATTTAATTTGCCATCTTCAGTAAAAATTGTGCCTAAGTAGCTGAAATGTTTTACTTGTTCCACAGGTTCTCAATTCACAACACAGTTGACATTTTCAATGATTCTGCCTATTTTCATTGTCTTTGTCTTTTTATTGCTGACCATACTATATCTATTACAACAGCTATTCAATTTAGTCAGAGAATCTTGCAGTCTTGTAGCAGATTTATTTAGAAGTATAACATCATCTGCATAAAGCAAAGAACTGACATTAACATCTACAATTTTGATATCATGTTTAATACCACTTTCCTTCATAATGTGATCCATATAGATAATGAATAACAGAGGGGATAATGTACATCCTTGTCTCACACCAGATTTAACATTAAACCATCTTCCTGTACTTCCTTCAATTCTAACTGCTGACTTGTATACAACTCAAATAAAGACTAAGTATTGCTTGATATAATGCCCCATTGACACCATATAACTGCAGCGTATTGAATAGCTTCTCTCTTGGCACCTTGTCATATGCCTTTTCCAAATCGACAAAACTTAAATACAGATCTTTGTTATATTCCCATGCTTTCTCGACTATTTGTCGTAAAGTGAAGATCTGATCCTGACACAATTCTTCTCAACCGTTTCTCAAGTATACTTGCATAGATCTTGCCAGGAACACTCAGTAGGGAAATACCTCTGTAATTCTCACATTCAATTTTATTTCCCTTTTTATATATGGGTACTATGAGAGCTCTACTCCAATCATCAGGAATTCGTCCCTCTGTCCAGGCTTTCTGAACTATGCAGTGCAGCCACTGTAAGACTTATACCACCATATTTCAGCATTTCTGGTCGAATATCATCTACTCCTGCTGCCTTTCCACATTTCAAGCCTTTGATTGCTTTTTCTACTTCAAGTATGGATATGTATTCCTGACTGCATGCCTGGTTGGTGTTTTTTACCACTGTGCTGTCATCACTGCTTGTTTCATTTAGCAGTTTTTCAAAGTAATTACTCCATACTTCAAGGATATCTTTTTCTACCGTTTTCATGTCACCTTTATCATCTCTAACTCCTTTTACAGCACTCTTTCCTCCATTCCTAAGCTTCTTCAACAACCTCCAGAATATTTTGCCACCTTCTTGATATTTATTTTCTATATTCTTGCCAAAGACCTTCCATGACTTTTGTTTAGCTAGTTTTACAGTGTTTAGCATTCTTGCATTTGTCTCTATATTCTCTAAGAGCACAAGCTGACTTATTTGACAGAAACTTTTGATATGCTTTTTTCTTTTCCTTCACTGCCTCTTTAACTTCCTGTGTCCACCAGGGAATTCTGATTTTTTTATCCTTGCAGACAACCTCACCACATGCCTCTCTGGCAGAATCAATCAATGTTTTCTTCAGAGTTTGCCACTTTTATTATTTTTTTATTATTATAATGCATAAAGAAAAGTAAATTTTCAGTTACTAAAAAGAGTAACTTATGCTTTACATAACTGTATGATGTGTGATTTTACTTATTTTTTTATTGTGTGATGAACTATTTCTCCAGGGAGTATTGGATCTGCTTGCGAATCGTTGCCTGGCATCAGGCACAAATGCTTGGACTGCAACTGATCATACCTGCTATACTCTGGACACCGCTGGATATGAGGGATTTTTGAATTTATTACCTATATACTTGGATCATGTCCTGTATCCCACTCTAACTGTAAGCAATGTTCAAAAATTCTTTTTTTTTTTTTAATTTAAATTTATATTTTTTTAAATTATAAAAACTAATAAATTACATTTCATTTTAATGTGAATTCTGTTTGTGTAGAATGGATTGTACAAGAAAACTGTGCATTTATTGATTGGTTCTTTTGGATTGGTTTTAAAGTAATTATGAAGTGTCAGTAAGTTGTCCTGCATTTGTAACTCAGATTTTCCTGAAAAAGGTCTAAACATTAATTGAGCTCCCATTTTTCTTTTTTGTGTTAGGCTCAAAGGCCTGTCATAGCCAAGTAACTTGGCTTCTTAGAAACCCAATTACTTATGAAAAACTTAGGTTTTCGGGAGGAAAAGCTGTCTGCCTCTGTATGGCTAACTCTCTTTCAGTTGAAAAGCCCTTATAAAGGTTCTTTGCATTCTAGATAGGAGATTTGAATTGAGGTATCTCCAACCAAAGGGTATTGTCAATATCAACTGAGTTATGGAGGCTTTATGCTAAAAATTGATAGGCATCTTTGAGTATATTAGCAAGCAAAGGTTTATAATATTGCATATTTTACTGTAGTAATTACACCCAAAATACACCTTAACTTAATTATATAATGTATGTTGTGAATATGAAGAAACATTGTATGCAATCCCACCATCCTAATGGACACTCTCCAGAGGAAAAAATTAGAATTATCTCAGCTCTTAAACATACACCTAACTTGGGCTGAATAAAATTGCTTAAAATTTGGTAACTTTAGCTTTCAGTCCCAGATATATAAGCTGCTTGTTTTAACAGGCCCAGAGTAAAATACAAGAATAATGGATGCCAGTGTGTTGGGACAGTGTCAATACCTGCAGAATAGATGCAAAGCTGAAACAAATAGCGATTGAAGAGCATTATTGAGAGTGGGATCATCTTAGCAGAATCACTCTCCTCTTGACAGTATCTAAATTTTTTAAGGAAGTTTTAGATGCATTACCTCAAACATGAATAAACATGAATAGTATTTTAAGGATGTGTGGATTTGGGACCTGTATGTTAGTGATTGGATAGGTGAAAAGTAATGTGAAAATTGATATTTAGTATTCCATTCTATATTTCAGTATTTAGTATTCTATTCCATATTTCCATTCTTCGAGTTCTTCACACGAATTTTTACAAAACATTAAGTTTTGTAAGAATTCATTACATTAAGGCAACAAAAAAGGGAGGAGCAGTGTTAAGATAAATATCAATTTTTTTCAACTGAAGTTTTGAATCAAAATATTTAGATATACTTATTTAATTAGTACATCTGAATGTTGGACTGTTGACTAAGTGGTTAGCTTTTCTGTTTTCCAACCAACAGGCTGAAAAACGAATCCCACTATGGGCATGGATGTTTGTGGCTGTTTTTAGTTGGTAGATGAATTTCATCTGGTGCAAGACCACTGCCCTGTTTGTTGGAGGCCTGAAGTGGCTGGAAAAGTTCTGTGTTTGGTCTCTAGGGCAAGATTTCTGAAGTATAAAGCATTCATAATAAAATAATTAAAATAGAAAAAAAATTCTTAGCCCACCCCCCCAGTACATTACAACCCCATGCAACTCAACAAAAAGAAAGCAACTGAATTAATTAAATCCGTTAACACGTGGCCGGAAGAAACAATTAAAAAACTAATACCTCAGTATGCCCGCACGCCAAGAATTTATGGCTTGCCAAAAGTACACAAAACAGACACACCACTACATCTGATTGTGGAAGGAATCGACAGCCTGAATTATCACTTAGCCTAAAAATTAGTGGCCACACTCAAGGAATTGGTAGATCATTCCCCTCCCTTCATAAAAAATGCACAACATTTCATAAACAAAATTAAAAACATTACACTCAACAACCAAGATCTATTAGTCTGCTTTGACATAACTTCCCTTTCACCAATGTCCCAATCAATGATACTATCTTGCTCTTACAGAACATATTTCCACACGACATCACGGACCTCTTTCCCCACGTACTACGCTCTGAGTATTTCGTGTAGCAAAACAAGTTTTACCTTCAAAATGAGGGTAGGGTACAGCCATGGGCTCACCACTTTCCCCCCCCCCCCCCCCCAATAGCTAACTTTTATATGGAAGACTTTGAGCTCTAGAGGCGGCTTGCCTAAAGCCCAAAATTTGGCTCAGATGCATCGACGATATTTTCGCCATTTGGCCCCATGGCCGCAAAGCACTAAATACATTCCTTAGCCACCTGAACAAACAACACACATGTATCCAATTCACCATTGAAATAGAAAAAAAAAACTCTCTTCTGTTCCTATACTCTTCACAAGTCTTCCCTCAGGCTGTCTCTCCTTCTCAGTCTGCCGCAAACCTACACACACAGGCCAGTACATACACAAAACTTCTTATGACCACACAACACAAAAACTAGGGTCATAAGCATCCTCAAACACAGAGCTCAAACTATCTGTTCAAATGAACAAGCTCTTAACCAGGAATACAAGATCATCAACCATCCCTTTATAAAAAAATGGATACAGTAAAAAAACCATTCACAAGATACTCCACAGAGATACCACTAAAAACAAAAAAGATTTCAAGAATGCTATTACCATACCATATGTTAGAGGTATTTCCGAAAAAATAGACAGAACACTACACAAATACAACATCAAAACCACCTTTAAACCCCCCAAAAAATTAAGACACCTGCTCAGTTCTTCCAAGGATCCTCTGCCACACCTAGCCCACCCAGGGGTTTACAAAATACAATGCACATGTAACATACCATATATAGGGGAAACAGGGCGAACCATCCCAGTCAGGAAGGATGAACACAAACATTAAATACCTCCATTTTGGAAAAACCGGCCTTTCTGACCACGCACTCCAAACATACCACAGAATTGATTGGAAAGGTACCAAGTCCCTCCCCCCCCCACCCCCCCCCCCCCCCACCCCCCCCCCCCCCCACCCCCCCCCCCCCCCACCCCCCCCCCCCCCCACCCCCCCCCCCCCCCACCCCCCCCCCCCCCCACCCCCCCCCCCCCCCACCCCCCCCCCCCCCCACCCCCCCCCCCCCCCACCCCCCCCCCCCCCCACCCCCCCCCCCCCCCACCCCCCCCCCCCCCCACCCCCCCCCCCCCCCACCCCCCCCCCCCCCCACCCCCCCCCCCCCCCACCCCCCCCCCCCCCCACCCCCCCCCCCCCCCACCCCCCCCCCCCCCCACCCCCCCCCCCCCCCACCCCCCCCCCCCCCCACCCCCCCCCCCCCCCACCCCCCCCCCCCCCCACCCCCCCCCCCCCCCACCCCCCCCCCCCCCCACCCCCCCCCCCCCCCACCCCCCCCCCCCCCCACCCCCCCCCCCCCCCACCCCCCCCCCCCCCCACCCCCCCCCCCCCCCACCCCCCCCCCCCCCCACCCCCCCCCCACTGCAGGTCAGTTTCCTTCTCAGTATTGCAGCAATCCTCTGGGTTACCTTCACCACCTTTGTAATATGCTCCCTGAATTTTCAGTTTTCTATCAATCATAAGTACCCAGATCTCTTGTCTCACCTACTTCTTGTAGTACACCTCCTGCAACTGAGAATGCAGCCTCCCATCAATGTATCCCAAACTTAAAGACTTTGCATTTTGCTGTATTTAACCGGTATCATGCTGCATCTGCACTATTACTAATAATCCTTCCCAGCTTCGCATCATCTGCAAACAACTGAATATTCCCCCAGCAATCCATTGACAATATCATTGATATAAAGTTAAAAAATACAGGTCCCATTACTGAGCCATGTGGAACCCCACTTGTAGTCTTCTGCTTCCTTGATATTGCCCCACCATACACAACTCTCTGATACCCTATCAGACAGGCAATTTTGAATCTACATGACTAACCCTGACAGCTAAACCCCATGTGCTGCAGCTTAAATATCAGCATATCATGTAGCACCCTGTCCAATGATTTAAAATGGCAGTATATGCCTTTTCTCTCATCAACTGCTTTTGTCACTTTATTACAAAAGGCAATCATATTACTAAAGCAAAAGCACCCCTTAACAAATCCATGTTGACTCTCACGGATAACATTACCCTCATCTGCCCAATGCTGCATATGATTCTTCACTGATTTCACCAAGACCTTAACAGTTATTGATGAAAGACAAACTGGCCTATAGTTAGATACATCCACTCTGCTTCCACCTTTATTGAATGGCACTATCTAACCTTCCTTCATTCCATTCCCTGGATACCTTTCCTCTAGCCAAACTTTCATTGAAAAGCAAGGTCAACGGAGGTTTCAGTCCTTTAACACATTCTCTCAAAACCTGTGGTGAAATACCACTTAGTCCCACAGCTTTACTGATATCCATGGTAATCAGTATTTGGAACACACTCTCCTCTTGCACCTCTAAACTTCGAACTCACCCTATCCCTCTAGAATTAAACCTACTTCTCCAATAAAGTGTTCTTTTAACAATTCCACTATGTTCTCTGCATCAGTCACTCTATTCGCATTTTTATCCCACAATCATTTCTCCTCCTACTGGCCACATAGCTAAAAAATTGCTTAGGATTTTCTTTGAATCTTAGTACCAGTCTCTTCTCGTATTCCAGTTTTGCCTTCTGTACTGTACTAGTCACTCTCTTGGCCTGAGTGTTATATTCTTCACTCATCTGCCAGAAGTTTCAGAAATAAAGGAGATGAAATGGTTTCAGTGATTGAGTTTATTCGCCCTGAAATCATTGGAATAAGTGAAACATGAATGAAGATGATATCGTAATGGAAATAGAAATGGAAGGGTACAATATTTTTCGGTAGGATAAAAAGGGCAGGAAGGGAGGGGGAGTGCTGTTGATGATAGCAGGGGAATTGAGTACACATAAGGTAGACATGAACGAGGGAAATAGTGGCAATGGTTATGAGTTAGTGTGATGTAACATGGAGGTCAAGAGGAAGGCATATTTAGTTGGATGTTGCTATAGGCCTGGGAATGTGGAAGGTGGTGATGAAGAAATGTATAAACAACTTGGATTAGTGAACAACGGAAGGGTAATTATTATGGGTGATTTTAATTATGGCAGTATAGTTTGGAATGAAGATATAGCATTTGGGAATAAGGAAAGGGAATTTCTCCAGTTCTTGAGAGATAACTATCTCAGGCAGCGCATCATGTAAAGAAAGGCACGCGAGGATCAAGATTTCTAGATCTCATCATTTCATCAGAGAATGTAATTGTTAGAGGGGTTTCTCATTTTACTCCAGTTGGTGAAAGTGATGATGAAGTAATCACCTGTGTTGTAGCTAGTCATGTGCATATGATATATTCCACATATATCATATGCAGGATATATGTGGAATTATAAGGCTTGTGATTATGACAAGCTTAGGGGACAACTTCAAGCTATAACATGGAACAAGGAGTTGAGCGGTAAGGAAATAAATGATGCATGGCAACTTGCAAAGAAATACATAACAGCATCAATGTACGAATGTATCCCAGAGGCCAAAAGGCTGAATAAGATTGGTGTAAAATGGATGAATGTGGAGCTTAAGCATGAAATCTGGAAAAAGAAAGTCCTTTGGAGGAAGTACAAGATGAATAATGATAATCAGTCACATGAAGAATATAAAGAACCAGCCAGGAGAGTGACTCAGTTAGTAAGGAAAACAAAAGTAGAGTATGAGCAGAAATTGGCAAATCAGGCTAAGAAAAACCTTAGAGAGTTTTTTAGATATGTGGCAAGAAGAAGGAAGAATGATCATGAAAGATGAAGTTAAAGGATGGAAGTGGTAGAATGGTAACTGCTGCAGAAGACATTGTTGAGGTATTCAGTGATCTATTTATAGGGGTGTTTCATCCTGATCAGGGTGGAATCATGAGGAACTTAAATGTAGAGGACATAGGAGAGGATAGCTTAATTGTGAGTGAGCAGGATGTATTTGAGGAAATAAATAACCTTGATGTTAATAAGGCGATAGGATTTGAGGAAATGTCACCATGCATCTTAATGTTCCAGAGAACTAGCAGTGGCAATTGGCATGCCTGTTTAACAAGAGTTTTGCAACAGCACAGGTTCCAAGGGAGTGGAAGGAGGGTAAAATTGTTCCACTGCATAAAGGCGATGAATAGGCTATAGCTTCAAATTATAGACTGGTCTGTATATCTGGAGTTGTGGTGAAGGTCCTGGAGAGATTGGTGAGAAGTGGTATACAGAAATGGGTTGATAACAGCAGTATTCTCTGTAGTTATCAGCATGGGTTTGTTAAGTGGAGATCATGTTTCACTAATTTACTTATGTACTATAACAAGGTGACAAATACCTTGAACAGAAGAGATATATATATATATATATATATACAGTGGCGTACTTGGATTTTGCAAAGGCTTTTGATAGACTATCACATGACAAGCTCTTAATTAAATTGAAAGAGATGGGATTGGATAATATACCTCTGTGTTGGATCAATGACTGGCTGTCAGATAGGTATCAGAAAGTTGTATATGGAGGTGCAGTATCTCGAAAGAGAAAGGTCACCAGTGGTGTGCCACAGGAGTCAGTTTTGGGGCCTTTGTTGTTCAATTTTTATGTTAGTGATATTGGGTTGGATTTAACTAGGTGTTATCCAGCTGTTTGCAGTTGATGCAAAACTGGGGAGAGCAATGCACAGTTCAGCTGATGTTAATGCTTTACAAGAGGACTTGAATAGATTGCATGAATGGGCAAGTAAGTGTAACTGTAAGTTCAACCAAGTTGTTACCAAGTGTAAAGTTTTGAGATTTGGTAAGCAATGATGGGATGCCATGTATACACTTGTGGGGAAACTTTAACAGAAGTAGAGGAGATGAGAGTTCTAGGTGTGATGGTGGACAATGAACTGAAATTCAGGAACCACATTGCACAAGTTGTGAAGACATCACATCGAATAATGGCAATGATGCTTAGAACCCTGACATGCAGAAATAGACCAGTGATGATTCTATTGTATAAAGCCTTGATCAGGCCTAATATGGATTACTGTGCACAGATTTGGTCATGAGGTTTTCATATTGACGATGATATGTTGGGAAGGGTACAGAGAAGATTCACAAAGGTAGTCAGTGGTCTTTGGGATGTGGAGTACGAGGACAGATGGAGGGAATGTAAGCTGCAGAGCCTCGTGAATAGGAGTAAGAGGGGGGGAGGATATTATTGAGACATATAAACTGGTCAGGGGTTGTCATCGAGTAGCCATGGAAGAGATTTTTCATAGAATTGGAGAGGGAAGTAGAACAAGAGGCCATTGCTGGAAATTGCATAAGGAGGGTGGCAAAGAAGTGGCAAGAAAATCTCTCCATGTGACTTCATGGAGAGATTGAGAGCAGTTGATGATGGGGAGGAGAGACTGACTGTAAGTGAGCAAGAGGTGTTTGGGGAGTTGAATAAACTAGATGTAAATAAGGCTGTGGGATTTGATAATATATTGCCGCGTGTTCTGAAGGAAAGTGCCAGAGAGTTGACACCTGCCTTGAAATATTTTTTTTAATACGAGTCTTGTACTTGGTGAAGTTCCTAAGGAGTGGAACGAGGGCAAGATTGTGCCACTTCATAAAGGAGGTGATGTGATCGAACTCAAGCATCAAACTATAGACCTATCTGTGTGTCAGGTGTTGTGGTTAAGTTGTTGGAGACGCTTGTGAGAACTAGGATCCAGAGTTGCGTAGACAACAATGGTATAATCTTTGATGGACAGCATGGATTTGCTAAAGGGAGGTCAGGTTTTAGTAATCTACTTACTAATTACAATAGAGTGACTGCTTCCTTGGACAGAGGAGAAGGATACACAATAATATACTTGGATTTCGCAAAAGCTTTTGATAGAGCACCACATGATAAGTTGACAGTCAAACTAGAGCAGATGGAGTTGGATATTAGATTAGTGCATTGGATTGGAGACTGGCTATCTGATAGGTATCAACAAGTTGTGTATGGGGGGTGCAATATCCAGGATATTGCACCCCCATACACATACATGTCACTAGTGGTATGCCTCAGGGGTCTGTTTTAGAGCCATTACTATTTAACTTGTATATTAATGATATTGGCAAAGATTTGGATGGAGATATTCAGTTGTTTGCAGATGATGCAAAGTTGGGACAAATCATGAAGAGTAGTGAAGATGTTGTGGCCTTACAAGAAGACTGGAATAAATTGAGTGATTGGGCACGAAAATGGGGATGTGAGTTAAATGTTGCAAAATGTAAGGTTTTAAAATTTGGAAAACAAAGATGGGATGCAGAATTTATGCTTGGTGAGAATATATTGTCGTGCAGAGTTGTGAATGATTGGAATGCCTTGCCTGAGAGTGTGGTGTCTGCAAGGAGTTTGAGTGTGTTTAAGGCTCGGTATGATGAGATGGGTGTGTGATAAAAGGACCTCCCAGATGAGTCTTTGACTCCATGCGGTCTTGGGGTAATAATAATAATAAAAATAATAAAGTGAGAAACAACTTCTTTCCATACACATTGAATCAGTATAGGACTTGGTTGAATGAGCATTGTATGCAATATTGATTACCTCCCACGAAGAGTCTCTGACTCCATGCAGGTCGGGTGTCGATAATAATATTGAAGTGTTGTAGTTACAGCACTTGAAAACAATAAAAGCAAAAATTGTAAAATATATATTACTTACTGTTACAGTATAAATGCTGTTAAAAAAAATCTTATCCAATTGCAAACTATAAGTTACCATCTAGTAACTATTACTAACATATTATACAAAAAAACGGAAACATTTGTATGAAATATTTCTGTAAAAAACTGTAAAAAAAAAATTATGTACATTTACATTTAAAAAAAAAGCACTGTACTCTACATTTTGTACTGAACCATAAAATGTAATAGTATGCTTTATTGTATATATGTAAATGCTCTGTATGATGATAAATAAAATGTTATAACAAAATATATTATTTAGGCCCCCAAGGAGTCAAAAGACTCATCGTGGGAGGTCCTTCCTAGGAAACACAAGTCTGTTAAGACTAATCGTGGGAGGTCCCTCCTAGGAAACACAGTCCATCATACCACTCCTTAAACTCATTGACCCCTTCTCGCTCTCACCACTCTATCAGGCAATGCATTCCATGGTTCAACCACCCTCCATGCAAAGAAACCACTTTTCATCCTCTTGCTCACAGCTTCCTTTCATAACTTCCAAGGGTGGACTCTTGTCGTCATCGCTCCCTCTCACTGTTCAACCAAGTGAAAGAACTGCCCAGTGTCAACGCTGTAACCACCTCTCAACAGTTTAAAAGTCTCAATCATATCACCTCTCCTTCTTCTATCTACCAAACTCTGCAGTCCACATTTCCTCAGCCGATCCTCATAACTAACATTGTACAGTTGTGAAACTGTCTTTGTTATCCGCCTCTGTACCCTTTCCACAGTTAATTTATCCGCTTCAAATCCTAGGGACCAAATCTGATAACAATAGTCTAAGTGTGGTCTGATCAGAGTCTTGTACAATGTGATATGTCCCTTGAATTTCAGGTTTCTATCAATCATCAACCCCAGATCTCTTGTCTCTCCTACTTCCTCCGGTATATCTCCTCCAAGAGAGTATGCAGCATCCCATCAATGTTTTCCAAACCTCGAGACTTTACATTTTGCTGTTAAACCGACACCCTCATTCATTTGCTATCTGTCTAGCTTATTCAAATCATCTTGCTTGACTACTACATTTGCACTATTACTAATAACCCTTTCCAGCTACACATCATCCGCAAAAAACTGAATATCCCCCTGCAAACCACTGACAATGTCATTGATATAAAGGTTAAACAATATAGGTCCCAGTAATGAGCCCTGTGGAACCCCACTTGTAACCCTCTGCCTCCTTGAAACTGCCCAACCATACACGACTCTCTGATACCTATCAGACAGCCAATCCTGAACCTCTGCCTCCTTGAAACTGCCCAACCATACACGACTCTCTGATACCTATCAGACAGCCAATCCTGAATCTAGATGACTAACCTGACATCCAATCCCATGTGCTGCAACTTACATATCAGCTTATCATGTGGCACCCTATCAAATGCCTTCACTAAATCCAAGAAAATTGCAGTATATGCCTTTCCATCATCTACTGCTGTTGTAACTTTATTATAAAATGCTAGCATATTACTATATTCTTCATGTACCTATATCTTTAAAACATGAGTTATTCCATAAAAATTGAGTAAAAAGCCAATTACATCATAAAAGGGATACTCCTAAAGAAAAATAAAACAATTAAATAGGCAAAATAGCTATAAAAATTAATAAATCTTCAGTTTTTAAAACTGCTTTCTCACCTCTGCTTTGATGTTTTTGTTATTTTAAAATTGTGCTTTCAGTTTAGGAGGTGGTAAGATTCATCATTCGATAGTTGTTTGGAAATTGGTGAAACAAGGAAAGCTTACTGCCCAAAATGGATATATTTGGAAGTATAAATCAGGTGATTATAGGAAGCTCTGTAGTCAGTTAGCTGCATGAATTTCACAATTTGTTGGATAAATGAGCTGAGCAGAAAGGGTGTTGACAATGCATGGAAATTCACAAGGCAATATCTGGCACTAGCAGTTTATAACTGGATACGAAGAGTTAAGTGAGTAAATAGAGTAGGAGTGAAATGGACGAACAGTGAAATCAAGGAAGCTGTACTGGAAAAGAAAAAGCTATGGAGGTACTAGACAGTTTTGGTGGTGATCGGATCCACAATGAGTATAGTGCAGGCTAGAAAAATTATGAGAATAGTAAACAAAGAAAAAGTGCAGTGTGAGAGGAGATTTGCTGGTCAAGGTTAACTCAATGGAACTTTTCTGCTATGCGGCAAGCAAGAGAAAGAATAATTATGGCAGGTTGACACTAATGAATAGTCAAGGCAGCAGAATAATAGTTGCTAAGGATATAGTGGAATTATTGAATGAGCAGTTTATTAGCGTATATCATACTGGTCTTAATAATGATGAATTGGATTTTAACAGTATTGATACGAACACAGATTGATAAGAAAATAACTATTTATTAATTTAAAAGCTAATATTTTGCTATTATTATATCCAGCATCTTCAGAGCACACAAACAAAGTTTGTTACAAATGCGAGACAACCACAAAACGGCATAACAGTGTGGCTAGTATAAGTAATTGCAGTTTGCAACACAAGACTCAAGTCCTAATAAGGTGCCATCTAAGTTATTTTGAAAAATAGTAGTCATAGTTGTAATGGTTTGGAGTATGTTTTAAGGCTTCTGTTGTTTCCAGGAACAACCTCTCCGACTTGTAGAAGCTTCTGTGCAGTACTTTTGTTTTTTTTTCAATTGATCCTATGTGCCAGGGTATCCAAAGTATGGTCTGCCAGACCTGATTTGCCATAGTGAAAGTGCCAGATATATTTTTTGTGTTCACTGAGGCGGATGTCCACAGTTCTTCCTGTCTGTCTGTAGTAGACACGATGATATGAACAGGGCACTTCATAGACTGCTGTATGTGATAAAGGAGTGAATCTGTCCTTAGGTGAACAGATGAGAGTTGCCAATTTCACATAAGGTTTAAATGTGGTGCGTAGTTGGTGTTTGTTAAGCACCCTAGATATCTTTTCTGATGTGCCTTTAATGTATGGGATGGTGAGAGTTTTGTTGTGGTCTTATGTGGTAGATAGTGGTGGGAATTTCTGGGTAGCATTTAGTATTTTATCTATCTTATGGTGATTATAGCCATTGGTTAGGAAGGTGTGACGCAGGTGAGAAAGTTCAGCAGTGAGAGCAATGTCATTGGAACAGATTGCTCTAGCTCTATGGGTTAGTGTTTTTAAGATACCATATTGTTGAGAAGGGTAATGGTGTGATTGTTTGTGTAAATATTTCCCTGTATATGTGGGTTTTCTATAAACCAAAAATGATAAGAAACCTTCTGGAACATATGTGATCAGTGTGTCCAGGAAAGGCAAGCAGTCATTGGCTTCTAGTTCCATTGAAAAATGGATTTTTTAGGGTGCTGGCTATTTAGATATACTAAAAATATATTCAATGTGTCTGGGCCATGTCACCAAATAGCAAACACATCATCAATGTAGAATAGCCAGAGACTAGGTTTGAGAGTGTGTGTGTTGATAGCTAGCTTTTCCAGATGTTCTATGTAGAAGTTGGCTAAGGGGGGAGAAAGGGAGGGATCTCATAGCAGTCCCATCTAATTCTTTGTATATTTTCCCTTACCATGTAAAATAACCTGCCTGTACTGTGAATTTAAATAGCTGAAATATATCAGGGAGAAATTGTGAATTTAGTAAGTTAAGTGTTTCAGTCAATGGTACATTAGTGAATAATGAGGTGATATCAAAACTCGCCATTAGGTCTGAACTATTTAAGGTACGGTTTTCTAAAATACGTTTTAGGTGGGTAGAATTTTTAACAAAAGAGGGAGAACTGTTTGTGCAAGTGGCTAGTAGTTTGGCTAAATGTTCAGCTAGTATATATGTAGGACTGTTTATACTATCTACAATAGGGCGTAAAGGTGTACCTTGTTTGTGAATTTTTGGAGCACCATATATTCTGGGTGTTATAACATGAATGTATTTGAGTTTGTTGAACTATTTCTTTTGGCCAGGAAGTGACTTTGTTCAATAACTTACACGCCTTATTCTTTTGCGAGTTGGGGATCTCGATCCATAATTTGATATGTTGACCAGTCATGGAGAAGTGCGTGCATTTTGCTTTCATATTCTGTTGTATCCATTACTACAGTTGTGCTTCCTTTGTCTGATTTCTTTATTATTATTATTATTATTATTTCGGGCAACTCAAAGGAGTCGACAGACTCATCGAGGGAGGCCCTAACATCATGTCAAGAACAACTATTCGACATTCACACAGTATCTATCATACCTCGCCTTCAATTCATTCACAATCATGGCCGACAACAGACTCTGGCAGCTGCTTATTCCATTCGTTCACCACTCTCCAAGTAAAAAACCTAGCTCTAACACCCCTGCTATCCACATTCTTGCCCAGCTTCCATGTATGGCCTCTAGTCCACCCACCACCAGTCCTATTCTCAAAAATATCTTCTGAATTAATCTTATAGAAACCCTTCAGTAATTTGAATGTCTCAATCATATCATCCCTTTTCCGCCTATCAACGAATTTTTGCAACCCACAAATCTTCAACCTGTTCTCATAAGGTTCATTCCATAAACCTGCTGTCATCTTGGTCACTTGTCTCTGGATCCTCTCTACCTCCTCCCCATCAAGAAGAAACCCTGGCACCCATATCTGGGCACAATAGTCTAGATGGGGTCTTATCAAGGCTGAAACAGAGGAACAATAACTTGTTTGTCTCTGCTTGTTAAAATATTTTTCAGCAACCAAGTGATTCGATGAGCTGATTTAGCCACTTTTGCGATGTGCCCCCTAAACTTCAACTCCCTGTCCACCAACACTCCCAAATCCCTGGCCTCATCAATCTCCTGGAATACGGTTCCACCAATGTGATATAATGCTGCTAATCTTTTCACCCCAAAATGCATAACCTTACACTTTGCCACATTAAATTAACATCCATTTTCCTTAGTCCAGTCCTCCAAACTATCCAAATCATCTTGCAAAATTTTGACATCCTGTGCACTCACTATTGCCCTACCCAACTTTGCATCATTAGCAAACAAGTGAACACTTCCTTTCAGATCCTTTCCTATATTGTTAATGAACAAATTGAAAAGTAGTGGTCCAAGAACAGAACCCTGCGGCACACCACTAGTCACAGGCCGTCTTTTGGACTCTACTCCTAAATAACCACTCTCTGATATCTCTCCATCAACCACCCTCCTATCCATATGCTGCAGTTTACTGATTAGAATTCCATGTGGTATCCTGTCAAAGGCCTTAGCTAGGTCCAGTAGAATCATTGTAAACCTATTACCCTTATCCAGTTCAGCCGTCACCATGTTATAAAACGTGATCAAGTTAGTGAGGCATGATCTACCTTTCACAAAACCATGTTGTCCCCCATACAGTATTTCATCTATCCAATCCTGTATTTTTCTCTTGACTGTTTTCTCCAAGACCTTGACAATGATTCCTGATATGCTAATCAGTTGATAATTTAGAACAGCAGTCTTGGAACCTCTTTTATGCAGTGGAACTATTTTCCCGTCTTTCCAACCCCTTCAGGACTAACCCAGACCCAAGACGCAAATTAAACAAAATGGTCAAGGACACTGAAAATTCTTTAGCTGCCTCACGTACGACACGAGTTGGTATATCATCCAATCCCACAGATGTATTGACATTGAGGTTTTGTAATAGACTACTCACCTCCACTTCATTCATCACAATTCCTGTATAATCTATTGGTTCATTCATTCCTGCAATGTCACGACCTGGATGATATATTCTTGCAAAGTGCTTGCTCAGTTTAACTATATCAACTGATTCGGTTACCTCCCTACTATCGGCATTCTTTGAAATCATTCTGCCATATACATTTTTTCTTTTACTTGAAACATATCGAAAAAACTGTTTGGGATCCTCTTTAGCCTTCATGGCTAATGTTCTTTCATAATCCGTTTTTGCTTTTCTTACCACACTCGTTACCCTTCTGCCTTGCGCTTTATACCATTCATGTGCCTGCCGGTCACCTTTCTCCTTAAATTTCCTCCCTAGTTGTTTCTTTTTTGCAGCTCAAGCTTAATTGTGTAGGGGTTAAATATTCATCCATTTAACCCCCTACTTGATTTATTATTCGGATTCTAGGTATACAGTCAGCCATTGCCTCATGCAAACACTTCCTAACTGCCCCCATGCACTATCAACATCTAGCCCTTGCAGTTTTACATGCCATGGCACCGAACCAATCAAACTCCTAAGCTTGTCATACTTACCAGCCCATTAATTCCACATGTACCCTGTCTTAATTGTAAATTCTTATTGTAATGTGAAAATTACAATAAGAATTTAACAATGGCTCTAAAAGAACTACACAATTCTTATTGTGTAGTTCTTTTAGAGCCATTATTGCTATATGTGGGATATTATTTTTGGGAAGCCTTTCTTTTCGGGTTACATGGTGATCAGCATTCATTTTAAAAATTTTTATGGAATTTACAACCATGTTAAAAAAACTTTTTTATTATCCCTACGTTTCGATCTTCACATCAAGATCATCATCATCTGGAGCGTACATAAGTATACAGAACAAGCTGAGTTACATCATTAACTGTAAGCTAAAGAAACAATGATTTGATCACATGTTATTCTACTGGCGTGACCTCTGGTGAAAAAAAATAAAATAAAATAAAATAAAAAATAAATTTTTTACATCAAGCTAAATTCTATTTTTACAATGAAAGGAATAAACATTCTTTTAGATGGTTTTCTTTCAGAAACAATTGGTGTCCTATTTTTAGTATTACAATTCTTATTTTTGATTTACAATACTGGATTTTCTACAGTCCTGTTTATAGTTTGTCTTGGTGAGGAAGGTCAAATATATACCTTCCATATGTTTGGGATTTTTAAACCATCATTGTTGTTTAGATTGTGGTGGTTGCTGATAATCTCACAGGCGTCCTTGAACTTCCGTTCATACCATGTTCTGGTGTGATGTAAACAGCTGGTAGTTTTTCCAGTCAGTTCTGTGTAAGGTATTCAGGGCATGATCAGAAAGGCCAGCTTCACCATAATTATTATATTTAATATGTCGTTTATGTTCTTTTTGTCTAATAGGAATAGTGCATCCTGTTTCTCCTATATATGGTATGTTACAAGTACAATAAATCCAGTATACTCCAGGGTGAGCTAGCGGAGGGAGTGGGTCTTTTCCTTCACTGTTTACTGAAAACCGACACATACGGGACATTATATACACACAAACTCCTACGACCACCCAACACAAAAACTAGGTGTCATCAGCAAACTAAAAAACAGAGCTCAGACGATTTGTTCCAGTGAACAGGCACTGAAAGACGAGTTTAAAATTATCAGTAATAACCTACAAAAAAACTCATACAGCCAAAACACTATAAACAAAATTCTCTACAAAACCACAACAAAAAACAAAGACAAACCAGACTACAGTAAACCTATAACCATTCCCTACATTAAAGGAATATCAGACAAAATAAGCAGAGTATTACAAAAGTACAACCTCAAAGCCACCTTTAAACCTCCTGCAAAATTAAAAAACTTACTCAACTCATCCAAAGACCCACTCCCTCCACTAGCTCACCCTGGAGTATACCGAATTTATTGTACTTGCAACATACCATATATAGGAGAAATAGGATGCACTATTCCTATTAGACAAAAAGAACATAAACAACATATTAAATATAATAATTTTGGTGAAGCTGGCCTTTCTGATCATGCCCTGAATACCTTACACAGAATTGACTGGAAAACCACCAGCTGTCTGCATCACACTAGAACATGGTATGAACGGAAATTGAAGGAAGCTTGTGAGATTATCAGCAACCACCCCAATCTGAACAACAATGATGGTTTAAAAATCCCAAACATATGGAAGGTATATATTCGACCTTCCTCACCAAGAACAACTATAAACAGGACTGTAGAAAATCCAGTATTGTAAATCAAAAATAAGAATTGTAATACTAAAAATTGGACACCAATTGTTTCTGAAAGAAAACCCATCTAAAAGAATGTTTATTTCTGTCATTGTTAAAATAGAATTTAGCTTGATGTAAAAAATTTATTTTTTTATTTTATTTTATTTTTTTAATTTAATTTATTTATTTATTTATTTCTTCATCAGAGGTCAACCCAGTAGAATAACATGTGATCAAATCATTGTTTCTTTAGCTTACAGTTAATGATGTAACTGAGCTTGTTCTGTATACTTATGTACGCTCCAGATGATGATCTTGATGTGAAGATCGAAACGTAGGGATAATAAAAAAGGTTTTTAACACTGTTGTAAATTCCATAAAAATTTTTAAAATGAGTATTTTTGGGAAGCGTAGAATGGATTAGGATATTGGCCATGTTTAACCTAATATTATTTGCTATTGCTGGAGGCAGGTCATATATCCCACCTTGGTATTAATGATGTGCAGTATATAGAAGGGAGGTAAGTATTAAGAGCTGTATACAGAATATTAGTATATTAGTATACTAATTAGGAAAGTACTTTCTGTAAAGGGCTTCTGTATACTAATATATTAATATACTATTATTATTATTATTATTATTATTATTATCCAGGCTTCCATGGAGTCAAAAGACTCATCGTGGGAAGTTGTTTTTAGAAAACACAAAGTTTATCATACCACTCCTTGAACCCATTGACCATTCCTGCTCCAACCACTCTCTCTCAGACAATGCATTCCAAGATTCAACCACCCTCCACACAAAGAAACCACTCCTTCCCCCTCTTGCGCACAGCCTCCTTTCGTAACTTCCAGTGATGGCTCCTTGTCATCGCTCCTTTTTGCCGTTCCACCAAGTGAAAGAACTCTCCAATGACTACCATGTAACTGCCTCTCAACAGTTTAAAAGTTGCGATCATATCACCTCTCCTTCTTCTATCCACCAAACTCTGCAGTCCACACTCCCTCAGTCAATTCTCATAACTCATATTGTGCAGTCCTGAAACCGTCTTTGTTATCCGCTTCTGTACCTTTCCACAGTCAATTTATCCCCTTCAAATCCTCGGGACCAAATCGAAGAACAATAGTCTAAGTGTGGTCTGATCAGGGTCTTATACAATGGAATGATAACTCTTTTATCTCTGCTAGTAAAGCCCTTTACAGAAAGGACTCCAAAATTGCTGAGAAATTTGAAGAGCAGGATTATACACAATAGCCAGTATCACTGGAGAGTGAAGTGAGGTGAGCACTGCAACAGCCGTCTGGTAAGAAAGGACCAGGAGGAGATGGAATATCCATTGAGCTGCTCAAAGCCCTGGAAGAAGAGCCAGTTAAAATTTTAACAGCTCTATGTCAGTGAATTTGGATCACAACTACATGGCCTAAGGAATGGAAAAAAATCCGTTTATATACCTTTATTGAAGAAAGGCAATGCAAGAGAGTGCGAAAATTACAGAACTATAGTACTGATTTCTCATGCAAGTAAAGTCTTACTTAAAATCATTCAGTAAAGCCTGGAACCATTCATGAAGAGAGAAATGCCAGATGAGCAGGCAGGATTTCAAAAAGGCAGAGGAACAAGAGCTCAAATCACCAATGTGAGATGGATAATAGAAAGACCACAAGAATATCAAAAGAAAGTCTATCTTTGTTTCCTTGACTATAGCAATGCTTGGGAAACTGTGGAATCTGTTAAGAACAATGGGACTCCCAGAGCCTTTCATTATCCTTCTGAGGAATTTTTATTATGAACAAACAGATCTTGGAGAAACTGAGTATTTCACATAAGGGTTGCAACAAGGATGTATTTTATCTCTGTATCTGTTTAACTTGTACAGCGAATACATTTTAAGAATGACAGGGCTGGAAGAGTCTTCAGTTGGAATTAAAATTTGGTGGAAAAAATATTAATAATTTGAGGTATGCAGATGATCCCATCTTGCTAGCAGAATGCAAAGAAGATTTGGAAGAACTTATTATGAAAGTTAAAGAATTAAGTGCTAAATATGGCTTTAAACTTAACCTCAAAAAGACAAAAGTTATGGCAACATGTGAACTTAATGATTTTGAAGTAGATGGGGGAGAAAATGGAAGCAGTTAACAAGTTTGTATCCTAGGATCTCGAATTGATAAAGATGGTTATTGTACTGAAGAAGTTAGAAGAAGATTATTACTCGGAAAGAAAGCAATGACAAATTTAAGTAAGATCTAGTATTGAAACAAAAATCAGAATCGTGAAAGCAATGGTTCCCTGTGGTACTGTATGAATGTGAAAGTTGGACCCTGTAAAAGAGTGAAAGAAGGAAGATAGATGTATTTGAATTATTGGTTTGGAGATGCTTACTAAGAATACCATGGACTCAAAGCAAACCAATAAATCAGTGATAGACAGAATAAAGCCAGATTGCCCCCCACAAAGCTATGATCATCAAGCAAAAATTGTCATACTTTGGACATATTATGCGAGCAAATGACAGTCTGGAGAAAATGATGATGCTTGCTAAAGTTGATGGAAGCAGGAGAAGAGGAAGATCAAGAATTAGATGGGTGGATGGAGTTAAAACAGCAGCTGCAGTGAGCTTGGAAATTCTGAAAGACATGATCAGGGACATATCTAAATGGAGAATGTATATTCATAGGATCACCAGGAGTCGAAAACAACTCGATGGAACATAACAACAACAACAAAGTATTAGGAGAATTGGAAGTGAAAGAATCAAAAGTGTATCAGGTGTTGATTGGGTTAGATGTTAATAAGGCTGTGGGAATGGATGACATATCATCATATATTCTTAAGGAATGTGCACAACAGTTAGCTATGCCCTTAACCTGGTTATGTGATGAAAGTCTTGCAGTGAGGAAGGGTTCCTAAGGAGTGGAAAGAAGGCAAAATAGTACGACTACACAAGCAGGGTTCTAGGACAGAAGTTTCCAATTATAGACCAGTCAGTCTGTATAACTCCAGTTGTAGTCAGTGTGTTGGAGAGATTGTTTCAGAATAGAATATAGGATTAGGTTGATGGCATAGCATTCTTTATGATGGTCGGCATGGATTTGTAAAGGTTGGGTCCTCTGTTAGTAATTTGCTTGCATTTTATGATAAGGTATCAAGTGCATTAGATAAGGGAGAATCATATACAGTGATATTCTTAGACTTTGCAAAAGCTTTTGATAGATTACCACATGATAAGTTGGTGTACAAGCTGTAGAGGATGGGCATGGATTATTATTATTACATCCTCCATGGAGTCGACAGACTCATCATGGCAGGTTCATTCAACTGACAACATGTTTATCATGTAGAATCTTAAAATCCTTAACACTCCTTGCATTAACAACACATTCTGGTAATGCATTCTATTCGCTAACAATTCTCCATATAAAAAATCTACTCCTCACACGTTTCTTCACCACACCTTCACATTACTTCCAGGAATGACCTATGTTCTTCGCCTCTCACCTTCTACTCTTTTTATGATCCCCTCTGGAATAATCTGATAAAAGCCTCTCACTAACTTAAATATCTCTATCATATCACCTCTCTTCTTCCTATCCACCAAACTCTGCAAGCCACATTTCTTCAACCTCTTTCTCCATAGCCAGCATTCCAAAGGCCTGATACTGTCTTAGTCACTCACCTCTGGACCCTCTCCAATGTCTCCACATCACACTGGAAACTAGGTGACTAGATCTGAGCTCAGTAGTCCAAGTGTGGTCTGACCAATGCTTTATACTGTGGAACAACCACTTCCTTATCCTTGCATGTTAGAGTACTTCTTATCATAGCAGCACTACGATGTGCAACCTTTGTAACACTAGCTATATGCCCTCTAAACTTCAGTCTACTGTCAACCATTACTCCCAAATCTCTTATCTCATCCACTTCCCTCAGTATAACACCATTGATATAGAACATAGTCTTATATTTCTGCATTCCAAAATGCAATACCTTGCATATATTGATATTAAAACTACAACCCCACTCTTTTGTCCAAGTAAACGGACTATTCAAATCTTCCTGAATGGATTCAGCATCAGAAGTGCTACTTATAATTCTTTCCAGCTTTGCATCAGAAGTGCTACTTATAATTGTTTCCAGCTTTTCATCATCAGCAAATAACTGAAGATCCCCAGTCAGTCCACATGATATATTGTTTACAAACAAGTTAAACAGCAGAATATATATATGCTGATAAAGTGCTTCAATAAAGTGCAATAATTTCACTATATCTTTTGCAGCTGTTATTCTGCTGCCATGACTATCCACCAGTGTTAATCTGCCATAATTATTCTTTCTCTTGCTATCGCATAGTGGAAAAATTCCCTTGAGTTAATCTTGGCCTCATCAGCCAATCTCCTCTCATACCTCACCTTTTCTTTCTTTACCATCCTTGTCACCTTTCTAGCCTGCATTTATACTCCTCAATGATCTGATCACCACCAACTATATTGTACCTTCTCCATAGCATTTTCTTTTCCAGCACAGCTTGCTTGATTTTGCTGTTCATCCATTTCACTCCCACTCTATATACTTACTTAACCCTTGTTATGCAGTCATACTCTGCTTTTGTTAGATACTACCTTGTGAGGTTCCATGCATTGTTAACATCTTTTCTGCTCAGCTCATCTACCCAATGTGCTGATTCTAATCGACTATAGAGCTTCCTATAATCACCTGCTTTATACCTCCACATGTATCCATTTTGGCAGCGACCTTTTCTTCTTTCATCACTTCCCAAACAAGTACCTCATGATCACTCTCAATAACCAGCAGCAGTGTCAACACTTCATTTAACAACTAAATCTCATGAAGTTATTATCAAATCCAAAACATTAAAGCCTTTAGTTGCTGCAATCACATGCTGCTGGAGATACTTATCTCTCAGAAATTCCACAAACTTGCTTTCCTTGTTCCCATACACTATCTCCTCCATCCAGTCTATATTCCTGTAATTAAAGTCTCCCATCACGATCATCTTCTTTTTACATGCCCAACTAATTTGCCTAAACATTTTGCAATCAGTATTCTCTGCATTCCCTGGCCTATAACAGCATCTTATCAGATATACTAACCTGTTTATTTTAACTTCGCACCACACGATTCAAAATCTGTGCATTCACTATCAACTTTTACATATTGTGGACACAGTTCCTCTTCAATCATTAACAGCACTCTCCCTCCCTTTTCACATCTCTTTCTCTCTCTCTCTCTCTCTCTCTCTCTCTCTCTCTCTCTCTCACACCTTCCAGAAAATTATATATCCTAATTATATTCCTGATATCACATCCTCCTCAGACAACCAAGTTTCATTTATTCCAATTGCTTTTGGATATACCATCTCAATCAATGCCACAAACTCTGCTCTCTTATTTCAAATACTCCTTACATTTATGTATAAACATAACAAGTGCTGTGTGGTTGAGGCCATTCTACCAGCACCAATATTCTCAATTCTAGCTGCTATACTACATTTCTGTCTTCAGTTTGAGCACAAATGGAATCCCCTTTACCTCACACAACTCAGCCATCTTACTAATGTTATTTTACTTTCATTACATCTTACTTTCATTATTTCTGCTCTCCTTCTCAAATCACTGTTATATCTGGGCAACATGCCTACAATTTTCTCAACAACACTATTTTTTCTTTACCTGCTGCAACAACTTCCTCATTTTATCAACATTCTTCTTCTCCTCCTCTCCAACTATGTCATTTGTGCCCATGACTACCACTAATTTTGATGCCTGGTATTTCCTTTTCTGCAATGCATCAGCGATTTGCTTTATTGCTCCACCAGGAAAGCATATTTTGTGCACTTTATTAGTGGTCACACATCTAATGATCAAGCCCCATACACTGATATACGACTATCCTTTGATTCTTTCTTTCTTGATAACATTAACTTCCTCCTTCTCCTTATCATCAATCATCAGCCAGTCTCTCCTTTAACTGTTTAATATTCTCTTCCAGATGTTTCATTTCGCTTTTCATTTTCACTAACTCCTGCTGAAGCTCTTTTACTATGGCCCTGACGTTTGCTCCCATTTGTAATTGCTCTAATCTATCCAGGCACTTTTCACATATGTTAACACTTTCCTTCTTCTCATTTACCCAAACAGTCCATACAGTAATGTTTGCAATGCATCCACTGCGAAAAGTCCAAGGCAAAGCCATACTTTCGTACAGAAGCCTTCCATGCCGCTGACATACATTTCTTTATAGATGCCATCCTTAGAAGCTGAAGTAGTTTTGCTTCTAAGGTGTTTTGCTACTTGTTTATTACAATAAACAAGTAGCAAAACACAATATAAACAACAAAAAATTTCAATAACACCACCGAAGGACACTTGTATCTAAATTGAAAAAATGCAACACAATTTGCGACAAAATGCCACACTATACACTAATTAAAAACACTTTTTTCAGCTCCACTCAAAACTTCTCTATGTTCACTTGTGACACTAGATAGTATATAGATTTATATAATTTACATAGATAGTATATTAATTTGAGGGATTGGAGATTGCGTCGCTGAATAATACCAACAAGTTGTGTATGATAGAGCAGTGTTGGCTCTGTTCTTGGGATCCCCCCCCCCACCTTGCTGTTAAACTTGTTTGTGAATGATATATCATGTGGTCTGAGTGGGGATTTTCAGTTGTTTGCTGATGTTGCAAAGTTTGGGGAGAATTATAAGTATCACTGCTAATGTTAATTCCCTTCAGGAATACATGAATTGACTTTTGACTTGGACAAAGGAGCAGGCTTATAGTTTTGATATTAATAAGTGCAAGGTGTTGCAATTTGGAGTGCAGAAATATAACACTGTACTATTATGATGTTGCAATACGAGAGGAAGTGGGTGAGATTTGAGATTTGGGAGTGATGGTTGTCTCTAAATTTCAGTAGACTGAAGTTTAGAGAGCATATTGCAAGTGCTACAATACTGCACAGCATAGTGCTACAATGATAAGAAATACTCTAACATGCAAGGATAAGTAAGTGGACAGACAAATGTTTAAAGCATTTGTCTGACTACACTTGGATTATTGTGCTCAAATTTGGTCACCTGATTTTCAATGTAGTACTATCATATCCTGTACACCCCCTTGAGGGTGTATATATATATATATATATATATATATATATATACAGTATTAGGAATTTGATGATGATTATTATGGTTTTCAATGTGATTTGTAAACATTGGAGAGGGTCCAGAGATGAGTGACTAAAACAGTATGAAGACTTTGGAATGGTGGCTATGGAGAGACAGGTTGAAGAAACATAGATTGCAGAGTTTGGTGGATAGGAGGAAAAGAGGTGATATTGATAGAGACATTTAACTTAGTGAGAGGATTTTATGGCATTAATCAAGGTAAGATTATAAAAGAAGAAAAAGGTAAGAGGGGGACAAACCAGAGACTATCCCTGGAAGTTATGTAAGAATATGCTGAAAAGGGATGTGAGGAGTAGATTTTTTATATGGAGAATTGTCAGTGAATGGAACGCATTGTCCAAATGTGTTGTTAATGCAAGAAGTGTTAAGGATTTTCAGATTCTGTATAATAAATATGTTGTCAGTTGAATGAACCTCCCACAATGAGTCTGCTGACTTCATGGAGGGTGTGATGATAATAATAATAATAATAACTCTACTTAAATAATTCTTGCAGAGAAACTTATCTGTTAGGAATACATAACTCAGATTTTAGGGAAAGACAACATGCACTAGAATATTAATTCAAAACTTTCATTAATATTTAGTATATTTCAGTGATGTTATATAAGCATCTTCAGGGTTCACAAAATAATGATATTATTATTATTATTATTTAGGCCTACAAGGAGTCAAAAGACTCTTCGCTGGGGGGTCCTTCCTAGGAAACACAAAGTCTATCATACCACTCTTTAAACTCGTTGACCGTTCTCACTCTCACTGCTCTATCAGGCAATGCATTCCACGGTTCACCCACCCTCCATGCAAAGAAACCACTCCTCACCCTCTTGCTCACAGTTCAAAGTAGGACAGTTTACAGCTGCAGCTGTAAACTGTCCTACTTTGGCCAAACAGGCAGGACAGCAAATATCAGAATCTCAGAACACAAGGATTACATCCGATTTCACCAGTACAGCCACTCTGGGCTTGCGGACCACGCTCTGGATACCCGCCACAGAATAAGATGGAAGAAAGCCACAGTAATACACCGCAGCAAGTTCAAGTATGAAAGACTATTCATGGAATCAGCCTCGGCCCTTAGGAACATGCCAAACCTCAACAAATTTGGATGCATGAAACTGCCCCAAATTTGGGAAACTTTTATCAGAAGAACTTCAGCCCAAAGGCCAAGAACTACCAATATAGCCCGCCAGGGGCACCATCAGGACTTTAGGAAAATGCTAGCTTCCTAGCTTCAGTCTCATTTGCTGTTATTAGTACTTGTGTGCACGTGTCTTTTTAGTAAGTTCCCAAGAAGATGGCAACGTGACGTTCGCCGAAATATCGGAAAGTGTATATTAAAGTTTATTTAATCTATATTTCCAGTATACGCTGTCAATTCCTTAAATATTAGTTATCATGTCTAACCAGCGTATAAGCCTCTCAACAAGAATATTATAATCACCTGCCTTATAAGTACACATATGTTCCCATCTCTTTGATACTCCTGCATGTCATATATTGTATGTATGACTGAGGTGAGGTGAGTCAACCATCTCATGGCTAGGTTCGAACCTGCAGCCATTTGGCTGGAGGATGATAAGCTAATATGTGCATTCAGGCATTAACACTAAACAAATATGGCTGAAGAAAACAACTGATGTCAGTCCTAGAGTCCTAAAGGTGTTCTCTTGTGAACTAAACATCAGCCCAACAGGCAAGATGATCTGAATGCAAGATTCCCATATTTGGGGCAGTTTCATGCATCCAAATTTGTTGAGGTTTTGGGAGTTTTTTAGAGCTGAGACTGATTTCAGAACTAATCTTTCATATTTATACTTTCTGTGGTGTAGTAAAGTGGCTTTCTTCCAGCATATTTTGTAGTGGGTGTCCAAAGCATGGTCGGCAGTCCTGATTGGCTGTATTGGTGGAACCAGATATAGTTCCTTTTGTTCAGATATCCTGATATTAGCTGTCCTGCCTGTTTGGCCATAGTAGGACAGTTTGCAACCACATGGAACCTGGTATACTCCAAGTAAGTCTGGGGGAAGTGGCTGGTCTTTGGTAGAGCAGATAAGATATGCCAATTATTTATATAGTTTATAACAAGTTGTCAGGTCATATTTTTTTAGAATTTTTGTTAGCTTTTCAGAAGTACCCCAGATATAAGGAATGGTGATAGATTTAGAGTAATATTTGTTATGAAGGGGGGGGGGGGGACATTGTGGTTAATTGGTTTTAATATTTTTTTGGATTTTTTGGGGGTTATAGCCATTGGCTATGAGGGTGTTATGAATATGGTTAAGTTCAGTAGTTAGGGCATTGTTATCTGAACTGATTAATTTTTTCCCTGTTATATAGGGTTTTTATAATCCCATATTGTTGGGATGGGAGTGGGGGTGGTATGATTTCTGGTGAATTTATCTACCTGTATGTGTAGATTGTGTAGGTTTTCTGTAAACAGAGAAAGCCAGGGATCCATCAGTCTGGCATGTAATCAAAGTGTCTAGGAAAGGAATATTTTTATTGTTTACCTTTTCCAAGATAAACGGGATCATGGAGTGTTAATTCGTTAAGTGTGTTAAGAAGTTGTGGAGTGTATCCAAGCCATGGCCAAATAGCAAACACATCATCTATATAGCATAGCCAAACAGTAGGTTTATGTGGGGGCCAAGTTTAAGGCTTTTTCTTCAAAGGTCTCCATAAAGAAGTTGGCCAGGGGTAGAGAGTGGAGAACCCATGGCTGTTCCTTCTATCTGTTTGTAGAATTTTCCTTGCCAAACAAAATAGCCTGAGTTCATGGTGAGCTGAGATATCAGAAGGAAATTTGGATTGGATGAGGTCTACAGTATCTTTGATTGGGACATTAATGAATAAGGAGGAGACATCAAAACTGACCATTATGTCAGTCTCTTGGAGTGAGAGGTTTTCTATACTGGATTTAAAGGTGGGGGGGGGGCTTAATTTTTTATGTGTGAAGGTAGGTGTATTGTCAGTATATTGTGTGAGCATTTTGGCTAAATGTGTAATTTTTCGAGGGGAATCAATGGCATCCACAATGGGATGTAATGGCACGTCCTGTTTATGAATTTTTGACAGTCCATATATATGGGAGGTGGGGGGTTAAAAGATTTTAGTCTGTTAGTCTCTTCCACAGGCCAAGAAGCAATCTTCTTATGAAGCCTATGGAGTGGTGTTCTGATTTGGGAGCTGGTGGGATCATATTCTATAGGGAGGTAGGTAGACCGATCAAACAGTATAAAGGTAAAACTTACGAAATGTTTTTGCTTGACACCTTTCCAGGTTTACAAAATTAAACTGCTAATCCATGTTATATCACCATGATTTCTCAACTATTTGTAAGAAAATGAAAGCTGTTCTTGTCAACTTCTATTTGGCCTGAACCTAGATTCTTCTTTTCTTCTAAGTTTTTTCCCATAATTTTTCTTAGCTTCTTTTCAAGTATGCTTAGGTAAATCTCAACTGGACCACATTTTAGAGAAAACCCTCTGTAATTCTTACAAATAGATTCTTACATTCAACTTTATGACACTTTTTTATATATGGGAACTATGAGAACTCTATTACAATAAACTAGAATCCAACCTTCTAACTAGACATTCTGAATTATGCAGTGTAATTGCTGCAAAACTTTTATATCTCCATATTATTATTATTATTATTATTATTTTGATTGAAGACCGCCATAGAATCACAAGCCTCATCATGGGAGGCTCCGTCCCAGAAAATTCCCTATCATACTACTTGAACTCATTCACCATTCATACTCGCACCACTCTATTAGGCAATGCATTCCATGATTCAACCACCTTCATACAAAGAAACTGTTCTTTACCCTCTTTCTCAGGACTTTCTTTCATAACTTACAGGGATTGCCACTTGTCCTCACTCCTTGCTCTTGTTCCATCAAACGTAAGAATTCCCCAGTGTCAGCCCTGTAACTACCTCTTAAATGTCTCAATCATATCACCTCTCCTTCTTTTATCTATTAAACTTTGCAATCTGTTTTCCCTCAGTCTATCCTCATAACTAACATTGTGCAGTTCTGATATCATCTTTGTTATCTGCCTCTTCACTCTTTCCAAGGTTAATTTCCAAGGTTAATTTATCCTGGGAACCTTCAAATCCTGGGAACCTAATTTGAGCCTATTAGTCCAGATGTGGTCTGATCAGGTCTTTATACAATGGAATGACAACTCTTTTATCTCTGCTGGTGAATGTCCTTCTCAGTATTGCAGCAGGCCTCTGGGTTACCTTCACCACATTTGCAATATGTTCCCTGAATTTCAGGTTTCTATCAGTCATCACCCCCCCCCCCATTCCTTGCCTCCTCCACTTCCTCCAGTATAGTTGCTTCAACAGAGTACATGACCTCCCATAAACATAATCCCAAACTTCAAGACTTTACATTTAGCTGAATTAAATTGTCCCCATTCATTCACCAATCTGTCCATTTTATTCAAATCCTCTTGAAGGACTACCACATCTGCACTATAACTAATAACCCTTCCCAGCTTCATATAGTCTGCAAAACAATTGAATGTCGTTCTTCAATCCATTGTCATTGATATAAAGGTTGATACACCTCTCTCATATATAACTCTTTGATACATATGAGACAGCCAATTCCCAATCCAGTTCACTAACCTGATATCCAAACCCATGTGCTTGAACTTAAATATCAGTTTATCATGTGGCACTCTATCAAATGATTTTGTAAAATCCAAAAAGATGGTAGAATATGGCTTTCTCTAATCAACCGTTCTGTTACTTTATTATAAAAGGCAATCAGTTTACAAAAACAAGAGTAATCCTTTACAAATCTATGCTGACCCTCGCAGATAATATTATTGCCATCTTATCCATGCTGTAAAAAGGTCCCTCAGTAATTTCTCTCAAATCATAACTGCTGATGTAATACAAACTGGTCTGTACTTTCACACTTTCATTCTGCGACCATCCATATGCTATGTGGTGGTGGTGTGTGTGTGTGGGGGGGGATATTTGGAAAGTTCTAAAAAATTATTAATTGATATAAGTTCTAGCACAGAGAGTCAGGAAAACTGAATTCAGATGGGAGGAATCATGAGAATCTTCATGTAAGAGGGACAATAGTAGATAACTGTATTAATGATAGGAATGGTTATTATTATGGAAATGATTATGAAGAAAGACAATTCTGTATTCATTCAGTTCAGATATATCAAGAATGTGCAACAATGTCTGCATAAGTAAGAAAATAGAGAAGACCAGAATTCTGCAAGTTGTTGAACTGTGTCATGCAGACTACAGACAAGTGTATGCAAAGAGTATGCAGTTAATTTATTATGTCTGTACATGAATGCTAGGAGTATCTGAAACAAAAATGTACTTTGTTGCCTTGGTTAATATATTAGAACTTCATGTTGCAAGCATTAGTGAGATTTGGCTATCAGAAGCAGACATACTAACTGGTATCAAGTACAAAGAGTACGGTATTTTTACGAAGGAGATAGACAAGATAGGAAAGTAGGGGGAATGCTGCCAGTGATATCAAATGTCTTGAATCCATTTAGAGTTTTGAGACCTATGACTGCAATACTAGTAACATTTTTTCATATGGCAGTGAGTTTGAAGCCATCTGGTGTGAGGTGGAGTCTAACATGGTGGATCAGTTGCCAGTGACAAAGAAATGCCTCAACAAATAAATGCAATAGGTGCAGAAATTATCCAAACATTGATTGGTTAGCTATGAAATTTTATGAGAAGAATGAAACTGAATTTATTGGCCTGTTGGGAGACAACTTTCTCAAGCTGCATGTGACAGAAGGAACTCGAGGTCAAAGAGTGTTAGATCTGATTATACTCTCAGAGGGAGTTTCAGTTAAAGATGTATCTATTCTGCCTCCGGTCATGTTGTAATCACTCGGGAAGTGGCTAGGTTTATCAATGTTCCATTCAGAAAAGGTTACATGCTGGAGTGCAAAGCAAGAAATTATACATGAGGGTACGCTGGGTTCTGTGCCATGTATCAGTTATTGGATGGGAAGTGTTTAAAAAATACTTAAATGATATGATATCAAAGTGTGTCCCTAGAGTTCGAAGAATAAATAGAGTAGGAGTGAAATGAATTTGTAATCTAATTAAGCAAGAAATTTGTAAGAAAAAAGATATTGTGGAAGGAACATTGCATGTGTTACGTCATTGTTTTCTTAAATATTTTACCTCTATTGTTCTCCTTGTGCCTACTGAGATTTGGCTTCTAAACTGACTTTCTGGGGCCGTTTCTCTCTTCAAGCTCTGACGAATTTATTTGTTTAGGCTGCACCAGTTCTGACTGGCGCAGCCTAAACTACCTGGACTGGTAGTCTACGTTCATAAGAACATTAAATTAAAACAACACATATAATCAAGCAAATCAAGGTTAATACTCAAATACAAGTAAATCAGGGTAATAATAATCAAAGAGACAGGCTATTCAAACACACTCATGAGAATCTTATGTTCATCTATATCACAAACATAGATGTCAGTATTAAACTAGATTACTGCTACTAACAACCCATACATATTAAACTTGTTCTAGACAACTTATGAACGTAGACTACCAGTCCAATTCAATTAACATAACGCAGGAAACTGTCTCAAAAATCTCTCTCTCTCTCTCTCTTCTTTTCTAAACTCTGTCGATTTATTGTGTCCAATAGATAACACAAAAAAGGGGAAGATTTGTACATTACCACCTTGTTAGAAGTTTTCTCAATCCTTCCATCTGTTCTTTGTTATAGATTATCCTCTGTACGATGGATTGCTGCCATGTGGGAGTCACGTGCTCGTCCCGAATTAGCCACTTGTTTCTTCTGGGCTTACAAACTTTTTGCGTTGCCACTTCTAACACGATTTACCTTCAAAGGAATCCTTTGCTGTTTTCTCATCAGGGGTAGATCCACACCAATGGTCCAAAATCTAATGCTGCCATCATCTCGTGCTATATTTTCTTCAATTCACGTCACTCAGCAACGGGAAACATGCTGCCGCTTTGCCGACTTCACACGTCTTGTTGGATATCAGGCATGCTGATCCGCTCGGGAACTTAGAACAGGAGGCCCACGGGGAGGGCACGCGTGACCGGGAAACACCACAGGAACTAGGAGAAAAACGTAAAAAGGAAGCAAAAAGGAGACTCTCTCTCAACGATGTGAATCCGTTTTAATCCCCCATTATAGTGCCCTTTTTCCACACTCCAAACTTGTCTACGACGCTCTCCCATTTGCTGTCACTGAGTGACAGCAAATGGGAGAGCGTCGTAGACAAGTTTGGAGACATTTGCTGTCACTGAGTGACGTCACCTCCTTGTTGTACTCGCAACGCTTTTTCTTGGGGAACACGAATTTCTTGTGCCTTCCACGAATGCCTACTCATCGCTCATTACGTCATCTTTGGTGGTCAAACTGCAACCTTTGAACTTTTGTTCACACAATGATACACGACTTTATACATGGCATATTTTAACATTGATGTTTTTGACAAATTAAGATTCCATCTATTTTAGACAATAACCTTAAACATAGTACAATTTAATATTTATTTCCTCCTTCGATTTCATTTTAATTTAAGATTCAACCTCTTCTTTTATATTTTAATTCTTTTTTAAGCAAAGTTAATATCTGCATCTTAACATATTATGTCTGTTTTGCCAAGAGTACAAGTGTGCTTTTGCTTGATATTGTTCTCTTGTTAAATCTTGAATGGAGCAGTTCTATTCTTGATAGAGCCATTATTCAAGATCTAACACATGCATAAGGATGATGTCAATTATGATAATTATAAGCAGCAGGCCAGAAGAGTCAAAACTGTTGTACAGAAAGCTAAAATGAGTATGAAAAGAAACTGGCTCTGCAAGTTAAACACAACCCAAAAGAATTCTATCAATTTTGAAGGAATAACTCTGCTGAATTCAGATAATATGTGGGTGTCAGATACAGAAGTGATTGTTTAATGAATGAGCAGCCATTTTGCTAAAAGCTGTCAACATGGTATATGCAACATCGAACTCACTGCTATCTCTTCACTGTATGAGGAAACTCATGTGGATGAGGAGAAAGTACTAGAGCTGTTGCACAAACTGAATAAGAATTCAATAGGAACTAATGGGATATCAGCACAGATGCTAAAAGAGTGTTTAGGTGAACTGGCTATTCCCTTGACCAGGCTATATAATTTCACTCTCAGAACAGGGAAGATTCCGCTGGAGTGGAAAGAACCTATGGTAATCCCATTGCACAAGGATAGTAGTGCAAAGACCGATGTATCCAACGATCGACCAATCAGTATCTCAGGAGTAGTAGTGAAGATTTTGGAAAAGTTGGTTAGGACATTCAGAAATGGGATGACAGAGAATCTCTACTTTGCAATGAACAGTATGGGTTTACTAAGGGAAGGTAATGTTTCAGCAGCTTGTTCACATTTCTATAGTAATGTTACCACTGAATTAGACAAGGCGAATGGATATACCATGATACTTTTGAATTTTGCTAAGGCTTTTGACAGTTCTGATGACAGCATAGAATTCTGTTGCATAAATTGGAGAATATGAGATTTTATAAACTGTTGGCATGGATGAGAGGATGGCTGACTAACATGATACTGATTTAGCAAGAACATTTTGAGCCAGAGAAAATCATAATGGAAGGGGGAAGGGAGTTTCCTAGGTTTGGTATTTTGTGAGACGTGATGCTAGATCTGACAAATTCACAAGTACAACCCTTGTGAGAATCATGCAGAATATATTTAAGGCAGTTGAGTTGGGTAATAGTTGTGACTTCCATTTGCAGTTTGATTAAAATATCAGGTTAGGTTTGCATATGTGTACTGGTAAGTGCACATCAGTTGCTAATGATAGAGTTAATATATCCATTTCACTAACTTATGAAAGTTAGTAAAATGGATGTGGAAGTCTTTTGTTGTTGTTGTTGGGTTTTTGTTATTTTTGTACAGTAGAAGTTTGCTATGTTTCTGATACTACATTTTGCCTGGCATGTAATGCTACATGCCAGCAGAATTCAAAATTCTATTCTACAAAAAATAGGTTTGATTATAGGTTTGGGTCTGGTCCCAATCTAGAGGAATTTTTTCTCCGTATGTTTTTTTTTTTTTTTCAGCCAGTTTCCAAATTAATCAATCCTTGGTTCTGGTAAGTAGATCCTCACTCCTCCAAGAAACTTGAGTTTTTAACCTGTCATCTTAGAAAAATTGACCATAGAAAACCCACACCACTTTAACAACAATATGAATATTAACTTCCATTCATGTATTTATATTTGTGTTGTAATCAATATTAATTTTTGCTAATTGTTATTCATTTCTTCTCTAATAAGACTGAAGAAAGAAATGGTACAAAGATTGGAAAATGTATCAAATACATTCCGTAGCATTTCAAATACACGGTTACCTAAATCAATTACACAAGCCATCAGTGAAAGTGTGAAAGTCAGCATTCATTTGACGAAAATATCAGAAATGGCATTACAGTTAACAGAAGCCAATTCCAAATTCAAAAATTCTCAATTACAACTAAAACAGAAACTTCGGATTCAGGAGAACGAGAAGAAAGAGCTATCTTCCAAAGCACAGAGCCAGAAAATGGTAGGTTATAAAAGATATTTTTATTCGAAAAATACACATAGGTTATTGAAAAAAAAATAGAAAAAATGATGTTTAATATAAACTCTTGCTTATGATTTCACTTATTTCATAGTAGCATTTTCAAGGCATGTTACAAGAAATAAAAAAATTACATTATGATGTTTAGGATATGACTGGTATGGACACGCAACAGAAAACAGGTGAAAATAATTACATCATTTAATCTCAATAGAATGATTTAAATATATGGAAAGGGGTATGTAATTGGTCAGGAATTATTTGAAAGAAGCAGTATCGAACTATATACCCAGGCTCAGGAGGATAAACCAAGTGAATGAGTAGCAATATAAAACAGGAGCTGCAAAAATAAAAGAAAATAATAAATATATAAAGGAAACATTATAGGAAGAATTTAAACAAAAGGTGATCAACAGGCTTTGCATTGCTCATAAGTATGTGACTTATGAGCAATAGGGGTAACTAATATGGTAAAGAAGGATAATCAAATTATAAGAGAAAATTAGCTAAGTATGCCCAAAGTAAATCCAACAGAGTTTTTCACTGTGTAAGATGAATGATTATGGAAGGGTCAATTTAATTAATGCTGATGGTGGGAAAGTGTCAGAAGTAAAAAAAATAGCTGAGTTATTAAGTGATCAGTTTGCAACGGTGTATCATGTGGATGATTTTTCAGTTGCTGATTCAAGAATTGAGAAAAATGAATTGGAGTGCTCAGCATATTGAAACATATTCCATGTGAATACAGCAGTTGGGACAGGATGGCATGTGTGCTACAGAATGTGCATGAAAACTGGCAGTGCTGCTGTTGAGATTCCAGAATAGAATGAGGGTACATAGTTCCATTACATAAAGATGGCTCCAAGAGAGAAGCAGCAAATTATAAACCAAAGTGTTATTATATCATAATTAATGGTAAAGGTATTGAAAAAGGTAGTTAAAGACAGAATTCAGCAATAGGTTGATAGGAATATGATACCCTATGGTGAATAGTATGGTGTGAAAAAGGTAGGTCCTGCCTTAGTAAATTATTTACATTTTGTACTAAAGTGACAGTGCATGGATTAAGAAAATGGCCACACCATGATACTACTGAAATTTTGCAAAGGCATTTCATAGAATACTGTATAGGAAACTATTACATAAGTTGATGCAGTTAGGAATGAATATGAAGCTCGTGGCATGGATGACAGACAGACACAAGAGAGAGTAGCATATGGTGAAGTGAAATCTAGGCTTATAAAGGTGACTAGTGAAGTGTCTTATGGCTTACCAGGACCACTACTACTACTCTTTAATTTGTATATTAATGTTATCAAGAATGGTTTAAGAAGAGGATATTCGGATTCGAATATCTGCAAGTTTGAATCCCACTGTGGACATTAATGTTTGTGATTGTCTGTGAAAATACTAGTGGTGGTGGGCAGTAGATGGCATTGGTGTAGATGTTGGTGGTAGTTGCGGTTAATTGTAGTTGGTGGATTGAATGGTGGAGATGGAGAGTTGTAGAGTAGGTGCCCTCCCTCGATAAGTCTTTGTATTCCTTGGAGGTGTAATGTAATAATAATAATAATATTCAGTTGTTTGCTGATGTTGCAAAACTAAGGACAATTAGTTGATAAAACTCATTTAAATACATTTGCATTGCATGCAAAGAGACTATCAGTTTATTGGAAGTTATTTTCCACTTGGTTAGACTATAATAAATTTAGTTTAATCCTTTCTCCAAGTGTAAGCAAACAAAGTTTGCACCTGAAGAATTTTCAGGACTGAGGCAACTTGTGGTAAAGGTGAACTAAGCTCTCATCACTCCTTGTCTTAGTATCTCCCATAATGCAAAGCACATCTCCTTGTGGACATGTAGAATGCTATGCATTAAGGCAAGGGCTACAACCCAGACCGGTTTTGACCTTTATTGAATGTTCAAATACAGGTCAAACTCCAAAAACACAGTGTTATTCACCTCAGTAACAGGCTCACCCTGCCACTGAGAAGAACTCTCAGCATTGTCTCTATCCCGTGGCAGGTTCACCCCACCATCGAGCAGAGCCACTCATTTGCTCATATGTCATCTGAGGGGTAGCAGCAACAGCCGTACCTCAGTTAACTTCATGGGCTACAGCATTGCCATTCATTACTAACCCCCCCCCCCCAGGACACCTGGGTGATGGCAACAGCTGACCCTCAGTTAAAACTTCATGGGCTAAAGCATTGCCATTCATCACCCAAGCTTCCAGCCAGTTTCGACCCTTATTGAGGTCTCTTCAGTGGGAGCCAGACACCCCAGAAGTGGCGATACCAAGGTGGAAGCAATGGAGCAGTCATATTTACCTATTCGAATTGCCAAAAGGTGTCTCACTTTATTATTAAATTACTCTGGATTTAGAGAAAGATGTTGAAAGTTTTTTTCCAGTTGGTTAGACTATAATAAATTTAGTCATCATCATCATCATCATGCATATGAAGGATTTAGGCCTAGCATGACCTGTTCCGACCTTAGAAGTCATCGTTTAAAAGGACGTCCTGGTTTTCTTTTCCTAATGGCTTGTACTTTAAGGCTTGTTTTGGTAATCTTTCTGTTTTCATTCTTTGAACGTGTTCCATCCATTTATGTTTATATTTTTTAATTTTTTCTATTACTGGTTCTTGGTTTAATTCTTTCATTATTTCTTTGTTTCTTTTGTGATCAAATAGGGTATACTTTGCAGTTCTTCTCATAAACTTCATTTCTGCTGTTATTAATCTTTGTTTGTCTTTTTTTGTTTTATTGTCCAGATTTCACTTCCATACAATAAGACTGGTAGGGCTAATGCATTGTATACTTTTAGTCTCATTTGTTTTTGAACTAGGTTTGGTTTAAATATAGAGTTAACTACACTTATTTTTAAATATTTTGCAATGTTTACATTTATATCTTTTAATTTTCATATGTGATCATACATCCTAGGTAGTTAAATGAATTCACCTGTTCTAAGATCTTGTTATCTATTACTATTTTAGTTCTTGCTGGATCTTGTCCTTTAAAGGCCATAGTTTTTGATTTTTCCGTTGATATTATCATACCATAATCTATGGATATCTCATTTAGATCTAAAATAGCTTTCTGTAAGTTATCTTTAGAAATTGTAATTATTATTTGATCATCAGCAAAAAGAAGAGTGTTTAAGTTCACTGTAGGAGAAAGTTTAATTCCTTGATGTAAATTTTTATTCTATTTTATTATTATTTCATTTGAGTAAATATTAAAAAGAGCTGCTGAGAGGGGTATTCCCTGTGGGACCCCCTTGGTTTATCTCTCTTGTATATGATAGCTCGTGATTTAATCTGATTTGTATTTGATTATTTTCATATATACTTGTGATAGCTTTTAGGATATTATTTGGTATTTGTCTTTCATTTAATATGTTAAATAATATGTTTCTTTTAACTTTGTCAAATGCTTTTTCAAAGTCAATAAATGCAATATGTGTTTCTGAATTGTATTCTCTTCTTTTCTCTATTATTAATTTTAGGCAAAAGGCCAGATCTATACAAGATCGTCCTTTTCTAAATCCATTCTGTACTTCTAAAATAAAGTTTTCGGAATATTTCGTTGGTTTGCTATTTAAGATTCTGCTATATATTTTGTAACAGGAATTTAGTATACTGATACCTCTATAGTTTTCAGAGTCATCTCTATTACGTTTTTTAAAGATAGAAATCACAATTGCTTTTTTCCATTCTATTGGGGGGGGGGATACCAGTTGAGTAAATTTTATTTAAAAATAATAAGTCTTTTTTTGAATCTTGTTCCTACATATTTATATAGTTCTGAACCTAGCTTATCTTCTCCAGGTAATTTTATGTTTCTTGTTTCTTTCAGGCTGATTTCTAATTCTTCTTTAGTTATTTCCTTTTCATTTTTGTTAATTGTTTGCCAGTTGTATTTTTTAAAATATTTGTCTGTCCACAGTTCTGTGTAGTAATTTAGAAATTCTTCTAATTTCAATTCAGTGTTTAATTTTGTTTTCTTTGGTATCTGCATTTAAGTGTTTCAAAATCTTATATATATTGGGTCTTATTTTATATAAATCATGTTCTAAGTTAGAAATAAATTTGTTTCGTGGTTCTCTATGTCTTTTTCTGACTTCTTTTTTAGCTATGGCTCTTGTATTCTATTATATTCTATTTCATCTTCTAATCTTTTAGTGCTTAACCATTTGTGATAGGCTTCTTTTTTTCTTTTTGATTATTTCTTTGATTTTATCATCCTAGATCTTCAGTTTTTTCCTTTTCTTGAATTTCTTGGTCTTTCCTAAGCTTTCATTTGTTCCTGCATTTAGTATCATTTTTATATTATTATTATTATTATTATTATTATTATTAAACAAGACCTCATGGAGTCAAAGACTCATCTTGGAGGTCCTTTTATCTCACACACATCTCATCACACCGTGTCTCAAACACATTCGAACTCCTTGCAGACACCACACTCTCAGGCAAGGCATTCCAATCACTCGCAACTCTGCACGAAAAAAACCTGCCTCTCACTCCCCTACTCACACCCTCTTTATACAGTTTCCAGGGATGGCCTCTGGTTCTCCCCTGATCTCCCACTATTCTCTGTAGAACTTCTCCACCATTGATCCTATAACAACCCCTTACCAACTTGTAGGTCTCTATCATATCTCCCCTCCTCCTTCTCATCACTAGACTCTGCAAATTACATCTTTTCAATCTTTCCTCATACTCAACATTCCAGAAGTCAGAAACTACCTTAGTCAGTCGCCTTTGGACCCTTTCCAACATCTCTTCATCCTTCTGAAAACCAGGTGACCAAATCTGGGCAGAATAGTCCATGTGTGGCCTAATCAAAGCCTTATACAATGGAACAAGAATCTCCCTACTTCTACACGTCAGTGTCCTCCGCATCATTCCCAGAAGTCTTTGTGTTGTCTTCACAATTTTGGCGATGTGTCCCCTAAATTTTAGATCCTTATCCACTATCACCCCCAGATCTCTTATTTCCTCTACTTCCAACAATATATTCTCACCAAGCATAAATTCTGCATCCCATCTTTGTTTTCCAAATTTTAAAACCTTTCATTTTGCAACATTGAACTGACATCCCCATTTGTTTGCCCAATCACTCAATTTATTCAAGTCTTCTTGCAAGGCCACAACATCTTCATTACTCTTTATGGTTCATCCCAACTTCGCATCATCTGCAAACAAATGAATATCTCCATCCAAATCTTTGCCAATATCATTAATATACAAGTTAAATAGTAATGGCCCTAAATGTGTAGACGGACTTATGTGTTCGTCGAACATATTGTTTATTATTTTAACGGTATAATAGAACACAGAAACTAAGTAAATAATTGATGCTGATATTTCAGCTGAAATATCAGCATCAAGTTAATAAATTAATTATTTACTTAGTTTCTGTGTTCTATTATACCGTTAAAATAATAAACAATATGTTCGACGAACACATAAGTCTGTCCACACATTTAAGGATTCTTCACGGAGACGATATCATATGCAAGACACGACAATATGGTAAGTGGAAGTTGAAATTGGCACGGCAACTAAACAGGTTTATGCCTTCTTAAAGAGGTGCCGAGACACTAAATTAATACCGAATTGTTTTAAAATCAAAAAGAAGTTCCACTCGACCAAAGCCCAACGCATCTATAAACAAGCTAGTGTAATCTAATATCCAACCCCATCTGCTCTAGTTTGACTGTCAACTTATCATGAGGTACTCTATCAAAAGCTTTTGCGAAATCCAAGTATATTACTGTGTATCCTTCTCCTCTGTCCAAGGAAGCAGCTACTTTATTGTAATAAGTAAGTAGATTACTAAAACATGACCTCCCTTTAGCAAATCCATGCTGTCCATCAAAGATTATACCATTGTTGTCAACCCAACTCTGGATCCTAGTTCTCACAAGCTTCTCCAACAACTTAACCACAACACCTGACACACAGATAGGCCTATAGTTTGATGCTTGAGTTCGATCACATCACCTCCTTTATGAAGTGGCACAATCTTGCCCTCCTTCCACTCTTTAGGGACATGACCAAGTGCAAGACTCGTATTAAAAAAATATGTCAAGGCAGGTGTCAACTCCCTGGCACATTCCTTCAGAATACGTGGTGATATATTATCAAGTCCCACAGCCTTATTTACATCTAGTTTACTCAACTCCACAAACACCTCTTGCTCACTTACAGTCAGTCTCTCCTCCCCATCATCAACTGCTCTTAATCTCTCCATGAAGTCACATTCACAAGATTGAAAGATCTTTATGAACTGCTCATTAAGTATCTCCACCACACATTCTGCAACAGCTGTCTTTATACCATTTCCTCCAATCAATGTCATCCTTCCATAATCATTCTTTCTTTTGCTGGCTACATATCGAAAGAACTCCCTAGGATTCTTTTTGGCTTCATTAGCTAACTGCTGTTCATACCTTTCTTTGGCTACTCTCACCAACCAAGTCACCCTCCTTGCCTGGTCTTTGTAGACCTCATGAAATTGGTTACTTCCACTTCTCTTATGCTGCCTCCACAGTGCCTTTTTTCTCTGTATTGCATGCTTAATCTCATTATTCATCCATCTCACACTTACCTTATTTAACCTTCTCACCCATGGTATACATTTAGACATTGCATCTACTAAATATTTTTTGAAAATCCCCCAAGCTGCATTGATCTCTTTTCCAGCTAACTCCTCATTCCATGCTACACCTGCAAGCTGTCTCCTGAGCTCTTCATAATCACCCCCCCCTCTTGTAGTTCCACATATACCCTTTTTTCACAGGAGTCCTTGCACTGCTGGCAACCACCCAAGTAATCACCTCATGGTCACTTTCACCAATTGGTGGATGATTTGATACCTCATTGATAATTACATCCTCCGATGAGATGACCAAATCCAAGACCCTTAATTCTCGTGTGCCTTCTGTTACATAATTGTCTGAGGTAATTATCCCTCAAAAACTCAAGAAACTCATTTTCTTTACTTCCAGTTGCTATCTCTTCATTCCAGTCTATATTGCGATAATTAAAATCACCCATAATGATCACCCTTTTCTTATTTGCTTGGCTAATTTGATTATACATTTCATTATCACCACCATCCACATTACCTAGTCTATAACAACATCCCACGAAGTATTTTATTCCATTCACCGCTATCTCACACCATACTGCCTTAAAACCAATGGCACTATTTCCCTCTTGCATCTTTACTTTGTATGGACATAACTCTTTCTCTATCATCAATAGCACTCCCCCTCCCTTTTTACCCCTTCTATCCTCACGAAACACATCATACCTTTCCATCTCTATTCCTGTCAGGATGTCATCCTCATCTAACCATGTCTCACTTATTCCGACAATCTCTAGGTGCACAGATGCAATTAGTGCAAACCATTTCATCCGCCTTGTTTCTTATACTTCTAGCATTGGTATACAATGCTAGAATTGGTATACAAACACAACAACTCATTTCTGGATCTACAGCTAGTTCCACTGATACCTCTCACTCGATGTGATCTCTCCATGCTGGACTGGGGCCATTTCCCTTTCTGCTTCTTCATTTTAGAACCCTTTGCGATTCCATCTGTTTCCTTTTGATCCCTGATCATCCCAGTACTTTCCTGTCTACACATGCTCTCACCTCCTCTTGGAGCATCCACCTTTCTCACGCTGTGTATCCCTGTCCACCCTGAGCCTCCCCATTTCCCTGCTCCTCTTGCACACCCATTCTCTCATTTTCTATACTCATACCACTCACTTCCCTGTTCATTTCCACTTCTTCAATCTCTCCTGTCTTACTCTCCTGCTCTTTCACATCACTCCCCTCTCGATCTGATTCATTCTCTCTATTCACTTCTCTACCTTTCAGCAGCAGTCTCTCCAAGTGACTCACACCATAACCACTCAAATGCAGTCCATTAGTCCCATATGGTTCACTTCGTCCCTCAAACTCATTCCACACATTAATAAACTCCCATCTCCTCACTCATTTCAGCCAGAATATCATTCATAATCCTTGCTCTCCACCTCATTTCATCACAATCATACCTAGGCAACACACTGACTACCCTTCCTGTCACACTATTCTCTTTTATCTTTCCAAGCAGTCTCCTGACATTCATTTTCACATGCTCTTTGTTCTCTCTCAAATCATTTGTACCAATTAATACAATTAACTCTTTTGCTCGTTCCCGCCTCATATTCAATGCCTCAATCACTCTACTCATTTTACCACCTGGAAAACATACCTTGTGCATTTTATCCTCTAGCACACCTTTAATAATGGAGCCGCCATACAACGCCACTCGCTCATCTTTCGTTAACTCTTTCATGCCATCATGATTTATTTTAATAGTTTTGATCTGAATTCTCTTAATTTCATTCCGCATCCATTTCATTTCTTGCTTCATCCAATCCAATTCACCTTCCGAACCTCGCGACACATTCTCTCTATCATTAAATCTTTCTAACTTTCTAACTCTCGACCCCCCCCCCTTCTTCTCACTTTCCCTCTCATTCATCCTTCTTTGTTTCCGTACTTTCGGTCCAACATACATCCAACTTTCACTATCATTCTTCTCACTTTGACTCTCACATATCTTTCTTTGTTTCTGTACTTTCGGACTAACATGCGTCCAACTTTCGCTATCATTCTTCTTACTTTTACTGTCTTTCATCTTTCTTTGGTTCAGTACTTTCGTTCTAACATGCATCCAACTTTCGCCATCATTCATTCTTTTTTTTGCTATCATTCATTCTTTGGATTTTTTTTACTTGCGATTTCTGCATCATGGCATTTCTACTTTCATTCGTTATCTCAATTTCGTTTCTTTCCGCCTCACTTTTGTCCCTTTTAACATCCGTTACGGTTGTCAAATCGCTCTTTTTCTTTATTCCTGATTTTTTAACATTTTTTCGCCTTTCTCTCTCACCATCCTTCTCTTTCAAATGTGCACTTGCGACACAATCGGTACTAGCACTTTCTGTCATCAATTTCATATTTGCATTCATCAATTCCTCGTTCAGGTCACATTTCGCACACACACCCTTCTTCCATCCGCACTAAACATCCACAAATCATTTATGTAATCGAAGGAATACATATAACAGACCTCACACTTAACAAAACGACTGAAATCTAAATTAAAATCATGGAATGACAATGCCGCCGCCATTTTATTTTATTGTTTTCTCTGCAGGTTACTAGGTCTAATATTAACGATTTCGTATTTAGTTTAGGCGAGAAAAAACCCCACACTAATAATATCGGTAGCGTACAACGTTCACAGCCGCTCTTACTTAAACAATTACGCATATATACTTAATTATTCCTAGTAAAACTTATCTGAATCAGGAGCGCCATTCTATTTCTATTTCTTCATTTTGTTTTATTTTATCTAGATATTGGTTAATTCTTTGTTCATAAAGCCATTGTACATTTGTGTCATTCAATAGTCTAGTTTTAGAAACAGATATTTCAATTTTTCTTTCTGTTCTTGTTACTTGTAGCCATTTAGGTGGTAACCTTAATTTTATTTTAACAAGGAAGTGGTCACTGCTTATTTCATATCCTCTATGAACTCTAACATCTAGTGAAAATTTTATGTTTTTTCATTTAATATGAAGTAATCTAATATTGATTTTCATCCTCTTGCTGCCAAGTATATTTATGTATGTCTTTATGTTTATAGAAGGAATTCATTATTTTTAGATTATAAACTACAGTCAATCAATTTTTTACCATTCCTGTTTAGAGTATGTTCTCCATGTATTCCTATATTATAATTAATTTTCATGTTTCCAATTCTTGCATTAAGTCTCCTGCTAAAATTACGTAATCATTTTTATTTATTTTATTATATATGTTTTGTAGCTGATTAAAAAAATCAATATTATCCTGTTCTCTTCCTTCTTCTGGGGCATATAAACCAATTATTGTTAAATAGCCTATATCTATTTTTATTCTAGTTTCTATTATTCTTTCATTCTATAATTTATAATGTTTTAACTGTTTTGAAAGGGAGTTATGAATCCAAATTATGATGTCTGCTTGTGGTCTTTGGTCTCTGTCAACTCCACTGTATATCACATTAAAATTTTCGGTTCTCATAGTTCCTTTTAATTTCTTTTTTGTTTCAGTGATTACTTTGCTATTTTAAAATTTCTTTCATTTAATAGTTGGTCTAATTCTATTTCTTTATATGCTATTCCTCTTAGATTCCAGTTTGCTATGTGTATTATATTTTGTCGTTTCCATTTTTGTTTTACCTTTTTCATTCCAAGGTCGTTTTCCATAGATTCAGTCCGATGATCTTTTTCTGTTAGCTTACAAGTAGAATTATGTTCTCCATGTCAGGGGACTAGCTTAACGATGGAATAGTTCAGTGGTAGCTGCTACCTTAAGGCTTCTGAACTAGCCTTCTTCCGAATTTAAACCCATAGGAGGAATAGGGTATATTGAAGGGGAAAGAGTAGATTATAGAAGAATTATAGTAAGGTTTATAGAGAGGGCACAGTTGTAAGGCCAGAAATGAAAAGACCCTATGGCCCTTGAGTACTCTAATAGCATAAGGGTCATAAAATAAAAAGAGTTGGCTGATAAGGCCTTATAGGAAAGATTAAAGTAAGTGGATCTTCCTCAGAGTAGAAGAAGGAGCGGATAGATCCAGCTAGGGGTCCATGGGAATGCCACTTCCCTTACAATCAAGATGATTGCCCCTTATGACCCTGTTGGTCCACGAGTCCTTATTCAGTATATTCGGACCACCCCCACCATACACACACATACACACACATGGTGGGCTTCCATATTCGTCACCCAGGGGATGCACTCTCTAGGGGTTACAAAGTCCCCCCGAGAGAATAAATCTAGTTTAATCCTTTATCCAAGTGTAAGCAAACAAAGTTTGTGCCTGAAGTATCTTCAGGACTGAGGGAACTCGTGGTAAAGGTGGACCAAGTTCTCATCACTCCTTGTCTTAGTATCTCCCATAATCCTTTAAGTTTAATCCTTTATCCAAGTGTAAGCAAACAAAGTTTGTGCCTGAAGTATCTTCAGGACTGAGGGAACTCGTGGTAAAGGTGGACCAAGTTCTCATCACTCCTTGTCTTAGTATCTCCCATAATCCTTTAAGTTTAATCCTTTATCCAAGTGTAAGCAAACAAAGTTTGTGCCTGAAGTATCTTCAGGACTGAGGGAACTCGTGGTAAAGGTGGACCAAGTTCTCATCACTCCTTGTCTTAGTATCTCCCATAATGCAAAGCACATCTCCTTGCAAACATATATAATGCTATGAATTAAGGGAAGGGCCACAACCCAGACCAGTTTCGACCTTTATTGAGGTCTTGTCAGTGGGAGCCAGACTGAGAGGTGGTGATACCAAGGTGGAAGCAATGGAGAAGTCATATTTACCTATACAAGTTGCCAAAAGGTGTCTCACCTTATTATTAAATTAATTGCAAAATCAAAAAAAAAGGCAATATATGCCTTTCCCTCATCTACTGCTCCTGTCACTTTATTATAAAAGGCAATCATATTACTAAAACAAGAGCACCCCTTAACAAATCCATGCTGACTCTCGCAGATAACATCACCCTCATCTGCCCAATGCTTAAATGGTCCCTCACTAATTTCTCCAATATCTTAATAATTACTGATGAAATGCAAACTGGTCTATACTTTGACAGTCTTTGACCACCCTTATACAATGGCACTATCTCACCCCTCTTTCTACACCTTGAGTACCTTTCCCATGTCTAGACTTTCATTGAAAAGCCAGGTCAACAGAGCTATCAGTTCTTTCCCATATTCTCTCAAAACCCATAGTCAAAATCACATCCAGTCGTCCCATTGCTTTATTGACATCCAGAGTACTTTGTATTTGAAACACACTCTTTTCTTGCACTTCTAGATTTCGAACCTGCATATCCCTCTAGTATTAATACCTACTTCTCTGGGATAAAGTGTCCATTGAACAACTCCACAATGTTCTTTGCATCAGTCACTCTGTTCTCATTTTTTATCCAACAGTGTCATTCCTCCATGATCATTTCTTCTCCTACTTGCCACATAATGAAAAAATTCCTTAGGAATTTCTTTGGATCTCAGGACCAATTTCTTCTCATATTCTCCTGGTCTGAGTCTTATATTCTCATGCATCTACTCACCACCTCTCTCTCTCTCTCTCTCTCTCTTCTTATATCTCTTCGATAACTTTTTTTTCACCTGCAGTATTAAACAGGAACTTCTTTTTCACCTGCAGTTCCTGTTTGATACTGTTTTTCATGCACTTTACACCAAATTGTATTCTCTTCTATACTTGCAGTATACATCATGCTACTGCTGCTCACAATTATTCCCTCACAAGATTCCCAAGCACTAATGATATCATACCCTTCCAATTCCTTCCTCCATGGAACTGCCCCAAGTTGATATCTAAGACTATTATAATCACCTGTCTTATAATTCCACATACATTCCTTTCTCTTTGATTCTCCTGCATGTCTATTCATCTTCCAAGTCAAAACCACATGGTCACTCTCTCCAGCTGAGAGCAGAGTTGCCATCTCAGTTATAATCAGCTCTTCTGATTCTATGACCAAATCTAAGACTCTTGAACATCTTGTTCCTTCTACTACTTGTTGCCTAAGACATTTGTCCCTCAACAATTCCAGAAATTCTATTTTCTTATTACTACATGTAGTTTCCTCTTCCCAATTTATACTGCTGTAGTTAAAATCGTCCATAATAATCATATTTTTTGAACATGCCAAGCTCAACTGCCTAAATATCTTCTGCTCTTCATCCTGTATGCTCCCTTGCTTGTAACAACAACCCATTAAATATTCTTTCCTGCCCACCTCTACCTCACACCATATGCTTTCAAAACCATTATTTCAACTGACCTACAAGTCGTTCACTCTGAGAGAACACAAATCATTATTTATCAATTGCAGTACTCCACCACCACATTTTCCTTTCCTATGCTATCAAAAAATGCTATACCTGACTACTGGTATTCCTCTCAGTATATCATCTTCCATCAACCATGTCCCAGAGATCCCAGTAATCTTTGGATAGGCTGATCTGATCTGTGCCAACATTCATCTCCTTTATTCCAGATACTCTTGGCATTAGTATAAATAATCAAAGCATTGTCACTGTTTCCATACCTATCATTATCTCCTCCAGACTCCACTGGATTCAGCAGTACCCGATCTATTCTCCCTTCTCCCAAGCACCTATTCTCACAAGAGACCAACCCTGCTACCATCCATCCAGATAATTCTAGTTTCTCTGCATTGACAGACTGACTTTTCAGAGAACATCAGTCTCTCCAGATGCCTATGTCTTTCCTCATTCTAATGCAAACTTTCTCTTGCATAAAGGAATTCCTTTCTGTCCTTAAATGTCTTCCAAGCCTCTCTTTTGACACATTCTGGCTATTATCTATTCATTATTGATGGTCTTCTCTGCAACTCTCCATCATCACACCTGGACAACAGACACTATCTTCCCATTCTCAGTCTGCTTCCATACAATCTCAAGCATGAATCTCAGATCTCTTGCCACCCAATTCACACTGCCTCTCAAGTGTTCATGCCCATCATCACAATCATTTTCTCATCTACCGTTTTACCTCACTTCATTGGCATAGTCACACCATTGATCATTCTTCCAGGCAAACACTCTTCGTGCATTCTATCTTTCACACTACAGATCATCGAGCATCCATGCATCACACCTCTTACCACTGTTTCTTCCTTGCTCACCTACATCCCTCACTCTGTCTCCTCTAACACTTTTTTTTTTTTGTTCCCTTACTTACCTGTTGTCCTGCCATCTCTATCCCTGGTTTCTTCTCTCTCTCAGATTTGTCTTATTTGGTTTCTTTTACTGCTTCTCCTATTCCCTCCTCTTCTATCATTTCCATAACTCTCTCTCACTCCTACTCTGATTTGCTTTGCATTCTTTGTTTTCATTCACCTAATCTCTTCTTTTAGGCTTCTCATCTCATTCCCTACACATTCCACTTCTTTCAGTGCATCTCTCTCTCTCTCTCTCTGTCTGTCTACAAGATACCTACTTTTGCTCATCATTCATCCTTCCAGTTAACACCATCTTCAAAATCTTTACAATGTTTCAAACTTACCATACTCCCTACTTTTATTTTTTCATTCACATTCTGCTCATTATCCTCACCCTCAATCACTCTACTCCCCTCTCTCAGTCGGTATTCTCCTGATGTAATGTTGCTGAGGTCTGTTATACTAATGTCTAAATCACAAAGTTCTTCCCATTTTCTGCATGGTGTTCTTTGGTCTCTCACTTGCCACATATCTTAACTGTCAGGATGCATACATGCTGCAAGTAATCTTGTGAGCAAAATAGCTTAAAGGATTCCTTGGATATTGAAGAACATGTTGACAAGTAAAGATAAGGAGGGTATTATTTCCACAACTTGACTACTGTGCACAGATTTAGTGACCTACTTTGCTTGGGAATGTGGAGGAAGTAACGATGAGATCCAGCGACAAGTGACCAAACTTATGGCAGGTCTGCGGAATGCTCCCTTTGAAGATAGGTTGAAATGCGTGGGTTGCAAATTGTAGTTACAGGCAGAAAAAGAAGGGACATAATAAAGTGTCCATATAAGATTGGCACAAAATAAATTTTCATTATATCAAATAGAGCAAAAACTAGGGTTCACCTGCTGGAAGTTGTGCAAGGATGTGGATAATAAGGGTGTGCAGACTAAATGTTTTGGTTGGAGAGTGGTGAATTGGTAGAATGGATTGCCAAAGATAGATGTGTGTTGCGACAGTGAATGAGTTCAAAGAGAGGTATGAATAGGTGTTGTGTGAATAATGGTTACTTAGGGTGGATCTCCTGTGATGAATCAGGTCTGTGGGGGGGATGCGCGTGCATGTGTGTGTGTGTGTTGGTTTCATCCCACAATTCATCCAGTGTTTTGTTCCCACAATTATGCTCACTTTTATTCCATTAGTCAGTTTGTATTTACTGATAATCATAGTCCAACAGAATATTACCCATATCCTCTTTCATCTGCTGTTTAATCTCTCCACATTCTGGAAAGTATACATGCTACGCTCATAACAATGAACCATTTTCAAAAAACTCACAATATTATTTACATTTGATTGTTGCACATAGCTGCATTCAGTTCTCATTCATCTTGCCATTTTGTCATCATTCACCGAATGCTTCACAAATTATTAACAGAAATATCTGTATCAAACACACAAAACTACATAATCATGCAGTCATGGTAAGCAAAGAAAAATAAACTTATATCAAAATGTAGTCAGTATCGCTAATTACTACAAAAATAAAACTTCTTTTGACTGTAGATTTTCAATAGCTTGTCACTGAGCAGTCCTTTAGCAGATTGTGGGATCTCCAGGGAGTCAAGGACTTTTTCTTCAGGGAGGCCATAGATCACCCATACTGCCATATGTTCTCTTAAACTCATTCACACTGGATGCACTCACTTTGTCAAGAGGCAAACTGTGCCATTCACTCACTGCTCTGTGAAAGAAAAATGCACTCCCCCATCTCTTTTTTTTTTTAATTGCACTCAAAATTAACTTCCATGGATGCCTTGTTTTCTCCTCACTTTCCATATAATGCATAATTTCATCATGCAATAACCTCTAACAGCCTTTCAGAAGTTAATAGATCTCTATCATATCACCCCTCTTTCTCCTGTTACCAGTGTCTGCAGATCACATACCCTCAATCTATCCTCATAATTTGCATTCCATAATTCCACTTTGTATTGATGTAGCATATTGTGTGTGTGTAGAGTGGATTTATTGCTCCTGGATAAGTAACTTTTTCATATTTTAGTTGATAATATAAGGTTAACTTATTGTAGTTTTTGTTTTAAACGAGGGTTTAATTGAATGAGCTATTTAGTTTGTAAGTAAACCTTGCGTTTTTTTTTTTGTTTGTTTAAGTATGATATTACAATACGATATGGTGTAAATTAATGGTTAGAGCAATGGCACCAAAAACCACGTTGTTGGGTGATTTGAATTTGCAGGATTTTATGCAGTGCAGTGTGTGTGAATTTGATCAAAGGGTATGTGGCAGGAAATTGAAACTAAAGAGACAGAGAGAGTGCATATTAAATGATTCAAATATCAAATTTTCATCACTTAATGCCTATTAAGTGATGAAAACATAGCAAATATTAATAGAGTAGCCCAAGGTTTCCCAAACTTTTTTTTCTGTGGCCTAGTTATTTTAATACTTCATCTTCATGACCCACTAAAATTTTTATGGCCAATAGGTAAAATAAAACAGATTTGACTGTTCATAGAGTTTTCATTTATTATTATTATAATAAAGAGGCATTCACTCTTACAAAAATATAAAGAAATTAAACTAAAGCCAAGTAATTTATTAATGAGAAGTGTGATGCTGTTGTTTGTTAACTAAAAAGCAGGAGAGGGCGCTCGTGAGCTGAGCGTAGTGGACTTGTGTAAGAAGAGCTCTTGATTGAGATAACTATTCTTGGAATAATTAAATATATATGAGTATTTGTTTGAGTAAGAGCTGCTGTAAACTTTGTGTGCTACCGGTATTATTATTATGGTGGATTTTGTTTTGCTTAAACTTATTTATGAAATTGTTATTATTAGACCTCAGAATAGTAACCGGCACAGCAAATGCAAACATGGTGGCGGCTTTGTCATTCCATGACTTTAATTTTGATTTCAGTCATTTCGTTAAGTGTGAGGTGTATTATATGTATTCTTTCATTTACATAAATGATTTGTGGATATTTAGGGTGGATGGAAGAAGAGTGTGTTCGAAATGTGACCGAGAAATTGATGATCCAAATATGAAATTGACAACAGAAAGTAGTGAGACTGTTGCGGGGAAAATAAGTGCTTTCGAAGGAGAAGGATGGTCAGAAAAGAGAGGTGAAAAAATATTAAAAAATCAGGAAAAAAGAAAGAGGGATTTAAAAAATGTAATGGTTTGTTAAAAAGGACGAAAGTGAGGCGAGAGTAGCGGAAGGAAATGAAATTGAGAGAATGAATGAAACTGGAAATGGCGTGACACAGGAATCGAAAGAACGAATGACAGCAAAAGTTGAACACATTTTGGACCAAAAGTATGGAAACAAAAAAGGATGAATAAAAGGAGGTCGAGAATTAGAAAGTTAGAAAGATTGAAGGATAGAGAGAATGGTTCTTGAGATTCAGAAGTGAAATTGGAATGGATGAGGAAAGAGATGAAACGGATGTTGAATGAAATTAAGAAAATTTGGGTAAAAGCTATTAAAACAAATCAGAATCGCACGAAAGAGTTAACGAAAGATGAGTGAGTGGCATTATATGGCAACTCTATTATTTAAGGTATGCTGGATGATAAGATACACAAGGTATGTTTTCCAGGTGGTAGAATGGTTGAGGCATGGATATGAGGCGGAGCAACCAAAAAAGTTAATAGTTTTAATAGGTATGAATGATTTGACAGAGGACAAAGACAGTGTCAGATTGGATATCAGGAGGCTGCTTAGAAGGATAGTGTGACAGGAAAGGTAGTCAGCGTGTTGCCTAGGTGTGACTGTGGTGAAATGAGGCAGAGAGCAAGGAGTATGAATGATATGCTGGATGAAATGTGTGATGAGACAGCAGTACAGTTTGTTAATGTGTGGAATGAGTTTGAGGAACGAAGTGATCTGTACGGGAGCGATGGACTGCATTTGAGTGGTTATTGTCTGAGTCGCTTGGAGAGACTACTGCTGGAAGGTAGAGAAGTGAGTAGAGAGAATGAATCAGAGCAGCAAGCGGGAAGTGATGTGGAAGAGCAGGAGAGTAAGACAGGAGAGACGGAAGAGGTGGTTATGAATGAGGAAGTGAGTGGAATGAGTATAGAAAATGAGAGAATAAGTGTGCAAGAGGAGCAGGGAAACAGGGAGGCTCAGGGTGGACAGGGTATACACAGCGTGAGAAAGGTGGATGATCCAAGAGGAGGCAAGTGCAGGTGTAGAAAGGAAAGGAATGTGATGACCTGGGATCAAGAGGAAACAGATGGAATTGAAAAGGGTTCTAAAATGAAGAAGCAGAAAGGGAAATAGCCCCAGTCCAGCATGGAGAGATCACATTGAGTGAGTGGTGTCAGTGGAACTAGCTGTAGATCCAGAAATGAGCTATTGTGTTTGTATGCAAATGCTTGAAGTATAAGAAACAAGGCAGATGAAATGGTTGCGTTAATTGCATCTGTTCACCCAAAGATTGTCGGAATAAGTGAGACATGGTTGGAGGAGGATGACATCATGACAGGAATAGAGATGGAAGGATATGATGTGTTTTGTGAGGATAGAGGGGATAAAAAGGGAGGGGGGGAGTACTATTGATGATAGAGAAAGAGTTATGTCCATACAAAGTAGAGATGCAAGAGGGAAATAGTGCCATTGGTTTTGAGGCAGTATGGTGTGAGATAACGGTGAATGGAATAAAATACTTCGTGGGATGTTGTTATAGACTAGGTAATGTGGATGGTGGTGATAATGAAATGTATAATCAAATTAGCCAAGCAAATAAGAAAAGAGTGATCATTATGGGTGATTTTAATTATTGCAATACACACTGGAATGATGAGATAGCAACTGGAAGTAAAGAAAATGAGTTTCTTGAGTTTTTGAGGGATAACTACCTCAGACATACTGTCTGAGGTAATTATCCCTCAAAAACACGAGGATTGGGGGTCTTCGATTTGGTCATCTTTGGTCATAATCATAAACGAGGCATCAAATTATCCACCAATGGGTGAGAGTGACCTTCAGGTGATTACCTGGGTGGTTGTCAGCAGTGTGAGGACGTCTGTGAGAAGAGAGTATATGTGGAACTACATGGGGGTGATTATGAAGAGCTCAGAAGACAGCTTGCAGGTGTAGCATTGAATGAGGAGTTATCTGGAAAAGAGATCAATGCAGCTTGGAAGATTTTCAAAACCTGTCTAGTAGATGCAATGTATAAATGTATTCCAAGTGTGGGAAGGTTAAATAAGGTAGGTGTGAAATGGATGAATAAAGAGATTAAGCATGCGATACAGAGAAAAAGGGAATTGTGTAGGCAGCATAAGAGAAGTGGAAATAACCAATTCCATGACGTCTACAAAGACCAGGCAAGGAGGGTGACTTGGTTGGTGAGAGTAGCCAAAGAGAGGTACAAACAGCAGTTAGCTAATGAAGCCAAAAAGAATCCTAGGGAGTTCTTTCAATATGTAGCCAGCAAAAGAAAGAATGATTATGGAAGGATAACATGGATTGGAGAAAATGGTATAAAGACAGCTGTTGAGGAAAGTGTGGTGGAGATACTTAATGAGCAGTTCATAAAGGTCCTTCAATCTTGTGAATGTGACTTCATGGAAAGATTGAGAGCACTTGATGATGGGGAAGACAGACTGACTGTAAGTGAGCAAGAGGTGTATGGGGAGTTGAGTTAACTAGATGTTAATGAAGCTGTGGGACTTGATAATATATCACCACATATATACTGTAGGAATATACCAGAGAGTTTATACCTGCCTTGGCATATGTTTTTAATACAAGTCTTGAACTCGGTCAAGTTCCTAAGGAGTGGAAGGAGGACAAGATTGTGCCATTTCATAAAGGATGTGATCGAACTAAAGCATCAAACTATAGGCCTATCTGTGTGTCAGCTGTTATGGTTAGGTTGTTGGAGAAGCTTGTGAGAGCTAGGATCCAGAGTTGGGTTGACTACAATGGTATTATCTTTGATGGACAGCATGGATTTGCTAAAGGGAGATTATGTTTTAGTTATCTACTTACTTATTATAATAAAGTGACTGCTTCCTTGGACAGAGTAGAAGGATACACAGTAATATACTTGGATTTCACAAAGGCTTTTGATAGAGTACCTCGTGATAAGTTAACAGTCAAACTAGAGCAGATGGAGTTGGATATTAGATTAGTGCATTGCATTGAAGACTGGCTATCTTATAGGTATCAGCAATTATGTATGGGGGAGCAATATCAAGGAATGGGAAAGTCACTAGTGGAATGCCTCAGGGGTCTGTTTTAGGACCATTACTGTTTAACTTGTATATTAATGATATTGGTAAAGATTTGGATTGAGATATTCAGTTGTTTGCAGATGATGCAAAGTTGGGATTAGCCATGAAGAGTAGTGAAGATGTAGTAGCCTTACAAGAAGACTTTAATAAATTTAGTGATTGGGCTTGGAAATGGGAATATGAGTTCAATGTTGCAAAATGTAAGGTTTTAAAATTTGGAAAACAAAGATGGGATGCAGAATTTATGATTGGTGAGGATACATTGTTGGAGGTGGAGGAAATAAGAGATCTTGGGATGATACTGGATAAGGATCTAAAATTTAGGGGACTCATAGCCAAAATTGTGAAGACAACACAAATTGAGATTCTTGTTCCATTGTATAAGGCTTTGATTTGGCCACACATGGACTATTGTGCCCAGATTTGATCACCTGGTTTTCAGAAGGATGAAGAGATGTTGGAGAGGGTCCAAAGGCAACTGACTAAGGTAGTTTCTGACCTCTGGAATGTTGAGTATGAGGAAAGTTGAGAAGATGCAACTTGCAGAGTCTGGTGGACAGGAGGAAGAGGGGAGATATGATAGAAACCCACAAGTTTGTAAGGGATTGTTATAGGATCAATGTTGGAGTAGTTCTGCAGAAAATAGTGAGAGATCAGAGTAGAACCAGAGGTCATCCCTAGAAACTGTATAAAGCGAGTGTGAGTAGGGAAGTGAGAGGCGGGTTTCTTCATGCAGAGTTGTAAATGATTGGAATGCCTTGCCTGAGAGTGTGGTGTCTGCAAGGAGTTTGAGTGTGTTTAAGACATGGAATGATGAGATGTGTGTGTGATAAAGAGACCTCCCAGATGAGTCTTTGACTCCATGAGGTCTTGGGGGTTATAATAATAATAATAATAATAAACTTCAGCTTTGGAGGAAAAGATCTTTATTCTTAAATGCGGCTCAAGTACAATTTAGATTTGTACTTACGAATCAGTAAGTACAAAAAAATACGCTCTCTCTCAATGCTTAACTCAAACTGAACAAACAGAGTGAGTAATTGGCGTGTGAGTAAAACAAACAGCAGACAGCCAAACGATTTGGCTGGCACGGTTGCTGCCGCACCGCCTCACCCTTTGTTGAGCTACTTTGCTGCATACAATGAGACTGTGAAATGGTGATGCGGAAGGAGCACATTTTTTTGTCTCTATTAATTAAATTATTTATTCATTAGTCCTGATTAAACACTATTTACTTGTATTTTAGAGTCTCATGAAAAAAAGACAACCCAAAAATGAAACAGTTTTCGAGAGTTTTTTTAGGCGACCCAGCATTTAGCTTTCGTGACCTGGTGCCAGGTCATGACCCACCATTTAGGAAATGCTGGAGTAGAGAATACCAATGGTAGGATTGAAAATTATGTTATTAAAGTTGAATGTGCAACCATGAAAATAGAAGAGAATGAAAAGGACATTAATAATGAAATAGCATGCTTGAATGTTATCCTTCACAAGACAAAGCCAGAAATTGAAAAATTGTAGAAGCAGCAAGAGATTAGCAGGGCTTTAAATGAGAGGGAAGCAGGTGACAAAGTAATAATAAAGATTAAGTGAACAAACAAAGGAGAATCTAATGGAGAAGATTATAAAATGGAAGCTGCAATTATTTGGACACATCTGCAGAATGAATGACTGGAATATAAAGATATTTGTGTTTGGTAATTATGGATGGTGTAAACAGAAGAGGTAGACCATACAGAGAATGGATAGACAACATAAAGGACTAGTGTGGAATGGATGTACAGAAACTGGAGCACTGTGCACCGAACAAAGAAAGGTGGAAGAACATAGTGAAGGAAGCACCAGACACCAATGGGCAGTGAACCCATGGTTCATGATGATGAACAAACAAGAAAAACAAGTTAAGGAGAAAATTATATAGGAGAATCAATGATCAGGAGATTACTTAATAAAATCGTTACAAAATCGTGTTTCCCTTGAGTAAAGTTATTCACAATATTAGTCATGCCATCCAGATGCAAAAAGATAAATGGAAGGAAATGATTGTCTTTGTTGGCACAAATGATTTGAGAACAGAGAAGTACTCTAGGCGGGAGAATGTAAAGGAGATGTTAGAAGAGGAAAAATTGAAGAGTAAGAAGGTGTAGATTGTATGTCTCCTAACACGCTATAATAGATGCAAACTGAGGAGAAAGGCATTGCTAGCTAATGAGTTTATACATAGGTTGTGAAGAGAACTAATGATGTAGGATATGTGGATCTGTGGTCTGTGTTTGACGGAAGGAGGGATTTGTACAATGCTGATTGACTGCATCTAAAAGTGTCTGGAGAGAGAGCTTTGTTCACCGAGTGTGCTGAAGCTCAAATTCAGGAAAACTTAAGCAATTAGGGCGGAAGCAGGTGAGTTTGAGTGAAGAATGTGGCGAGTGGGTGTGAGAATGACCAAGTGCAGAATCTAGTCTCTCAAGCAAAAATATTGAATAGGGTAGTCAATTCAGGAAGTAAAGGGATGATGCTGTAGTTTCTATATATTAATGCCAGAAGTATCAGGGACAAGAGCAAGGAGTTTTGGGCATTGGTTAGTGCAACCTCACCAAACGTTATTAGCATTAGTTAGACTTAGCTAACAGCAGATGATGTAGTTACAGTGATAGAATGTGAAGGATTTAGTATTTTCAGGGAAGATGAGAAGATAGGATGGGGGAAAAGGGTACTGCTGATGATAGCAGATGAACTGCAGCCAAAAAGAACAGGAGATAGGCAGGAGGGTGGCTGTTTGTTTGAAGTAGTCTGGTGTGAAATTAAGGCCAGAAAATATACAGTTGGTTGTTGCTGTAGGCCAGGGAGTTCCATGGATTCTCTGGAGGACATACATCAGCAAATGAGTTAAGGTCGAGTGATTATTATGGGAGATTTCAACCATGAAGATATAAAGTAGGAGGAAGAAAGAACACAAGGCAGGAAGGAAATGTAATTTATACACCTACTAAGAGATAATTACTTGAGGCAGCATGTGATGGAGGGGGACTAGTGGTGTGAGAATACTGGACCTGGACATAGGATCAGGAGAATTATCCATAACCAATATCACCACATTCCCTCTGATTGGTGAACGTGACCATGGAAGATTGTAAAACATGAGGAATATTGTGTCAAGAAGGTGTATATGTGGAACTAGAAAACAGGCAATTTGACAAACTTAGGAAGAAGCTTAAATCTGTGGCATAAAACATTGCAGGGTAAGGATGTTAGTAGTGCATGGGAGATATTTAAGAGTTATCTAGAGGAAGCAATGTTAAATTGTATACCGAAGGTGAGGAGGGATAATCAGATAGGAGTTAGATGGATGAGTAATATCATTAAGCATGAGCTGCAGAAGAAATTGCTGTGGAGGGTATATAAAGAGAAATGTAACCAGCAAACATCAGAGGACTCCTGCAACCTGGGAAACCAACATAATACAGAATGAAATGGAAGAAATTAAGATACTAATCTTAGGGTTGGCTGGAACTCACTGGAAAGAACGTGGTCATTTTACAACACATAAGGGAAACAAGGTGTTTTTCTCTGGTCCAGACAATAACAGTGAAAAGGGAGTTGCCATCATTGTTAATAAAATCATAAGTAAAGCAGTAAAAGGATACAACCCAGTCAGCAACAGAATCGTAACAGAAAGATTGAACACCAACCCAATTCCAACAATGCTAATACAAGTTAATGTACAAGCAAATAGAAGAAATGGGTGGAAGGAGGGTGATTATTATGGGAGATTTCAACTATGGTCGCATTGATTGGAGTGAGGAGAGGACTCACGGGAGGAAGGAACTGGATTTTATGTGGTTATTAAGGGATAACTATCTGCGACAGCATGTAATGGAAAATACTAGGGGTCAGAGAGTGCTTGACCTAGTAATTACATCTGAGGATTTGGCTATAACAAATATGACCACATTGCCACCAATCGGTGAGAGTGATCATAGGGTCTTAACTTGGGAGGTGGCTAAAGGTGTAGAATTTTCAATTAAGACAGGGTACATGTGGAATTATCGGGCTGGAAAGTATGACAAGCTTAGGAGTTTGATTGGCTCAGTGCCATGGCATGTACAACTGCAAGGACTAGAAGTTGATAGTGCATGGGAGGTAGTTAAGAAGTGCTTGCATGAAGCAATGGCTGACTGTATACCTAGAGTCCGAATAATAAATCAAGTAGGGGTTAAATGGATGAATAACACCATTAAGCTTGAGTTGCAAAAAAAGAAACAACTATGGAGGGAATTTAAGGAGAAGGGTGACCGGCAGGCACATGAACGGTATAAAGCGCAGGCCAGAAAGGTGACGAGTGTAGTAAGAAAAGCAAAAAAGTATTACGAAAGAACATTGGCCATGCAGGCTAAAGAGAATCCTAAACAGTTTTTTAGATATGTAGCAAGTAAAAGGAAAAATGTACATGGCAGATTGATTTTAAAGAATGCCGATGGTAGGGAGGTAACTGAATCAGTTGAGATAGTTGAGTTACTGAGTGAGCACTTTGCAAAAGTATATCATCCAGGTGGTGACATTGCAGAAACGAATAAACCAGTAGATTATACGGGCATTGTGGTTAATGAAGTGGAGGTGAGTAGTCTATTGCATAACCTCAATGTCAATACATCTGTGGGATTGGATGGTATACCAGCTCATGTTGTACGAGAAGCAGCTAAAGAATTGTCAGTACCCTTGACCATTTTGTTTAATTTGAGTATTGGGTCTGGGTTAGTCCCGAGCGGGTGGAAAGAGGGGAAAATAGTTCCACTGCATAAAGGTGGTTCCAGGACTGCTGTTGTGAATTACTGACCGATTAGCATATCAGGAATCATTGTCAAGGTCTTAGAGAAAATAGTCAAGAGGAAAATACAAGATTGGATAGAAGAAAATGGGATACTGTATCGGGGACAGCATGGTTTTGTGAAGGGTAGGTCATGCCTCAGTAACTTGCTCACGTATTATAACACAGTGACGGCTGAACTGGATAAGGGTAATGGGTTTACGGTGATTCTACTGGACCTTGCCAAGGCCTTTGACAGGATTCCACATGGAATTCTAATCAGTAAATTGCAGCAGATGGGTATAGATATAGGGTTGGTGAGATGGATAGGAGGGTGTGACTAGTTGACGGAGAGATATCAGAGAGTGGTTTACTCTGGAGTAGAGTCCACAAGACGGCCTGTGACTAGTGGTGTGCCACAAGGATCTGTTCTTGGACCACTGCTGTTTAATTTGTTCATAAATGATATAGGAAATGATCTGAGAGGAACAGTTCATTTGTTTGTGGATGATGCGAAGTTTGGTAGGGCAATAGTGAATGCAGATGACGTCAAAATTTTGCAGGATGATTTGGATAGATTGGAGGTCTGGGCTAAGGAGAATGGATGTCAGTTTAATGTGGCAAAATGTAAGGTTATGCATTTTGGGGTGAAAAGATTGGTGGCAGTTTACTGCATTGGTGGAACTGTGCTCCAGGAAATTGATGAGGCACGAGATTTAGGAGTGTTGGTAGATAAGGAATTGAAATTTAGGGGACACATTGCAAAAGTGACCAAAACAGCTCATCAAATCACTTGTTTGCTGAAGAATACATTGACAAGCAGAGACAAGCAGGTTATTGTTCCTCTCTATCGAGCCTTGATAAGACCCCATCTAGACTACTGTGCTCAGATTTGGTCACCTAGGTTTCTTCTTGATGGGGAGGAGGTGGAGAGGATCCAGAGGCGAGTGACCAAGATGATAGCAGGTCTGTGGAATGAACCGTATGAGAACAGGTTGAGAATTTGTGGGTTGCAAAAATTGGTTGATAGGCGGAGGAGGGGAGATATGATTGAGACATTCAAATTACTGAAGGGTTTCTATAAAATTAATTCAGAAGATATTTTTGAGAAAAGGGCTGGTTGTGGGAGGACTAGGGGACATCCATGGAAACTGGGCAAAAGTGTGGTTAGTAAAGGTGTTAGAGCTGGGTTCTTTACTTTTAGAGTAGTGAATGAGTGGAATGCGCACCCTGAGTCTGTGGTGGATGCTGTGACAGTGAATGAGTTTAAGGCGAGGTATGATAGATACTGTATGAATGTCAAATAGTTGTGATGAATATGATTTGGGGCCTCCCTCGATGAGTCTAATGACTCCCTGGAGTTGCCCGTAATAATAGTAATAATAAGTTTATGTACCCACATCAATGTCTCACTTCTTTCCATAATCTTCTCATGTATCCATTTTTTTACATTCTTCTTTAAAGTGCTATTCATCCATTTAACACTCTCATGCAATTAATTCTCTGTGGATTCAGTCAGCCATAGGAATTGGCATAGAAATGGTGATGTGTATGTGTTTAAAGATGATGCAAAGTCAGAAAGTGAACTAGAAGCCGCAAAGCAGATATGGCTCTATGTCCATCCATCCATCTATTCATTGGACATCATTAAATGCTGTATGATCACTCAGATGCTTGGTTATGTGCCACAGCAGTCCCCCCTCCCTCCAGGTAATCCTGTTGTATGCTTTTCTGGAGGCTTCAACTTTCAAAAGATCAGTCCCCCCAAGCACACCAACCATCCATCCATCTGATTGATGGTCTGTCCCTTTCTCTTTTTCCAGGAATTTTACCTTCTATTTCTGTTTTGAGAAGTCCTCCTTTTAACATGTCCAAAGTATTTCAGCTTTCTTCTAATATCCTTAAGGAGCCTTAAAGTTCTTCTGCTATTTTATAGAACCCATCCATTTATCCACCTTTCAGTATATGATATCCTCAACAGACTTCTTTAGGTTTCAAGTCTCACATCCATAAGTCGCTGTTTATAAAAACAGCTGCATCCAAAATTCTCAAATTTGTTCCCATGGCGATAGATCCATCTTTCCAATTTTAGACAAGGCTCTGGTTGTTGTTGTTCTATCCATTCCTAATCTTCTTCTTTTGACATCTTCTGAACAATTCTTCACATTAATAATCGATCCCAGATACCTGAACTTGCCGACTTTCTCCATTAAGGTACACTTGTTTCTCAGGAGCTGCTCTGTCTGTATTTCCTTTGAGAACCATAATCTTTGTCTTGTTAGGATTGAGCTGAATCCTCTATTCTTTCTTATTTTTAACTTTTTTACATATTTGTCCTAGTTCTTCCTTGTCATTACAAAGGAGTACTGTATCATTAGCATACCCCAGATTACTGATCTGATCAATTTACCACCTATCCTAATTCCTGTCTTAAACTCATCCAATGCTACATGCATGATGTACTCTACAAGAGTATTTTAAATAGACTGGCTGGGCACATAAGCAGGATATCTATTTCAGTATTGTACAGTGCTATATTTTGAAATTTAGAAGTCAAAGAAGGGATGCTCTGTATGTATTCGGTAAGTGAGTTTTATTGAAGGAGTTGGAGAATTCATGATAAAAGTTCAATGGAGTGAATCAGTGCTAGGAAGTGATTAAAAGTGGTATTTAATGCTTACAATATTTCATCTCAATTACAGAGGCATCATCAGGAAGTACAAAATGAGATTTTAACACACACACACACACACACAAAGGCAGCACAAAACTAACTAAAACACATGGATGAAAGAGGGAAAATTAGGCTGATTTTCAAGGGCAGCAGCTGATTAAAAATAGTCTTTCTCTTCTAAATTTACTGTGATGGAGCATGATGGTCGTCTTTTTCCAGTTGATTCTGTGAACTGTATCCAAGGCATGGCCTACAAGGCCAGATTGATCATAGTAATGACTGTAGATGTATTTTTTATGTTCATACATTGAGATATATCTGCAGTCATGACTACGATCCATCTGGCCTTGCAGACCATGCTTTGGATACAGCTCACAGAATCAACTTCTAAGTTGATTCTTCTAAATTTATTTCTTAGAAGAATAAATTTAGAAGAGAAATACTATTTTTAGAATCTGCTGCTGCCCTTAAAATTCAGCCTAATTTAAATAAATATGGTTGCATAAAACTTCTGAAAATATGAGAAACACCAATTCTTTGAGATGCCAGTTTACCTCCTAGGCTCAACAAGTGTTCATAGTTAGGACTCTAGTCTTTCTTCCAGGTGTTTTATTTAGTTTTGTGTTACCTTTGCATGTGTGTGTTATAAATCTCATTTTGCACTCCTTGTAAATGAGACAAAATATTGGAAGCACTAAATACTACTTTTAATAATTTCCTACTGGTGTTTCACTCTGTTAAACTTTTATCATGAGTTTTTTCCAGCACTTAAGCCTTAACACATGGAGTTGGAGAATTACATGAGACATCTTGGTGGCACGTGGCAGTGAATTTGAGCTGTGCAGAAGAAAGTGATTTTTAATCGGTGAATAGTCCGTTTTTTTCCCTGTTTTTGTACGTTTTTGAGTGCTAAATTGTTTCTCTGAATACGAGTGTACTTCAGTGGTTGTTTTTGGAAGTTAGTTGCTGTAGCGATATAATATATTTTGGTTACTGTCGGAATCGAATGCATAATGGTGGAAGACAAAACGAAGCTATGTTTTCATTACTGTATGTAGTTATATTTCATTTTATTTAGTGTACTTAAATGTTTTGTTTGCTTGTAATTGTTTGTACTTTTTTTTCTATTTATTTAACGGAATTTATTAATTGAATAATTAACGATTACGCTACTCGGCAGTAAGGAATGATGGCAGATTCAGCTGCAGTTGCAGGTGGCGTATCGCCAAGTCCTCCACCATTTAAGAACTTGATCATTAGAAATATCATAAGGGACTTTGTGGCATGCAGTACTTGCGGCATGTATGCGTCTCGAGAATTAGATATGTGGCTTCTTAAAGAGAGCAAAGAATGTATGTGTGCAAAATGCAGGCAGTGGGAGGAAATAAGTGTTGAATTATCAATATCCGACCTTGTTGCTACAGAAATGGGGAATGAATGTAGGAAGATATCTAGTGTGATAGGAGAGAATGAAAAAAATATATATATGAATTAGAAAATAATAGTTGATAGTGTGGAAGGCGTGAGTGACTGTGAAAGTTTAGGAGATGGTTTTGTTTGGGAGAGTGAATTTACATTAAGAGTGACTGACCTGCAGAGGGAGATAGATGAGCTGAAAGAGGAAGTGGAATGTCTTGTGAATGAGAGCAGAAGTATGAAACATAAGATTAGGAGAATAGAAGAGATAAATGCAAGCCAAATCAGAGTTGGGGGAGAGAGAGAGAGAGAGAGAAATTTGGGAGTGTTAGAAGAGGAGAGAAATGAAACAGAAGAGAGAGAATAAGTGAGAGGTATGTGGGTGCAAGAAGAGGAGAGAATGGAAACAGTAGAAGAGAGGGAATGAGAGAGGGGTATGGGAATGCTAGCAGACGTAAGGATGGAAACAGTAGGAGAGATGGAATGAGAGAGAGAGATATGGGAATGCTAGAAGACGAGAGGATGGAAACAGTAGGAGAGACGGAATGAGAGAGGGATGTGGAAGTACTAGAAGTGGAGAAAATGGAAACAGTAGGAGACAGGGAATGAGAGAGATGTACGGGAGTGCTAGAAGAGGGGAGAATGGAAACTGTAGGAGAGAGAGGTATGGGAATGCTAGAAGAGAGAATAGCAGTACAGGAGAGAGAGTGAGAGACCTACGAGAATGAAAGAAGAGGAGAGAATGGGATTAATAGGAGAGAGAGAATGGTAAGAGGTATAATGTATGGCGACTCAATGATCTGTGGTGTTCAAGATAGGATGCATGAGGAATTTGCCAGGAGGAACAATAGAAAGGGTGGCTATGGCAATTAAGAGAGGTGAAAGGGTGGATGAGATGATTGTGATGGTAGGAACAAATGATTTGAGTGGTAATGTAAGTCGGGCATCGAGAAATATGAGATTCTTACTTGAGGCTGTACGGAAGAAGACAGAGAGAGGAAAAATAGTGTGCATGTTGCCTAGGTATGATAATGATGAACTGAGCAGAAGAGCGGTGATATTGAATGGCAGCATAATAGCGAGAATGTGTGACAAGAGAGGACTGGTATATGTGGATGCTTGGAGTGCGTTTGAGGAAAGAGAAGAATTGTATGTGAGAGACCGCTTACATTTGAATGAGTAAGGACGTAGAGCATCTGGAGAGATTGCTGTTCTGAACGAGTCAGTGTGTCCCAGGAAGGATGATAGCAGGTGTGGCCTCTTGTGGGAATGGATACTTGGGAGAAAGGAGACGATGTCAGGTAACACTGAGGCCCAGTGGAGTCTAGAAGGGATAATGCTGGGTATATAGATACAATGGCATTTATATGCTTTATACTAATGCCAGGAGCATCCGGAATAAGGGAGAGGAATTGGTGGCACAGATGGCATCGTCCTGGCCAAAAATTATTGGGATCACTGAGACGTGGTTGACAGAAGGGGATATAATAACAGGAATAGAAGTCACTGGGTATAGTATTTTTCGTCAGGATAGGAGGAGAAAGCATGGTGGTGGGGTACTGCTTATGATAAGTGACCTATGTCCTCTAAGAGTGTAAGGCTTTGGAAGGAAGTGCAACAAATGATTTTGAGAACATATGGTGTGAGGTAGAGGTAGGTAAGATAGGATATTTAGTGGGGTGTTGCTACAGACCCAGGAGCACAGAGGATGGGGACCAAGAGATGTTTAGACAGCTAAGGTTGTCAATTGCAAGAAGAATGATTGTTATGGGAGATTTTAACTATAGTAGTATAAATTGGAGAGAGGAAGACGCATGTAGCAATAGGGGAATGGAATTTCTAGACTTCTTGAGTGACAAATGTCTTAGGCAACATGTAACAGAGGGAACAAGAGGTTCAAGAGTTTAGGATTTGGTTATAGCATCAGAAGAGTTGATAATAACTGAGATGACATCTCCCACCAGTTGGAGAGAGTGACCATATGGTTTTGACTTGGAAAATGAATAGACATGCAGGAGTATCAAAGAGACTGGAACTTATGTGGAATTATAAGGCAGGTGATTATAATAGTCTTAGACGTCAACTTCAGGAAGTTTCATGGAGGGAGGAATTGGAAGGCTGGGATATCATTAGTGCATGGAAAATTGTGAAAGAATATTTGTTAGCAGCAATGGTAAGTTGTATACCACGAGCGAAGAAGAGGACACAATTTTGGAGTAAAGTTGATTACACACAATATTAAACAGGATTTGCATGCGAAAAAGAGGCTCTGGAAGAGATATAAGGAGAAAGGTGAAGAGAGGATGCATGAAGAATATAAGACACAGGCCAGAAAAGTGACTAGTGTGGTACGGAAAGCGAAACTGGAATATGAGAGGAGGTTGGCCCTAAGAGCCAAAGAAAATACTATGGAGTTTTTTAGCCATGTGGCCAGTAGGAGGAGAAATGACTGTGGAAGAATGATATTGTGGGATAAAAATGGGAATAGAGTTACTGATGCAGAGGACATAGTAGAATTGCTCAATGAACACTTTATTGGAGTATTTCATCCTGGAGGAGTCAGTTTTAATCTGAACGATAGGGCTGGTTTGAGGTTTAGAGGTACAGGAGGAAATTGTGTTTCCGATACTGAATACTCTGGATGTCAGTAAAGCTTTGGGACTGGATGGTATTTCACCACGAGTTTTGAGAGAATGTGCCAGGGAACTGACATTGCCTTTAACCTTGCTTTTCAATGAAAGTCTGGCTTCGGCAAAGGTGTCCAGGGAATGGAAGGAAGGTAAGATAGTGCCATTGCATAAGGGTGGTAACAGACTGGAAGTGTCTAATTATAGGCCAGTCTCTGTGTCATCAGTAGTTGTTAAGATCTTGGAGAAAGTAGTGAGGGACCATATACAAAATTGGGCAGTTGAGGGTAATGTTATCTGTGAGAGTCAACATGGATTTGTGAAAGGGCACTCTTGTTTTAGCAATATGCTGGCCTCTTGTAACTTTATTATAAAAGTGAATTTTTATTATAAAAATTAGATGAGGGTAAGGCATATACTGCAATTTTCTTAGACTTAGCAAGGGCATTTGACAGAGTGCCACATGATAAGCTGATATTTAAGTTGCAGCACGTGGGTCTGGATGTCAGATTGGTCAACTGGATTCAGGATTGGCTGTCTGATAGGTATCAAAGAGTTGTGTATGGTGGATCAGTTTAAAGGAGGCAGAGGGTTACAAGTGGAGTCCCACAGGGCTCAGTACTAGAACCTATATTGTTTAACCTTTATATCAATGACATTGCAAGGGGATATTCAGTTGTTTGCAGATGATGCGAAGCTGGGAAGGATTATTAGTAATAATGCAGATGTGGTAGCCCTGCAAGAGGATTTGAATAAGCTAGATAGATGGGCAAATGAATATGGGTTTCAGTTTAAAGCAGCAATATGTAAGGTCTTGAGGTTTGGGAAACATCGATGGGATGCAGCATACCCTATGGGAATAGTTATGCTGGAGGAAGTAGGGGAGACAAGAGATCTGGGGTTGATGGTTGATAGAAAACTGAAGTTTAGGGGACATATTGCAAAGGTGTGAAGGTAACACAGAGGATTGCTGCAATTATAAGGACACTGACCTACATAGATAAGAGGGTTATCATTCCGTTGTATAAGTCTCTGATCAGACTACACTTGGACTACTGTTCTCAGATTTGGTCTCCAGGATTTGAAGGGGATAAATTATCTGTGGAAAGGATACAAAGATGGATGACAAAGATGGTTTCAGGACTGTACAAGGATAGTTACGAGGATCGGCTGAGGGAATGTGGACTGCAGAGTTTGGTGGATAGAAGAATTAGAGATGATATGATTGAGACTTTTAAACTGTTGAGAGGTGGTTACAGGGTTGACACTGGGGAGTTCTTTCGTTTGGTTGAACAGCGGGAAGGAGCGATGACAAGGGGCCATTCCTGGAAGTTACGAAAGGAAACTGTGAGCAAGAGGGTGAGGAGTGGTTTCTTTGCGTGGAGGGTGGCTGAACCGTGGAATGCATTGCCTGATGGAGTGGTGAGAGTGAGATCAGTCAATGAGTTTAAGGAGTGGTATGATAGACTTTATGTTCTTAGGAAGGACCTCCCACGATGAGTCTTTCGACTCCATGGAGGCCTGATAATAATAATAATAATAATCTGAACAATGTAGACAAAACCACAAACACTTTTATCAACAAGGATGTTTTATTAACGCTAATATTTCGCCGATTTTCAAATCAGCATCGTCAGAGCACAACACACATGTAAACGCGACAGTGAGTGAAACAATATAATTGCAGAAAGACAAATAGGACTTTAGATCTTTTGTCTTTCTGCAATTATATTGTTTCACTCACTGTCGCGTTTACATGTGTGTTGTGCTCTGATGATGCTGATTTGAAAATCGGCGAAATATTAGCGTTAATAAAACATCCTTGTTGATAAAAGTGTTTGTGGTGTTGTTAATACCGTGAAAAAATAAGTAATGAATAACCAGCAACGCCTAAGCTTATCTGTTAGATTAATGTAGACAAAGATGTTAGAGTCGCATTGTCGGAGTTATGAAAATTGCACAATGGATTTTATCTAGTTCAGAGGACATTGACATAAAGAAATTGAGAGGCTATAGTAATACCGTTTAAGAACTTAATCATATTATCTTTAAACTAATAACTAATATGTGCAGACTAGTTTCATAGGTAATGAAGAGATTTGGGAAAGAATGCAAAAAAAAAAAAAAAAATTAACATCGGGTTTGCTCAATGTCAGGTATTAAATCATATTCGATGGAATGCCATCTGCAGATCTAGTAGATAAAATGAAGAACTGATATGATAATGACATATAAGTTAGTTAGATGTTTGTACCATGATAATGCCAGACATGGTTTTCATAGATTAGAAAGAGATAAGGCAGAATGAGACAATATTTGTGGAGTTGTAGGACAATATAAGCAAGGGAATGAGGATCAGAATTTTTGCAAGGTGGATGATACACGGTCTGAGAGTATAACAGGTGCTAAAAGGGTAAATAAGTTTTGATACTGAGTTTGGTACACAGTTCAATACTGAGGACCTCCCATGATATGCCTTTTGATATCATCGGAGGTCTGATTAATAATAATAATAATAAAAATAATAAACATACATGTTCTTTCTTCTTATTGTATATTGCTTTATCATTCTTTTAGGTAATTAAGCTGCTTCAAGACAGATGTGAAAATCAAAAAAATAGGCTTGATTCAATAAATAGTTTAAAACAAAATCATGAGAAGTTAGTGGAGTATGTTGATCAACAAAAACATGTGGTATTATATTTTAAATTGTCTTTATATTATGCTCATTTTTGTTTCAGTTTTATATTAAAAATAGTATGTTCCTATTATCAGTGGTGCACCCAGGGAGGGGGCCAAGGGACCCTGGTCACCCCATAAGAAAAAGTTAAAAAAAACACTAGAAAATTTTTCAAAATACTCTTCCTAATTAAAATTAATTTTTTATTTATGTTGTGTCATGTTTTCTATTTCTATACTTATGAATTAAGGATCATATAAGGTGAGAGAACCCTATAGCAGTATTTCTCAACCTATGGTCCGTGATGATGGGACAGGTGGTTCACAGGCTTATATTAACCAAATAAATCTATATATTTTAATTATCCAAACAAAACAAATTAAAATTGAATAAGTAAGTAAAAATTATTAAAATAAAATGAATACTTAAAAATTATTTTTTTTTTTTATAGCGGCAGAATGTTCATTCCATGAACATTCTGCCACTATTTTAATTTGTAGCGGCAGAATGATGAGTAATAAAAGAGGGATGAAGTGAAAAACAATATGGTTTTATTGCTTCCACCTTCCCTTGCTGTTTTGTCAGATTTGAAGTGAACATGTGTTATCCACATGATCACATTTCAGCCAGTTGCTTGTTGTTTATTGATTTTTATTGTTGATGGTTTTCCTCCTTCAACCAAGGTTCAGTATATCTTCAGAAGTGCTAAGTAGTACTTAGACAAAATGTGTTGTGAGTTAACTTCAGTATTTATATATTTTTTGGAAATCACACAAATAGGAAGCTGACAATTGAGTTGAAATGCTAACTCTCTTCAACCAAATTCCAATAATATGTGAAACTGCTATAACAGCATTAACTATATATATATATATATATATATATATATCTTAGTTTTAACACATTTATGAATTTTAGCACTTTCGGTTGAATCTTATTGCTGCTGAGCAAACTCACACAATCTAATTAATAACAATAGTTTTTAGTTAGATACTGTGTTTGCCAGTGCAACACATATGGTTTTGCTTGAGTCTATATATACAGCATACTTCCTGTATGAAGGGACATGTGATTTATTAATTAGTGTCGTTTTTATCCTAGTTGTCTCTAATTGCACTATTTGTTGAGAAATATATTACACAGACTGCTTATACCTTATTCACTGACATAATAAAAGTACTTGTTTTTCTTGCCTCTGCAATACAGTGGCTATCGGGGGAGGGCATGTTGTTTACCGTAGGAGCAAGTTACTATCGCCCTGCTCTGAACTTGTTTCAAATTTTTTTTTTTTTCCCATTTGCAAGGTATATGCGAAACTTTTTAATTTCTTTTTTCAAAAAGTAAAATAAGGGGTGAGAGTTATGTGCAAGTAAGTATGGTATTTCAATTATGAATAAGTACATTGGTATACCTTCTTTAAACTGAAAAATATCTCGGACGACAGTGATAATACAAAATGAGTTTGTAATGACAGTTTGTGTGTAGTTTCTGAAGAGAAAGAGGTCTGTAACGAATCCACAGAAACACAGAATTCCTATCAGTTGCAATGCGATTATATTAATACGTTTAACAAAAGGAAAGATTTGCTGACTTGCTGGACACTTGACCAGTGGATCGCATTCAAAGGTAAATGCAATTGGTTAGTTTGTAGGAACATTTTTCTGTTTTGTGACTTTTCTTCCTTTACGGTAATTATGCCTACATTGTTGTGTTATTATTCAACAATTGTTTACAGTCTTGAATGTGTATATAAAGTCAATATCAACAGTAGAATGATTACGAACATGTGATGAAAGTGACAGGGGGGTTTGGAGCTTCCCTGGATAGTATTCAAAAGGTAAATACAATTGGTTATTTTGTATAGGGTCCCGAAACTTATTAGTTTATAATTTAACCACTGGGAAAGGGTTTGTGTCCACCTCAAAACTCTGAAACAGAATTTGGAAACATTTTCCGAATAACTATTTATAAGAAATTTCTGTGATTTCACGATCCATTTCAGGTTTGCAGTCACGAGAACGACCTTTCGTTATAGAAAAAAGAACAGCTAATTGAGCTTTCAAGTGACAGTGGGCTTAAAATGCAATTCCATGATCGTGAGTTGACTCGATTCTGGATCCTGCCTTCAGTGAGAAGTGAATTTCCCGAATTATTTGAATAAGGCGAAAATCGTCATGCAGTTTTCTACAACCTATCTTTGCGAGAAACGATTTTCATCGCTCCTTCAAATAACAACAAAATGCAGAATCCGTCTTAGTGTGTGTGCCAATCTTTGACTGAAGTTGACCAATATTGAGCCAGATATCCAATAACTCTGCAAGGTCGAGAAGCTCATCCAACTCATTAAAAGCAAATAGTAACATAATCATCATCATTTTATTTATTTGTTTAATAAAAATTAAAACTTTGTTTTAATTTTTATCCACAAAATTTAATTTTTTATCTATATATATGGCCTGGTTGGCCGACTCTCCAGCCAAAAGGCTGCGAGTTCAAATCCCGCCATGGGCGTGGATGTTTGTGGTTGTCTGTGAAAATACTAGTGGTCGGCAGTAGACAGCGTTGGTGTAGATGATGATGATGATGATTGTAGTTGTGGTTGGTGAAGATGGAGAGTTGTAGAATAGGTGCCCTTCCTTGATATGTCTTTGGACCACCCGGAGGTGTAATGTAAGAATAATATCGACAAGCTTTATATGTTCATTGTGCTCATAGTTTGAATTTGCCACTTGGAAATGCTATATCTGTGACAAATAAGAAATTTCATTTTAATAAATTTAGTTTAATCCTTTATCTAAGTGTGAGCAAACAAAGTTTGCACCTGAAAGTATCTTCAGGACTGGGGTAAGGTGGTACAACACTGGGCAACTCATTGCAAAGGTGGAGCAAGCTAACATCACTCCTATCTAAGTATCTCCCATAACGCAAAACACATCTCCTTGCGGATATGCATAATGTTATGCATTAAGGGAAGGGCCACTTACCAGACTAGTTTCGACCTTTATTGAGGTCTCTTCAGTGGGAGCCAGGCCCAAGTGGAGATACCAGACAGAAGCATTAGCAAGGTCATCTCTACCTGTAGGAGTTGCCAAACCGTGTGCCACGTTTTTATTAAATTACTCTGGATTTAGAGAAAGAGGTTGAAAGTTTATTTTTCACTTGGTTAGATTATAATAAATTTAGTTTTAATCCTTTATCCAAGGGTGAGCAAACAAAGTTTGCTCCTGAAAGTATCTTCAGGAAAGGTGGTACAACACCGGGCAACTCGTTGCAAAGGTAGAGCAAGAAAACATTACTCCTATCTCAGTATCTCCCATAATGCAAAACACATCTCCTTGCAGATATGTATAATGTTATGCATTAAGGGAAGGGCCACTACCCAGAGTAGTTTCGACCTTTATTGAGGTCTCTTCAGTGGGAGCCAGTCCCTACTGAGATAGGAATTATGTTAGCTTGCTCCACCTTTGCAACGAGTTGCCCGGTGTTGTACCACCTTACCCCAGTCCTGAAGATACTTTCAGGCGCAAACTTTGTTTGCTCACACTTGGATAAAGGATTAAACTAAATTTATTATACTCTAACCAAATGAAAAATAAACTTTCAACATCTTTCTCTAAATCCAGAGTAATTTAATAAAAACATGGCACACGGTTTGGCAACTCCTATAGATAGAGATGACTTTGCTAATGCTTCTGTCTGGTATCTCCACTTGGGTCTGGCTCCCACTGAAGAGACCTCAATAAAGGTTGAAACTAGTCTGGGTAGTGACCCTTCCCTTAATGCATAACATTATACATATCCACAAGGAGATGTGTTTTGCATGACATTATGGGAGATACTTAGATAGGAGTGATGTTAGCGTGTGCCACCTTTGCAACGAGTTTCCCGGTGTTGTACCACCTTATCCCAGTCCTGAAGATACTTTCAGGCATATACTTTGTTTGCTCACACTTGGATAAAGGATTAAACTAAATTTATTATAGTCTAACCAAGTGAAAAATAAACTTTCAAGAAACTACATTGCCGTAATTGAAAAGGTACACTATTTCTTCAATACCCCTAAAAGACAGGACGTCCTTGTTTTTTATAATATTATAATATTAATATATTTTAAGATTTATAATATCTTTATTTAGCTTGCAAAAAATATTTGCGTGCACCTTACCGTTGTCTAAAATAATGCAAAAATCTGACAGTGACCTCTTAATTGCCCTAAATTTTGTTGATGATGTTGTGGCTCAATTAAATACTATTCGTGAAACACTAGATTCTTCATTTAAAGATATTTACAAAGAAGCATGTATAAAAGCCAATAATTTTAATATTGACATTAAAAAGCCAAGGACTTCATCAAAACAAACATTAAGGTCCAATGTTCCAGCCGATTCTGGTGAAGAGTATTTCAGGAGAACTATTTCATTCCATTTATTGACCAAATATTGACTCAACTTGATGAACGTTTCACTCAGCACCATACCATTTTGAAATATATTTTTTCTCTTCTACCACATTGAAAAGATGCTCCAACAGCAAGTGCAATGGAAGATTTTCATCAATTGTGTGAATTTTATGCCGGTGATTTGCCTTATACAAATCCATCAATTTTAAACACCGAATTCAAGTTGTGGTATAAGAAATTTGAAAAATCGTTTGCAATAGCTCCATGCAAAAATGTCGTTGATGCAGTTTCAAAGTGTGGCAAAATGATATAACCTAACTTCTATAACTTATTAAAAATATTTGCAATGCTTCCATTAACAACATGCGTCAGTGAAAGGTCATTTTCTAACTTAGGCCTTTTAAAAACCTATTTAAGCTCTACCATGAAACAATCACGATTGAACGGACTGACTTTGCTATATATATACATACACACAGAGAGAGAGAGAGATTAATGTAACCATGACTGAAATAATTCAAGAGCTTTGTAAAAAGAAAAGAAAACTAGATTTTATTCTTTAAATGAATTTTTATAATCACTTAATGAATTTTATTGAATGAATGAAATTTAACGAATTTTAGTTGAACGGATAAAAATATTTTTAATGCAAATTCATTGTATTCAAAATATTTTTATCTGTTCAACTCTCCCCTCCCCAAGATTAAATTCTGGGTGCGCCACTGCCTATTATTATTATTATTATTATTTTCTTGAGCATCTTCATGGAGTAAAAGATTAATTGTGGGAAGCCCATGCTAACCATTATTCATACAATACCTTTTCTACTTCTCCTTGAACTTATTCACCAACAAAAGCACTCACATCTGTCTCTGGCAACCCACTGCACCTTTCATCACCTTTCAAGCAATAAAATCTAGTCTTCGTACCCTAGCTAACCACATGTCCAGGTGTGACTTCATTCAAAAATTAAAAAAAAAAAATCCATTCAGAAAAAACAGCTTTAATAACTTATATGTTTCATTCTCATATCCGCTATCGTCTGCCTATCAACCTGCCTTTGTAGCCCAAAATGCTCGAATCTGTCCTCATAGAAGCATTCCACACACCTGTCAAAATCATTTGCCTCTGTTTCTCTCATATCCTCTCTTTTCCATATATGATCTAATGAACTAGATTTTGTAACCCAAATACCTTCAATCTATTCTCATAGAATCATTCCACAATCTTGGTCACTTGTCTCGAGATCTTCTCCACCTAATTCCAGAGGTTCAAGCAATTAGATCTACAAGTAATAGTCTGGATGTTGCCTTATTAAAGCCTTATAAAGAGGAATTATGACCTCCTTATCTCTTCCTGTCAGTGTGTTCTGCAACATCCAAGTAATCTGATGAAATTGTTTTTGGCCACCTTTGCAATATGCCATCTAAACTGCCACACTCAGATCTGATTCATGGCCTCATGAAGTCCTGCTGTCCAATTCCCTCCAAATGATACACAACTTGTGATGACTTCATTCCAAAGTGCATAACTTCACACTTTATTACATTATTACATTAAAACAATAATCATTATCCTTTGTCCATACTGCCAGTCAATTCAAGTCATCCTGCAGGATCTCTATATCATCTTCATTGAATATTACTCTTTTCAGTTTATCATTGGGAAATAACTGGATTTTTCACTTATTATCTATATGATTTCTTATATCATTAATGCACCAATTAAATAGCAGTGGCCCAAGTACAGCACATTGCACTACATCACTAGTTACCCACGTTCTCCTAGATTCAGTTCCCCTTTATGCTACACTGATGTCTGTCTATTAGCTACTGTCATATCTATATTGCAGATTCATTTCCTTTACTTTTCCTTCATTTTATTCAACGGGATACCTCACACAGCCCTGGGAAGTATTGTTGGATTCTGAATGAGGAGAATTGGAAATTATTAATACTTCATTCAGAGTCCAACATAATCAGCCATTCCCTAAGCCAAATTTGGTCCTCAGACTAATAATCTATTATTAATAATATGCTATTCATATGATTTCTTTCAATTTATATTTATTAATATTTATAAATATTAATAAATATAAATTGATATAAATTAATATAAATATTAATATTACTAAAACAGAGATAAAAACTGTAAAATATTCAATCTTATTATTGTTATTAGTAAAATGTTATGTATCCAAGTAATTCTTCAAAATAAGATTTGATTGGTTGTTGTGAGAAATTATGTTATTTTTAGCCAGTGTGTGCTTTAGCATGAGTTACTGTACAGTATACAAGAAGCTAGTTTGGTATCAACAAAACCAAATAGAACCAGATTTTGGCAGGAAAGGAGAATAGGATATCATGAGTAGTACAAAAAAAAAAGTGGTGACACAGTAAGAAGGGGAGATATAACCTGGAGCTGAACGGAGTAGGGCCTGGGAATTGCTCTGTAATTTGACTTATCTTTCTTCCAGCTTTTATTCTTTTATGAATTCCTGTCGTCTTGCAGAAGAATAGCATTGAACGAAGGATAATAAGAATGAGCAAGAAATATCGAAAGTTAGGCAGTTACATGTAAGAAGATAAATTCTCCCGAGTTAACTAATCAGTTACTGAAACCCAGGATTCTATAATATTTGTGTGTTCTCAAAGTGAAAGTATTCAAGAACCAAGGAGAGTTTCCAGGATTCTCAATAATGAGTAAGCTATACTGTCTATACTGGTAAGGATATCTTTTCTATGCCCCATGTGAAATAGCGAAGCTTGTTTCTGGAGAACATGATTAGTTCATATTGCTGAAATTAACAGTTCAAGATTGAATGTGTGATATAAAGAAGCCGAGAGAACGCAATGTAAATTTGAGACTGAATTTTCTGAGAACTATTGTGTTAGATTGATAAACTTAAAGGTTTGTTTAATGAATGTCTGTTGACTTAAGCTTTGTGATTGTTCTGAATAGTTGAACTGAATCAATATTTGAAGTACATTGAACGATAGCTTTGTTCAGAGTGAAATTGTATTTGGAGTCTTGGATAATAAGAAGAGTAGAAATTCTATGCATAAATTCAAATTGTAAATGATATACTCAGCTGAGTGAATTACTAATGTCTTAAAGAGAACTTATTCATTCTTAAATTGTATTATCCCTACTAGAAATTCTTGTTTTAATGTAAATTTATGTGTTAAAGCATTAAATAATTTTTTTTGAGTTGAATCTTATGTTTGCCTGATTTCTTTCATCGCACTGCTCATTAAAATAGTTTGAATCTTAGCGGGAACCCTATATATATATAATAAGGAGAATTTCGGCCTGAATTAAGTTGATAACTATATGGTACTAACTGATGGTTGATTTCACAACGTTGCTTATGCAAATTAGCAACTTTGTGCTAATTTTAACTGCGCCATAGAGTGGCGCAGTTAAAAATAAATATTCTCTGTATTCGAACGTGAATTCAGTCAACAGCTAGAATATACATTGGAGTAGAACGTAGGATCCAACAGTATCCTGTTGAATGCCTTCATGAATTCGAGCAGTATCATTGTGTGTGTGTGTGGCCATTTCCTTTATTCAACTGAATTGTTGCTTTATTTTAAAAAAATGAGCAAATTACTAAGGCAAATCAATCCTTGACATAATAAATAACCAGGTTTTAATATATAGACATTTTTTATTAACATTAGTCAGCAGTATTATTATTATTATTATACAGGCCTCCATGGAGTCAAAAGACTCATCGTGGGAGGTCCTTCCTAAGAACGAAGTCTGTCAAGACTCATCGAAGGGAGGTTCCCCCTAAGAAACACAAAGTCTATCATACCACTCCTTAAACTCATTGACCGTTCTCGCCCTCACCAATCTATCAGGCAATGTATTCCACGGCTCAACCACCCTCCATGCAAAGAAACTGCTCCTCACCCTCTTGCTCACAGTTTCCTTTCGTAACTTCCAGAGATGGCCTCTTGTCATCACTCCTTCCCGCTGTTCAACCAAGTGAAAGAACTCCCCAGTGTCAACCCTGTAACCACCTCTCAACAGTTTAAAAGTCTCAATCATATCACCTCTCCTTCTTCTATCCGCCAAACTCTGCAGTCCACATTCCCTCAGCCGATTCTCATAACTATCCTTGTACAGTCCTGAGACCATCTTTGTCATCCGTCTTTGTATCTTTTCCACAGTTAATTTATCCCCTTCAAATCCTGGGGACCAAATCTGAGAACAATAATCCAAGTGTGGTCTGATCAGATACTTATACAACAGAATGATAACCCACTTATCTCTGCAGGTCAGTGTCCTTCTCATAATTGCAGCAATCCTCTGTGTTACCTTCACCACCTTTGCAATATGTCCCCTAAACTTCAGGTTTCTATCAACCATCAACCCCAGATCTCTTGTCTCCCCTACTTCCTCAAGCATAACTCCTCCCATAGAGTATGCTGCATCCCATCGATGTTTCCCAAACCTCAAGACCTTACATTTTGCTGCTTTAAAGTGACACCACCATTCATTTGCCCATCTATCTAGCTTATTCAAATCCTCTTGCAGGGCTACCACATCTGCACTATTACTAATAATCCTTCGCAGCTTCGCATCATCCGCAAACAACTGAATATCCCCTTGCAATCCACTGGCAATGTCATTAATATAAAGGTTAAGCAATATAGGTCCTAGTACTGAGTCCTGTGGGACCCCAATTGTAACCTTCTGTCTCCTTGAAACTGTTCCACCATACACATCTCTCTGATACCTATCAGACAACCAATCCTGAATCCAGTTGACCAATGTGACATCCAGACCCATGTGTTACAACTTAAATATCAGCTTATCATGTGGCACCCTGTCAAATGCCTTTGCTAAGTCTAAGAAAATTGCAGTATATGCCATTCACTCAACTAATGTTCTTGTAACTTTATTATAAAAGGCCAGCATATTGCTAAAACAAGAGCGCCCTTTCACAAATCCATGTTGACTCTCACAGATAACATTACCCTCATCTGCCCAATGTTGTATACGGCCCTCACTACTTTCTCCAAGATCTTAACAACTACTGATGACACACAGACTGGCCTATAATTAGATACTTCCAGTCTGTTACCACCCTTATGCAATGGCACTATCTTACCTTCCTTCCATTCCCTGGACACCTTTGCCGAAGCCAGACTTTCATTGAAAAGCCAGGTTAAAGGCACTGTCAGTTCCCTAGCATATTCTCTCAAAACTCGTGGTGAAATAAATACCATCCAGTCCCAAAGCTTTATTGACATCTAGAGTTCTCAGTATCTGAAACACACTCTCCTCCTGTACCTCTAAACCTTGAACCTGCCCTATCCCTCTAGCATTAAAACTGACTCCTCTAGGATGAAATACTCCAATAAAGCGGTCATTGCACAATTCTGCTATGTCCTCTGCATCAGCCACTCTATTCCCATTTTTATCCCACAATATCATTCTTCCACAGTCATTTCTCCTCCTACTGGTGACATAGCTAAAAAATACCCTAGGATTTTCTTTGGATCTTAGGGCCAATCTCATCTCATATTCCAGTTTCGCTTTCCTTACCACACTAGTCATTCTCCTGGCCTGTGTCTTATATTCTTCATGCATCCTCTCTACACCTGTCTCCTTATATCTCTTCCATAGCCTCTTTTTTTCACATGCAATTCCTGTTTAATATTGTTTGTCATTCACTTTACTCCAAATTGTGTCCTCTTCTTCACTCGTGGTATACAACTTACCATTGCTGATAACAAATATTCTTTCACAATTTCCCATGCACTAGTGATATTCCGGCCTTCCATTTCCTCCCTCCATGAAACTTCCCGAAGTTGACGTCTAAGACTATTATAATCACTTGCATTATAATTCGACATAAGTTCCCGTCTCTTTGATACTCCTGCATGTCTATTCATTTTCCAAGTCAAAACCATATGGTCACTCTCTCCAATTGGTTGGAGAGATGTCATCTCAGTTATTATCAACTCTTCTGATGCTATAACTAAATCTAAAACTCTTGAACCTCTTGTTCCCTCTGTTACATGTTGTCTAAGACATTTGTCCCTCAAGAATTCTAGAAATTCCATTCCCCTATTGCTACATGCATCTTCCTCTCTCCAATTTATACTACTGTAGTTCAAATCTCCAATAACAATCATTCTTCTTGCACTTGCCAAACTTAGCTGTCTAGACATCTCTTGGTCCCCATCCTCTGTGCTCCTGGGTCTGTAGCAACACCCCCACTAAATATCCTGTCTTGCCTACCTCTACCTCACACCATATGCTCTCAAAATCATTCCTGATACTCCTGGCATTAGTATAAAGCATATAAATGCCATTGTATCTATATACCCAGCATTATCCCTTCTAGACTCCACTGGGCTCAGTGTTACCTGACATTGTCTACCTTCTCCCAAGTATCCATTCCCACAAGAGGCCACCCCTGCTATCATCCTCCCTGGGACACAATGACTCATTCAGAACAGCAATCTCTCCAGATGCCTACGTCGTTCTTTATTCAAATGTAAACAGTCTCTCGCATACAATTCCTCTCTTTCCTCAAACGCGCTCCGAGCATCCACATATACCAGTCCTCTCTTGTCACACATTCTTGCTATTATGCCATTCAATATCACCGCTCTTCTGCTCAACTCATGATTATCATACCTAGGCAACACACACACTATTTTTCCTCTCTCTGTCTTCTTCCGTACAGTCTCAAGCAAAAACCTCATATCTCTCGCTGCCTGAGTTACATTACCACTCAAGTCATTCATTCCTACCATCACAATCATCTCATTCACCCTTTCACCTCTCTTAATTGCCATAGCCACCCTTTCTGTTGTTCCTCTTGGCAAACACTCTTCACGCATCCTATCTTGAGTCGCAATACGTTATACCTTTTACCATTCTCTCCTCTTCTTTCATTCCATATGTCTCTCTCATTCCTTCTCCTCTACTGCTATTCTCTCTTCTAGCATTCCCATACCTCTCTCTCCTACTGTTTCCATTCTCTCCTCTTCTAGCACTCCCATACAACTCGCTCATTCCCTCTCTCCTACTGTTTCAATTTTCTCCACTTCTAGCACTTCCATATCCCTCTCTCATTCTGTCTCGCCTACTGTTTCCATCCTCTCGTCTTCTAGCATTCCCATAGCTCTCTCTCATTCCATCTCTCCTACCGTTTCTATTCTCTCATCTGCTAGCATTCGCATACCTCTCTCTCATTCCCTCTCTTCTACTGTTTCCATTCTCTCCTCTTCTGGCACTTCCATATCTCTCTCTCATTCCATCTCTCCTACTGTTTCCATCCTCTCGTCTGCTAGCATTCCCATACCTCTCTCTTATTCCCTCTCTTCTACTGTTTCCATTCTCTCCTCTTCTAACACCCCATACCTCTGACTCATACTCCCTAAATTCTCTCTCTCTCCTACTCTGATTCTCCTTGCATTTATCTCTTCCATTCTCCTAATCTTATATTTCATACTTCTGCTCTCATTCACAAGACATTCCACCTCCTCTTTGAACTCATCTATCTCCCTCTGCAGGTCAGTCACTCTTAATCTAAATTCACTCTCCCAAACAAAACCATCTCCTAAACTTTCACAGTCACTCACACCTCCCACACTATCAACTATTATTTTCTCATTCATATATATCTTTTTTTCATTCTCTCCTATCACGCTAGTTGTCTTCCTACATTCATTCCCTGTTCCTGGTGCAACAAAGTCGGATATTGATATTTCTAATGCACTTATTTCCTCCAACTGCCTGCATTTTGCGCATATACGCTCTCCACTCTCTTTCACAAGCCACATATCTAATTCCTTCCCGAGACGCATACATGCCGCAAGTACTGCATGCCACAAAGTCCCTTATGATATTGCTAATAATTGAGTTCTTAAATGGCGGAGGACTTGGCGATACGCCACTTGCACTGCTGCTGAATCCGTCATCATTCCTTACTGCCGAGTAGCGTAATCGTTAATTATTCAATTAATAAATTCCTCTGTCTCTCCAGTATCTTCAGGAAGTATCTTCAGGAAGCAATTTAACATAAGTAAATAACAATAAAAAAGTCAAACATTTCCCAATAGTCATTAATTGAGGTGGTGTTTCAGTGGAAGGTTGTGTAAAGAAGGCTTTCAGTTCAGATAAGTTTTTTTTTTTTACTAATTAATTGTAACTAAGTGTGTTAAATTGGGGTAGAAGTTATACACTTATTTGTTTCCAAAGCTAAGTGTGCAAAGTTGAGTTTTAAGTTAAGTTCAAGTTTGTTTACAAAATCGATAAACTTAGTACACTGACACAACATTGTGGTAAAAGGCAAGTCATTGCTCTGGTCTATGCAAAAGACAAATAAGGCAGACAGCATAAGGTAGACAGAAACAATGACATTGAAAAACAAAGTGCAGTTAACAATAAGGTGACAAGGAGGATTGATGGGGAACGTGTGTGTGTGTGTGTGAGAGAGAGTGAGTGAATAAAATAGCAAGTATGAATAATAGAGGAAAAAAGATGCAACATTTGGAAATTGAGTTGGTGAAGATGAGAGTGAAATGAACGAAACAGGTAACGAAAGATCCACGTGTGACACTGTATAGCAATTCAGTTTTTAGATGTGTGGTAAACAAGAACATGTGCAAGGTTTGTTTTTCATGAGGTAATATGAATGGAGTAATTCAAGTGTTTAATAAGAGGAATAAGTGAGCGTAGGAGTTGGTAGTGGCACTAGTTATTATTATAATGCATGATGATATAATGGCCATGGGCCCCTTTTTATGGGAAAGTACGGCACCATTTCATTCCCACCAAATTTTATCTGGGCTCAGAACCTGCATAGCTGATGAATCAGGCTTATGGCTGTGTCTTAAGTATTCCTGACTGTAATCCGTATGTGTTCACAGGGTCATTTGGACAGATTGCTGCTGCTGCTGGAAGGGAGAATACTAAGTGCAGAGAACAAATCTGAGCAAGCAAGAAGTGATGTGAAAGAGCAGGAGGAAGGAGAGATTGAAATGGTACCTTATGAATGAAGAAGTGAGTGGCACAAGTGTAGAGAATGAAAGAACAAGTGTGCAAGATATACGGGGAAATGGGGAGACTCGGAGTGGACAGGGCAACACAAGGTGAGAATGGTGGATGCTCCAAGAGGATCTGAATAAGTGTGTAGAAAAAAAACAGAAAGCGATGACCTGGGATGTAGAGAAAGCAGTTGGATTTGAAGCGGGTTCTGGGACTAGTAAGAAGAAAAAGAAATGGAGTGCAGTTTGTTATGCAGGTTACATCTAATAAGTAGTATCAGTGAAACTTGTTATAGATCCAGGAATGAGTTATGTTTGTATATGAATGCCAGAAGTATCACAAATAAGGGAAATGAAACGTTTGCATTGATTGAGTTTGTTCACCCAAAAATAGTTGGCATGATAGAGACATGGGCTGATGAGGATGACATCCTAACAGGAATAGCATTGGAAGGCTCTGTTGTATTTTGTAAAGATGGAAAAGGTAAAAAGGGTGGTGGAGTGCTGTTGGTGATAGAAAAGCGTTATATGTCCATACAACATAGAGATATAAGGAGGAAATGGTGGTAATAGTTTTGAGGCAGTATGGTGTAATATCAAAGTGAATAGAATGAAATAACTTGTTGGATGTTGCTATAGACCTAGTAATGTGGAGGGTAATGACCACAAAATGTATAAGCAAATTAGCCAAGCAAATGGGAAAAGGGTAATCATTATGGGTGATTTAATTATGATGTTAATGTCGTGACGTTCTATTTTCATGTTATGTTCTAAATCCGCCATCTCGGTTCAAGTCACTCATCAATATAACAACTAATTGCAAATTGATCACCGATCCAAAAGTAGGGAAATTTATAATTATACTGCGCCACCCTATTTTTTAGATTAGTCTATATAAAATAGTAGGATCAATTCTTAATTAAGTTAACAGTCACCTCATTTATTTAGGCCGAATTATTTACTATTCCACTTGGGGTGCCTGCAAGATTCGAATATTTATGAACGGTGCAATAAAAAGGAATTCAGGCAAACACAATATTTAGATTAACAAAATAAAACATTTAATATATGATATATATAACAAATACAAGAATTCTGCTTTAAAATGAAACAATACAATCAACTTAATACATCTTGCTAAGTCACTCATGCCAATTCAATGTTCTAAACTTTCACATACAATTCACAGCTTCAAAATCACAAGCTTTCTTAACTCAAGTTAATAAAACGAAACTTCTTATTTAATCAGTCTCCACATAACTATCAGCTGTACTTAATGTTTAAATTCACAGGAAGCACTAATCAAGGTAGACAATATTCTAAGCAATCTTATTTCGGACTTTGAACTTCGAAGGTATGTTAATGTTAGAATAAACAAACAAGTATGACTACTCTTACCAGATACAATCTTCAATACATCAATTAATTGTGAGCACACTTATGAACTAACTTATTTACGTTAGCAGAACACATTAATAAAAATTCTCCAACAATTTAACTGAACTACTGTTAATTGCACTTCACTACTCAAAAAAAAAACACATCAATAAGGCACTGATATCTTTCCTTGTTTACTTTTCTCAAACTAGTTAATTTCAATATAATTCTTCTCAGGGCAACATAGAATTAAGATGTAATCCTAGACTAACTGGAACTAATCAGAATTTTCCATTGAATGTCCAGTTCTTTATTTATCCGGATATGGCATTAATTCTCCTTTACAACCCAGCTGACTTCACTTGCAGCTAAGTATATGATTCACTATGTTTTGGCTCACTTCTAAACACTATTCTCATGAGTTTCTGCCCTAGAGAATTTATAATTTTTTTTTTTACTTCCTTTGCTTGTATCCTACCTTCCTTCCCGCTCCGCAAAAACTTCCTCTCTTCTCTCTAATTAAAAATCTTCTATTTCTTTTCCTCTCCTTTCAGTCCGAAGGTCACACTCTATTCGACTCGTGCTTGTTTATTTCATGCGTCTCCATGACAACAAATGAACGCAAACATTTCGCTAATGTAATACAATGCTCTACTACTACATGAGTGATTACATAACGTTAAATTTTCACAAATAAGAATAAATAGAATATTTGAGCTACTTAATCAGCTTTTTCATTACGTATAGAATTAATTATAATAATACTTTTCGTTACATCATATATATATTTTAGTTATTATAAATTCTGCACATATTATTGCTTAACAAATTAATAGTAGGTTAAGTTTAGAATAAATATTTAAATAGTAATCCTAAATTAAGGAATAATAAATAATTTTTATACAAATCATGATTAATACATAATAAGCAATGTTAAATGTGAATGAAAAAAATAAATTACACAACATTGTTTCATTCACAATTTAACAGAGTAATCATTATGGGTGATTTAATTATGATGTTAATAATTGGTGGATTTTTATATAGATAAGGATATTCGTAGATATTATCATAATATTTAATCCTACCATAGAGATGATCTCTGTTTCTAACAATTATTTTTTCAATTCCGAGCATACCTATATGTTATTATATGCACAAGAGTTCACTCCAATTGGTGCAATGATCTTAACTCTTTCTTTCAGAATCCAAATAATCACTGACTCGAGACCAAATACAAAATAAACACTTTTAATAAAACAAAAACAATATATATACACTTCAAACAATATTATATAACTAACTACAAATTAATTTAATCCAAGGCTTTTTAAAAATTAACTTACACTTAAGACTAGACTAATCACTTTGTTTGCACAATCACAAAATGTTCATAGCCAGTTTCTTTCTCTTTCAAGGCCCTTTTCAGAAGATATATGACTCTATTCTTCATTTTTTACAGGATCCTTTCTCATCACTTATGTAGTACACATTAATTCTTCCGAACTTAATTCTGTCTCTTTTCTTCAGTGGAAATAATAATCAGATCCGGCGTCCTTAATACAGATGAAACTTTCTAATCAGAGTTTTCTTGAACATTCCTTTAGAACGTAAATAGCAAATTCTTCTTTTATTCACTAAATGCTTATTGACAGTCTTAACTCTTCCAATTAAAAAAAAAAACTTACAGTTCTACGATTCCCTTTTCGGAAACTACTATAAATCTTTCAATTAGTGTTTCCTCCAATATTCCGTTTAAAATGCATATAGCAATATTTTCTTTTATTTATCCACATACTTATTCCACATTAAAACTTAATAGTTCCACGATTCCTTTTTCGGAATATACTATTAATTTTCCTCTGACTGTCACATAAAAAACCTTAAGTTCCTCTGAACCTAAATATCTGCCGGCCTGTGTTCTAAATTCCTTCCGAATGCTCTCTTGTTTACAGCCATTACTCTGATACCGAACGCTTTCTTGTCAGCTGTCAATTACTCATCAAACTTCTCAGCGAGCATGTGCACTCCATGAAACTGGTAAGCAAGAAGTTAGGTATAAATAACCTTTGATAATTTTAAATTACAATAAAATTCTTTTAAATAATACAAATATCAAATCTGGTAAGTACATCAATTTTTTGACTTCTTTACATATCACTTTTGACAAAACAATTTCCATAACGGGCAAACATCGCAAACTAAAACTAATAAACATTTTAACATAAATAATTCGTAAAAATATTCAGAATTTTAATTATGATTATATTTACAATGGCAATATAGACTGGAAGTAAAGAAAATGAATTTCTTGAGTTTTTGAGGAACAACTACCTCAGGCAGAATATAACAGAGGACACATGAGGATTGAGGATCTTGGATTTGATCACCTTATTACAAAGTGCTATAATAAATGAGGTGTCAAATCTTTCTCCGGTTGGTGATAGTGATCATGAAGTGATTACCTGGGTAGTTGCCAAAAATGAGAACTTCTATGAGGAAAGGGTAAATGTGGAACTGCAAGGCTAGTGATTATGGAAAGCTCAGGAGATAGCTTGGAGTTGTTGCATAGAATTAAGACTTAGGTGGAAAGGAGATCAGTGCGGTTTGCATGATATTCAAGAACTGTCTAGCAGAAGTAATGTCTAAATATATTCCAAGGATCAGTAGATTAAATAAGGTAGGTGTGAAAAGGATGAATGAAGAGATTAAGCATGCTGTACAGAGAAAGAAGGCGTTGAAAGTTTATTTTTCACTTGGTTATAGTATAATAAATTTAGTTTAATCCTTTATTAAGTGTGAGCAAACAAAGTTTGTGTCTGAAAGTATCTTCAGGACTGGGGTAAAGTGGTACAACACCAGGACACTCCTTGCAAAGGTGGAGCAAGCTACCAACACTCCTATCTCAGTATCTCCCATAATGCAAACCACATCTCCTTGCAGATATGTATAATGTTATGCATTAAGGGAAGGGCCACAACCCAGACTAGTTTCGACCTTTATTGAGGTCTCTTCAGTGGGAGCCAGGCCCAAGTGGAAATACCAGGCAGAAGCATTAGCAGGTCATCTCTACCTATAAGAGTTGCCAAATGGTGTGCCACCCTTTTTTTTATAAATTACTCTGGATTTAGAGAAAGATGTTGAAAGTTTATTTTTCACTTGGTTAGAGTATAATAAATTTAGTTTAATCCTTTATCCAAGTGTGAGCAAACAAAGTTTGCGCCTGAAAGTATCTTCAGGACTCGGGTAAGGTGGTACAACACCAGGGCACTCCTTGCAATACTGAGATAGGATAGTTGGTAGCTTGCTCCACCTTTGCAAGGAGTGCTCTGGTGTTGTACCACCTTACCCCAGTCCTGAAGATACTTTCAGGAGCAAACTTTGTTTGCTCACACTTGGATAAAGGATTAAACTAAATTTATTAGAGAAAGAAGGCATTATCGAAGCAACATAAGCGGAGTGGTAACAATCAATTTCATGAGGAATACAAATAACATACAAGGAGGAAGACTTAGTTGGTAAGGTAAGCAAAAGTTCAGTATGAGTAGCAGTTAGCTAATGAAGCCAAAAAGAATCTTAGGGAGTTCTTTTGATATGTAGCCAGCAAAAAATAAGAATGATTATGGTAGGATTGAATTGATTAGATAAAATGATATAAGGACAATGGCTGCAGCGTATATGCAGAGATATTAAATGAACAGTTCATAAAGGTCTTTCCTTCTCGTGAATGTGACATCATGGAGAGTCTGAGAACATGGATGATGAGGAGGAGCTGTGAGTGAGTAATAAGTATTATTATTATTATTATTATTACGGGTATCTCCATGGAGTCAGTAGACTCATCTCGGGAGACCCAAACTAGCAAAACAATATCTGTCATATCTCTTCTTGAATTCATTTACAGATGAAGAGCTCACAACAAAGTCAGGCAATGAATTCCACTCATTTACCACCCTCCAGGCAAAAAACCTTGTTCTGACACCTTTGTTAACCACACTCTTCTTTAATTTCCAGAGATGACCTCTTGTTCTTCCATCACTATCACACAGCTGAAACATTTCCCCTGCATCAATCCTATAAAAACCTTTTAGTAATTTGAATGTTTCTATCATATCCCCTCTTCTTCGCCTATCAACCAATCTCTGCAATCCACAAGCTCTCAATCTATCAATGTAGGGAGCATTTTTTATATCACTCACCAACTTGGTCACTCTTCTCTGAACCCTCTCCACAGCCTCCTCATCTCCAAGGAATCCAGGTGACCAGACCTGAGCACAGTAATCCAAATGTGGAAGTATCAATGCTTTATAAAGGGGAATAATAACCTCTTTATCTCTGGATGTCAGTGTGTTCCTCAACAACCAAGTAATCCTATGTGCAATCTTGGACACCTTAGCAATGTGTCCTCTGAACTTCATCTCCTTATCTACCAATACCCCTAAGTCCCTAGCCTCATCAATCTCTTGGAGTACCTTTCCATCTATGTAGTACACAGCTGGTAATCTTTTAATCCCAAAATGCAAGACTTTACACTTTTCCACATTGAACTGACATCCATTTTCTTTTGCCCATTTTACCAGCTTATTTAAATCCTCCTGCAAACTTTCAACATCAGCTTGATTTTTTATTGCACTACACAACTTTGCATCATCAGCAAACAACTGAATATCTCCCTTTAAGCCGTTTCCTATATCATTTATATACAAATTAAACAACATTGGGAAATGAGCAAACTTGGATATACGGGGAAATAAGCAAACTTGATGTTAATAAGACTGTGAGAATTAATATATCACCAAGTATTTCAAAGGAATGTGCCAAGGAGTTTACATCTGCCTTCACAAATTTATTTAAAATGAGTCTTGCATTGGATCAAGTTTCAAAGGAGTGGAAAGAAATCAAGTTTGTACCATTCATAAAGGAGGTGACAGAAGTCAAGTATCAAATTATAGACAAATCTGTGTGTCAGATGTTGTAGTTAAAGTGTTGGAAATACTGGTGAGAATCAGGATCCAGAATTCGGTTTAAAACAGTGATATATCTTTAATCGACAACACAGATTTGCTAAACGGAGATCATGTTTTCGTAATCTACTTACTTATTACAATAAGGTGATAGCAGCATTGGATGTGACAGATGAACAGGCTGTAGTTTACTTAGACACTGCAGAGGCTTTTGATAAATTACTGCATGATAAGTTGATAGTCAAATTAGAGCATGTAGAGTTGGATATCAGATTAGTGCATTAGATTGGAGATTGGCTATCTGATAGGCATCAGCAAGTTGTGTATGGTGGAGCAATATGCCAGAAGATAAAAGTCACTAGTGGTGTTCCTCAAGGGTTTCTCTTAGAATAGTTGCTGATTAACTTGAATGTTAATGATATTGGCTAGGATTTGGATGGGATATTCCGTTATTTGCAGATGATGCGAAGTAGGGAGAACTATGAAGAGTAGAACAATTTTGTGGCCTTACAATAAGACTTGAATAGATTGAGTGAATGGGCATGGGAGTGGGAATACTAGTTCAATGTTGCAAAATGTAAGGTTTTAAAATGTGGGAAACAAAGATAGGATGTAGAATTTATGCTTGATGGGGATGTATTGTTGGAGGTGGAGGAAATAGATCGGTTTCTGGTTCCATTGTATAATGTTCTGATTAAGCCAAATATGTACTATTATGCACAGATTTGATTCACAGATTTTGAAAAATAGCCCAATTATTAAAATAGGTCAACATCAGAACAGCCTTTGAACCGTTGAACATCCTACAAAGTTTTCTGTGTTCTCTTAAAGAGTTCCATTTTAAACACATCCTGGAGTATACAAGATTCCATGTTCTTGTGGAAAGGTGTATATTGATCAAAATTATCAAAATAATCAAACTCCCTAAAAAGAACATGCAGGCAATGTTAAAAACAAAAGGGAAGAAGAAAGCAGACTCACTGCACACATCCTCAAGAAATATTATTATTATTAACATCCAAACTCCGTGGAGTCAGAAACTCTTCTTGGGAGGTACACACTATTGCAGACAGTGCTCATCCAACCAAGCCTTAAAATGATTCAATGTGACCACATTTACAACACGCTCAGACAATGCATTCGATTCACCAACCACTCTCCATGCAAAGAACCTGCTCCTCACACCCTCTTTATACAGTTTGCAATGATGGCCTCTTGTTCTGCCCTCCCCCCATTCTAAAAAAAATCTCTTTCATGTCAACCTGATAACCTCTGACTAGCTTATATGTCTCACTCATATCCCCCCCCCTTCCTCCTATTCACAAGGCTTTGCAATTTACATTCTCTCAATCTATCCTCTTACTCCACACTTCAAACACCGCTGACAAACTTTGTGAATGTTATCTGGACCCTTTCCAGCACATCCTCACCATGAATGCCTGGTGACCAGATTTGTGCACAATAATCCATATCAGACTTGATCAAGGCCTTATAGAATGGTATCATAACCTCTTTGTTTCTGCATGTCAGGGTCGTCCGCATCATTGCCATTATTCTATGTGATGTCTTCACAACTTGTGTGGTGTGGTGACTGAACTTCAGGTGCTTCTCCACCATCATTCCTAGATCTCTCATCTCCTCTACTTCTGTTAAAGTTTCCCCACCAAGTGTATACTTTGCATCCCATCGTTGCTTACTAAATTTCAAAACTTTACACTTAGCAATACTGAACTGACAGTTCCACTTACCTGCCCATCCACCACTCCATATGGGGCACCTGTTTGTGGTGGCGGGGACCTCCAGTGATGGTACTGGCCCTTTTCATCCTTTCTCTTTGCTTTGCTTTTCTTCCTGTATTCTTTGCTCTGCTTCTCGTAAGTCTTTTTCACTATCCTTTTTCCAGACCACCATCACTGGGATCCAACATCTTGCCACCTCCCAACAGTTTAAAAGTCTCAATCATATCACTTCTCATTCTTCTATCCACCAAACATTGCAGTCCACATTCCCTAAGCCGATCCTCATAATTATCATTGTACAGTCCTGAAACCATCTTTGTTATCTGCCTTTGTACCCTTTCCACAGTTGATTTATCCCCTTCAAATCGTGGGGACCAAATCTCAAAACTGTAGTCCAAGTGTGGTCTGATCAGGTTCTTATACAACGGAATGATAACTGTTTTATCTCTGCAGGTCAGTGTCCTTCTCATTATTGCAGCAATCCTCTGTGTTACCTTCACCACCTTTGCAATATGTCCCCTAAATTTCAGGTTTCTATCAATCATCAACCCCAGATCTCTTGTCTCCCCTACTTCCTCCAGTATAACTCCTCCGAGAGACTACACATTGTCCCATCGATATTTCTCAAACCTCAAGACCTTACATTTTGCTGCATTAACCCGACAACCCCCATTCATTTACCCATCTATCTAGTTTATTCAAATCCTCTTGCAGGGCTTCCGCATCTGCATTATTACTAATAATCCTTCCCAGTTTCGCATCATCCGCACACAACTGAATATCCTCTTGCAATCCACTGGCAATGTCATTGATATAAAGGTTAAACAATATAGGTCCCAGTACTGAGCCCTGTGGTACCCCACTTGTAACCCTCTGTTTCTTTGAAACTGCTCAACGTACACAACTCTCTGATACCTATTGGACAGCCAATCCTGAATCCAGTTGACCAATCTGACATCCAGACCCATGTGCTGCAACTTCAATATCAGCTTATCATGTGGCACCTTGTAAAATGACTTCACTAAGTATAAGAAAATGGCAGTATATGCCTTTCCCTCATCTAATGCTCTTGTAACTTTATCATAAAAAGCTAAACAAGAGTGCCCCTTCACAAATCCATGTTGAGTCTCACAGATAACATTACCCTCATCTGCTCAATGCTGTATACGGTCCTTTGCTACTTTCTCCAAGATCTTACTAACTACTGATGACACACAAGCTGACCTATAATTAGACACTTCCAGTCTGCTATCACCCTTATGCAATGGCAATATCTTACCTTCCTTCCATTCCATGGGAACCTATCCCGCAGCCAGTCTTTCATGGAAAAGCCAGGTCAAAGGCACTGTCATTTCCCTAGCATATTCTCTCAAAACTTGTGGTGAAATACCATCCAGTTCCACGGCTTTACTGACATCCAGAGTACTCAGTATTTGAAACACACTCTCCTCCTGTATCTCTAAACCTCGAACCTGCCCTATCCCTCTAGCATTAAAACTGACTCCTCCAGGATGAAATATTCCAATAAAGTGTTCATTGAACAATGCCACTATGTCCTCTGCATCAGTCACTCTATTCCCATTTTTATCCTACAATATCATTCTTTCACAGTTATTTCTCCTCCTACTTGCCACATATCTAAAAAATTCCCTAGGATTTTCTTTGGATGTTAGGGCCAATCTCCTCTCATATTCCAGTTTTGTCTTCTTATCATACTAGTCACTCTTCTGGCCTGTGTCTTATACTCTTCTTACTTTTTTTGAAAAGCCAGGTCAAAGGCACTGTCAGTTCCCTAGCACATTCTCTCAAAACTTGTGGTGAAATACCATCCTGTCCTACAGCTTTCTGACATCCAGAGTGTATTTCAAATACTCAGTATTTGAAATACACTCTCCTCCTGTACCTCTAAACCTTGAACTTGCCCTATACCTCTAGCATTAAAACTGATTCGTCTAGTATGAAATACTCCAATAAAGTGTTCAAACAGTACTCTAGAAAATCCAGGATCCTAAATCCATAATAACAACTCTAATACTGAAAAATAGGACATCACTGTTAAGGAAAAATAAAAATAAAAATAAAATGAAATAAGAAAGTTTATTCATATTGTAATTTATAAATATATATATATATATATATATATATTTTTTTTTTTTTTTTTTTTTATTAAAAAGAACAATTGTAATTACTGTTACTGGAAGGAAAACCATCTGTAAGCAAGAATGTTTATTCATCTAATCAAAAATTAAATTAGCTTGATTTTTTTTTTTTTTTTTTCACTAGAAAAAAACTTTTTTTTTCTTAACTTTTCTTTTTCATGTCAGTGAGTAGTATGTGATCAAATCATTGTTTCTCTAATTTACGGTTGGTTTGAAGTTTAATGCATCTTGTCTTGTATATTTATGTATGCTCCAGATGATGATGATTTTGATATGAAGATCGAAACGTCGGGATAATAAAAAGAGTTATTCTAACACAGTTGTAGAATCTATAATGTCAAAAATGAATCTCTTTAGTACCTTCACCACAACTCTAGATATACAGATTGGCCTATAATTTGAAGCAAGAGCCTTGTCGCCACCTTTATGCAGTGGAACAATTTTACCCTCCTTCCACTCCCTTGGAACCTGTGCTGTTGCATGATTCTTATTAAACAGGCATACCAGTGCCACTGCCAATTCCATGTAACATTCCCATAAGATGTGTAGTTATATGTCATCAAATCCTATTGCCTTATTGACATCAAGTTTATTTACATCCTCAAATACCACCTGCTCATTCACAATTAAGCCATCCTCTCCTACGTCTTCTACCATTAAGTTCCTCATGATTCCACCGTGATCAGGATGAAACACCCTATAAATTGATCACTGAATATTTCAACAATATCTTCTGCAGCAGTTATCACTCTACCATTTTCATCCATTAGCATGATCATTCTTCCTTCTACTTACTACATATCTAAAAAACTCTTTAGGGTTTTTTTCTTCACTTCATTTGCCAATTTCTGCTCATACTTCACTTTTGTTTTCTTTACTAACTGAGTCACTCTCCTGGATTGTTTTTTATATACTTCATGAATCTGATTGTTACCATCATTCATCTTGTACTTTTTCCTTAGTACCTTTTTCTTCCAGATTTCATGGTTAAGCTCCTCATCGATCCATTTTACACCTACCTTATTCAGTCTTTTGGGCTTTGGAATACATTCACACAATGATGCTGTTATGTATTTCTCTGTCAGTCTCATGCAGAATTTATTTCCATACTGCTGAACTCCCCATTCCATGCTATAGTTCCAAGCTATCTCCTAACTTGTCATAATGACCAGTCTTATAATTGCACATATATTCTTTGAGTCTGTATATGGCTGGCAATAACCAAGGTGATCACTTCATGATCACTGTCACCAACTGGAGGAAAGTGTGAAACCCCAATCACAATTACATCCTCTGACAATATGATCAGATCTACAACTCTTGATCCTTGCTTGCCTTTCTTTACATGCTGCCTGAGATAGTTATCTATCAAGAACTCAAGAAATTCATTTTTCTTATTCCCAAATGTTATTTCTTCATTCCAATCTATCCCACCATAATTAAAATCACCCATAATATCCAGATCACCCATAATCACCCAGATAGGAGGGGAAAGCGTGGTGGTGGGGTACTGCTTACGATAAGTGATGACCTATGTCCTCTAAGAGTGGAGAATTTGGAAGGAAGTGAGACAAATGATTTTGAGAGCGTATGGTGTGAGGTAGAGGTAGGCAAGACAGGATATTTAGTGGGGTGTTGCTACAGACCCAGGAGCACAGAGGATGAGGACCAGGAGATGTTTAGACAGCTAAGTTTGGCAAGTGCAAGAAGAATGATTGTTATGAGAGATTTTAACTTCAGTAGTATAAATTGGAGAGAGGAAGATGCATGTAGCAATAGGGGAATGGAATTTCTAGAATTCTTGAGGGACAGATGTCTTAGGCAACATGTAACAGAGGGAACAAGAGGTTCAAAAGTTTTGGATTTGGTTATAGCATCAGAAGAGTTGATAATAACTGAGTTGACGTCTCTCCCACCAGGTGGAGAGAGTGACCATATGGTGTTGACTTGGAAAATGAATAGACATGCAGGAGTATCAAAGAGACGGGAACTTATGTGGAATTATAAGGCAGGTGATTATAATAGTCTTAGACGTCAACTTCGGGAAATTTCATGGAGGGAGGAATTGGAAGGCCGGGATATCACTAGTGCATGGGAAATTGGGAAAGAATATTTGTTATCAGCAATGGTAAGTTGTATACCACGAGTGAAGAAGAGGATGCAAAGTGGATAAAGTGGATGACAAACAATATTAAACAGGAATTGCATGCGAAAAAGAGGCTATGGAAGTGATATAAGGAGACAGGTGAAGAGATGCATGAGGAATATAAGACACAGGCCAGAAGAGTGACTAGTGTGGTAAGGAAAGTGAAACTGGAATATGAGAGATTGGCTCTATGATCCAAAAAAAATCCTAGGGAATTTTTTAGCTATGTGGACAGTAGGAGGAGAAATGACTGTGGAAGAATGATATTGTGGGATAAAAATGGGAATAGAATGACTGATGGAGAGGACATAGTGGAATTGTGCAATGAACACTTTATTGGAGTATTTCATCCTAGAGGAGTCAGTTTTAAAGCTAGAGGGATAGGACTGGTTCGAGGTCTGGAGGTACAGGAGGAGAGTGTGTTTCAGATACTGAGTACTCTGTATGTCACTAAAGCTGTGGGACTGGATGGTATTTATTTCACCACGAGTTTTGAGAGAATGTGCTAGGGAATTGACAGTGCCTTTAACGTGGCTTTTCAATGAAAGTCTGGCTTTGACAAAGGTGCCCAGGGAATGGAAGGAAGGTAAGATAGTGCCATTGCATAAGGGTGGTAACAGACTGGAAGTGTCTAATTATAGGCCAGTCTGTGTGTCATCAGTAGTTGTTAAGATCTTGGAGAAAGTAGTGAGGGACCGTATACAGCATTGGGCAGATGAGGGTAATGTTATCTGTGAGAATCAACATGGATTTGTGAAAGGACGCTCTTGTTTTAGCAATATGCTAGCCTTTTATAATAAAGTTACAAGAACATTAGATGAGGGAAAGGCATATACTGCAATTTTCTTAGACTTGGCGAAGGCATTTGACAGGGTGCCACATGATAAGCTGATATTTAAGTTGCAGCACTCGGGTCTAGATCTCAGATTGGTCAACTGGATTCAGGATTGGCTGTCTGATAGGTATCAGAGAGTTGTGTATGGTGGAGCAGTTTCCAGGAGGCAGAGGGTTACAAGTGGGGTCCCACAGGGCTCAGTACTAGGACCTATATTGTTTAACCTTTATATCAATGACATAGCCAGTGGATTGCAGGGGGATATTCAGTTGTTTGCGGATGATGCGAAGCTGAGAAGGATTATTAGTAATAGTGCAGATTTGGTAGCCCTGCAAGAGGATTTAGATAAGGCCAGTAGGAGGAGAAATGACTGTCGAAGAATAACATTGTGGAAATAAACATGGGAATAGAGTGAGTGATTCAGAGGGCACAGTGGAGTTGTTCAATGAATGCTTTATTGGATATTTCATCCTGGAGAAATAGTTTTAATACTAGAGGGATAGAGCAGGTTCAAGGTTTAGAGCTGCAAGAGGGTTTGAATAAACTGGACAGATGGGCAAATGAATGGGGGTGTCTGTTTAATGCAGTAAAATGTAAGGTCTTGAGGTTTGGGAAACATCGATGGGATGCTTCATACTCTATGGGAGGAGTTATACTGGAGGAAGTAGGGGAGACGAGATCTGGGGTTGATGATTGATAGAAACCTGAAATTTAGGTGACATAATTCATTCCATTGTATAAGTCTCTGATCAGACTACACTCAGACTATTGTTCTCAGATTTGGTCCCCAGGATTTGAAGGGGATAAATTAACCATGGAAAGGATACAAAGACGGATGACAAAGATGGTTTCAGGACTGTACAAGCATGGTTATGAGGATCAGCTGAGGGAATGTGGACTGCAGAGTTTGGTGGATAGAAGAAGGAGAGATGATATGATTGAGACTTTTAAACTGTTGAGAGGTGGTTACAGGGTTGACACTGGGGAGTTCATTTGCTTGGTTGAACAGCGGGAAGGAGTGATGACAAGAGGCCATCCCTGGAAGTTACGAAAGGAAACTGTGAGCAAGAGGGTAAGGAGTGGTTTCTTTGTGTGGAGGGTGGTTGAGCCATGGAATGCACTGCCTGATGGAGTGTGGAGTGGTGGGAGCGAGAACGGTCGGTGAGTTTAAGGAGTGGTATGATAGACTTTGTGTTTCTCAGGGGGGGACCTCTCCTCAATGAGTCTTGACAGACTTTATGTCTTAGGAAGGACCTCCCTCGACAAGTCTTTTGACTCCTTGGAGGCCTGAATAATAATAATAATAATAATAATAATTACCCTTCCTTTGTTCACTAATCCAAGTTGTTTATCCATTTCTTCACCACCACCCTCCACATTCCCTGACCTATAGTAGCATCCAACTAAATATATGTTCCTATCAACTTCTACATAGCACACTGCCTCATAACCACTGCCACTATTTCCCTCTTTTATATCTATCTTAATTCACATGCTTTCATCACCAGCACCCCTTCTTTCCTTTTTGCCTTTTCTATCGTTGCAAAAAATACTGTATCATTCTATTTCTAATCCATTTATGATATCATCTTCATTCAACCATGTTTCACTTATTCCAATGCATTTTGGGGCAAATAAACTCAGTCACCAAAAACGTTTCGTTCCCTTTATTTTTGATACTTCTGGCATTTGTAAACAAACACAGCAATTTATGTTTAGGTCTCTAACCATCCTATCCAAGCAACTGGTCAGTTTTGATTTCCCCACCAGATCTGCCCTTGCCCAATCACCTTTATCACCACTTACCACATATGTCCACTCAGTCTCCACTTCTCCACCCACATCGCAATATACTCCATCTTCATTCACACATTTACTGCTACTTTCAACATTCACTCTCCCTATGCCATGTGTCCCTGTCCACCTTTCCCCCCTTATTTCCCTGTTCTTCTTGCATTCCCATTCTCTCTTCTTATCTCACACTACCATTGTTTCCACTGCCAAGCACTCCTGACTCTTCAATACCACTCTCCTGATGTTTCACTTCAACTCTTGATCAACACTTTCTCTGGTACAATCACTCCAATGTCATTTAATTTCAACCAGTCATGCCTGTATAATTCTATTCTTCTCTCAAACACATGCCATTCATCCACAAACTGTACTCCCTTCTCTTTACTCAGCACCGCTAGTATACCATTCATGATTTCAGTTCTCTGCCTAAACTCATCATTGTCGTATCTTGGCAACACACCGAGAGTCTTTCCCACTACGCTGTATTCTTACACTCTTCTCAATGATCTGATATTTGCACTTCCATGCTCCTTATGTCCACTTAAATCCGACCACCACTAGTTCTCTTGCTCGTTGTCTCCACAACCACCACTAGTTCTCTTGCTTGTTTTCTCCTCATGACCAATGTCTGAATTATCCTCTTCATTCTTCCTCCTGGATGGTAGGCTTTATGGATTCTCTCATTATCTATTTCTCTAACTATGGAATCTCCATACACTACTATCCTGGAATCACTCATCATGTATTTTACCCTTTTTTCTTTCATTCTATTCTTTTGCACACTTTCATTAGTCTTCACTAAACATCTCATACCACTCCACATATTCTTCATTTTATTTTTCATTTTCAATAACCGTTTCATCAAATCTTGCAGTCTAAAAATTTCACTCACTGTCACTCCTGTAGCCTCACAACCTCTCGTTCTGCTGCACTGTACTTCTCTTTCCTCATTCATTCTTTCTTTCACTCCCTTATCATTAACTTTTGCTTCTACATTCTTGCTTTCACTAACTTTCACTTTTACCTTCTTAAATTCACTTCTACATTTTTGCTCTCCCTTTCTCTTCTACATGATTGCTTTTTGCTAACTTTCTCGTCTGCATTCTTGCATTCTTTCACTCCCTCAGTTTCGCTAGCTTTCGTTTCCTTTCTGTCTCTTTCATTTATGCTGTCTTTTATCTTTTCAATCTGTTTTGCATTTATTGCCTCGTGATCTAATAATATATCACACTTCCTACAAATCCATACTTTCCCTCATCTCCCATCCATTCTCTCCACAAACACATCCCTTACATTCCATCATGCATATATATTACACTCACAACATCAAATCAATTTCGAAAAGTCAATTTCATTAATTTCACTTGATTTTCACAGCGCTCACAGTAAATTGGCTGGCATCCTGCATGCTTTACTTAGAAGAGAATTACTTCAGCAGATTGTTTGAGTCTTAGTCTTTCAAGGCCATTCTCTAAAAAGCACACTAAATTGAAACCAAGCATGATCCTTCATGACATTTGGAAATCATTAATTAATATGTATAACATTCAAGACCTCTCCTATGCCAGCAGTCACATACAGAGTTTACACAAGTATGTAGAGACTGCACATAATGTGCCTAATGATACACATGGTTAAAACATTCCAGTCATTTTCAGTTTGTAGCAATAACGGCTGTTGGGAAGCGTTTGATTTGTTTTGTTTTTTACTTATGTTAAATAGCTTCCTGAAGTAGGAAGCTATCAGAGAAATAAATCTAGTGTTGATAAAAATAAAAAAACATGTATGCATCCCAGCAGATGGATATGTGGTGGGTGAGAGAAGGGGGGAGTTCGTATATGCATAAAATGTAGGCAATGGGAGGAAATCAGTGAGTTAGATGTTATGATATCCAACCTCATTGCATCAGGAGCTGAAGATTTTTGAAAGACAAGTAGTGTGATAGGTGAGAATAGCGAGCAAAATATAAATGAAAAAATAAGAGTGGGGAGTGTGGAAGGCTTGAATGAATGTGAAGTTTTCGGAGATGGTCATGATTGGGAGGAGTAATGGTGAGGAAGAGTGGCTAACTTGCAGAGAGAGAGAGAGAGATGAGCTGAAAGAGATGGTGGAATGTCTCGGGAATGAGATGAGAAGTATGAAAAATGAGATTAGGCGAATGGAAGAGATGAATGTAAGGTGAATCAGAGTAGGAGTGAGCGAGAATTATGGAAATGATAGAAGAGGAGAGAATAGAAACAGTAGAAGAGAGGGAATGAGAGAGGTATGGTAATGATAGAAAAGGAGACAATGGAAACAGTCAAAGAAAGAATGAGAAGAATGTGATGGCGTTATTAGTCTACTACTGAGTCTATTAGAGAGCAAAAGGAAAGGGTGAAAGAAATGATTGTTGTGGCAGGTACGAATGATTTGAAAGGAGATAAAATGGAAATGATAGAAGACCTGAATGAATTGTTTGAGGTAGCAAAGGAAAAGAGTGAGAGAGTTAGAATGATTAGTCTTTTGCCACGGTATGACAGTCAAATGTTTAAAAGGAGGGCCATAATTGCGAATGACTTTATGCGTGGGTTATGTATGACGAGTGGTGTGGAATTTGTGCACGTGTGGAATGAGTTTGATGGGCGAAAGGATCTATATAAGATGGATGGCTTGCATTTGAATGGTTATGGTGAAAGAAGACTTGAGAAAGTGTTGTTGAATGTAGTGGATGTGCAAATTCAGGGAAACTAGATTCGTTAAGGGGGGAGGGAGTAGATATACAGTCCTTAGGGAGGCAGTCGAATGTAAGAATGAATATAATATGATAGAGCAAATAAGGACAACAAACCAGAGTGGGATAGTTAATATAAGGCATCAAGGTAGGGTTGGGGCTAATGGGGGTCTTAAATTCATGTACACTAATACTAGGAGTATTAGGAACAAGAAGGAAGAGTTTTTGGCCATGGTTGGCACTTCCAGACCACAGGTTATTGGTATTAGTGAAACATGGCTGACTGTAGATGATATAGCTAGTGGGATTGAATGTGATGGGTATAGTGTGTTCAGGAATGACAGAGAGAATAAAATGGGGGGAGGAGTATTATTGATGATAGCTGATGAGCTACAACCAAGGAGAATAGAAGTTGAATTGCAGGATAGAGAAAAGAGCACATTTGAGCCCATTTGGTGTGAGATTGTGGCTAGCAGAACTAAATATACAATTGGGTGCTGCTATAGACCAGGTGATGGAAAAGATGGTGGTGACAGTATGCACAAGCAAATAGAAGAAATGAGTGGAAGGAGGGTGATTATTATGGGAGATTTCAACTATGGTCGCATTGATTGGAGTGAGGAGTGGACACATGGGAGGAAGGAATTGGATTTTATGCGGTTATTAAGGGATAACTATCTGCGACAGCATGTAATGGAAAATACTAGGGGTCAGAGAGTGCTTGACCTAGTAATTACATCTGAGGATTTGGCTGTAACAAATATGGCCACATTGCCACCAATCGGTGAGAGTGATCATAGGATCTTGACTTGGGAGGTGGCTAAAGGTGTAGAATTTTCAATTAAGACAGGGTACATGTGGAATTATCGGGCTGGAAAGTATGACAAGCTTAGGAGTTTGATTGGCTCAGTGCCATGGCATGTACAACTGCAAGGACTAGAAGTTGATAGTGCATGGGAGGTGGTTAAGAAGTGCTTGCATGAAGCAATGGCTGACTGTATACCTAGAGTCCGAATAATAAATCAAGTAGGGGTTAAATGGATGAATAACACCATTAAGCTTGAGCTGCAAAAAAAGAAACAACTATGGAGGAAATTTAAGGAGAAAGGTGACCGGCAGGCACATGAACGGTATAAAGCGCAGGCCAGAAGGGTGACGAGTGTGGTAAGAAAAGCAAAAAAGGATTACGAAAGAACATTGGCAATGCGGGCTAAAGAGAATCCTAAACAGTTTTTTAGATATGTAGCAAGTAAAAGGAAAAATGTACATGGCAGAATGATTTTAAAGAATGCCGACGGTAGGGAGGTAACTGAATCAGTTAAGATAGCTGAGTTACTGAGTGAGCACTTTGCAAGAATATATCATCCAGGTGGTGACATTGCAGAAACGAATAAACCAGTAGATTATACGGGAATTGTGGTGAATGAAGTGGAGGTGAGTAGTCTATTGCATAACCTCAATGTCAATACATCTGTGGGGTTGGATGGTATACCAGCTCATGTAGTACGAGAAGCAGCTAATGAATTGTCAGTACCCTTGACCATTTTGTTTAATTTGAGTCTCGGGTCTGGGTTAGTCCCGAGCGGGTGGAAGGAGGGGAAAATAGTTCCACTGCATAAAGGTGGTTCCAAGACTGCTGTTGTAAATTACCGACCGATTAGCATATCAGGAATCATTGTCAAGGTCTTAGAGAAATTAGTCAAGAAAATAATACAGGATTGGATAGATGAAAATGGGATATTGTATGGGGGACAACATGGTTTTGTGAAGGGTAGATCATGCCTCAGTAACTTGCTCATGTTTTATAACACAGTGACAGCTGAACTGGATAGGGGTAATGGGCTTACAGTGATACTACTGGACCTTGCCAAGGCCTTTGACAGGATACCACATGGAACCCTAATCAGTAAACTGGAGCAGATGGGGATAGATATAGGGTTGGTAAGATGGATAGGAGGGTGGTTGAACGAGAGATACCAGAGAGTGGTTTATTCAGCAGTGGAGTCAAAAAGACGTCTTGTGACTAGTGGAGTGCCGCAGGGCTCTGTTCTTGGACCATTGCTTTTCAATTTGTTCATCAATGATATTGGAAAGGATTTGAGTGGAAGTGTTCACTTGATTGCTGATGATGCAAAGTTGGGTAGAGCAATTGCGAGTGCACAGGATGTCAAAATTTTACAGGATGATTTGGATAGTTTGGAGCTGGGCTAGGAAAAATGGATGTCAGTTTAATGTGGCAAAGTGTAAGGTTATGCACTTTGGGGTGAAAAGAATAGCAGCAGTATATCGCATAGGTGGAACCGTACTTCAGGAGATTGATGAGGCCAGGGATTTGGGAGTGCTGGTGGATAGGGAGTTGAAGTTTATGGGGCACATTGCAAAAGTAACTAAAACAGCTCTCCAAATCACTTGGCTTATGAAAAATACTTTAACATGCAGAGAGAAGCAAGTTGTTGTTCCTCTGTATCGAGCCTTGATAAGACCCCATCTGGACTTCTGTGCCCAGTTATGGGCACCAAGGTTTCTTCGTGATGGGAGGAAGTGGAGAGAGTCCAGAGACGAGCGATCAAGATGATAGCAGGTCTGTGGAATGAACCTTATGAGGATAGGTTGAGGATTTGTGGGTTGCAGAAATTGGACGATAGGCGAAGGAGGGGTGATATGATTGAGACATTCAAATAACTGAAGGGTTTTTATAAGATTGATCCAGAAGATATTTTTGAAAATATGACTGGTGGTGGTGGGAGGACTAGGGGCCATGCATGGAAGCTGGGCAAGAGTGTGGTTGGCGAGGGTGTTAGAGCTAGGTTTTTTACTTGGAGAGTGGTGAATGAGTGGAATAAGCTTCCAGAGTCTGTTGTGGGTGCTACGACCGTGAATGAGTTCAAGGCAAGATATGATAGATACTGTGTGAATGTTGAATAGTTGTTCCAGACATGATGTTAGGGCCTCCCTCGATGAGTCTGTCGACTCCTTGTAGTTTCCCGGAACAATAATAATAATAATAATAATAATAATAATACTGGAGTTCTGGAACCAGGGATAGAGTGATGCCAGGACAGCAGATAGGCAGGGGAACACATAGTGAAAGAGGTAGAGGAAAGAGATTGATGGATGCAGGTTAGCAATCAAGGAACAGAGTGGTAAGAACTGTGATGTATGGAGACTCGATGATCCGTGGTGTGCAATATAGGATGTCAGAGGAGTGTTTGCCTGGAGGAACAATACAGAGCGTGTGGCTATGGCAATTAAGCAGGGCAAAAGGGTGGATGAGATGATTGTGGTGGTATGCAGTAATGACTTGAGAGGCAATGTAAATCAGGTGGTAAGAGATCTGACATTCTTACTTGAGGTTGTACAAAAGAAAATGCAGAGAGGAGAGATTGTGTGTGTCTGTGTTGCCCAGGTATGATAGTGACGAGCTAGGCAGAAGAGCAGTAATAATGAATAGCATAATAGCCAGAATGTGTCAGAAGAGAGGATTGGAATATGTAATGCTCGGAGGACATTTCAGGACAGAAAGAAAATGTATGCAAGAGACTGCTTGCATTTGAATAGGAAGGATGTAGGGATCTGGAGAGATTACGGTTTTCTGAACAACTCGGTGTGTCAATGCAGGGAAACTAGAATTCTCCGGGTGGATGGTAGCAGGGGTGGCCTCTTGTGGGAATGATTGCTTGGGGGGGGGGGGAGGTCAACATCAGGTAACACTGAAGACCAGTGGGATCTGAAGGGGATAACGATAGGTATAGAAGCAGTGACATTTTTATACTTTATACTAATGCCAAGAAAATCCGGAATAAAGGAGATGAATTGGTGGTGCTGATAGCATTAGCCTAGCAAAAAATTATTTGAATCTCTGAGATGTGGTTGATGGAGGATGATATAATAACAGGAATAGAAGTAGCAGGATACGGCATTTTTTGGAAGGATATGAAGGGAAAACATGGTGGTGGAGTACTGCTTACAAGTGATGACTTATGTCTTCTAAGACTGGGGACTTTGGAAGGCAGTGAAACGAATGGTTTTGAAAGCATATGGTGTGAGATAGAGGTGTGCAAGACAGGATATTTAATGGGGTGTTGCTACAAGCCAAGGAATACAGAGGGTGGGGAGTAGGAGATGTTCAGGCAGCTCAGCGTGGCAAATGCAAAAAGAATGATTATTATGGAAGATTTTAACTATAGCAGTATAAGTTGGGAAGAGGAAAATGCATGTAGTAATAAGGGAATGTAATTTCTAGAATTCTAGAGGGACAGATGTCTTAGGCAACATGTAATAGAGGGAACAAGAGGTTCAAGAGTTTTGGATTTGGCCACAGCATCAGAAGAGCTGATAATAACTGAGATGACATCTTCACCCCCCCCCCCCCCAGTTAGAGAGAGTGACCATGTAGTTTTGACTTGGAAGATGAATAGACATGAGGGAGTATCAATGCAGGGAAATGATTCTGGAAAAGGGAACATATTATAAGGCGGGTGATTATAATAGTCTTAGATATGAACTTGGGGCAGTTCCATGGAGGAAGGAATTGAAAGGGCGAGATATCATTAGTGCTTAGGAAATTGTGAAAGAATATTTGTTTGCAGCAATAGTAAGCTGTATTTCACAAGTGAAGAGAACACAACTTGGTGTAAAGTGGATGACAAACAATATCAAACAGGAACTGCAGGTGAAAAAGAGATTGTGGAAGAGATATAAGGAGAGGGGTAGAGAGCAGATGCATGAAGAATATAAGATTCAGGCTAGGAGAGTGCCTAGTATGGTGAGGAAGGTAAAACTAGAATATGAGAAGAGATTGGCATTAAGATTCAAAGAAAATCGTAGAGAACTTTTTAGCTATGTGGCCAGTAGGAGGAGAAATGACTGTCGAAGAATGACATTGTGGAAATAAACATGGGAATAGAGTGAGTGATTCAGAGGGCACAGTGGAGTTGTTCAATGAATGCTTTATTGGATATTTCATCCTGGAGAAATAGTTTTAATACTAGAGGGATAGAGCAGGTTCAAGGTTTAGAGCTGCAAGAGGGTTTGAATAAACTGGACAGATGGGCAAATGAATGGGGATTCGGTTTAATGCAGCAAAATGTCAAGTCTTGAAGTTTGGGATACATCATTGGAAGGCTTCATACTCAATTGGAGGAGCTGTACTGGAGGAAGTAGAGGAGGCAAGACATCTCGGGCTGATGATTGGTAGAAAACTGAAATTCAGGGAGCATATTGCAAAGATGGTGAAGGTAACCCAGAGGATTGCTGCAATACCAAGAAGGACACTGACCTGCAGAAATAAAAGAGTTATCATTCCATTATATAAGACTCTTATCAGACCACACTTAGACTCATGTTCTCAAATTTGGTCCCCAGGATTTGAAGGGGATAAATTAACTGTTGAAAGGGTGTACGGAGATGGATAACAAAGATGGTTTTCGACTGTACAGTGTAAGTTATGAGGATTGGCTGAAGGAATGTGGACTGCATAGTTTGGTGGATAGAAGGAGAGGTTATATCATCAAGACTTTTAAACTGCTGAGAGGCAGTTATAGGGTTGACACATAGGAGTTCTTTCACTTGGTGGAACAGCAGGAAGGAGCGATGATGTCAAGGGGCCATACCTAGAAGTTATGAAAGGAAGCCGTAAGAAAGAGGTTTATGAGTGGTTTCTTTGTGTGGAGGACAGTTGAACCATGGAATGCATTGCCTTATAGAGTGATAAGAGCAAAAATAAAAAAATCCTTCCCAGAATCCAGAATGCTGCTTTCCATAGAGTATCACATTCCTCTTTACTCATTTCCGAAAAATATGCTCTCATTTCCTTAAAATATCATAAAAATATGCACAAATTTAAGTTTAGAGAAGATAACAGAAATTTTAAAAGTCCATTGATTATGTTACTTTTAAGATATATACACACTAATTAAAGACACGTACAGGGAATTTGAAATAGAAAGTGATCACCATTTGAACAGAATGAAATTGAATATCATATTGAAAAGAAAAATATGAAGAAAGTTTAAAGAGAATTAAACTTTGTTTGAGAAGTGAACTTTAGACTTCTCATACAAATATTATTGGTGGAAAAATTAAGGTTTGATCACTGTATACAAAATCCTGAATTTTTCCACCAATAATATTGTATGCTGAATTCTCAAGTTTACTTCTCAAACAAAGTTTAATTCTCTTTAAACTTTCTTACATATTTTTCTTTTCAATATGATATCCAATTTCAATTTCAATTGTAGAGTAAATGGCAAACTCTGAAGAAACCATTGATTGATTCATCCAAAGTGTCATGTGGTGAATTTATTTGCAAGGATAAAAAAAAAAATCAGAACTCCATAGAGGACTCAAGAAGTTAAAAAATAACATCATGGTCAAAAAGAAATCATGTGGAAAGTTTCCATCAAGTAAGTCAGCATGTGATCATTGATAATTATAATTATTATGTGAGACACAATAGAGTTAGACTCATTGAGAGAGACCCTAAACATTATGCCAAGCTCTATCCAACATTTGTGGAATATCTGTGGTACTTTGCTTTGACCTCATTCATAGTCATGTCACTCACAACAGACTCTGCAACCTTATTCTACTCTTCACCACTCTCCAAGCAAGAAATCTAGTCCTCACTCTGCTAACTACATTCTTGCTCAATTTCCAAGGATGGTCCCTAGTTCTCCCATCACCAGACTTGTTTGGAAAAATTTCCTCTGTATTAATCTTTGTAAAAATCCTTCAGTCATATCTCCCTTTTCTGCCTATCTCTTCCTGTCAATCAGTTTTTGTAACCCACAGATGTTCAACCTGTTCTCATGTGGTTCATTCCATAGACCTGCAACCATCTTGATCTCTCACCTCTGGATCCTCTTCACCTCTTCCTCATTCCCAAGAAACCTAGGTAACAGATCTGTGCACAGTAGTCAAGATAGGGTCTTACCAAAACATTACAAACTGGCCATTAGAACACACGCAATTAACAGACATAATAACTGCCTCATAGCCTGAGTAGTTTTGGCCATAAAATCCAAATAAACCAAGCCAAACTAAAGCTTTAAAAGGAGATGTAGTAACCTGCATGTCTCTTCCTGTCAGGGTGTTCTTCAGTAACCAAATAATCTGATGAGCTGTTTTTGGCCACTTTTGCAATATGCCTTCTAAACTTTTAACTCCCTATCCATTTACACCTCCAAATCCCTGGCTTCAGCGATTTCCTGGAGTGCAGTTCCATCGATGTAGTACAGAGCTGGTAATCTTTTCATCCCAAAATGCATAACCTTACACTTTAGCACATTAAACTGATATCCATTTTCCTTTGCCCATACTACCTGCAAGGCTATCTAAATCATCCTGCAAAATTTTTAAATCATCTTTATTAACAATTGCTCTACCCAGTTTGTATCATTGGCAAACAACTGAATAGTTTCTCTCAGATTCTTTCCTGTATCATTAATATACAAATTAAATAGCCTTATGGCACACCACTAGTCATAGGCCTTCTATTAGCCTCTACTCCTGAATAAACTATGACTGGTATCTCTCCTTCAGCTACCCTCTTCACCAACTTTATATCATTTCCCATATGCTGCAATTTGTTGATTAGAATTCCATGTGGTATCCTGTCAAAAGCCTTAGGACAGTCAGAAAAGTCTTGTGGTATATCCATTTCCCTTATCTAACTGTTGTAACAGCTTTATAAAATATGATCAAGTTACCAAACAACATTCCTTAGTAAACTCATGCTGTTTATATAAAGTATAGGTTCTCTATCAATCCATTTCTATATGCAATTTAATTTACACAGTCTGGTGGATAGGAGGAAGAGGGCTGATATGATAGAGACCTTTAAGGTAGTAAGTGGTGGTTATAGGATCAATACTGAAGAGGTTTTAGAGAAAATGGTGGTAGATCAGAAGAGAACCAGAGGTCATCCCTGGAATGTAAACTGTATAAGGAGGTTGTGAGCAGGGGACTGAGAAGCAGATTTCTCTCATGTTTTGACTGGAATACTTGCCTGTGAGGGTGATGTCTGCAGAGAATTTGATTGTGTTTAAGGCATGGATGAGCTGCATTCCAGAATTGCTGCTGCCATTCCAGAAGTTACTTATATGCTCTGCTACATGTGGCAGGAAATTGATTACAGATGGAACGTCTGCAGAATTACTGGAGGCAGTCATATCGAATAACTCTGTCTGTGTTTAAACTTCAAGTGCTACATTTGCACGGTAATAAAAATTGTTCATCTATTTACCTTCTATTGTCATTCAAAGTTGTATACCCTTTTGAAACGCCCTGCACGAGAGTGGTCTGAAAAGTTCTTGGCCTTGACCATAGATAGCAACACTGTCAGCAAGATTTTTTTTTCTAAGTTGGTACATCTGTTATAAGCATCCATGTGAAATTCCAAGTCATATTATTATTATTATTATTATTATTATTATTATTTCCCAAGACCTCATGGAGTCAAAGACTCATCTAGGAGGTCCTTTAATCACACACACATCTCATCATACTGTGTCTCAAACTCCTTGCAGACACCACACTCCCAGGCAAGGCATTCCAATCATTCACAACTCTGCACAAAAAAAACCTGCCTCTCACTTCCCTACTCACACCCTCTTTATACAGTTTCCAGGAATGACCTCCAGTTCTCCCTTGATCTCCCACTATTCTCTGTAGAACTTCTCCACCATTGATCTTATAATAACCCCTTACCAACTTGTAGGTATCTATCATATCTCCCCTCTTCCTTCTCTCCACCAGACTCTCCAAATTACAACTTCTCAATCTTTCCTCATGCTCAACTTTCCAGAGGTCAGAAACTACCTTAGTCAGTCGCCTTTGGACCCTTTCCAAAATCTCTTCATCCTTCGGAAAACCCGGTGACCAAATCTGGGCACAATAGTCCATGTGTGGCCTAATCAAAGCCTTATACAATGGAACAAGAATCTCCCTTCTTCTACACGTCATTGTCCTCTGCATCATTCCCAGAAGTCTTTGTGTTGTCTTCACAATTTTGGCGATGTGTCCCCTAAATTTTAGATCCTTATCCACTATCACCCCCAGATCTCTTATTTCCTCTACCTCCAACAATATATTCTCACCAAGCATAAATTCTGCATCCCATCTTTGTTTTCCAAATTTTAAAACCTTATATTTTGCAACATTGAATTCACATCCCCATTTGCTTGCCCAATCACTCAATTTATTCAAGTCTTCTTGCAAGGCCACGACATCTTTACTACTCTTTATGGTTCGTCTCAACTTTGCATCATCTGTAAACAACTGAATATCTCCATCCAAATCTTCACCAATATCATTAATATACAAGTTAAATAGTAATGGCCCTAAAACAGACCCCTGAGGCACTCCACTAGTGACTTTCCTTTTCCTGGATATCGCACCCCCATACACAACTTGTTGATACCTATCAGATAGCCAGTCTCCAAACCAATGCACTAATCTAATATCCAACCCCATCTGCTCTAATTTGATTGTCAACTTATCATGAGGTACTCTATCGAAAGCTTTTGCGAAATCCAAGTATATTACTGTGTATCCTTCTCCTCTGTCCAAGGAAGTAGTCACTTTATTGTAATAAGTAAGTAGATTACTAAAACATGACCTCCCTTTAGCAAATCCATGATGTCCATCAAAGATTATACCATTGTTGTCAACCCAACTCTGGATCCTAGTTCTCACGAGCTTCTCCAACAACTTAACCAAAACCCCTGACACACAGATAGGCCTATAGTTTGATGCTTGAGTTCGATCACCTCCTTTATGAAGTGGCACAATCTTGCCCTCCTTCCACTCTTTATGAACTTGACCAAGTGCAAGACTCATATTAATAAAAATATGTCAAGCAGGCATCAACTCTCTGGCACATTCCTTCAGAATACGTGGTGATATATTATCAAGTCCCACAGCCTTATTTACATCTAGTTTACTCAACTCCCAAAACACCTCTTGCTCACTTACAGTCAGTCTCTCCTCCCCATCATCAACTGCTCTCAATCTCTCCATGAAGTCACATTCACAAGATTGAAAGATCTTTATGAACTGCTAATTAAGTATCTCCACCACACATTCTGCAACAGCTATCTTTATACCATTTCCTCCAATTAATGTCATCCCTCCATAATCATTCTTTCTTTTGCTGGCTACATATCGAAAGAACTCCATAGGATTCTTTTGGCTTCATTAGCTAACTGCTGTTCATACCTCTCTTTGGCTACTCTCACCAACCAAGTCACCCTCCATGCCTGGTCTTTGTAGATGTCATGAAATTGGTGGATGCTCACCTCCTTGTGGAGCATCCACCTTTCTCACACTGTGTACCCCTGTCCACCCTGAGCCTCCCCGTTTCCCTGCTCTTCTTGCATGCCCATTCTCTCATTTTCTGTACTCATACCACTCACTTCCCCATTCATTTCCACTTCTTCAATCTCTCCTGTCTTACTCTCCTACTCTTTCACATCACTCCCCTCTCGATCTGATTCATTCTCTCTATTCACTTCTCTACCTTTCAGCAGCAGTCTCTCCAAGTGACTCACACCATAACCACTCAAATGCAGTCCATTACTCCTATACGGCTTACTTCGTCCCTCAAACTCATTCCACACATTAATAAACTCCCATCTCCTCACTCATTTCAGCCATAATATTATTCATAATCCTTGCTCTCCACCTCATTTCACCACAATCATACCTAGGCAACACACTGACTACCCTTCCTGTCACACTATTCTCTTTTATCTTTCCAAGCAGCCTCCTGACATTCATTCTGACATGCTCTTTGTTCGCTCTCAAATCATTAGTACCAATTAATACAATTAACTCTTTTGCTCGCTCCTGCCTCATATTCAGTGCCTCTATCACTCTACTCATTTTACTGCCTGGAAAACATACCTTGTGCATTTTATCCTCTAGCACACCTTTAATAATGGAGTCGCCATACAACGCTACTCGCTCATCTTTCGTTAACTCTTTCATGCCATCATGAATTATTTTAATAGTTTTGACCCGAATTCTCTTAATTTTATTCCTCATTCATTTCATTTCTCTCTATCATTAAATCTTTCTAACTTTCTAACTCTTGACCCTCCTCTTCTCACTTTCCCTCTCATTCATCCTTCTTTGTTTCCGTACTTTTGGTCCAACATATGTCCAACTTTCACTATCATTCTTCTCATTTTCACTCTTATTTATCTTTCTTTGTTTCCGTACTTTCGGACTAACATGCATTCAACTTTTGCTATCATTCTTCTCACTTTTACTCTCATTCGTCTTTCTTTGTTTCAGTACTTTCAGTCCAACATGCATTCAACTTTTGCTATCATTCTTCTCACTTTTACTCTCATTCATCTTTCTTTGTTTCAGTACTTTCAGTCCAACATGCGTCCAACTTTTGCCATCATTCATTCTTTTTTCGCTATCATTTATTCTTTTGATTTTTTTCACTTGCGATTTCTGCGTCACGCCATTTCTACTTTCATTCGTTCTCTCAATTTCGTTTCTTTCTGCCACTCTTGCCTCACTTTTGTCCCTTTTAACATCCATTAAGAGCGGTTTCAAATCGCTCTTTTTCTTTTTTCCTGATTTTTTAACATTTTTTCGCCTCTCTTTCAAACGTGCACTCGCAACATGATCGTTACTAACTCTTTCTGTCATCAATTTCATATTTGCATTTATCAGTTCCTCATTCAGGTCACACTTCATACACACTCTTCTTGCATCCATGCTAAACATCCACAAATCATTTATGTAATCGAAGGAATAAAAAAACTGAATGTACTTGCCAGGTATCGAACCTGGGACCTTCCGCATGTTAAGCGGATGTGATAACCACTACACCACAAGTACGTAGTTGAATGGATCTGAAGTCTGGTAATATGGACAAGGTGGTAAGTGATAAAAATAAATAAATAAATAGTATATTGCTCTTTCTAGTAAGTACAGTGGTGCCGAGCCCAAGGTACTTGGGCTTGGCACTCCTGTACTCTCCACTGCTATGAAGAAGAAAGTTCAGCAAGTAAGGATAGATACACCCCTAACCCTGAATTACTCTAATAGCATTGGGGGGGGGGGGCAAGAAAAAAGAGAGAGAAAGAAGAGGTGGAGGGACTGGTCTATAGATAATATAACAGATGTATATTATGTGAAGTAAGGCTTGGTCCAGCATCAAGTACCTTGGTAGTCTACACCACAAGTCATTCTATCAAGCAGTTTGTGTTATACAGTTGTCTGAAGCAAAAGTGTCTTCTGTATCCCTTGAAATGGATAAAACTGAGTATTGTGCGGTTATAAAATTCTTTTGTAAAAGAAGGTTGAACGCCAAAAGAAATTCATTCAAAGTTCATAAAAGTTTGTGGGCACTCTTCTCTTTCATTTTTGACAATTACGAAATAAGTTGCCGAGTTTAAACGTGGCCATACGAGCCTTGAAGATGATGTCCAAAAAGTGTAACAACACCAGAAATCATTGATCAAGTGCACAATATGATATTGGATGAACGGCAAGTCAAAGTGCGTGAAATTGCTAAGACTATAGACATTAAGTTCAGAACCCTGTGGTCAGCTGCTTTTTCCTGGATTCAAATCATCCATATCATCATCAGCAGCAGCCAATTTCTGTCCACTGCCAGATGAAGCCCCCCCCCCCCCAAATCCTCCATTCATTCCTATCTTAAATCTTTCTATTTATTCATCATTTGAGGGTTTTTTTGTCTAATCCTTCCTTGCTTACCAGGTTTCGTGGAAGGACAGCCTACTTACGTAAATCAGATACCTGGGAAGATCCACTGCTATGAAGAAGAAAGTTCAGCAAGTAAGGATAGATACACCTCTAATCCTCGATTACTCTAATAGCATTGGGGGGGACAAGAAAAAAGAAAAAGAGAGAGAGAAAGAAGAGGTGGAGGGACCGGTCTATAGATAATATAACAGATGTATATTATGTGAAGTAAGGCTTGGTCCAGCATCAAGTACCTTGGGCTCGGTATCCCTGTACTTACTAGAAAGATCCATATACTATTTTTTTTTTTAATCACTTACCACCTTGTCCACCATATTATCCGACTTCAGATCCACCCCTCTATTTGCTGAAAAATATATATATAACAGACATCCATGTTTTATCTAATCAGATGCCTTCACAATTTCTTGCTGTATTACTGTGTAGTCATTTTCTATTTTTATTATTCCCATCCCATTTGTGTGTCTTCTCCTATCCAGGAGGTTGGCTATCATGATGTGACTCATGGTTGACTATGGGTGTAATGACATGTGGTGAGGACCTTATCTTTTTATTCTCTTGGCACCTGTTGTCCAGAGTTGATACTTAAATTATAACTTGTTCACATTCTCATAATACACTGACTTATATCTCATCTAATCCCATGGTTGTATTTGCATTAAGGTTCTGCAATATCCTAAGGATCTCTAATTCATCTACATCTCTTCATATGTCAGCTAATGTCACATATCTTGCACTGAAATATTTCCTGAATGATACACTTGAGAAATGATCATTCCATAACTCGGCTATTTTGTCTGCTTCTGTTATCTCCCTACCATCATCACATGTTAAAAGTATCCTTCCATAGTCATACTTTCTTTCTTTCTTTTACTTAACACAATGTTAAACTATTTTGATTTTCTTTTTCCTGCTTGGCTAGTCCCTTCTCATAATCTGTTTGCTTTTCTTTACTGTACTAAGTCAGCTTCTTGCTTGTACAGGGTGTCCCAAAATTCACGCAAGATTTAAATTTAGTGCCATTTGTGTGGTAAAGTGTTGCCAACGAGAAAAAAAAAAGACAGCGTGACAGCTGACAGTTCAGGGTTATTAAAAATGGAGCGCTACATGAAAGAGCAATGCATTTTCATTGTTGAGCAATATTTTAAAAATAATGAAGGTTTGGCAGCTACAGTTCGCAATTTTCGTACAAAATATGGTCTGAATAGTGATTTAACTTCATCAACTGTGAAAAGATTAATTAAAAAATTCAAGGAAACTGGATCTATTAGTGATATTATATACTCTGGCTGTCCTTCAACAAGTCGTTCAACAGAAAACATCTAAGCAGTTCGTGAGAGTGTTGCTGAGAGTCCAGGAACATCAATTCAGCACCGTGGTCTTGAATTAGGCATATCAAGAAGCTCTCTACAGTGTATTCTCACGAAAGATTTGCATCTTTATGCTTACAAAGTTCAATTGACTCAAGAACTGAAGCCTACTGACCACACACACACACAACAAAGAGAGTTCGTTGAATGGATTATGGAATAACAACAAGTGGATGCTTATTTTTCGAACAAAATCATCTTCAGCAATGAGGCTTAATTTCATCTTGATGGCTTCGTTAATCGACAAAATTGTCGCATTTGGGGTTCAGAAAATCCACAAGTGATTGTTGAGAAACAAATGCATCCACAACGTGTCACTGTTTGGTGCGGATTTTGGGCTGGAGGCATCATCGGTCCATTCTTCTTTGAAAATGCAGCTGGTAAGGCAATAACAGTTAACGGTGCTCGCTATCGCGACATGATAATCCAGTTTTTTGTGCCTAAATTGCAAGATATGGATGTGGACGACATGTGGTTTCAACAAGACTGTGCCACATGCCATACAGCCCGAGAAACCATTCAATTACTGCATGAGTCATTTCCTGGTCGTGTAATTTCCCATTTTGGTGATCAAAATTGGCCACCCAGGTCATGTGACTTAATGCTGTTGGACTTTTTTCTTTGGGGTTTTTTGAAGTCTAAGGTTTATGCCAGCAAGCCCACCACCACCCACGCCTTGAAGGAGGAAATTGAGCACTGTATCAACGAAATTCAGCCACATTTATGCAAAATGTGGTCATGGAAAATTTCGACAAAAGAGTGTGTATGTGCCAGCAAAGCCATGGAGGCCATTTACCCGATATGCTATTCCATGCATAACCGTATACTGTATACTTTATGAATCAATAAGAAATTACAATTTTTAATTAAAAACCTGTGTTTTCTATCAAAATTACTTCTTGCGTGAATTTTGGGACATCCTCTATTTTGTATAGCCCATGAACCATCTCTCTCCCCTTATATACCCTCCACTATATTTTCTCTTTTTTTTTTTTTTAGCTCCTGCTTAATGATACTGCATAGGCTAATTCCAACTGAATTTAACCTCCTGACCTTTTTTGTATACAGTCTGATATTGCTTTTTTCGGCATCTCTTGGCCATTTCTCCTGCATTGTTAACATCCTTCGACTGCAGATTCTTATGACATGGGACTATTTCCAACTGTCTCATTGGCTTGTCATAATCACTTACTTTGTAATTCTACATGTCATATACTTCTTTTTGACTAAAATTTCTGCTTGTCTGGGAATCTTCCAGACCAAGAGTGCATGAACACTCTCCCATCAGGAGCAATGTGGTTATTACTGTCATTCTCTGATGCTATCATTAGATCTAGCACTCTTGAACACATAGTTCCCTCCATTAGATGCTATCTCACGAATATCTCTTAGCAGCTGTATTAAATTTCTTTCCCTCCCCTCCTTGTGGCAGTTCTTCCTTCCAATCTATAGTTGAAATATTCTCCCTTCTCCATAATAATTACTCATCCTACCCTCATTTTGTTAATTTGCCAGTGCATGCCATTCAAATGTTTCCTTGTATCCTCCCTGGCCTAGTATCAACCAACTATTTATTTCATCCTTTTGGTCACTATTGTACACCAAATACCCTGAAATATATACTTCTTTGCATCTCTGTTCTTCTGTTGGACTTTAACACCTTTTGGTTCCATTTTTCTGCTGTCATTAGAAATCCTCCATGCTGTTCCCTCTGTCTTCTTGAAAGATACTCTGCATGCCACTATCTATCAAGTCTTACTAATATCTATAACTTTTGGGCAAAGTTGATCTAATCAATTCCAAAGACTCTTCCTCCTTATTTTGGATGCAGGAGTGTAGATAAACTACAGTATTTTCTTCAGCTTAAAACTTCCTTTACACCTTGTTTTGACTATTCACTCAATTTCAGAACATCAGGAGCTAATGCATTATTTGCTTATGCTATTACTCAACTGTTTCAAGGATACATTTTGGAAAATTATGGAGACAACTACCATGTTTGAGTAAAATTTTAGTTTAATATAAACCGAAATCAACACTCGACGTTTCAACCTTCATATCAAGGTGATCTTCTGGAGTATATACACTATATACAGAGAAACAAGCTGCACTACAATCTACATGGTTTGCTAAAGTTACTGACCAACCACTGTACAATGATCGTTATGAGGATCGGCTGAGGGAATCTGGACTGCAGAGTTTGGTGGATAGAAGGAGAGGTGATATGATTGAAACTTTTAAACTGTTGAGAGGTGGTTACAGGATTGACACTGGGGAGTTCTTTCGCTTGGTTGAACAGCAGGAAGGAGTGATGACAAGAGGCCATCCCTGGAAGTTACGAAAGGAAACTGTGAGCAAGAGGGTGAGGAGTGGTTTCTTTGCATGGAGGGTGGTTGAACCATGGAATGCATTGCCTGATGGAGTGGTGAGAGTGAGAACAGTTGATGAGTTCAAGGAGTGGTATGATAGACTTTGTGTTTCTTAGGAAGGACCTCTGACGATGAGTCTTTTGACTCCATGGAGGCCTGAATAACAATAATAATAATAATAATAATAATAATGACAACAATTATTGGCCTGACCTCTGGCATAAAAAAAAAAAAAACCTTTACTACATCAATGCTAGAGTCCTATTATTATTATTATTATTATTATTATTATTATTATTATTATTATTATCATCATCATCTATTAGTTACAAAATTACATTGGGCTGGAGAGCAACATGTTTATATATATATTAAAAACATGATTATACATATAAATTTCAATCAGTTGGTTTGGAATAGTTTCCAATACTAGCTGAAGGTTGCTTAAGTAATCTAGCTTAAGGTTAGCTAAAGTATGATACTAAGTATTAAGTAGGCTGAATATGTGCCATCCAGATTCTTGGAATTTTCATACCACCATTATTGTTGATGTTAGGGTGGTTAATCAGAATTTTGCAGGCTTCTTTAAATTTTCTTTCATACCAGGTTTTTGTATGGTGTAAAGAGCAGGTACTTTTCCAATCGATTTGGTGTATGGTGTTGAGAACGCGATCTGAGAGGCCTCCTCACCAAAATTGTTATATTTAATGTGTCTTTTGTGTTCTTTATTACTTGTAGGGATTGTACGTCGAGTTTCATCAATATAAGATAAGTTACAGGTGCAGTAGATGCAATAAACTCCAGGATGTGCTGATGGGAGGAGAGGATCCTTAGAGGAGTTGAATATGTTTTTTAATTTTGTAGGTGGTTTAAAGGTGACATTGAAATTATAATGGTGTAGGATCCTGTTCATTTTTTCTGATAACCCTTTAATGTATGGGGTGGCTATGGTTTTACTGTCTTTTATGGTTTTTCTTCATCAAAAAGGAATTTAGATTACAGAAAAAAACCATAGCCATCCCATCATTAAAGGGTTATCAGAAAAAATTAACAGGCTCCTACACCATTATAATCTCAATGGCACCTTTAAACCACCTACAAAATTAAAAACATATTCAATTCCTCTAAGGATCCTTTCCTCCCACTGACACATCCTAGAGTTTATTGCATCTACTGCACCTGTAGCTTACCTTATATTGGTGAAACTGGATGTACAATCCCTACAAGTAAAAAAGAACACAAAAGACACATTAAATATAACAATTTTGGTGAAGCAGGCCTCTTAGATCCCGCTCTTTTCACTATACAAAAACCTGGTATGAAAGAAAATTTAAAGAAGCCTGCAAAATTCTGATTAACCACCCTAACATCAACAATAATGGTGGCATGAAAATTCCAAGAATCTGGATGGCATATATTCAGCATACTAGCATCTAGAATACTTTAGGACTTTAAGCAACCTTCAGCTAGTATTGGAAACTATTCCATACCAGCTGATGAAATTTATATGTATAATCATGTTTTTAATATATGTATATATATATATTTATTTATATATATATATATATATATATATATATATATATATATATATATAAATCTTTACTACATCAATGCTAGAGTCCTATTATTATTATTATTATTATTATTATCTATTGGTTACAAAATTACATTGAGCTGAAGAGCAACCGGTTTATATATATATATCTATTGGTTACAAAATTACATTGAGCTGAAGAGCAACCTATTTATATATATATATATATATATATAAACAGGTTGCTCTTCAGCTCAATGTAATTTTGTAACCAATAGATAATAATAATAATAATAATAATAGGACTCTAGCATTGATGTAGTAAAGATTTTTTTTTTTCTACCAGAGGTCAGGCCAATAATTGTTGTAACGGTTGGTCTGTAACTTTAGCAAACCATGTACATTGTAGTGCAGCTTGTTTCTCTGTATATAGTGTATATGCACCAGAAGATGACCTTGATACGAAGGTCAAAACATCGAGTGTTGATTTTGGTTTATATTAAACTAAAGTTTTATTCAAATATGGTAGTTGTCTCCATAATTTTCCAAAATGTATTCTGATCACTGTGTAAGCCTAAAAGAAAGGTGTCTCAAGGATACTTGTACATACACACTTGCTTACACCTCTCCCCCTCCACGAAAAAAAGAAATAAATAATTTTTCTGATTCTATACTTCTGAACCCTCTCTCTCTCTCTCTCTGAAGAAAACTTTCTTAAGACACTTAATGCCCAATCTGCTCAAATGGTAACAAACCCTATGCCTTTTATAAATCCTTTGACCCATCAATCTCACCCCCAGATATCTACAAAGTCCACACCATTTCGTTTGTACAACATATGCATTGACCTATTTGCAATCAAATATTTAAAGAGAAATTATTATTATTATTCGTGACACCTCATCATGGGAGGACACCCGCCATACAACTCTCAGTCTCCTCTACTACCAATCATCTACATCAACGCCATCTACCACTCACCACAACAACTATTTTTTTTTTGTCTGTAAATTGCATGTGTTCTGAAGGGGCCGATTTGTGTGTATGCAAGATGAAAAACCCGAGTTTCCAGGAGAGAAAACCCTGCGACCTCCATATGAGATCAGCCAACTCACCTTCACTAATCGAAGGGTGCATACCGTCGTTCTTCCAATTGTGCTACAGAGGAGTTGCATTTGGCTGCATTGTAAAGATTAAATGCTGTAGACTTTGTTTCTACCTTCTTAAATATACAGCCAGAAATTTTTTAAATTTAAATTTAAATCAATTTTTTATGAGACAGTTGAAGTTCTTCATGTTTTATCATTTAATTCTAAATTTGATTTTTGATTTTGCTCATTTCTTTAGATATTGGATACTGACAGTAAAATTCAAGAACTATATGAACAAAAAATGGAAATATTGAAATTGATTGAGTTAACACAAAAAAATGCAAAAAAGCAGAATGATTTGAATGCACAATTGATGAGTATAATTAAAACATCAGAGGAAGTAATAAAGAAAGAGATATTGGTAAGTTTACTTTTTTGTATAGTAGGTATGATTAATAATTTATTTTTTTGATGGTCTGTAAGCTAGATTTCTAAAATGGGAATTTATGTACCTTAAAAAAAAAGCACCAGAAAGTGTATTCATAATGTGATCTTAGTTATAAAAACTTTTAATGATTGGCTTTAATCAAGTTCTCTTTCACTATTCCTTCCAATTTGAGCCATTGCCTATTACACATAAATTATATTCTTTAATTTTTATATGGTGTATGTAAGTTATTATGCGTGCGTTTCGGAACCAATATTCACTAATAATGTGAGTTAGTTGCAATTATGCATAAAGGTTATGTAAGCAGATTTCCAAAATAGTGTTTTATGTAGCATTTCTTAAATTCTTAAAATAAAAATTAAGAATTCCAAAAACAGTATTAAAAGTTCATCATGAAGTCAGAGTTGTGGAAGTTAGAATATTTGAAGCATATATCTGGCATATATAAGGGATACTAACCAACAAAATATATAATCACTTATTCCTATTAGGCCAAAGAGGGCAAAGGATGAAGTAGATGAACTAGCAGACATTCATCAACAAATGAGTTCATTGAACATAGCACGAGTAATTCTTATGGGAGACCTTCAACTTGGAAGACATGGATTGTAAGGAGGAAAGGATGCTATAATAGACTTACTGAGTTAAACAGCCTCATTGGGGGTCAAATGCTAGTTCCTTAGCACATTCTCATAACAAATTAGTTAATATTCCATCTAATCCCAAGGCCACATTTGCATTAAGATTCTGCAATAATCTAAGTTATTGCAGAATCTTAATGCAACCTCTATTTACACATCAGTTCCTGTCATCACACCTATCTCTGCAATAGCCCCTTGCAGAGCAATCACGCAATAATTTGAGTGACTGCTTTTGGAAAGGATTTGAGAAGTTAGCAAGCAAAAGAGTTGGTAGTACTAATAGGGACAAATGGCTTGACTGGGAACAAAGAACATGTAAGATTGGATATCAGAAGGTTGTTGAGATGGATAAAAGATAATAGCGCGATAGGAAAGGTAGTTAGTGTGTTGTCCAGGTATGACAGCGATGAAATAAGGCAGAGAGCAAAGATTGTTAATGATATATTAGTGGAAATATGTGAGGAGAAAAGATTGCAGTTTATTAATGTGTGGAATGGGTTTGAAGGACGAATTGAATTATATAAGAGTGATGGACTGCATTTTAATGGTTTTGGTATGAGTCACTTGGAGAAACTGCTGCTGGAAGGTAGAGAAATGAGTGCAGAGCATGAATCTGATCAAGTAAGAAGTGATTTGAAAGAGCGGGAGAGTATGAATGAAGAGGTGATTAGCATGAGTATAGAGAATGAGAAAACAAGTGTGCAAGACAAACAGGGAAATGGAAAGTCTCAGAGTAGACAGGGGAACACAGCATGAGAAAGGTCGATGCTCCAAGAGGATGTAAATGTGTGAGTAGACAAAAAGGGAAGGAGATGAGCTGGTATCAAGGGAAAACAGTTCATTTGAAGAGGGGTTTTAAGATGAATAAGGAGAAACAAAGTGTCTTGAGTTAAGCATAGAAAAGTCACATCCAATAAGTGGTATCAGTAGAACTTATCAGTAGCAGTACATCCAAGAATGAGCTGCTTTGTTTATATATAAATTCTAGAAGTCTAAGAAACAAGGCAAATGAAATGGTTCCATTAATTGAGTCTGTTCATCCAAGAATTGTTGGAATAAGTGACACATGGTTGGATGAGGATGACATTCTGACAGGAATAGAGAAGGAAGGCATGATGTGTTTCATGAAGATAGAAAGGGTAAAAAGGGAGGGGGAGGGCTATTGATGATAGCGAAAGAGTTATGTCCATACTAAGTAGAAATGCAAGAGGAAAATAGTGCCAGTGGTTTTGAGGTAGTATGGTGTGAGATAGAGGTGAATAGAATAAAATACTTATTCGGATGTTGTTATAGACCTGGTAATGTGGATGGTAGTGACCATGAAATGTATAAATTAATTAGCCAAGCAAATGTCTGTGTGGTTAGATGAGTGGCTATGCGCTTCGCAACTATATGCCTGGGAAAGGAGTGCCCTGGGTTAGATTCTCCTCACTGACGTGAGGAGCTTAAGGATCTTTCTCAGGCATAGCCAAGTTAGCCGGTCTCGGGCATGGACAGCAGGGTTTTTCACTATAATTTATCTGGGATTTTTCTCTCTCACAAGCAGGCAAACTGGCCCCATGAACACACATGGATTACAGTCAAGAATACTTAAGACCCAACTATAGGCGTGATTTGTCAGGTATGCTGGTCCCCCAAGCCCGGATAAAATTTGGGGGTATTGAGATGGTGCCATACTTCCCCGTAAAAGGGGCCTCATGGCCGTTATATATCATACGCTATATATATATTTAGCCTAGCAAATAAGAAGGGAGTGATCATTATGGGCAAATTTAATTATGAAAATATATGCTGGAATGAAGAGATAGCAACTGAACGTAAAGAAAATGAGTTTCTTGAATTTTTGAGGGAGAACTACCTCAGGCAGTATATAACAGAGGGCACATGAGGATTGAGTATCTTGTATTTGATCATCTCATCAGAGAATGTAATTATAAATGAGGCGTCAAATCACCCTCCAGTTGATGAAAGTGACCATGAAGTGATTATCTGGGTAGTTACCAATAGTGTGAGGACCTCTGTGAGGAAAGGGTATATGTGGAACTACAAGGCTGGTGATTAAGAGGAACTCAGGAGACAGCTTGGAGGCATAGCATGGAATGAGGAGTTAGTTGGAAAAGAGATCAGTGCAGCTTGGGGGATATTCAAAAACTATCTAGTAGAAGCAATGTCTAAATGTGTTCCAATGGTCTGAAGGTAAGGTAAGATGTGAAATGGATGAATGAAGACATTAAGCATGTGAAAACGGCATTATGCAGGCAACTTAAGCGGAGTGGTAATAATCGATTCCATGAGAATTACAAAAAACAGGCAAAGCAGGTGACTTGGTTGGTAACGGAAGTAAAAGTTCAGTATGAGCAGCAGTCAGCTAATGAAGCCAAAATGAATCCTAGGGAGTTCTTTCGATATGTAGCAAGCAAAAAAAAAAAGAATGATTATGGAAAGATGACATTATTCGAGAAAATGATATCAGAACATCTTCTACAGAGGATATATTGGAAGTTTATTTTGCACTTGGTTAGACTATAATAAATTTAGTTTAATCCTTTATCCAAGTGTAGGCAAACAAAGTTTGCCCCTGAAAATATCTTCAGGACTGAGGCAAGGTGGTACATCTGTTGGCAACTCATAGCAAAGGTGGACCAAGCTCTCATCTCTCCTTGTCTTAGTATCTCCCATAATGCAAAGCACATCTCCTTGCAGACATGTATAATGCTATAATGTCCGCAAGTATAATGTATAGTGGCCCTTCCCGTAATGCATAACATTATACATGTCTGCAAAGAGATGTGCTTTGCATTTTGGGAAATACTAAGACAAGGAGAGAGATGAGAGCTTGGTCCACCTTTGCTACGAGTTGCCAACAGATGTACCACCTTGCCTCAGTCTTGAAGATATTTTCAGGGGCAAACTTTGTTTGCCTACACTTGGATAAAGGATTAAACTAAATTTATTATAGTCTAACCAAGTGCAAAATAAACTTCCAACATCTTTCTCCAAATCCAGACTGATTTAATGATAAGGTGGTACACCCCTGTGGCAACTCGTATAGGTAAATATGACCTCTCCATTGCTTCTGCCTCGGTGTCACCACTTCTGGGTCTTCTTCCCACTGATGAGACCTCGATGAAGGTCGAAACCGGTCTGGGTAGTGGCCCTTCCTTTAATGCATAGCATTATACATGTCCGCAAGGAGATGTGCTTTGCATTATGGGAGATACTAAGACAAGGAGAGATGAGAGCTTGGTCCACCTTTGCTATGAGTTGCCAACAGATGCCACCACCTTGCCTCAGTTCTGAAGATATTTTCAGGGGCAAACTTTGTTTGCCTACACTTTGATAAAGGATTAAACTAAATTTATTACAGAGGATATAGTTGAGATACTTAATGAGTAGTTCATAAAGGTCTTTCATTCTTGTGAATGTGATTGAGCACAGTTGATGAGGAGGAGAGATTGACTGTAAGTGAAGAAGAGGTATATGGGGAATTGAGCAAACTTGATGTTAATAAGGCTGTGGAACTTGATAACATATCACCAAGTATTTTGAAGGAATTGGCATCTGCCTTGACATATTTGTTTAATATGAGTCTTGCAGTGGGTCGAGTTCCAAAGGAGTGGAAGGAGGGCAAGATTGAGGCACTTCGTAAGGTAGGTGATAGAACTTAAGCATCAAATTATAGGCCTATCTGTGTGTCAAATGTTGTGGTTAAAGTGTTGGAGTGGCTAGTGAGAATTAGGATCCAAATTTGGGTTGACAACAATGGTATTATCTTTGATGGACAGCATGGATTTGCTAAAGAGAGGGCATGCTTTAGTAATCTACTTGCTTATTACAATAAGGTGATGGCATATCATATTTATACACAGTATCATATTTAGATTTTGCAAAGGCTTTTGATAAATTTTTGATAAAAATACTGCATGATAAATTTTTAGTCAAACTGGAGTGGATAGGATTGGAGATTGTCTATTTCTTAGGTATCAGCAATTGTGTATGAGGGATGAATATGTCCTTGAAGAGGAAAGTTACAAGTGGTATGCTTCAGGTTTGTCTGTTTAAGGGCTGTTGCTGTTTAACCTGTATGTTAATGATATTGGCTTTTATCTGGATGTGAATATTCAATTGTTTGCAGATGATGCAAAGTTGGGAAAACTATAAAGAGTAGAGCAGAGTTTGTGGCCTTACAGTAAGACTTGAATAGATTGAGTGAATGGGCATGGGAGCAGGGATGCCAGTTCAGTTTTGCAAAATGTAAAGTTTTAAAATTAGGGAAATTTACACTTGGTAGGGATATATTGTTGGAAGTGGAAGAAATAAGAGATCTTGGGGTGATGGTGGATAAAGATCTAAAATTAGAGGACACATTGCCAAAATTGTGAAGACAATACAACAAATTCTGGGAATGATGAAGAGGACACCGACTTGTAGAAGTAAGGAGATTCTTCTTCCATTGTATAAGGCTCTGATTAGGCTGCACATGAACTACTGTGCACAGATTTGGCCACCTCGTTTTCAAAAGGATGAAGAGATTTTGGAAAGTGTCCAGAATTGATTGACTAAAGTAGTTTCTGATCTCTAGAATGTCGAATATGAGGAAAGATTGAGAAGGTCTATTATATCACCCTGCTTTCTCCTATGCACTACAGAGTCTAGTGCATAGGAGAAAGCAGGGTGATATAATAGACCTCTAAGTTAGTAAGGAGTTGTTATAGGATCAATGTTGAAGAGGTTTTACAGAAAATGGTGGGAGATCAGGGGAGAACAAGAGGTCATCCCTAGAAGCAGGGCCGGCCATTTCAGTGGTGCGGTGGGTGCAATGCACCCGGGCCCCACGATCGAGTGGGCACAGTCAGTACACATTTGCGGAAACGTATTATATTTCGAATGTGTTTTTTTTTGTTTTCCTGTGCTAAAATCATTTGCTGGTAAGAGGTTTTACAATACGTTTATTTCGAATCCTTTAATTTTTACCTTTGAAAAATATTGTAGGGCCCCAAAAGGTTTCTTGCACCCAGGCCCCTTTATAGAGTAGGCTGGCCCTGTGTAGAAGGTATATAAAGAGGATGTAAAACAGTTAGTGAGAAGCAGGTTTTTTGCACATAGAGCTGTGAATGATTGGAATATCTTGCCTGAGAGTGTGGGATGTGCGGAGAATTCGAGTGTGTTTAAGGAGTTGTGTGATGAGCTGTGTGTATATATATGAAAAAAGGACCTACTTTAATGAGTCTCCGATCCCATGAGGTCTTAGGGTAATAATAATAATAATAATATCCTTTTTCCATGTTAATAGTAATAATAAATAAAGAAATACTATTTTCTCATCATATGTTTTTTCCACTATCATAATTCTTAAATTAATCCTGAATAGCCAATAAATAAATAAATAAATATACATTTATATCAATATCATCATCAACTGAGGTGTGCCTCTGTAGTGCAATTGGAAGAACAGCACAACATTGTGCTCTTCGATTGAAAAAGACCTGTATTTGATTCTTATCATGATGAGTGGAATCCTTATATGGGCTTTTTCAATTGAAGGTGAGTTACGGTAGCTTATCTTATACAGAGGTAGCAAAGTTTTTTCTCCCGGAAACTTGGATTTTTCATTCTTTATACAGAAAAATCGGCCTTCAGAACACATGCAATTTACAGACAAAAAAATACTGTTGTTGGTGATGAGGTGGTAGATGGCATTGATGGTAGTAGGAGTATCTTAGTAGTAGTGGAGTGGGCGAGATGTATTTGGCAAAGTAGAGGAGAGTGCCCTCCCACGATGAGTCCTTTGACTCCCTGGAGGTGTCACATAATAATAAATTTCTGATATGTATCCTCAGGGGGTGTACAAGATATTATGATAATACTGCATAAAAAGTTACACCATTATTAACTTTGGATCAGCAATTTTCCTCCAAATTAATCCATTATCTGTCAATACTTCACCATCGTCAGATCTTATATTTCTGTCTTCTAACATACTTTTTATTGTGGCAATCCACCTACATGTTGGTCTTCCTCTGGGTTTTTTTCCTGCCAAGCTGGCAAAGAAGACTTGTTTTGCCAATCTTTCCTCTCTCATTCTGTTTAAGTGACCATTACTGCCTGTGATTAGTGCTCTTAACACTTTGTCGAATGCTAACAAAGTCAAGTTCTTTCCTATCCTCATTTTTAATATGATACTGCCATTGCTACTATCTGTTCACCCCCCCCCCTCCAATCATTCTCGGAATTCTCATATTTGTGGTCTCCAGATAAAGTGTTTTATTTTTAACCCAGCTCTCAGGTCCTATAAATTTATTCAGCTGACTTCCTGCCATACTATCTTTGCTAATTCTCTTTTCTATTTCCACATTTAATTTTGCCAATTCTACTAAAAATTGTTCATAAATAGCTGAAATGCTTTATTTGTTTTATGGGTGCAAACTTCAGTATACATGCGATATTTTCAATGTTTCTGCTTGTTTTCATTGTCTTTGTCTTTGTATTGCTGATTTTCGTACCACATTTATTACAATAGTTATTAATTTATTTAGGGAATCTTTCAGACTTTTCTGCATAAAGTTACGAGCTGGCCTGAGTGGCCGTGTGGTTAGCATATCTGTTCTCCAGCCAAAAGGCTTCAGGTTCAAATCCTTCCATGAGCAGTAGATGCCTTTGGTGTAGATCAGTGCTTCCCAAACTTCTGGATGTCAGGGCCCCCTTTGCAAAATTAAAATATTTCACGGCTCCCCCTCGAAAAAAAATCATAATAGAGATATATTATTATAATATTTATTGTATTTATATTCAATACAAAACATACACAGCGATTATTGCAAAAATCAAATGATATATTACATTTTTTGCCTCTTACCGTTTGGTTCTGAAGACGATGCGGGCTGTTCTGGTAAAATATGAAATACTGTCCTTTTGAGTCTGTTTCTGCTTCTTCTGATTGTTCGCGGGATTTTTTTTAATTTTATATCAGCCACTTATCCATCTCAGGGTTAAATTTTTTAATGTGGAACAGATCAAATAATATCCCCACTTACTGATACTGGCACACCACAGACTGATAACATGAAATTAGGGAATATTACCTGAATAAGGTAATCCCCGGACCAGGAACATTTTTCTCTTTTGTGACTTTTCTCCCTTTATGGTAATTAAGCCTAACACGAAACAGACAGCAAAGGCAGGTTATTAAAACGTGCACATGATTGGTGCGGTATTAACAAAAGATCACGCAACTGAAAGATAAAAGCATAGCTGACAATTGAGTTGAAATGCTAACTCTCTTCAACCGAATTCCATATGTGAAACTGCCATAACATTCATTATATATATATATATTACTTAGTTTTAACACTTTTATGAATTTTAACACATTTGGTTGAATTTTATTGCTGCCTTGGGAAATCGAACTCGCACACATCTAATTAATAACAATAGTTTTTAGTTAGATACTGTGTTTGCCCATGCAACATATGGTTCTGTATGAGGGGACATGTGATTCATTAATTAGTGTGTTTTTATCCCAGTTGTGTCTAATTGCACTATTTGTTGAGAAATATATTACGCAGACTCCTCATACCTTATTCACTGGCATAATAAAAGTACTTGTTTCTATTGCCTCTGCAGTATAGTGGCTGTTAGAGAGGGATGTTGTTTACCATTGCAAGGGAGTTACTATCTCCCCACATGAATTTGTTTAAGCTTTTTTTCATGTGTGAAGTATATGCGAAACTTTTATTGGTGACAGAAAACTAGCTCGGATGACAGTGATAATATAAAACGAGTTTTGATATTTATATAAAGTCAATATCAACAGTCCCTGATTACGAACATGTGATGAAAGGGACAGGAAGATTTGGAGCTTCCCTGGAGAGCATTCGAAGTAAATACAATTAACCACTACTTTGAAATGAAACATACAAATAAGCAATATTTAATAATATTCATTAAGCACTGAAATACGAAGGAAGCAAAGTTTGTGAACCAAAACCAATGCGTGAATTTTTCCATTAAAATATAAAAAATAACAAAAAAGAAATAATAAATAATAAAAGTTAAATATGTTTCTTTTAAAATAAAAAAAATCTACTTAGTCTTAAAACATTTTAAATTTGTTTTCATTATTTCACGGTCCCCTCAACAAAACCTACGGCCCCCAAGGGGGGCCGCAGCCCACAGTTTGGGAAGCACTGGTGTAGATGATGCTGTTCACTGTAGTTGATGGATTGAGTGGTGAAGACGGAGAGTTATCTCCCTTGATGAGTCTTTAAACTTTTTGGAGTTGTCGCATAATAATAATAATAATAATAATAATAATGTAGATAATGTAGATAATGAATAAAATTGAAGATAATGTGTACCTATCATACACCCGACTTAATCTCAAACCATCCTCTTGTATCTCCCTCAATTCTAATAGCTGGCTCATAGTTCAAATAGAGACTATATAAATATAAATAAAAATAAATAAATATGGATGTGTGTGTGTGTGTGTGTGTGTGGGTGGGTGGGTGGGTTTTTCAGATGGAGCATTATTTTTTGGGAGTGAAATTTAGTTTGAAATTTAATAAACATTTTAATAATTACAAAGGTGACAGACTTATAAAAAAAATAAATAAATAATAATAATAAGCTAATGCCTTTTAAGGCATTAGCTTATTATTATTATTTATTTAAAGGGTTTAAAAGGCAAGGCCTTTTAAACCCTATATAGCTTTTGGAGACTGAGTGTGCAGTTCAGTCTCCACTGGTAGCCAATCACAGATAGCTGGACCATGTCTATTACTAATTATAGGTGCACCAATGAAGAGACAAGCAAACAAGTGCTGCCATCTCTTGGTACCTAACCCTAACAGGATATGTTACTGTCTGAAATAATGTGGGTTCTTACGGTCGATTTTCTTGAGTTTATTATTATTATTATCCAGGCCTCTGGAGTCAAAAGACTCATCATGAGAGGTCGTTTTTAGGAAATACAGAGTCTATCATACCACTCCTTGAACCCATTAACTGCCCCCACTCCAACCACTCTCTCAGGCAATGCATTCCAAGGTTCAACCACCATCCATGCAAAGAAACCACTCCTCACCCTCTTGCACACAGGAGCAATGACAAGGGGCCATCCCTGGAAGTTACGAAAGGAGGCCCCCCTTGTCGTCGCTCCTTCCCGCCGTTCCACCAAGTGAAAGAACTCTCCAATGTCTACCCTGTTACTGCCTCTCAACAGTTTAAAAGTCTCAATCATATCACCTCTCCTTCTATCCACCAAACTCTGCAGTCCACATTCCCTCATAACTCATAATTTACAGTCCTGAAACCATCTTTGTTATCTGCCTCTGTGGTCTTTCCACAGCCAATTTTTCCCCTTCAAATCCTGGGGACCAAATCTGAGAACAATAGTCTAAGTGTGGTCTTATCAGGGCCTTATACAACGGAATGATAACTTTTTTATCTCTGCAGGTCAGAGATAAAAAAGTTTCCTGGGATGAAAAACCCAAGTTTCCAGAACCCACTTGCCCATGCCAGAGATCGACTAACTGTGAGAACCAGTTGAAGAAAGGCTTAGAAAAAGATCCTCCAGTCAGCAACTAGACTTGAACTTATAAGTCTATCTTCATGCAGCCAAGCACAGAGGATGCAAGTATCACTTCCACTGAGCTACACAGGCCTGTGACAGACTTATAATTTAAAAAAAAAATCATGTTAAGAAGTCATTTCTCCTAGGTGATTTATGATGATGATCAACCTGGAATGATCAGAGTTCTAATAATTGGAGTTCTAAACTTTGCATAATAACTATTATCCACACTGCCTGTATTGCCTCCTAAATTCATTCACAGCTTCCTCAGGCAATTCATTCCATTCATTCCCACTCCTCAAGCAAATAAAGTCAGTGGCATATTTAGGTATTTCCCGTCCCTAGGCCCACAGAAAGTGCCACCCCTCACATTTAATGAACATGTTGATATACATGCATAACCTATTTATATCGTAAATTCATAATATAAATATATATATATATATATATATATATATATATATATATCAGAGGCGAATTCTCCATGCTTGCTGTGCAAGCTCGTTACTTGACAAAGAAGTAATATTTATTTGTTAATAAATGTATAAACATTCCAGTTAGGCTTTTATTTTTGTAAACAGAAGACTTCTTATACTTACGCGGCAATAATTGAGCTTTGTGTTGTGTATCGAAGCTTGCTCTTCTAGTCAAAGCTACCTTTTCTTGCTCGGTTGTGGGAGCTTCCAGGTCCTCACTGTAGCACTGTAATTTCATGCGTGTGCATAGCCATTTCTGCTCCCCTCACGTCGTCTCACTCTGTTGCTTAAACACAGGCCATATGCAGTCAAAGTAGCTTCAGCCAGCCTTTACAAGTGTGCGTGTTTCTTGGGAAAATTAAGTTACAACCAAATTTTTATGACGATGTTATTGACCAGTTCATAAAGAACAGTTGGGTAGAATTTGAATTCATGTAGGCCAGTTAAATTGAAAAAGATAGAATATCATTTGTAAAATAAATGTTGTATTTGTATCATTAAATGTACATAAATTTCTAAATATATAGTTTTAAATGGTCAGTAATTCATCATTCCGCTCACACTTGCTTTTGTTATCATGAATGATAACAAAAGCAAGTGTGAATTTCAAGACCAGCATTCGCCCGTGATATATACATATATATATATATCAGTGGCGTAACTAGGGGGGAGGGGGTGCGCCGGGGGCGGTCCGCCCTGGGCACTTTGAACTTTTGCATTTAAATCTAAAATGCATTCTGGAGAGCTCAGTTCCAAATATTGTAATACCACTGCAAATTTTTCTCACAAATGCTATAAGTGTTGCTAGTTGTGAGAGGAGGTTTTCTAAATAAAATTGATTAAGAATTACCTACATTACTATGAAATAGACTTTGTGAATGTCATCATACCAGAAAAGCAAGAAAAATAACATTTCAGAATATTGAAATTATAGTTTTACTTCAAAAATAAACATAGTGTTTTAATTTATTTTCCTATATGTCGTTTTGGTGGGGCAGAAAATCAGGGACTGCCCCAGGCAGCAAAAGCTGTAGCTACACCATTGATATATATATATATTATGACTCACCCAAAATATCCTAGAATATTCTACGTCTTGCTGCTCGCTCGGCGAAGGTATCTATCACGTCCTTGTAGTCCAGTGCCCTTGTAATATCGCTCTCAATTTGTAGAACTGCCAAGTTGCTAAGCCTTTCTTCTGTCATGGTTGTTCTATGGTGGTCCTTCAATCTTTTGATTGCGTTCAGCTGAGCATTTTGTTGCTATCTTACACAGAAAAATCATAACAGCAGTCTAGATTGGGATATATACACTGTAGGGCTTTCTGTCTAATTTTCTGTGAAAGTTGTACTAATGTATTTATTTCTAGGCCACTTGATTTCAGGTGCTCTCTGAAGTGCAGACATTCATTTATAAATTCAGGTTCAATATCAGTCGAAAAGTGTTCTTGAAGTTTTTTGCCCCTTTTATGACGTTCTTTTCATATATCACATGCATTGATGCGAGAAACGGGAACTCATTTGAGAGGTTTCATAACACTTTTCTTTGATTCATTTCAAATGAGAGAATGTGCAAAATTGTCATAAGTATCAGTTTTGAAACTGACTGATGGATTATACTCGTCTTCATTTTTGTTACTTTCATCTGTGCTGTCGTCTAAAAACTGGTGAGCTCTTTCTTCCTCTTTTTCTCTTCCTCATACAAGTCAACTCCGCTGTTTCTTGCCCTGTTCTTCATAGGATTCATAGAGTAATTCTAGTTCTTTGAAATATTCTTCGAGGGACCCATACAGTTCACACACACAGTTCCTATATTAATGTTTACACTTTGTAATTTCTTGCTTGTGGCATTCATTCTTGCAAGAATATCACCTCATAGGCAGGTCATGATCCCAACCTCCAGTGACTGAGGTTGCTGTAGAATCCCACTTGCTTCACATCGCATAACTTTCTTCTGGGTGGTGTCATTTTCAATTTCGGACAAAGTGGAAATTATTTCCTTCCATCCCTCAAGAAGAATCTAACAGGCATCATCATCACGAGCTGACCAATGAGTAGGTAAAGGACGTTTGATTACTTTTGCAGAAGTTTCATGCTTTCTTAGAGCACTCCACCAATGTGTTGAAGATGTGAAAAATATGTACAATTTCTGAAGGACATCAAAAAATGCAGAAGAGTACCAACAGGATTCAGCAGCACAAGTACCAATTAGAGACAGAGAATTTCTAGTGCACGGTGTGAATTCTGCCAATGGATTTATTTCAAGAATTCTTGCTTGCAGGTCCTATGTACTTGCCTGACATGTTATTAGCATTATCATATGCTTTCCCTCTGCAATTTGCTACATCAATTCCAAGCTCGTTTAGTGAAGTCAAAACTGCCTTTTGTAACTCTTCAGATTTGTGACTTACATTAGGAATAAAATGCAAGAAATGCTCCACAGGAGTTCCATGTTCTTTCACATATTGTACAATGAAGGAACAGCTGATCAACATGAGACAAGTCTGGTGTTGAGTCAACACTTATGGAATAGTACTTAGCTATTTTAATAAATTCCTCATATGTGGCAAAGGAAGGATAGAAAAAGAAACCTTTTCCTTTTTTCTCTCTTTTGGCAATGCGCTCAGCAAGAAAGGGGTCAAATTCACCAGTTAACTTTAGATACATCATTACATTTCCATTATGCACAGAACCGAAAATGTCATCCTTTCCCATCAAAGCAAGTCCTCTGCTGGCCAATGTTTTTACAACTGTTACTACTCGTTTAACACTCACTTCTAGTACTTAATTTCTTCTTCCAGTTGCCGAGTTATTTGTAAGTCAGTTCTCCCTGCAAGATTTGCTCTTTGTTTCAGCGCTATCAGACAGTTTATATGACTAGATGCTTTCTCATGATGACTCACTCGGGCCTCTGCATTTTTCCAGTCATTAAATCCACTGACAAAGTGACTATTGTCAGCTCCCCCTCCACCAAAAAGGTGACAAGTCACACAGAAGATCTTTCCAGTACTAGGCGAGTCATCGTCGTACAGTAGCATCCTCTAGCAAGAGGGTTGCAACAGATGAGCAGTTCTTCTCCATTTCTCTCTGTCTGTCGCTTCCATCATTCTTAAACCAGTCCATTCCACGATATCATTAAACCACTCTTCCCCTCAACTTTCCCTTGTAATATAGTTCTTGTCAGGTGTCCCGAAGACCTCTCAGAAGATGTCCTGCAAATCTGGTCTTTCTTTGCATAATATTCTTTAGCAATGTTCTTTCCATCGCAACTCGTCTTAAAACTTCTTGATTTGATATTCTTTCTGTATAGCTAATCTTTTCCATCTTTCTATAACACCGCATTTCCAATGCATTAATTCTTTCCATATCTCTCTTTCTGGGTGTCCATGACTCACTTCCATAACTGGCAATACTCCAAACTGTTGCTTTAACTATTCCAATTCTAACACCTATTTTAGTGTTCTTGTTTATTAAAATTCTCTTCATTTCCATAAATGCCAATTTAGCTTTGCCTATTCTATTTCTAATATCCAACTCTGAAGTTCCTTTCTCTGAGATCCAGCTACCTAAATATTGAAATCTTTCCGCTTCTTCTAAAATCTTTCCTCCACATCCTATTTTTACATTATCTCCTATTTTTCTACTCATTATCATTATCTTGGTCTTTTTTGTGTTAATTCTTAGTCCATACTCTTTACAAGAGTTTTCCATTCTTTGAACAATTTGTTGTAACCCATTTTCACTTTCTGCCATCACCACTAAATCATCCGCATATCTTAAGTTACTAATGATTCTTCCGTTTATTTTTATTCCTTCTTCTACATCCTGAAATGCCTCTCTAAGCATTTGTTCACTACAAGGTTAAACAATAATGGTGATAACTTGCATCCTTGTCTAACTCCTCTCTCTAATGGGAATTCTACTGTTTCCTCTCCATTTGCACATACTGACGCTATTGGTGACCAATATAATCTCTTTAAAATTTCCAAGTTATAAGAGTCAATATCAATATTTTCTAGAACGTCAAAAAGCCTTTCATGTTTCACTGTATCAAATGCCTTTTCAAAATCTAGAAATCCCCAAAACAACTTTCCACCATGGTTTAGTGTTTTCTTTCCAATAATTCTTAGACAAGTTATAGCCTCTCTAGTTCCTCTGTTTGGTTCTGAATCCAAACTGTTCCTCATTCATTTCTTTTTCTATTTATTCCTAATTCTCTCTAAAATTATTTGTACCAGAATTTTTGCTGTGAGTTATAAGACTTATCAGTCTAAAATTATTACAGTCTAAAACTCCTGTCTTTTTTGGAATGGGGATAAAAATTGATCTTCTAAACTCCTCTGGTAATTCTTGTCCTTAATAAATTCCATTAATAATTTGCCATAACGCTTCCATACCTTTTTCACCTATATTCCTTATAAGTTCTATCTGTATACCATCTATTCCAGGCGATTTTCTTTCTTTCATCTTTTGAATTGCTAGATTCAATTCCTCCCTCATGATGCACAGTCTCTGCCCACTATGTTCTTTCCTTTGATTTTCTCCTCTTTCCCTGTCTTCATAAAGTTTACTTACATATTCTTACCATCTCTGTAATATCTTCTCTTTTTTCTATCAGAATTTCACTTCTTTCATTCTTGATTGCTCCAGTCCTTTGCATCCTTCTCCTTCCTGTCATCATATTAATGTTTTTATAAACACCTTTTATGTCCTTTCTTTCTTCCTTTGCTGTTATATCTTTACTTATTTCATCTAACCACTCTTCCTTTTTCCTTCTTATCTCGCTCTGTCTCCCTACTCAAGTCTTTATACTGCTTTTTTTTCTCCTCTGTTTTACTATTAACTAGGAGAGTAAACAAGAAAATTTCTTATTATTTTTTTGATATTAATCAGATTTTGATATTAATCAGAATGAGTTTTGACTCAGTTGGGTCATTACTCACTATCACCTGTGCTGCCAAATTGTCAGGATTTGTTGTGGGCACGTCATTTGAAACAGATTCAATTTCCGTCTCCTCAACCACTTCTTGTTCTTTTTTCCAAATCACAATTACTATTAGCAGATACTAACACAAAAAAAACTGTCCAGTTTTCTTGTCTTTGACATTACTTCGTTAATTTTTTCACTTCTTGTTCTTTTCTCCTCTTCTTATATTCACTCCCACTAAGTCACTTTCTACTGTCACTCATGTTTTAAAATTTAAATAGTAATTTAAAACATGCAGGAAGTATCAGAATGATTTACGCAATTTATAACTTTCAAAAAGCAAAACAATAAAACAGTATTACCTCCATGCTGATGACAACATATGACAAGGGCACTGAAAACACTAAAAATAATTTCAGATTTAGCACGTCTTAACTGCCACAAAGATATCAGGATATTGAACTAAAGAGTTAAAGAAAGGGCAACAATTAACAATCTTAATTTGAATTCGAAATAATAAAGAATCAAAAGTTGTTACAGTTAGTAAGAATAATACCGACGCAAAATTAATTAGCATCAATCTCTCCAGACCACGATCCCTATTGCCTTTGTGTCAAGTTACCGACAACAATACAGTAGCTTTCCGTGCACGTGTCTCGGTCTGTATAGTTATGCAGAATCTGATTACGTGCCAATATGCTTGCAGACTAAACTTACAATGAGGAAAAGAAAAATATTTCTCTACTTGTGAGTAGATGCAACATATAAGGAACATGTTATAATTACAAAAATGAGAGCCTGGATATTTCTGCCAGCCCTCAAAATTTGCTGCTCTAGGCCCTAGCCTATACTGCCTATACCTGAATACCCCACTGAATATAGTCTCACTAGCATTTTCACAGACAATCACAAACAACCATGCCCACAGTGGGATTCAAGCCCTTAGCCTTTTGGCTGGAGAGCGGATATGCTAACCACTCGGCCAACCAAGCCAGCAAAAATTTACACCAACGGCACTCAGTGTTCCCAGGTGGCACACCAAGTGCCTTTGGACTCAATGCTGCTTAACTTCAGCGATCAGACGAGAACCAGTGTATTCAACGCAAGATGACCATTAATTCAGTTGACCGGCTATTCAGTTGTTTGTTGATGATGCAAAACTGTGGAGAGCAATAATTGATAAAGGTGATATAAATATCCTCCTGGATATTTATATCGCCAAAGGAAAGACAGAAAAGATGGAATGTGGAAATGTGGACTTTGCCCACAATGCCAATTTAAATAAAATGGCATTGTGGGCAAAGGATAATGATTATCAATTTAATGTTGCAAAATGTAAGGTTGAAAAGGCTTGAAAAGGTTGCATATGGTGTATCATATTGATGGTATTGGTTTGCAGAAAATTAATGATGCTAAGGACATGGGAATAATAATAATAATTATTATTATCATTGTTATGGGCAACTCCAAGGAGTCATTAGACTCATTGAGGGAGGCCCTAAACATCATGTTAACAACTATTCAGCTTCCACACAGTATCTACCATTCCTTGTCTTGAACCTACTCACAGGCATGGCACCCACAACAGACTCTGGCAACTTATTCCACTCGTTCACCCCTCTCCTTGCAAAAAACCTAGTTCTAACACCTATGCTAACCATACCCTTGCCCAGTTTCCATGGATGGCCCCCTAGTCCTCCCACCACAAGACCTGTTCTGAAAAATATTATTATTATTATTACGGGCAACTCCAGGGAGTCTTTAGACTCATCGAGGCAGGTCCCAAATCATATTCATCACAACTATTCGACACGCATACAGTATCTATCATACCTCGCCTTAAACTCATTCATTGTCATAGCATCCACCACAGACTCTGGCAGCCCATTCCACTCATTCACCACTCTAAAAGTAAAGAACCCAGCTCTAACACCCTTACTAACCACACTTTTGCCCAGTTTCCATGGATGTCCCCTAGTCCTCCAACAACCAACCCTGTTCTCAAAAATATCTTCTGAATTAATTTTATAGAACCCCTTCAATAATTTTAATGTCTCACTCATATCTCCCCTCCTCTGCCTATCAACCCACTTTTGCAACCCACAAATCCTCAACCTGTTTTCATAAGGTTCATTCCACAGACCTGCTATCATCTTGGTCACTCGCCTCTGGATCCTCTCAACCTCCTCCCCATCAAGTAGAAACCGAGGTGACCAAATCTGGCCACAGTAGTCGAGATGGGGTCTTATCAAGGCTCGATACAGAGAAACGATAACGTGCTTGTCTCCGCTCGTCAAAGTATTCTTCAGTAACCAAGTGATTTGATGAGCTGATTTAGTCACTTTTTCAATGTGCCTTCTACACTTCATCTCCCTATCCACCAACACCCCCAAATCCCTGGTTCGTCAATCTCATGGAGTACAGTTCCCCCAATGTGGTATACTGCTGCTAATCTTTTCACCCCAAAACATAACCTTACACTTTGCCACATTAAATTGACATCCATTCTCCTTAGCACATAAAGTTTACTATGGAAATGGAAGAAAATAACCAGTTATCTTTTTTAGACGTTCTCCTCATCCCATCACCTTCGAATACTCTTACAACTACAGTTTACAGGAAACCAACGTTAACAGGTCGTTATATTCTTAAAGAATCAGCCCATCATCCTTGTCAAAAAACAGGAATCATAAAATGTCTAACCAGAAGAGGTAAAACTATTGTTCTACTTCTAATTTTCTACAGAAAGAACTTTCTACTATCCAACAACACATGAAACTCAATGGCTTTTCCAAAAAGAGTACTCAACATCTCAATTCTTATAATCCACCACAAAACAACAAAGATTCAATATGTCGAGTTCCGATTCCATACATCTCCGGGATTTCAGAACCTATTGCAAGAATTCTGAAGAAATATGAGTTAACAGCTACGTATTCACCTATTAACAAATTATCTTCCCATTTTCCTTCTCTTAAAGAGACGCTCAACTATGTCTCTTCCTGGAGTTTATCAAATTCCTTGCAACTGTGATCTCTCCTATTTTGGACAAACTGGACATTCTCTTGAAAAAAGAATCCAAGAACATCAATCCTCCATTCATCACAACAAACCTGAGAAATCTGGATTGGTGCAGCACGGGATTGAAACTAACCACAACATCCTTTGGTCAAAAACTCGCCTCTTACATAGATCCCGTTATAAATTTGAACATTTATTCAAATAAAGCGTAGAGGCCTTACTCCACTGTCCTAACCTGAATCGGAATGACTGTATATCTATATCAAAAATCTGGGAAAGTCTAATCAGGATAACTCATTAATTCATATTAATTTTATGTTATTTAATATTATTAATTAATATCTTTATTTCAATCGTGTCTGCTTAAAAATATTCCCTTTAATACTTAATGATATAACATCACGTGGCTTGTTCTATTTTTAAATGATCTATTGTTAGTATTCCACCTTGTATATTTTTTTAAAACTGTTCTTGTAGTGCCACTGAAGATGGTCTGCTATTTCCAGACTGAAATATTTGGTTAATTAAATATCTTTCTTGTGTTTATGTGATTATATTATTCAGTCTTTATGTCACAAGTATCCTTAAAACATCAAACTACTCTCTTATATCTCTCCGTCAACCACTCTCCTATCCATCTCACCAACCTTATATCCATCCCCATATGCTGCAGTTTGCTGATTAGAATTCCATGTGGTATCCTGTCAAAGGCCTTAGCAAGGTCCAGCAGAATCACTGTAAACCCATTACCCTTATCCATTCTGCAGTCACTCTGTTATAAAATGTGAGCAAGTTACTGAGGCATGATCTACCCTTCACAAAACCATGTTGTCCCCATACAGTATCCAATTTTCATCTATCCAATCCTGTATTTTTCTGTTAACTAATTTCTCCAAGACGTTGACAACGATTCCTGATATGCTAATCAGTCGGTAATTTACAACAGCAGTCTTGGAACCTCCTTTATGCAGTGTAACTATTTTCCCTTCTTTCCAAGCCTTCAGGAGTAACCCAGACCTGAGACTCAAATTAAACAAAATGGTCACGGGCACTGACAATTCTTTTGCCGCTTCACGTAAGACCCGAGCTGGTATACGGTGGCAGCCGATTGGTTACCGTGGCTCCGAACTGCCTTTGACATGGCCTAATGCTTGTATTAACTTATATACAGTTCTTAGCAATTTTACATGGATTTCTTATCTTAAATAATTTACAAACACTCTCTGTTCAAGTTATGGGCTTCTCTAACATTACTTAATATTTACAAAACTGAATATATACATGTTCTAGGTCATTAACAGGCACATTTTCCATGTGGAGGCATAAGTATGTCCTTATCCGTCCTTTCTGACGTTACCTTATGTTGGGTCAGAAAAAGGATGACTCATCATTTTTTCCGCCACAACACTGTACACCAAATCCATTCAAATGTAAACCATCCATCTTATATAAATCCTTTTGCCCATCGAACTCACTCCACACATCCACAAATTCCACACCACTCATCCTGCATAATTCACGCATAAAGTCATTTGCAATTATGACCCTCCTTCTATACTCTTCACTGTCATACCGCAAAAACAGACTCACCATCCAAACAAATCATTTGTACCTGCTGCCACTATCAGTTCTTTCACCTGTTGCTTTTGCATTCTAATTGACTAGCATACATCCTTAACGTTTGCACCAGGTTGGTATGATTTTGTTAAACTCTCAACTAACACACCTCTTACTAAGGAATCTCCATTCTAAGGAATCAACACTTGCTCTTTCATTTTGTTTACACTCACTATCATCCTCTTATTTTTTCTATCATACTTTTGCCATTTATCAGTCGCTACCCACTAGGTAAACATTTTTGCCAATGCTCCAGCTACCGATTTGCCCTGTGTATCGCTCAGCGTAACCAAGCGATCTCACTCAAATTGTTATATTGTTTAACCTTTATAGCAATGACATTATCAGTGGATTGCAGGGCGATATTCAGTTGTTGCAGATTATGTGAAGCTGGGAAGGGTTATTAGTAATAGTGCAGATGTGGTAGTCCTGCAAGAGGATTTGAATAAGCTAGACAGATGGGCAATTGAATGGAGGCATCAGTTTAATGCAGCAGCAAAATATATGGTCTTAAGGTTTAGGACATCGATGGGACGCTGCATACTCTATTGGAGTAGCTATACCGGAGGAAGTAGGGGAGACAGGAGGTCTGGGATTGATGATTGATAGAAACCTGAAATTCAGGGGACATATTGTGAAGGTAGTGAAGGTAATACAGAGGATTGCTGCAATAATGAGAAGGACGCTGACCTGCAGAGATAAAAGAGTTATCATTCCGTTGAATAAGATTCTGATCAGACCACACTTAGATTATTGTCCTCAGATTTGGTCCCCAGGATTTAAAGGGGATAAATTAACTGTGGAAAGGGTACAAAAGTGGATAACAAAGATGGTTTCAGGACTGTACAATGTTAGTTATGAGGATTGACTGAGGGAATGTGGACTGCAGAGTTTGGTGGATAGAAGAAGGAGAGGTGATATGATTGAGACTTTTAAACTGTTGAGAGGTGGTTACAGAGTTGACACTGGGGAGTTCTTTCGCTTGGTTGAACAGCGAAAGAACTCACAACCAGTGAAGCGGGAAGGAGTGATGACAAGGGGCCATTCCTGGAAGTTGCCAAAGGAACCTGTGAGCAAGAGGGTGAGGAGTGGTTTCTTTGCATGGAGGGTGGTTGAACTGTGGAATGCATTGCCTGATATAGTGGTGAGAGTGAGAACAGTCAATGAGTTTAAGGAGTGGTATGACGGACTTTGTGTTTCCTAGGATGGACCTCCCACGATGAGTCTTGACAGACTCATGTTTCCTAGGAAGGAACTCCTGCGAAGAGTCTTTTGACTCCTTGGAGGCCTAAATAATAATAATAATAGTAATAATAATAAACTTTTTAAACTGTGTTAAAATGAATATCATGAAGTACTTATATAGTACTTCATGATATATATTATATGCAACTAAGCACTGATCAACTGAAAAGATTATAGACAAGTCCTGCCATTCTCAAGAATAAAAAAAAAATCATTGTGGTTCACAAATGACAATAATAGTTATTTAATTCAATTTAGATTTAGATATTTAGTGAAATTCTAGAGAAGTGGTTCTTAACTGGTGTTCCCCAGAACACTTGTGTTCCACGAACTGGTTACAAGTGTTCTGCAGGTGAAATATTATTATTATTATTATTATTATTATTATTATTATTATTATTAGACATGTCCAGGGAGTCCAAAGACTCATCGAGAGAGGGCACCAGTTCTACAAATCTGTCTCTCTTCACCACTCAAATCCATCAACTGACTGCTACTACACCAACACCATCTACTGCCGATCACCACCACTACCACTACTAGTATTTCTACAGACAATGACAAACATCCATGCCCACAGTGGGGTTCAAACCCACAGCCTTTTGGCTAGAGATTGGATACACCAACCACTCAGCCAGCCAGGCTGGCAAAAAATCAGCTAACGCCTTTTTATTCCCATATAGGGAGTAGATGAGAAAATATGTCACATGACACAGTTCTGAGTGTAATTAGCTACTCTGATCCTAACAACTGAAGACTTCTATGCACATTGACTTCTAAACCAATAGAGTAGTCTCTATTAAATGATTTGTTAGCTTTGCAAAGAAAATAAACCCAAATATTTTATCTATGCACTGTTTTTTTGCACAGAGAATCCCTAGTTTCCAAAACATTGCCAGCAATATTAAAACCTATACTAGACCAACCTAAATATAGTAAATTACATCAAGTCAAGGCCTTTAAAAACACGCCTTTTAAAAAATAAAACTTGCATACCTATGGAAGCCAAGCACTAATCTTTACTTTTGCACATTGAAATAAGATGGTTATCCAGGGTTAAAGTGCTGTTCCGAATTTTAGAACTTAAGAATGAATTATTTGCCTTTTTTCAAAATGAAGGTACAGATGCTTTTGTAAAATGTCTTCAAAATGATATTTGGTGTGCTAAAATGGCATATTTGGCCAATATTTTTAATTAGTTAAATAGCATTAATTCAAGTATCCTTATTATTCTTATTACGTGACACCTCCAGTGAGTCCAAAGACTCATCGAGGGAGGGAACCTACGCTATAACTCTCCATCTCTACCACTTATCCACAACTACAGTGAACCTCATGATCTACACCAATGTCATCTATTGCCCACGACTTCCACTAGTATTTTCACAATCACAAATATCCATGCCCACAGCAGGATTCAAACCCACAGCCTTTTGGCTGGAGAGCAGATATATGCTAACCACTCAGCCAACTGTCAAAAGGAAAAATGAAAATATTTTGATATCCAATGACAAGGTGTCAGATTTCAGAAAAAAGTATCTCTTTGGAAAAATCGCATATCAGATAAAAATACAGTAGATATGTTTCCTTCGCTCCATAATAAAAATGTCGAGGGAATTATTTCTGTTATAACAGAACATTTAACAATATTGAAAAAAAAAGATTTCAAGTTACTTTCCTTCTTAAATACACACACAATTATGACTGGATATGAAATTTATTTGGCACAGTTAATACATCGAGTTGTGAATTTTCATTACAAGAAGAAGAACAATTAGTTACCTTGTCAACAGATCGTACTTTAAGAATGAAATTCTCTGAAATAACTCTTGAGGAATTTTTTTTGGATTTTTGTCCAAGCCGGATTCCCAGCTCTCTCCACAAGGGTACTAAAAATTTTGTTACAGTTTTCAACATCATATTTGTGTGAGCTTGGTTTCTCAATATTAATCAGTATAAAAACTAAAAGGTGTGAAAGACTTATTAATATAGACAAAGAGATGAGGATAGCTATATTACATATTAGACCTGATATTGCTGAAACTTGCAAAAGCTGACAAGCTCCAGTATCGCATTAAAATAAGTTCCATTTTTATAAAATCAAGTCCATGCATATTTTTATTATTAGTTTTATGACCCTAATGCTTTTGATGTTCCCCAAATTTTTCTTATAATTGAAAGTGTTCTGTGACTTCAAAAAGGTTAAGAATCACTTTTCTAGAGTATTCTATATAATATCACCAGGTGCTGTTAGACTTGTTTGTGACTTAATTGTGTTCCTTTTTGCTGGTCTTAACTGTTATTATTTACAGTATCTCCATGGAGTCTGGAGACTCATCGTGGGAGACCGAAATCAACAATCATGAACAAAATCATATCATACCCCCTCCTCGAATCCAATCACCATCAGGAAACTCACAGCCAATTCTGGCAATCCATTCCACTCACTCTCCACACAAAAAAATCTGATCCGTACAACCCAACTAACCACACTCTTACACAACTTCCATGGAGTGCCCATAATTCTCTGAGTATTTATCTAATATTGAAAAATTTCACTTCCATCTACTTTATAAAAGACCTTTAATATCTTAAAAGTAAGTTTCTATCATGTCCCCTCTTTTCTGCCTATCAACTCAACTATATAAAACTCACAGACCTTCAACCTATCCTCATAGGGAGTATTCCACAGACTTATCACCATCTTGGTCTCTCGTCTCTAAATCTTTTCAACCGCATCCTAATACCCAAGAAACCCAGGTGACCAAATCTGGTTGCAGTAATCAAGATGTGGCTGAATCGTAGCCTTATGAAGAGGATAATAACTTCCTTATCTTTACTTGTTAGTGTGTTTTTCAACATCCAAGTAATTATTGAGCTATTTTACCAACTTTTGCAATATGCCCTCTAAACTTCAACTCTATGTCCACCATTATTGTCCACCATAATTGAGGGTGAGCCTGTTAGTGAGGGGAACAACGCTGAGTTTTTGGATTTTGATCTTGCGGGTCGCTCATCCACTCCACACGTAAACATGGATACCGTGGAGGGGAGCATTACAATGAGCCTATTGGTGAATTTTTGTGGTCCCACCACAAAATTTGCAGGAATGAATGATTTGAAAGGAGATAAATTTGCTATGAGAGAAGACTTGAAGGAATTACTAGAGGTAGCAAAAGAAAAGAGTGAAAGAGTTAAGATAGTGAGTCTGTTGCCATGGTATGACAGAGAAGAGTTGAGAAGAAGAGCCATAATTGCAAATGACTTTATGCACAGGTTATGTATGAGGAGTGGTGTGGAGTTTGTGGATGTGTGGAGTGAGTTTGATGGGCAAAAGGACTTATATAAGCTGGATGGATCGCATCTGAATGGATTTGGTGTGCGGAGACTGGAAAAAGTGTTGCTGAATGAAGTGAAAGTGGATGTGCAGAATCAGGGAAACTAGAGCTGTTAAGGGGGGGGAGTGCATATGCAGACACGCAGACACCAGTGAGGCAGTTGAGAACAAGAATGTGAATGATATGCCTGAGCTAGTACGAAGGACAACAAATCAGAATGGGATAGTTAGTATAGGGCATCAAGATAGGGGTGGGACTAACATTGCTTCTGCACTTCATGTATACTAATGCCAGGAGTATTAGCAACAAGAAGGAAGAAATTTTGTCCTTGGTTGGCTCTTCCTGGCTACAGATTATTGGCATTAGTGAGACATGGTTGACAGAAGATGATATAGCTAGTGGGATAGAATGTGAATGTGAAGGGTATAGTGTGTTCAGGAGGGACAGAGAGAAAAAAATGGGGGTGAGGAGTGTTATTGATGATAGCTGATGAGCTACAACCAAGGAGAATAGAAGTGGAACTGCAAGATAGAGAAAAGTGCACATCTGAGGCTATTTGGTGTGAGATTGAAACTAGCAGAACAAAATATACAGTTTGGTGTTGCTATAGACCAGGTGATGGAATAGATGGTGGAGATAGTATGCATAAACAAATAGAAGAAACGAGTAGAAGGAGAGTAATTATTATGGGTGATTTCAACTATGCTAACATTGATTGGAAGGAGGAGGAGAGGACACATGGGAGGAAGGAATTGGATTTTATGCGATTATTAAGAGGTAACTATCTGCGACAGCATGTAATGGAAAATACTAGGGTTTAGAGAGTGCTTGACCTAGTAATTGGATCTTAGAATTTGGCTGTAACGAATACGACCACGTTGCCACCATTTGGTGAGAGTGATCATAGGATCTTGACTTGGGAGGTGGCTAAAGGCATAGAATTTACAATTAAGACAGGGTACATGTGGAATTATCTGGCTGGTAAGTATGACAAGCTTAGGAGTTTGATTGGTTCAGTGCCATGGCATGTAAAACTGCAAGGGCTATATGTTGATAGTGCATGGGAGGCGGTTAGGAAGTGTTTGAAGGAGGTAATGGCTGACTGTATACCTAGAGTCTGGATACTAAATCAAGTAGGGGGTTAAATGGATGAATAACAGCATTAAGCTTGAGAAAGGTGACCTGCAGCACACGAACAGTATAAAGCACAGGCCAGAAAGGTAATGAGTGTGGTAAGGAAAGCAAAAGCTGATTATGAAAGAAAATTAGCCATGCAAGCTCTTTAGAGAATCTCTTTAGAGAATCTAATCTCTTTAGATTCTCTTTAGAGAATCCCAAACAGTTTTTTTTGATATGCTGCAAGTAAAAGAAAAAATTTATATGACAGAATGATTTTAAGGAATGCCGATGATAGGGAGGTAACTGGATTAGTTGATATAGTGGAATTACTGATCAAGTACTTTCCAAAAGTATATCATTCAGGTGGTAATATTGCAGGAATGAAAGATCCATCAGGTTTTACGAGAATTGAGGTGAATGAAATGGAGGTGAATAGTATATTACAAAACCTTAATGTGAATACATCTGTGGGTTTGGATGGTATACCAGCTTGGGTCTTACGTGAAGCGGCAAAAGAATTGTCAGTGCCCGTGACCATTTTGTTTAATTTGAGTCTCGGATCTGGGTTACTCCTTAAGGCTTGGAAAGAAGGGAAAATAGTTACACTGCATAAAGGAGGTTCCAAGACTGCTGTTGTAAATTACCAACCGATTAGCATATCAGGAATTGTTGTCAAGGTCTTGGAGAAATTAGTTAACAGAAAAATACAGGATTGGATAGATGAAAATTGGTTACTGTATGGGGACAACATGGTTTTGTGAATGGTAGATCATGCCTCAGTAACTTGCTCACATTTTATAACAGAGTGACTGCAGAATGGATAAGGGTAATGGGTTTACAGTGATTCTGCTGGACCTTGCTAAGGCCTTTGACAGGATACCACATGGAATTCTAATCAGTAAACTGCAGCACATGGGGATGGATTTAGGGTTGGTGAGAGGAGGGTGGTTGATGGAGAGATATCAGAGAGTGGTTTATTCAGGAGTAGAGTCCAAAAGATGGCTTGTGACTAGTGGTATGCCACAGGGTTCTGTTCTTGGACCACTACTATTTAATTTGTTCATTAATGATATCGGAAAGGATCTGAGAGGAACTATTCATTTGTTTGCTGATGATGCAAAGTTGGGTAGAACAATAGTGAATGCACATGATGTCAAAATTTTGCAAGATAATTTGGATAGCTTTGAGGACTGGGCTAAGGAAAATGGATGTCGATTTAATGTGGCAAAGTGTAAGGTTATGCATTTTGGGATGAAAAGATTAGCAGCAGTACATCACATTGGTGGAACCATACTCCAGGAGATTGATGAGGCCAGGGATTTGGGAGTATTGGTGGATAGGGAGTTGAAGTGTAGGGGACACATTGAAAAAGTGACTAAATCAGCTCATCAAATCACTTGGTTACTGAGGAATACTTGACGAGCAGAGACAAGCAAGTTATCGTTCCTCAGTATCAGGCCTTGATAAGACCCCATCTAAACTACTGTGCCCAGATATTGGCACAAGGGTTTCTTCTTGATGGGGAGGAGGTATAGAGGATCCAGAGACTAGCGACCAAGATGATAGCAGGTCTATGGAATGAACCTTATGAGAACAGGTTGAAGATTTGTGGGTTGCAAATTGATTGATAGGCGGAATAGGGGTGATATGATTGAGACATTCATATCATTCACGTCAAAAAATGTGGTTAGCAAGGGTGTTAGAGCTAGGTTTTTAACTTGGAGAGTGGTGAATGAGTGGAATAAGCTGCCAGAGTCTGTTGTGGGTGATATGACTGTGAATGAGTTCAAGGCGAGATATGATAGATAGTGTGAATGTTAAATAGTTGTTCTTGACATGATGTTAGGGCCTCCCTCGATGAGTCTGTCGACTTCTTGTAGTTGCCCAAAATAATAATAATAGTAATAATAATATAGGTCCCAGTACTGGGCCCTATGGGACTCACTTTGTAACCTTCTGCCTCCTTGAAACTGTCCCACCATGCAAAACTCTCTGATACCTTTCGGACAGCCAATCCAGAATCCGGTTTCTGGATCCTCTGTAAGTAAAATATATAAAAGTAGAAGAGTAGTATTTTAGAGGATAGATAGGTTGCAAAATGGATTTAATTTGTTATCATTTGTACTTCAGCTCTTTTGCTCACATCATAAATAGGTGATTGCCATAATTGAATGGTAATGATTATTATTTTTAATAAAGATTATTGCATCCATTGTTTTTATGCTATAGAATATTTAAATATACTGTGAATATATGCATTAATACACTAGTGTGAATGATTTTCTACATATTTCTAATTAATTTGCATAATTCTACAGACTGCCAAAGTTCCTGAAGATGAAGAAGAAGAATCTCCTCCAGACAGAGCTAAACTTCTTCAGCAGATATTATGTTTGCTTGGTGCTGCTGGAAAATTTGAGGATGAAATGATATTGATACCTGTTTTTGAAGATGAGGGGTAATATTTTTTAATTTGTGCATTAAATAAAATAAAAATAAAAAAAATTGGGGTGATCTCATGCTTCCAGTTAAGATATAGCAAGTTTGGATTTCATTTCTATAATTTTGTGCTTGTTTCTGTTTATGTTTCAAGAATTCTTCTGAGGATATCCAATGTATTTGCAATCAGTTTTCTGTTGATTTTATATTGATCAAATTGTGCTAGTGTGTTGAAGGCACAAGATGGTAGTGAATATGAATGATTCTTCATCTATATTCATGTCTTTGTTTATGTCAGTATCTGTCTTCATCTGCAGAAATATTAGCACTGTTTAAATTAGCTTCTTTGGAATTTCATTTTATATATTGGATTTGTTGTATATACTCTTTAAAGAATGTTGTAAACTTGAATGCTGGTGAGAGAGAGCGAGAGAGAGGGGGGGGGGAGGTCAGTACACGGAGAGCAGTTAAGAGATATTGAGCATGTTAGTGTGAGTTTGGTGATTGCTAGCAAGAATGTAAGGAAGGTTCTTAGTAACAATGAAAGTTTGATAGCAGTAAGATCATGGATAAGGAGTTTGATAATGGGGATGAATGAATTAGAGAGGATTTGAATAAATGAGGAGAGAAGAGATGATTAGTGAGGTTGAAATGTGAAACACTCAGCCAACCGGGCTGGTAAACGTCTTTCAACTCTTATACTAACTCACATACTGCTCCTTCTTTAATTTCATCATCATTTGTTTGTCAGCCTGCTGTTCACTAACTAACAGGCTTGGGACACGGTCAACTGGGTGATGGACAACTGAGCAAAGGAATGAAAGATGAAATATGCAATTCTATTCTGTTGATCTATTAACAGGTAAATTTAAATAATGGTCAAGTAGGCGACGGAATAAAAGATCAAATATGCAATTCTATTTTGTTGATCTATTACCAGGTAAATTTAAATAATATTTTTTTGAGAAATGAGTTAAAAGAATGGTATAAACATAAAATTTGAAAAATCTCGTTATAATTAAGTTTATTTAAATTTATTTTTATTGTGTACAATTACGAATTGTATAGAAATATTGAAATTTCCCATAGAATTACAAATTGTATAGAAGTTATATGAAATTTCCCATACAAAAAAATGAGTCATCTAGTTGATAAATATTTATATTATATATTTTCGTTTATATCATATATCAAAATTTGTAGGATCATTTAAGAAAGAGATGGTTAAAAGAGTGGTCCGAAAATGATTTTAAAATGAAAAGGTATAATTGCATAATATTAAAATAAAGAAAAAATACAGTTTTTTAATTCATTTATTAATATTATTTTGTAAAGAAGTATTTCTGAGCTTCACTGCATAAGGTCTCTTCTTCGGTAATTTATCATTTGTGCGTTTTGTGTGTGGGGGGGGGGAGACTATTGCTTTTTTTAAAAAACTTGGCATATTTATAAGTATAACACGAAGCAAATTGTATATGTAACATCTAAATTAATTTAAATAAATTTCAGACTCTTGATTATGTCTCAAATGAAACAAATTGCTAAGTACAATTATTATGATGAATATTTTATTTGTGTCCCAACAGGTGAAAGATAGTACTGAAAAAATTCTTAATTGTATCAATAGTGAAAACTTTTAAAATTTTATTTTTATATTTATATTTCTTGTTTCTATTCTTGAGAAATGGATAATTCAAGAATATTAAGTCAAAGAGACAAGGAAAAATATGCTTGGAATGGGTATCTTTATGTTAAAGACAAGATTGATAAGGAAGGTTCAATTCAATTTTGGCGATGTGAAAATAAATACAAAGGGTGCAAAGGTAGAATCTGGACAAGTGTCAGTGATGGATCACTAATTTCTGAAAAACAGGAACACACATATAGCAGTTCTGGAAATGCGGCAAGAGTAATAACACAAGAAATTAGTAGTACAACAGCCAAAAAATTAGCAGATACGACAATGAGCAACCCATCACAAATCAGAACTCAAGTTCCTCTGCGGTAGAAGAAATGCTTCCAAATCATAGCAGTCTGTGCAGAAATATTCAAAGAAAAGATTAAAAAATTTAAAAGACCCAATTAATCATTATTCTAGAGAAATAATAATTATTCCTGAAGAATCTTAAATTATGAATTCAGTCCATCACAATTTGAACATTTTTTATTGGCTGATTCTGGATCAGAACAGGTCGACCCAATGAGAATATTAATTTTTGGTCGTGAAAGGCATGCAGTGTGGAGCCAAAGAAAGAATGAATGAATGAATTATTTATGGCTGGCACATTTTTATTTTCTCCCCATCTTTTTGCTCAAATTTTTGTTATTTTGGCTAGAAAGGATGGAGGTCCTGTTTTCCCTGTTTTATGTTGTTTACTACCTAATAAGATTCTTGAAACATACACAAAATTATTTTATATGATACATGAAATGTAGCCATTACTAGATCCCGAAAATATAAATGTTGATTTTGAAATTGCCATTCATTAAGCGTTACTTATAGTATTTTCCACAAGCTAACATAAATGTTTTTTTTTTCATCTCGTGCAAAATCTTCGCAAGCATTTAGCTTCATGCAGTCTTTTAACCAGATATAATTATGATGCACAATTCCCTTTAAATTCAAAAACGATCACTTTGCTTGCTTCAATTCCAGAACAAGATATTATTTAGGCTATTTCTGAAATTGAGAATCATTTATCCAATGAATTTGAATCGATTTTAGAATGGTTTATGAACACCTATATAGGTCGTCTAAGGAATAATAGAACCAAGCCTCCACTGATTTTTGAAAGAGCCGTAGCAGGTTTTCAACATCAGCACAACCACAGACATTACGATGAAGCTGACCAAAGAATTTTGAAAAAATTTATTAATTACGATAGGGAAAATAGAATAGAATATTCAGATGGTATTTCATATAAGTATAATATGAATTAATAAATAGGGAAAATAGAATAGAATATTCAGATGGTATTTCATATAAGTATAATATGAATTAATAAATTTTAAAAAAATCTTTTGAATTTCATATACTTTTTTGTTTTAATGTATATATGTAAGATGTGTAAATATGTTTGTTAATTACAAAATAATATTAATAAATGAATTAAAAAACTGTATTTTTTCTTTATTTTAATATTGTGCAATTATACCTTTTCATTTTTAAATCATTTTTGGAACCACTCTTTTTAACCATCTCTTTCTTAAATGATCCTACAAATTTTGATATATGATATAAACGAAAATATATACATAATATAAATATTTATTAACTAGCTGACTCATTTTTTGTATGGGAAATTTCCATATAACTTCTATACAATTCGTAATTTTACACAATAAAAATAAACTTAATTATAAGCGAGATTTTTCAAATTTTATATTTATACCGTTCTTTTAACTCATTTCTTTAAAAAATATTAAACACATCTATTAAAAAAATATTTACACATCTTACATTTACCTGGTAATAGATCAACAGAATAGAATTGCATATTTGATTTTGTATTCTGTCGCCTACTTGGCTATCTCCCAGTTGTCCATCACCCAGTCGCCGTTGCCCAGTGGTCATGTACCCGCAGGCTTGAATTCCACTGTGGGCATGGATGATTGTGATTGTCTTTAGGTGGGAGATGAATTTCATTGCCCAATGTGAGACCACCACCCCACTTATTGGAAGCCTGAAGTGGCTGGAAAAAGTTTCACGTTTAGTCTCTAGAGTAGGGTTTCCGGACTATGTAAAAAATAATTAAAGTAAAAAAAAAGGTGTGTGTGTATGTAATTGACAGAAATAGTAAAAATATTCTTAGCCCACCCATGGTACAATATGTCATAAATCCAGTAGGAATAATATGATGGAAATATTAGAGATTGTGCAAAGGAAAAGGTATTACCAAGTTTTGCTACATCTCAATTGAAGAGAAGAAGCAGAAAACATCATTATTATTATTAAAATTATGGTGCTATCATTACTATCACTTCTTGATATCACCCACAAACCTCATTAAACACTACCTTTAAATTCATTTGCTGTAAAAGCAAAAAAGTGATATATTCACTTTTCTGCCTTGCTTTCATGGATATCCCTTGTCTCCTTCCATTCTATGAAAAATTTCTAAATTAATCTAATAACCAACTTATATTATTATTATTATTATTATTATTATTATTATTATTATTATAGAGCCTGTGTAGCTCAGTGGATGTGGCATTTGCACACCACTGCAATTGACCGCACAAAAACAAGACTTTGTTTCGAATCCAGTGGTAGACTAGAGAAAATTTTTCTAAGCCTTTTTTAGACTGGTTCCCGAGTTAGTCGATCTCTGGCACAGGTTTTTTCTCCCAGAAACTCAGGTTTCTCGTCCTGTAAACTCAAGAAAATTGATTGGGATAAACAACCTCGCCTTCCTCCTCATCCAGGAATAAAAGGGTGCTAGCTGATTTTGGTTTTATTATTATTATTATTATCCAGGTCTCCATGGAGTCAAAAGACTCATCGTCAGAGGTTGTTTTTAGGAAACACAAAGCCTATCATACCACTGCTTGAACCCATTGACCATTTCCGCTTCAACGACTCTCAGGCAATGCATTCCATGGCTCAACCACCCTCCATGCAAAGAAACCATTCCTCACCCTCTTGCTCACAGTTTCCTTTCATAACTTCCAGGGATGGCCTCTTGTCATCACTCCTTTCTGCTGTTCAACCAGTGAAATAACTCCCCAGTGTCAATCCAGTAACCACCTCTCAACAGTTTAAAAGTCTCAATCATATCACCTCTCCTTCTCCTATCCACCACACTCTGCAGTCCACACTCCCTCAGTCAATCCTCATAACTCATATTGTACAGTCCTGAAACCATCTTTGTTATCCGGCTCTGTACCCTTTCCACAGTTAATTTATCCCCTTCAAATCCTGGGGACCAAATCTGAGAACAATAGTTTAAGTGTGATCTGATCAGGGTCTTATACAATGGAATGATAACACTTTTATCCCTGCAGGTTATAATCCTTCTCAGTATTACAGCAATCCTCTCATTTACCCTCACCACCTTTGCAATATGCTCCCTGAATTTCAGTTTTCTGTCAATGATCATCCCCAAGATCTCTGGTCTCCCCTACCTCCTCCAGTACAACTCCTCCAATCAAGTATGCATCCTCCCATAGATGGATCCCAAACCGCGAGCATTTTGCTGCATTGAAACGACACCCCCATTAATTGCCCATCTGTCTACTTTATTCAAATCCTCTTGCAGGGCTGCTACATCTGCACTATTACTGTTAACCTTTCCCAGCTTCACATCATCTGCAAACAACTGAACATCCCCTTGCAATCCATAATGGTTGAACAATACAGGTCCCAGTACTGAGCCCTGTGAAACCACACTTGTAACCTTCTGATTCCTTGACATTGCGCCATTATACACAACTCTCTGATACCTATCAGTCAGCCAATCCTGAAAAACCATTTGATTAACCCGACATTTAAACCCATGTGCTGCAACTTAATTATCAGCTTATCATGTGGCACCCTGTCAAGCGCCTTTGCAATATCCAAAAAAATGGCAGTATGGGATTTTCCCTCATCAACTGCTCTTGTCACTTTATTATAAAACAAAATCGTATTACTAAAGCAAGAGCACCCCTTAACAAATCCATGTTGATTCTCTCAGATAACATTACCCTCATATACCTAATGCTGTATATAGTCTCTCGCTAATTTGTCCAAGACCTTAACAACTACTGATGACACACAAACTTGCCTATAATTAGACACTTCCATTCTGCTATTGTCCTTATGGAGCGGCATTATCTTACCTTCCTTCCATTCCCTGGGTACCTTCCCTGCAGCCAGACTTTTATTGAAAAGCCAGGTCAATGGAGCTATCAGTTCTTTAGCACATTCTCTCAAAACCCATTATGAAATATCATCCAGTCCTATAGCTTTACTGGTATCCAGAGTACTCAGTATTTGCAACACAATCTCCTCTTGCACCTCTAAACCCTGAACCTATCCCTCTAGCAGTATTCCAGGATGAAATACTCCAGTAAAGTGCTCATTGAACAACTCCACTATGTCCTATGCATCAGTCACTCTATTCCCATTTTTATCCCACAATGTCATTTTTCCACAATCATTTCTCTGCCTACTGCCCACATAGCTTAAAAAATTCCCTAAGATTTTCTTTGTATCCTAGTGCCAATCTCCTCTCATATTCCAGTTTTGCCTTCCTCACCATTCTGGTCACTCTCTTGGCCTGCCTCTTATATTCTTCTTGTATCTGTCCTCCACCCTTCTTCTTATATTTCTTCCATAATCTCTTTTTCAACTGCAGTTCCTGTTTGATATCGATCGTCATCCTCTTTACACCAAATTATGTCCGCTTCTTCACCCGCGGAATACAGCTTACTATTGCTGCTAACAAATATTCTTTAACAATTTCCCAAGCACTAATGATATCCTGGCCTTGTAATTCTGGCCTCCATGGAACTGCTCCTAGTTGTTACCTAAGACTATTATAATCACCCGCATTCTAATTCCATATACGTTCCCCTTTTCTTTGATACACATGATCACTCTCTCCAACTGGTGTGAGAGATGTTATCTCACTTATTATCAGCTCTTCTGATGCTATGACCAAATTCAAAACTCTTGAACCTCTTTTTCCCTCTATTACATGCTGCCGAAGACATTTGACCAAATCTGTGCACAATAATCCATATGATGCATGATCAAGGCCTTATACAATGGCATCGTAACCTCTCTATTTCTACATGTCAGGGTCCCCCACATCATTGCCATTATCCAATGTGATGTCTTCATATCTTCTGGAATGTGGCCCCTGATTTTCAGGTTTTTGTTCACCATCAATCCTAGATCTCTCATCTCCTCTACTTCCTTTAAAGTTTCCCATCAAGTGTGTACTTTGCAACATTGAATTGACAGTTCCACATACCTTCCCATTCATGCAATCTCTTCAAGTCGTCCTGTAAGGCCATAACATCTGCTTGACTCAGAATTGCTCTCCCCAGTTTTGCATCATCTGCAAACGGCCGCATGTCACTAACTAGTTAAACCCATTACCAATATCATTAACATACAAAATTGAACAATAATAGTCCCAAAACTGACTCCTCCAGTTCACCACTTGTGACCTTACTCTTTCAGGATACTGCATCCCCATATACAACTTTCTGATACGTATTCTATCTGACAGCCAGTGACTGATCCAACTCAGAAGTCTGTTATCCAATTCAATCATTTCAATTTATTTAATAGCTTGTTGTGTGGCAGTCTATCAAAAGCTTTTGCAAAAAAAAATCCAAGTACACTACTGTATATGCATGTTCCCTGTCCAAGGTATTTTGTCACCTTGGACAGGGAATTGTTATAGTACATATGTAAGTCAGTAAAATATGATCTGCCTTTAACAAACCAATGCTGATAACCACAGAAATGGGTTGCTGTTATTAACCCATTTCTGTATCCTACTTCTCTCCAGTACCTTCACTACAACTCCAGATTTACAGATTGGCCGGTAATTTGAAACTACGGCCTTATCACTATCTTTATGGAGTGGAAAAATTTTACTCTTGTTCCAAGGAAGTGAAAGTGTGCTGTTGTAAGACTCTTATTAAAATAATCATGGAAACTGGTAAGAGCATGGAATAAATTGCCTAAGTGGGTGATGAGAGAGAGAGAGAGAGTGCAGATGGGTTTAAGAAATAGTATGATAGATTTCCCATGCTAAGTATTATTACTCCATTGAAGTTCAGAATAACATTAAAATAATCTTCATATCAGTGATATTATACATAGTTTAATAGGGAGATGTTCAGTTATTTGTTGGTGTTATGTGGGAGTTGATAATTGCAATGTCAGTTCATTGTAGCTAAAATAAGGTTCTCCACTTTCTTTAGAATTTAGGAATGTAGGGCTGCATACTGTATTGAGTAATGGTTCTGTTGGAAAAAATGGAGGAAGTAACTAAGATATTTCAAACGTAATGAAGATAACCCAATGCTTTGCTGATATTGTAAGGAGGATAGAGATGAAGCAGTATCAAGATCCTGGAAAGCTGGTTATAGAGGGAGAGAGAGAGGTTGAAACAATGTAACTCACAGTGTAGTAAATAGACAGAAAAGATAAATATGAGTCTTTTAAGCTAGTGAGTGAGTTTTACTGTATTAATACAGAGGGGATTATACATGAAGTGGAGGAACAGGAGAATGAAATATTGCTATCCCTCAAAGATTTTGTATGACTGTGTTCCAGGGAATGAGAAGAAAATTTTTATCAGGAAATGTATGGCCAGTGTGTTGTAAATGCAAAAAAGTGTACATCAGTTTTAGGTATAATGTGATAGTGTGATAGATAGGCTGCTGGCTGTCTGAAATACTGATAAGCATTTCAGCCAGCCACCAAGAGTTTGTTGACTTCATACAAATATGTTAATAATAATACCAAAATGTCCTGTATATCCAGATAGTTCTTATTTACCATTGTTGTTGCAGTTTTTAGATTGAAAATATTTCATAATATTTCATAAAATAAAATGTTTAGTTATGATTTTACAGGAAAATTCAGCAAACACTTTTTATGAAATACAATCCTGGTAATTTAGGACTTATCCCAACTACACATTTCTCAGCGCCTGTACATGAAATCAAGAAAGAGTTTAGAGAAGAAGCAGTACAGACTAAAAATGTAAGTGATAAAAATATACATGTGATTTTTAAAATAAAAAACAAAATTAAGAAAATAATTTAAATTTTAAATTCTGGTATATTTTTATGCACACCAGCATTTTCCAAACTTTATGTACTTGAGAAAATTTAAAAAATGGTCCCAAGATAGAGAATTTTTATGGCCTATCATATTATTATTATTATTATCATCATCATTCAGACCTCCATGGAGTCAAAAGACTCATCGTGGGAGGTCCTTTCTAAGAACCACAAGTCTATCAAGACTCATCGAGTGAGGTCCCTCCTGGGAAACCCAAAGTCTATCATACCACTCCTTAAATGCATCAATTGTTCTCGCTCTCACCACTCTATCAGGCAATGCATTCCATGGTTCAACCACCCTCCATGAAAGAAACCACTCCTAACCCTCTTTCTCACAGTTTCCTTTCGTAACTTCCAGCGATGGCCCCTTGTCATGACTCCTTCCTGCTGTTCAACCAAGCAAAAGAACTCCCCAGTGTCAACCCTGTAACCACCTCTCAACAGTTTAAAATTCTCAATCATATCACTTCTCCTTCGATCCACCAAACTCTGCAGTCCACACTTCCTCAACCAATCCTCATAACTAACATTGTACAGTCCTGACACCATCTTTGTTATCTGCCTTTGTACCCTTTCCACAGTTAATTTATCCCCTTCAAATCCTGGGGACCAGATCTGAGAACAATAGTCTAAGTGTGGTCTGATCAGAGTCTTATGCAACAGAATGATAACCCTTTTATCTCTGCAGGTCAGTGTCCTTCTCATTATTGCAGCAATCTTCTGTGTTACCTTCACTACCTTTGTAATATGTCCCCTAAATACAGGAACAAATATTTGTTACATTGATTTATTATTCATCTCTTAGAAGGTGATTAGTGGAGCATTATAGGGAATGTGTCATCCAAATGGCTTTTCATTTTAGAAAATATTCACAGTATTTCTGATCATTATTGGTAGTATTTCGCTTACTTTATTTACTACATGATTGATGGTGTTTGCGTTTTGAGTTTTATTATGTGTATATAGATTAAAAAGCATTTTTTACAAAAATTTATGCATACAAGAAAAAGGCCAGGGACTTTATATGATGCAGTATGTGCTCAATGTACACATCCCAGGTGTGAATCATTTGCAGGAAACAAAGAGTAGGGAAAGAGTGTGTGTCAGAAATGTTTCATGAGCAAGTGCAAGAAATATTGAAACTGGGAGAATGAAGTAATGAATATTAATAATGAAAGCTGTGAAAAAAAAGTGTTGTAGAGACTGTGGTTGAAGGAGTGAATGGTAGTGGATGAAATATGAATGAAAGTATTATTATTATTATTATTATTACGGGCAACTTTAAGGAGTCTATAGACTCATCGAGGGAGGCCCTAACATCATGTCAAGAACAACTATTCGACATTCACACAGTATCTATCATACCTCGCCTTGAACTCATTCACAGTCATGGCACACAACAGACTCTTGCAGCTTATTCCACTCATTCACCATTCTTCAAGTAAAAAAACCTAGCGCTCTAACACCCTTGCTAACCACACTCTTGCCCAGCTTCCATATATGGCCCATAGTCCTCCCACCAATCCTGTTCTCAAAAATATCTTCTGAATTAATCTTATAGAAACCCTTCATTAATTTGAATGTCTCAATCATATCACCCCTTTTTTGCCTATCAACCAATTTCTGCAACCCACAAATCTTCAATCGGTTCTCATAAGGTTCATTCCATAAACCTGAAAAATGGGACAAAAACAGTGCCTGCACTAGTACAGTCAACTTCATAAACCTTTATGTACTTGACATGTGAGAAGTTCTGTGCTTGCCAGGGATCAAACCTGGGACCTTCCCCGTGTTATGCAGATGTGATAACCACTACACCACCACAAGCACACCAAAATGGTTTAAGATACTGTAGATAACAAAAAGGCAGTACATAGAGAAGCAGCATGCTTACACAGAGTCCTATCCAGGACAAAATGTGAGCTCAAATAATTAGAGAAACCCTTGGTGTGTAGCACTCCAGTAAAGAGTATGAATAAAGAAATAAATAGGAATAAGGAGAGGATATACCTGATAAGAATATAATGAAAGAATATGTTTCCCATGTGTGATGATCAAGAATGTTAGTGAAGCTGTTGGTTTTGCAGAAGGAGAAGTAAAAGAGTTGATAGTTTTGGTAGGCATGAACGATCTGAAAAATGCTTTGAGAGAAGATATGAACGATCAGTAACTAGACATTGTATGAAATGTGTGGTTAGATGTAATGATTTAAAAATGTACCATTAATGCAAGATACTTCACATGGCAGATGAAACTGTATCAGTAAATTGAAGGAACTGTCACCTGCTTTGGCTGCTTCACAGAATATTCTGAAAGTCAACTTTTCATCTGGCTATGTTTCCTTGATATATTCGCAGTCTAGTCTGACTCTGAAACAGAATCTAGTTTTTGGATATACCTGATAAGAATAAACTCCTAACAACTGCATCAAGTTCACTTTTGAATATGAATCTGACAACAGTCTTTCTTCCTGGACAAGTTAACAATCCATAACTCTATAGGCAATGTTAAATTTTCCATCTACGGGAAGCCTTCCTTCACTGGCAAGTATCTCCACCCAGCTTCACATCATTATCATGTAAATTTATCTATTTGACTTCCTACCATTCCAACTTTGCATATGCTTTTCTCTATTTAACTATTTAATTTACCATCTTCACTAATAATTGTGCCTAAACATAAAATTTTTCATTTCCAGATTAAAACAAATTATTAGACAACCAATCAGGTTGTCACAAAAAGTCAAGAAAGATTTAAAACTCAACAAGATGAGAAAAATAAGCTGAGTGAGATAAGGAAAGATATCAAAGAATAATAAGAAGAAGAAAAGTCAATTAGAATGTTATAAAAAAAAGTAATCTGACCCAGTGATTTGCTCATTAAATTTGTACCTGACAATGGAATCACTATTTTAAGCTTCCTGGAAATGAAAATTAAGGAATGCAATTGAGATGCAGAAAAAAAATAAAAATAAAAGAGATTGTTGTGTTCATAGGAACAAATGATTTAAGTAGTGATAAATAAGGTTTGAGAATGGATATGAAAGTTTTGTAGGAAGAGGTGAGAAAGAGAGTGAGAGGAATATTGAGAGAGAGAAAATCATCAGGCTTCACAACCTGATGCACAGGCTGTGAAGAAGAAATGGCTGTGAGTTTTTGGATGTGTGGAGAGCTTGTTAGCAGAAGGGACATATAAGAGGGATGTCCACACTTGAACGGATTTGGCATCAGGAGCCTAGAGAAATTATTTATTGGAGTGAAACCTGATTCAGAGAAACTAGATCGTCACAGCAGGAACGATGAAAAAAATTCATCTAAGATATGCAAACATGATAATGATATGAATATCAATATGCATGATTATATTGTCTGAGGTGGAGGAAATACGAGATCTTGGGGTGACAGTAGATAACGATTTGAAATTTAGGGGACACATTGTCAAAATTGTGAAGACAACACAAGAACTTCTGGAAATGATGTGGAGGACATGGACTTTTGGAAGTAAGGAGATTCTAAGGCTTTGATTAGGGCACACATGGACTACTGTGTCCAGATTTGGTCACCTGGTTTTCAAAAGGATGAAGAGATGTCGGAATGGATCCAGAGGTGACTAAGGCAGTTTCTGACCTATGGAATATCAAATATGAGGAAAGATTGAGAAGATGCAATTTATTATTATTATTATTACATAACCCCTCTAGGGAGTCCAAATACTTATCGAGGGAGGGCACCTGCTCTATTTACAGAGTCTAGTGGATAGGAGGAAGAAGGGAGATATGATAGAGACCTACAAGTTAATAAGAGGTTGTTATAGAATCAATGTTGGAGAGGTTGCAGAAAAAAGTGGGAGATCAGGGGAGAACCAGAGATCATCTCTGGAAATTGCATAAAGAGGGTGTGAGTAGGGGAGTGAGAAGTAGGTTTTTTGCATGCAGAGTTGCGAATGATTGGGATGCCTTGCCTGAGAGTGTCATCACTCCAATCCAGTGCACTAGTCAAATATCCAACCCCATCTGCTCTAGTTTTACTATTAGCTTACCATGTAGTAATCCATTAAATGCCTTTGCAAAATATCAGAATACTACCGTGTATCCATCTCCTTCATTCAATGAAGCCATCATTTTATTATAATAAGTAAGTGAATTACTAAACATGACCTCCCTTTAGCAAATCCATGCTGTCCATCCCCATAGTACCACTGTATCAACCCAATACTGGATTCTGGTTCTCACCAGCCTCTTCAACACTTTAACCACAACAACTGACTCACAGATAAGCATATATGTCTTGATGCTTGAGTTCTGTCACCTCCCTTATGAAGTGGTACAATCTTGCCTTCATTACACTCCTTTGGAACTAGATGTTCTGCTATTTTTTATTTTATTTTTATTTTTATTTTACAAATGCATTTGACAGGGTCCCACATGATAAGCTGATATTTGAGTTGCAGTACATGGGTTTGGATGTCAGGTTGAAATGGATTCAGAATTGGCTATCTGATAGATATCAGAGAGTTGTGTATTATGGTGTGGCATTAAGGAAGCAGAAGGTTCTTGAATTCTTGAAGTTTGGGATACATCGATTGGAGGCTGCATACTCTGCTGGAGGAACTGCACTAGAAGAAGTGGTGGAGGCAAGTGATCTGGGGATGATGATTGTTAGAAACCTGAAATTCAGGGAACATATTGCAAAAGTGGTTAAGGTAACCCAGAGGATTGTTGCAATACTGAGATAATTCTACCCTTCAGAGATAAAAGAGTTATCATCCCATTGTATAAAACCTAGATCAGACCATACCTAAAGTAATTGTGCTCGAAGTTGTAATCCAGGATTTGAAGGGATATATTAACCATGGATAGAGTGTGAGTGCAGAGGCAGATTACAAAGATGTATCAGGACTCTACAATGTTAGTTATGAAGATAGGCTGAGGGAATGTGGACTGCAGAGTTTAGTAGAGAGCAGAAGGAGAGGTGATATGATTGAGACTTTTAAACTGTTGAGAGGTCGTTACAGGGTTGACACTGGGGAGTTCTTTCATTTGGTGAAACAGCGGAAGAAATGCGGACAAGGGACCATCCCTGCAAGTTACAAATTAGTGAGCTAAAGTGTAAGGAGTAGTTTCTTTGCATGGAGGGTAGTTGAATCATGGAATGCATTGGCAGATAGAGTGGGAAAAGAGAGAGAGCAGATGAACAGTGATTGGGTTCAGGAAGTGGTATGGCAGACTTTTCTAGGATGGGCCTCCCACAATAAATCTTGACTCCAGAAGAGAACATGACTGGAGAGGACACTTGCTCAGTTTCTTTTTTAGGAGATGTCATGTCTGTGTTCCTCAAGCCGTAGTGAAATAGATTTATCTGTCTGACCAAAATAAGGTCTACCACAGTTGCACACAACTTTATAAACACCTGGAAAATGTAGCTGATTATGCTTTGGTTTTGGGTGGCTCAGAAAGGAACAAAGCTTTAGTAGAGTGGTATAGTTGGTTTTTATGTTGAATTTCTTCAAAATTCTACATTTTCCAGGTGTTTATAAAGTTGTGTGTGACTGTGGTAGACCTTATTTCGGTCAGACAGATAAATCTTGAGGAACACAGAAGTGACATCACCTACAAAAGAACCCGAGTGAGCGCCCTGTCCAGTCATGTTCTCTTCTCCGCCAACTCTAATCTTGAAGAGTGTCAACACTAAATCGATTGGGATCACACGACCAATTTGTATATATGCAATGATGAGTTTGAAAGACGAATTGTAGAATCTAAAGAAATAGTCCTGGATCCTTCACACATGAACAGCAATCTAAGTTACAATTTGCCTGATTCCCATAGCACAGTAATCCAATACTGGCACTCTAAAATCAGCTATCACTCAACATCAACTTACGCTAATAATGCCACGTGGTCTCTAATTCAAATATGACTGTTACTATTCTTCTAACTCTTTTGTGTTAAACCGAAAAGCCCATTTTTTTACCGTATTAGTTTTTGTAAGTTTTTAGTTATTTCTTACTCAACTGAAGAAGTCAGAACTCCGATGACACTAGTTGTAATTCATTAAAGTTTTTTATTATACTCCTCGGGTTCTAGTCAGTATAATTATTAATTCTAAATGTATACATCCCGAGTCAACTCTAGTAACAACATATATATATATATACATACTGTATATATATGTAAAAAAGATTACTGTATATATATATATATATATATATATATATATACATACAGTAATGATGAAGAGCATAATACCAATGATAGAAAATCAACACAACTTATGTCTGAGGCAGGGAAGTCTGCAGTAGTTAGGTGCAATTTTCAGTACTTAAGGGTAGACACATAAGTTCATAAGTGGCTGTTATAAGATTACGGTTGAATAAGTTTTTCATAAAATGGTGGGAAACAGGGGGGGGGACAACAGGTTATAGAGGTTATTCCTGGAGCTGTATAAGAAGGTGATCGGAGTGAGCAGCAGGTTTTTTCGCATTGAGAGTTCTTAATGATTGTAATGCATTGCCTGAGAATGTGGTGTCTACAAAAAAAATTTAATCTATTGAAGACATGTATGACAAAGGGACCTCAATGTGCCTTTGACTCCATGGAGGTGAAATAATAATAATAATTCTGGAAAGAGGAGATAGTGTATGGGAACAAATAGAGCATGTCTGTTTAATTTCTGAGGGATAACTATCTTAAGCAGCACATGATAGAAGCAACTAGAGGCTTTAATGTTTTGGATTTGGTGATAACTTCACAAGATGTTGGTGTTGACACTGCTGCCAGTTGGTGAGAGTAATCATGAGGTACTTGTTTGGGAAGTGATGAAACAAGAAAAGGTCACTGCCAAAAATGGATACATGTGGAAGTATAAAGCAGGTGATTATAGGAAGCTCTGTAGTCAGTTAGCATCAGTAAATTGGGTAGATGAGCTGAGCAGAAAAGATGTTGAAAATGCATAGAATGCATTTTCAACTCATAAGGCAGTATCTAGCAAAAGCAATATGACTGCATAATGAGGGTTAAGCAAGTAAATAGAGTAGGAGTGAAATGGATAAACAGCAAAATCAATCAAGCTGTGCTGGAAAAGAAAATGTTATGTAGGAAATACAAGACAGTTGATGGTGATCAGATCCATGAAGAGTATAAGGTGCAGGCTAGGAAGGTGACGAGCATGGTAAAGAAAGAAAAGGTGCAGTATGAGAGGAGATTGGCTGGTCAGGCCAAGGTTAACTTGAGGGAATTTTTCTGCTACATGGCAAGCAAGAAGAAGAAGAATTATGGCAGACTAACATTGGTGAATAGTCATGGAAGCAGACTAACAACTGCAAAAGACATAGTGGAATTATTGAATGAGCACTTTATCAGCATATACCATACTGGTATAAATTATCCGGTACAATATATAGAAGAGAGGCAAGTATTAGGAGAATTGGAAGTGAAAGAAGTGTATCAGATGTTGGTTGGGTTAGATTGAATATGGCTGTAGGAATGGATGACATATCACCACGTATGCTTAAGGAATGTGCACCACAGTTGGCTATGCCCTTGATCTGTTTATTTAATGAAAGTCTTGCAGTGGGTAGGGTTCCACTCCACAAGCATGGTTCTAAAACAGAAGTCTCCAACTATAGGCCAGTCTGCATAACTGCAGTTGTGGCCAAGGTGTTGGAGAGATTGATAAGGAATAGAATACAGAATTGGGTTGATGGACATGGCATTCTTTATGAAGGTCAGCATGGATTTGTAAAGGATAGGTCCTGTTTCAGTAATTTACTTGCATTTTATGATAAGGTGATAGATTACCACATGATAAGTTGGTATACCAGCTGCAGAGGATACAAATAGACAGTATATTTGTTAGAAGGATCAGAGATTGGCTCTGAAGGATACCAGCATGTTGTGTATTATGGAGCAGTGTCTCAAAAAAGAAGGGTAACCAGTAGTGTGCCCCAGGGTTCTGTTGTTGGGTCCCTGCTATTTAACTTGTTTGTAAATGATATATCATATGGACTGACTGTGATCTTCAGTTATTTGCTGATGATGCAAAGTTGGGAAGAATTATAAGTAGCATTGCTGATGCTGAATCCCTTCAGGAAGATTTAAATACACTTTTTACTTGGACAAAAGAATGGGGTTGAAGTTTTAATAGCAATAAGTGCAAGGCGTTGCATTTTGGAGTGCAGAAATATAAGGCTGTGTACTATATTGGTGGTGCTGTACCACAGGAAGTGGATGAGAGTAGAGATTTGGGAGTGATGGGTGACAGCAGACTGAAGTTTAGAGGGCATATTGCTAGTGTTGCAAAGGTTGCACATCATAGTGCTGCTATGATAAGAAGTACTGTAACATGCAAGGATAAGGAAGTGGTTGTGCCACTGTATAAGGCACTGGTCAGACCACACTTGGACTATTGTGCTCAGATCTGGTCACCTGGTTTTCAATGTGATGTGGAGACATTGGAGAGGGTCCAGAGACGAGTGACAAAAACAATATCAGGAGTTTGGAATGCTGTCTATGGAGAGAGAAAAAACAAAGTTAGTTGTCTGTCATTCTGCTTATATCCCTAGTTTGATATACAGCAATGAAACATGGGCACTGACAAATCAACATCCGAGACAAATACAACAGTGTAAGTGCACTATTTAATGTGACTAACAAATGAAACTAAAAAAAAAAAAAGATAAGAAGAAATAATAAGAAATAAGATACCAGACAAAAAATTGATATGCTTGACTCAGATGGTCCTGCACACCTCATATAAGATAATTATTATTATTATTATTATTTGCCACCTCCAGGGAGTCCAAGGACTCATCAAGGGAGAGCACTTACTCCACAACTCTCTGTCTCCACCACTCAATCCACCAACTGACCACAACCACACCAATACCATCTACCGCCGACCACCACCACTGGTATTTAGACAGACAATGACAAACATCCATGCCTGTGCCAGGATTCGAACCTGCAGCCTTTTGGCTGGAGAGTGGATACGCTAACCACTTGGCCAGCCAGGCTAGCAACATGAACAGAAGACCACATAAACCTAGTAAACAAGTTGGATAGGCACTATTTCCAGAAGTTGGCCACTAATAAAATGATAGATTAGCATGAAGAAAAATCCAAAAAGAAGGGGAATGGAGTTCAAACAGGCTAAGAAAATTACACAGGATATAACAGTTTGGTAAGCTTTCTGCAAAATTTCTTCATCTCTAGGTAGAAGAGGATCTCACTAAGTAAGTAACTAGTGAAAATAAAAAGTGTATGTGATAATAATGTAATGCACAAGGTCTTTGATAGACATTAGCAAGACATGAACTAAATATTTGACTTCATATACTAGCAATTTTACATAAATGATTTGTTTTTCTCCCTTAGGAAAAAAATCCTCTTGATTTTGGAGAAACCAGAACAGCTTTGTTTGACAAAACAATTGCTACTGTTTTAAGAGACTGTGAAGTATTGAGCAAATTGAAAAATGCTACATTAAATGAATCTAAATAATATTTAAATGTACAGCAATGGATACTTTGTCAGATAATTACTGTAAAAGTGATACATACCTGGATACATAAAATTCATCTATATTAGATTTTCTCAATATTAAAAGGAATGTAGTTTTATGAATAAATAAAAAATTTATTGTTAAATAATATGAATATTACAACAATGTTTAATTCACTTGTTGCATTTGAATAGAGTTAAGAAATTATTTAACTCTCCTAAGCTGAACATTATATTTCCTGTATTCAGCTAATAAAACAACTTTGAAAAGTTGTTGTTGTTTTTTTAAATAAATGTTACTTGTAATAAATTCAAAAACAAATTGCTGTGTTTGTTCAGAAGTGTCAGAAAAAGAGAAGGAATGAAACTTTGCATTGATTCAGTTGATTGACTGAAAATTGGATACAGGCAGTGATGCAAGGAGAAAGTAGAGGTTTTGAGATATTATAGAGTGAGATGTGCAGGATGAAATATTTAATCATGTGTTGCTTGCATATGTAAAGAGCATTAACATGGAAATGTGTAATCAAATTATGATAATATAGATCTGGATGAAGAGATGACATTCTAGAAATAAAGAAAATTAATTTCTTGAGGTTTTTGAGAGACTACTGTAGGATAAATTAAAGATGCCAAGAAATTATATTCTTGTTTAATCTTTTATCCAAGTATAAGCAAAACAAGTTGCACATAAAGTATCCTGGCTAATGACTTCTTTCACCTTTTCACTACTTGTATATGGAAAATATATGATTTCTGCATTACTTCAGACTTGGTATCTTCAGGTCTGGCTTCCACTGATAAGACCTCAGTAAAGGTAGAAACTAGTCTGGGTAGTGGCCCTTCCAATAATGCATACATTATACACACCCAAAAGATGTGTGTTTTGCATTATGGAATACTAAGGCACTTTTGGGGATCCTTTAACTTCTAGAGAGCACATCCCCTAGGTGGTGCATAGGGGAGACCACCAGATATGGTTGGATGGTCCAAATATATTGAATGAGGACTTGTGATCCAACAGGACCATAAGGGGCAATCATCTCAATTGTAAGGGAAGTGGCACTTCCATGGTCCCCTAGCTAGATCAATCTCTACTTTGAGGAAGATCCACTCACTTTAATCTTTCCTATAAGGCCTTGCTAGTCACCTCTTCTTATTTTATGACCATTATGCTATTAGAGTAATCGAGGGCTATAGGATCTTTGCATTTTTGTCCTATATCTTTGTCTCCTCTAAAATCTACTCTTTCGCTCCTATGTGTTGAAATTTGGAAGAAGGCAAGTTCAGAAACTTGAGTTAGCAGTCCTACACTGGACTATCCATTGGCAAGCTAGTAACATGACAGGGAAAACAGTAATTTGCTTCTAAGTTAACAGAGAAAAGTATATGAAATGAATCTATGGAAAATGACCCTGGAAAGGAAAAGGTAAAACGAAAATGGAAATATCAAAATATAATACATATAGCAAACTGAAAAATAAGAGGAATAGCATATATATATATATATATATATTTTTTTTTTTTTCACATTTGACATTCGTAGATACCGTATGGTCACTGCCGTACCTCACATGGCTTTGTGACAATGATGTCTTCTGCTAGAATAAGTGGTAGGGTCGCAGATTCCCTTTCCACACAAAGTTTGTAGGACAATCACAAACATCCATGCCCATGGCAGGATTCGAACCCGCAGCCTCTTGGATGGAGAGCGGACAAGCTAACCACTCGGCCAACGAGGCTGGCAAAACTATATGACAAAGATGAGATTCGAACCCACGTGGGGAAACTCCAATGGATTAGCAGTCCATTGCCTTAACCACTCGCCCACCTCATCAACACACAACAATATCATATAAAGAAATAAAATTAGATCAAATATTAAATGAAAGAAATTAAAAGGAACCATGAGAACTGAAAATTTTAATGTAATATATAGCAGAGTTGACAGAGACCAAAGAGCACAAGCAGGTCTTATGATTTGGATTCATAATTCCCTTTCAAAACAGTTAAAATATTATAAATTATGGAATGAACGAATAATAGAAGCTAGAATAAAAATAGATAGAGGTTATTTAACAATAATTGGTTTATATGCCCCACAAGAAGGAAGATCTATATCTATATGCCTAAAATATGCTCCTTCTGATTCTCTCCCAAGCTCTTCAAGGAAGACTAAGGGTTTGTCAGATAAGTGGTGATGTGATGACAGTAAAAAGAAAACACGATCGAAATCTGATGCCAAAGTACAAAAAAAAGACTCATGCCGGCTCGGACATCACCCAGTCAAACAAGGTCCATGTCCCCAATTGAGTAATCAGGGTTGGATCGAAAAATCAGTTACTGAAAACAAAGACAAAAAAATCAACCTCAGGCCTGTAAAGGATGGAATGTCCGTACACTCTGGACAGTTGTAAAATTTCAGTTGCTTCAAGAAGAATTGAAGAAATACAGATGTGATATATTGTATTTCAGAAATGAGATGGACATTATCAGGAGAATCAAATGATGGAAGAGTTCTCTGGTCAGAAAATGAAAGTAAGCATGAGGCAAGCATAGGTTTTCTGCTAAGTAACAAGGCCTGTCAGGGGCAATGTTAGGATACAAACCAGTTAGTGAAAGAATAATGGTTGCAAGAATCAGTGCCCAACCATTTAATATCACAACCATTCAAATATATGCACCCACTGCAGAGAGTGCAGATGAAAACATTGAGAGATTTTACAGGGATCTACAACTAGTAATTCATGAGCTGCCGAAGCAGGATATACTTCATCATTGGAGGAGACTGGAATGCAAAGATTGGCAAAAATAACCACAGGATGGGAAAAGGTTATGGAGAATATTTGGATATGGAGAAAGAAATGGACGTGGAGAGATGCTTCTGGAATTTGCCATGGATAACAGCTTGATTTGCAATACCAAATTCCAACAAAAAGTTGTCGTAAATGGACGTGGCGCTCCTTTGATGGCAAACACAGGAATATGATTGACCTGATATTAATAGACCAAAAATGGAGAGCCTCAGTTCAACAGTGCAGATCATTCCAAGGAGCTGATATTGATTTGGACCACAGCTTAGTGATTGCAAATATAAGACTATAAATTAAACAGAAGTACAAAGGAAAGTTCCAGAAAGCTAGAGACATCTCAAAACTAAATGAAGACAGGCTAAGAACAGCATATCAGAACATATCGGAAACTAAGCTTAAGACCCCCAAGTGAAAAACAAAATATAAATACAAGAGCAGAACGACTAACTACAGTGCTAAAAAAAAAGCAGTAGAGGAAGTAATTCCAGAATGAGAAAAGATCAACAAGAAATGGATAACTCAGGAAACCTTAATATTGGTACAAGAGAAAAGAGAACTGAAACTTAAAAGAGATAATTCAGAAGCAGCAGATGAGTTATACCATCAAAAATGCAATGAAGTACAGAAAGCAGCAAGATCTGATAAAGCCAAATGGTTGGAGGACCAGTGCAAAGATATTGAACAGTCCTGTGGAGAACACAAAACTAGAGAGGTCTACAAACTTATAAGAAATGTCAATAGGAAGTGGCAAACAAGATCAGTAGCAGTCAAAGATTAAAATGGTAAAGATTGATGGACAAGACAGAAATCATACACAGATGGACAAGATATTGTAGCAAACTATATAAAAAATCAACTTAATGATACTGCAACAGAAGTAATCAAAGAACTAAAAGCAATCTCTCCACCAGCAGAGATCTTCGAAAATGACATCTTGGAAGAGGAGGTGAATAAGGCTATTAACATCTCAAGAATAATAAGAGTCCTGGAAATGACAACATAATAGGCAAGATGGAGAGAATCAGTTGCAAAAGAAATACATAAGCTATGTAATGAAATATGGAGAATAGGGTATGCTCCTGAAGAAAGGAAAAAATCGGTCTTGGTTGTTCTTCATAAGAAAGGCAGTGCTTTAGAATGCACTAATTACAGAACTATTGCATTAATGAGTCATCTTGGCAAAGTGCTGATGAAAATACTAACAGAACGCCTGAAGGGGCATATGGAGGCACATCTTCTGGATGAGCAAGCCGGATTTCGACAAGATTGAAGTACAGTGCAACAAATACTCGCACTAAGAATAATAGCAGAGAAAGCTCAACGAAAGAACAAAAAGATATATTGCTGTTTTGTGGACTTCCAAAAAGCATTTGATAATATTGACCAAAATATAACATGGGCTGTCTTGGAATCCTATGGTGTGGACAATAAATGGATCTGCCTGCTGAAAGATATAAACAGCCAAGCACAAGCAAAAATCAGAATAGCAGGTGAGACTGGAGATTGGTTTGCCACTAGTCAAGGCACAAGGCAAGGGGACCCAATATTACCAATCATCTTCATCACACATCTGGGAAGAACACTAGATAAGATTAAAGAAGAAGGTGGAGGCATTTCAATAAATGGCATGAGAACAAACTACCTCTGCTCTGCAGATGACATCGTCCTGATTGAAGAAGATGCAGCAAGGCTGGAACAGACATTGCAAACACTATACACAGAAGGGAAAAGATATGGACTAAATGTCAACTTTGAAAAAACTAAAACAATGATATTCGGACAACAGGAGTTACTGAACAGAGTTACGATAGACAGATTTAAACTGGAAAATGTGGAACACTTCACATATCTTGGATGCCGCATGACGCATGACTTGGACCCCAAAAAAGAGATAAAAATTAGAATAGCCAGAGCAACAATATTTTAAAAGCCATGGACAAAATATGGAAGAGCCGAGCTATAAAGATGCAAACTAAACTGTGCAATGTAGAAACCTGTATCTTTAGCAGCATGCTCTATGGATGTGAGGCCTGGGTACTCCTGAGAGAATCTGAAAGGAGGATATTGGCATTTGAGAGGAAGTGCTATAGAAAGATCTTGAGAATAAGCTGGATACAGAAAGTGAACAATGAGGAAATCTATAAACGAATACAACCAAAAGAAAACCTGATCCAGAAAATAATCAAAAGGAAACTACGTCTATTTCGCCATATATGTAGAATGAATGATGAGAGAAAATTAAAAACCTTGCTGTTTGGAATGATTGAAGGAAAGAACAAAAGAGGAAGACCAAACAGAGAACGGGGCGATGACATCGTCAAATGGTGCGGAAACTCTATACACAAATTGAGTCATCTTGCACGAAACAGAATGCAATGGAAGAATCGTATCAAGATGGGAGCAGACACCTATGGGCATTGGACTCATGGTTGTTGATGATGATGATGAAGAAGGAAGAGCAGATGAAAATATAGAATTTTACAATCGATTATAAAATATTATTATTATTAATAACATCTGACCTCCATGGGAGGTACACACTGCTACACACAGTGTTCATCCAACTGTGATTTAAACTGATTCAATATGTCTACATTCACAACACACTCAAGCAATGCATTTTACTCACCAACCACTCTCCATGCAAAGAACCTACTCATCATTCCTCTGCTCACATCCTCCTTATACAGTTTCTAGCAATGGCCTTTTGTTCTAACTCCCCCCCCCCCATTCCAACCTGATAACAATCCCCTCAGTAGCTTATGTCTTAACCATATCCCCCACCCCACCCCTCTTCCTCCTATTCACAAGGCTCTGCAACTTATATTCTTTCAATCTGTCCTCATACTTCACATTCCAAAGACCACTGACCACCTTTGTGAATCCTATCTGGACCATTTCCAACATATCCTCATCACCATGAAAACCCAAAGACCAAATCTGTCCACAATAATCCATGAGTACTAATGAAGGCCTTCTATAATGACATCATAACCTCTCTATTTCTCCATGTCAGGGTCCTTCGCATCATTATCATTATCCTATGTGACATCTTCACACCTTGTGCAATGTGACTCAGAATTTCAGGTCCTTGTCCACCATCATTCCTAGATCTCTCATTTCCTCTACTTCCTTTAAAGTTTCCCCACCAAGTTTATAATTTGCATCCCATCATTGTTTACCAAATCTCAAAACATTACACATTGCAACATTGAACTGATAATCCACTTACTTGCCCATTCATGCAATCAATTCAAATTCTCTTGTAAGGCCATAACATCCCTTGACTCTGTATTCCTCTCCCCAGTTTTGCATCATCTGTAAACAGCTGCATATCACTAGTTAAACCCATCCCAATATTATTAACATACAAATTGAACAACAATGGCCCCCAAAATTATGGCCAATGTGTGTTTTTGTGCTGTGAATATATTTTAAAATCAACAATTTGGAATAAATATTGTTTTCAGAACCTAGCTAACTAGTTCCAAGATGCCCCATTCTGAAAAGTAAGTTAATCTTTTTTGTTTAACATGAACATATCATGTGATATTTATAATTTCAATGGCCAGTGATCGTATATTTGGTAAGCGTAATTCTAATAATGAATAGTTTTTTTTTTTTTTTCATAAGAATTATCATAGTGTACATACATTAGAGTATTACCATGGGATACATTAATGACTTTTCATGTCTAATTGTGTGTGGTTGAGTTAATTATTCAGAAAAGCCTAAACGCTGCTGCCACCAGACTCTACTGTACTCTAAGAATTCCCATAGTCTTTTAACAGGAAAGAAATACCCCACACTGTATTGGAAAATTAGTACTGCCATCTATAGACAACCAAAGACAAAACATGACGACAATGATGGATATGTGTCACCCTGGGAAAATTTCAAGATGTCTTATCTCAAAAACATTGGCCACAATTCCATAGACAAATGCCTATGGAATTGTTGCTAATGCCAAAACAACACGTGATGTTTTGGCATTTTCTGGGGAACATGTCTCTGTGAGACATGTTCCCCAGAAATTTCCAAACACATAATGTCACGATTTCTTATCTCTAAACATAACCCACAATGCTTTATGCGAACCCAACACACCACGTGATGTCCCTGCCAGAAGAGGGGCCCAGCGAAATTCCAAACATTCCAAAATTTATCTTATCACTCTCCATCACCCATAATGCCATACGCAAACCATTTACTTATCTACAACTCATAACAATACACATCCAAGACACTGACGTCGCTTCCCCCATTCAGCCTACCCCTATTTTGTTCATAGTATCCCACCAATCACGACACGAATCCTTATCCACTAATAATATCTTCCTTTTGCATTCAAAACAATAACGTCACTTATTAACAACTAACAGTTATGTCACTTAATATAAAAAATACGTCATTTATCTACATCTAATAATAACAAACATTCACATCACGATTCCTTATCTTATCTTGATCTGGTTAAAAGTGTCCCACCAATCACGACACGAATCCTTATCAACTAATATATCTCCCTTTTCCATTCAAAACAATAACATGACTTATTTACAACTAACAAATGATGTCACTTATTTACATCTGAAAACAACACACACCCATGACACGATTCCTTATCTTATCTAGATCTGGTCAGAGTGCCCCACCAATCACAACATGAATCCTTATCTCTACCATCACCCATAATTCCATATGTAAACCAAATCACATGAATCGAAACCATTGACAGTTATACCCCCAGGGAAATTCCAAACATTCCAAACTCATGACTTCGCACACACACAATGACGTCATCAACTCAACAAACAATCACATCATGATTCCTTATCTTATCTTGATCTGGTTCATAGCACCTACCCTACTACTCATATACATCATAGTAAATAATATTTAAAATATATATATAGTGGTTTATCCTGATGGATATAGTTTGTTATATTTATTTGATTTTATGGAATTGCTTTTCACAATTCTATATTTCTACAAATCATCATGGTTTACATGCAAGTTCTTTTCTGTTTTCCATTTGACAAATTTTTTAAAATCATTTTATATTTAAGACTGAATTATTATTACATTTTTAACACATTTTGTTTTTTCAATACTTATTTTATAATTACATAAAGATAGTTATATAGCAATAATTATTTTCTTAGTTACATTCACTTTTGTACATTTATTCCATTTGCTTTACTATTATTAATAACATAAGTTGTTAAATCATTTTAGCATACTGTTGTGTAATTGCACATTAGGAGTTCCTGAAGTTACCTTACAGAAATCGTATTTGTAAATGATTTGATGATTCTTTTTAGAGATAGTCTCTCCCCCCCCCCCTAGATGATTGAGTTGGTTAATTTGATGTGAAGGAAACTCCTGAGGACTCCATTTCTATAAAATAAAAAAAAATAAATAAATCAGCTAATGCCTTTTATTCCCTTATAGGGAGTAGGCAAGGCCATTATACTTTATCTAGCTTTTGGAGACTGAGTGGGCAATTCAATATCCACTGGTAGCCAATCAGAGATAGCTGGCCCATGTCTGTCACTAATTATAGCAGCCACAGATGAAGAGGCTGGCAAACAAGTGCTGCCATCTCTTGGTACTTAACCCTAACAAGATGGTGTAACAATCCCCACATTACCCCAACCAACAAGCAGCATCATCTCCAATGGAGCAAAGAGCATGTAGGATGCAAACTGGAAGCATGGAAAGCTGTGCTATAGAGCGACAATTCACGATCCATCCTCTACTAAGCAGATGGATGGTTGAGTGTGTGGCAGATTCCCCATAACATCTCTTACCAGAGAGTAACTCCAACTATGAAATTCGGATGTCACGGTGTGGTATGGTAGTGTTTTTCCTTAGTTTGGCCTCCGAGTTGTGTGTGTTGTGAGGTAATAACATTCTGGACAATGCAATGTTACATACTTTGTTGTGTTTCTACAGAAATAATCATGGTCTTTTTCAGCAAGATAATGCACCATGTCAAAAGGCTGCTGCAACCGTATGGTTTGAAGACATGAACGTTACTACCCTTAACGGGATTCCACAGAGCTCTGATCTCAACCCTATTGAACACCTCTGAGATGAACTGGAGCGTCAGATGAAGTCAAGGAACATCATCCCCACAACAGTCCAGGACATCTTTACATGCATACAGGAAATATTGTCCAATATCACTGTATGCTTGTGGAACGTATGTCCAATAGGACTGCTGCAGTCATCAAAGCATAAGAACGTCCTATATCTTATTAAAGTGAGTGCAATGGCCGTGGGTTCCTTCACACTATCAGAAACTGTACATTCCTCACACTGGTGTCCGTTGACTTCTTTCCAAGCTGTGTATGTATGTATGTATGTATATGTATATATATATATATATATATATATAATACTCCTGGGTTTCGACAGTGGTGTTAGCTTTTGCCAGCCTTGTTAGCTGAGTGGTTAACATATTTGATTTGAAGCAATTTGAAGATTGAGTGGTGGAGACAGAGAGCTGTAGAATAAGTGCCCTCCCTTGATTGGTCTTTGGACTCCTTGGAGGTGTCATAATAAGAATAATAATGTATTATTGGTTTAATTATATAGTCTTAGTGGAAGTGGAAGGGGTGTTGGCATCCTCTGCAGTAAGTTCTACAAGAACTGACCTAGGTTTGATTCTAGTCACCGGCTGGAGGAAATTTTTCTAAGCTTTCCTTTGACTGGCTCTAGAGTTAATCAATCGCTTGCATGTGCAAGCCTGTTTTTCCTGCCAAAACCCTGGATTTTTTTTTGTCCCATAAAGACTAGAAAATCGACTGTAGTCCACACATATTAAAAATAATTTATTAAGTTTTAGGATCTCCAGATGGGAGGGGCACTTGTTATCTGTCTCTTAACAGGATGATGCTTAAAATTAATGATAGATTGGACCATCGATCTCTGATTAGCCAACAATATAGATTATACTGTCCCCTCCATCTCATAAGAAAGAGCTATCATGGCTCTGCCTTCTCCATATAAGGTAAAAAGTGTTAGCCGATGTTTTTTATTGTAATTTTTCATTCCATTTGGTTTTGTTAATTTACTTATTTATTGCTTCTTCAATGCAGATATTGAACAGTATTGGAGAAAGAATATGCCCTTGTCTTACAAGGGCGTATTCTTTCTTTAAGTATACTTTAAATATTCTTTAAGTATACTCGCTGGTTTTTATTTCTTCTATTTCTGCTAGTATAGATTAACTGTACACATTCCATCTCTCCAAATTACATGTATTTTTTAAGTATTTCAGACATTTGGTTCCAGTCAATAATATCAAAGGCTATTTGTGGGCCAGGAAAGTCTGACAGAGTATATTTATTCCTTTTCAAATATTATTTTTATAATTGTTCTAAGAGCAACAAAAATCTTTGGAAAAGAATTTGGCAAGGCAGCTAATGACTGCAAAAGGATTTGCAGTCATTAGCTACCTTGATGATTCCATTCTTATAATGGTTCTGTCTTCCTTCTGTGGTTATCTTTCTGCTCTTTACAATTTGTGTAGTGTCAGAAAGAGTTATGGAATATACTATTTTATACGGAATAACTGCTATTTTGAATAATAATTGGCAGTGTTTCATAAATTTTAGGGTTTCATTATTTTTTTTTGAGAACGAAGTGTGTCTGAGTGATTCTTGGTAAATTCTATCAGAATTATTAATCTAAGTTGCCATTTTAAATATCATCCAATGCCAGTTAGGAGGTCAACTACGAGGGCGTCGACTGGTGCTACTGGGCAAAAGTCAAGTAGCATTGGCGACATAGACTTTTCAAAACTGATTCGATGTCCTGAGTGCGATATGTATGCATGGCAGAATGAAAGAGATGTCTTTGTGGGGAGGGAGAGAATGAGCGAAAGACGAGAGAAAATATGGATTTGTCGTAAGTGCGATATGATTGTACCGCGATACACAGAATGCGAAACTGATTCAAAAGATAGACAGTGTACATGAAACGAAATGAAAGATAGAGAGAGACTGACAGAGTGCAGGAATGTGGAAGTGAAAGTTACGAGAAACCGAAATGAAACGAAAGCAAGAGAAACTGAGGGAGTAAATGAATACAAAGATGTGGAGGTGAAAGTTGGTGATAAGGGTGTGAAAGAAAGTATGAATGAGGAAAAGGAATTAAAGCGTGACCGAATGAGAGGTAGCAACAGAGAGAGTGAAGTTGTCGGAATGCAAGATTTAATAAAACAGATATTGAAATGAAAAATGAAATGAAGAATATGTTGAGTGACATCAGGCATCTAGTGGAAATTAATGAAAGTATTAAAGAAATCAGATTGAAAGAACAAAAAGTAAAAGAAGTGACAAATGATTCCAGGACAGCAGTATATCTAGACTCCATAATTAGAGGGCTAATTACTGATAGAGTCCATAAGGTCTTCTATCCGGATGGGAGAATCAGTACGATAATTAAGGTGTTGTACATGAGGAAGAAACGAGCGAGAGAGTTAGTGGTGATTGTAGGGACGAATGATCTAACTGGACATAAGAAGGGTGTGAATTCAAATATCAGGAGACTATTGAGAAGAGTGAAAGATAACAGCGTAGTAGGAAAGGTCGGCAGCATGTTACCCAGGTATGATGATGATGAATTGCGACAGAGAGCAAATTCATGAATGGTGTGTTGGCGGAGCTATGTGAGAAGAAGGGAGTGGAGTTTGTGGATGTATGGCGTGAGTTTGAGGGAAGAATGAAATTATACAGGCATGATGGATTGCATTTAAATGGCTTTGGAGTGAGTGTGCTGGAGAATGTATAGTGTGTGGAAGTACAGTTTGCGATGCGTGCCAGAGATTGGAAGGAAGAGATGGAGAGAAAATCAGGAGAGTGGTAGTCTCCTGATTTTCTTGTCAGCTGTCAATCACACTGATGTGTGATTGACAGCTGACAAGAACAGCGTTCAGTATATGAGTAACGAAAAGTAAAAAAAGACGGTGTTCGGAGAGAAAATTAGAACACAAGCCAGCAGATATTTAGATCCGGGGGAAATTGAGTTTTTTTTTTATGTGACAGTCGGAGGAAAATTAAAATAGTTTATTTAAGTTAAGAGATATTACATCCCATATTGTTTCTTAGCCGAATAAGAAACTCAAAGAGTTTCTTGCCGAATATAGAACCTATATAAAGTTCCTATTGAGGCCTTTGGCTCTTCATATAATTAGAAAATTAATAGTATATTCTGAAAAAGGAATCGTGGAACTATGAAGTTTAAAGTGGAATAAGTATTGATAAATAAAAGGGAAATATTGCTATAGGCGTTTTAAAAGGAATATTGGAGGAAACGCTAATTGGAAGATTTATAGTAGATTCCGAAAAGGGAATCGTAGAACTGTGAATTTTTTTAAAGTGGAAGAGTTAAGTCTGTCAATAAGCATTAGTACATTCTAATGGAATGTACGAGAAAACTCTGATTAGGAAGTTTCATCTGTATTAAGGACGCCGAATCTAACTGTTATTTCTACTAAAAAGAAGGCAGAATTAAGTCAGGAAGAAGTGCTACATAAGTGATGAGAAAGGATCGTATGAAAATGAAGAATAAAGTCATATATCTTCGGAAAAGGGCCTTGACACAGAGAGAGAGAGAAACTGGCTATGAACATTTTGTCATTGTGCAAACAAAGTGTTTAGTCTAGTCTTAAGTGTAAGTTTATTTTTAAAAGGCCTTGGATCCAATTAAATTTGTAGTTATGTAATATTTGTTTGAAGTGTATATATATTATTTTTGTTATATTAAATGTGTTCGTTTTGTATTTTGGTCTTGAGTCAGTGATTATTTGGATTCTGAAAGAAATAGTAAAAAAAAATATGATACTTTATAAGGGACAACATGGTTTTGTGAAGGGTGGGTCTTGCCTAAGTAATTTGCTTACTTTCTATAATAAAGTAACAGTGGAGTTGGATAAAGGAAATCCTTACTCAGTGATACAGCTTGACTTTCCAAAGGCTTTTGACAGGATTCTACATGGAACTCTGTTACATAAACTAGAGCAAATGGGTTTAGATCCAAAGATGGTGATTTGGATTAAAGGATGGCTGGTAGACAGATATCAAAAAGTTTACGGAGGAGCTGAGTCCAGGAAAAGGCAAGTGACTAGCGGTGTACCCCAGGGCTCAGTTCCTGGTCCTCTGTTGTTTAATTTGTACATCAATGATATTGGAAATACCTTGAATGGAAATATTCACTTGTTTGCTGATGATGCAAAATTGGGAAGAGCGATAATCAATTCAAATGATGTGGATATTTTACAGGATGACTTAAATAGGCTGACGGTATGGACTGAGGTAAATGGCTGTCAGTTCAACGTGGCTAAGTGTAAGGTGATGCACTTCGGGAGGATGACATCGCATGCTGTTTACTATATTAACAGAACTGAACTGCAGGAAGTTGATGAGACAAGAGACTTGGGAGTTATTATGGACAGAGAACTTAAGTTTAAAGGGCATATTGCAAAGATTGCCAAAACAACACATCAAATTACCTGGTTGTTGAGGAACACTTAAGTTCTCTGTCCATAATAACTCCCAAGTCTCTTGTAAGAACACTAACAAGCAGGGATAGGGAAGTTATTGTTCCACTCTATAAGGCATTAATAAGGTCGCATTTGGACTATTGTGCACAGATCTGGTTGCCAGGATTTCTTGGTGATGCGGAAGTGGTGGAGAGGATTCAGAGGTGGGTTACAAAGATTGTTGCAGGTCTGTGGGATGTTCCCTATGAGGATAGATTGATGATCTGTGGGCTCCAAAAACTAGCTGATAGACGTAGGAGAGGAGATATGATAGAGGTATTTAAATTGTTAAAGGGATTTTACAGGATTCATACTGATGATATTCTTAAGACCAGTGCAGGATGTGAGAGAACGAGGGGCCACCCCTGGAGATTGTGTAAGAGTGTGGTTAACAAGGGTGTTAGGACTAGATTTTTTACTTGGAGGGTTGTGAATGGGTGGAATGCTTTGCCTGAGGTGGTTGTAAATGCTTCAACTGTGAATGAATTTAAGGAGAGGTATGACAAGTATTGTGTAAATAATGGTTAGTGTGTCAATGTCGGGTCTCCCGCGATGAGTCTTTTGACTCCATGGAGACACCGTTAAAATAATAATAATAAAAGGAGGGCATTGCACCAATCGGCGTGAACCCTTGTGCATATATGGGTACACACGGAATTAAAAAAAAATAATCGTTAGAAAAAGAGATTAAATAAATTAAATAAAAATCCTATATTTAAACAATGGCGCAGCCGGTAGGATTAATAATATGATAATCTCCTCTATTAACAAATTAAACCTAAAATCCATTTACCTTTTTTTGTACTGTGCAAGCCATGAGAAAGCTAGTCAATTACTAGCGAAACCGGTAGGCAACATTATACGAATTAAATATCTATAGTCAGTTTATAAATGTCTTATATTTTTTAACATTTTCCAACCAAAAATATGTATAAGTTAAAGATGAAATTGGTTCATTGATTGAATTTATTCGCCCCCAGATCATTGGAATAAGTGAAATTGGTTCAAATGAAGATGATATCAAAATGGGAATAGAAATGGAAGGGTACAGTATTTTTCGTGAGGATAGAAAGGGCAGGAAGGGAGGGGGAGTGCTGCTGATGATAGCAGGGGAATTAAGTCCACATAAGGTAGACATGAAAGAGGGAAATAGTGGCAATGGTTATGAGGCAGTGTGGTGTAACGTGGAGGTTGAGAGGAAGACATATTTAGTTGGATGTTGCTATAGGCCTGGGAATGTGGAAGGTTGTGATGAAGAAATGTATAAACAACTTGGATTAGTTAACAAATGAAGGGTAATTATTATGGGTGATTTTAATTATGGCGGTATAGATTGGAATGAAGAGATAGCATTTAGGAATAAGGAAAGTGAATTTCTCAAGTTCTTGAGAGATAATTATCTCAGGCAACACGTAAAGGAAGGCACAGGAGAATCAATAGTTATAGATCTGATCATTTCATCAAAAGATGTAATTATTAGAGGGGGTTTTACATTTTCTTCCAGTTGGTGAAAGTGATCATGTAGTAATCACCTGTGTTGTGGCTAGTCATGTGCAGGCGTTTGCAAGGAAAAGATAATATATGGAATTATAAGGCTGGTGATTATGACAAGCTTATGAGACAACTTGGAGCTGTCTCCTAAGTTTGTCATAAACATCAATGTGCAACTTTATTCCGAAGGCCAAAAGATTCAATAAGGTAGGCGTAAAATGGATGAATGTGGAGCTTAAATTATAATCTGGAAAAAGAAGGTACTTTGGAAGAAGTTAAAGATGCATAATGGTAATCAGTCACATGAAGAATATAAAGAACAAGTCATGAAGTGACCCAGTTAGTAAGGAAAACAAAAGTAGAGTATGAGCAGAAATCGGCAAATCAAACTTAGAAAAACCCTAGAGAGTTTTTTAGATGTGTGGCAAGTAGAAGGAAGAATGATCATGGAAAGATGAAGTTAAGGAATGAAGGTCGTAGAATGGTAACTGCTACAGAAGACATTGTTATGGTATTCAGTGATCAATTTATAAGTGTCTTTCATCCTGATCAGGGTGAAATCAGGAGAAACGTAAGTGTAGAGGACATAGGAGAGAGGATAGCTTAACTGTGAGTGAGCAGGAGGTATTTTAGGAAATAAATAACCTTGATGTTAAAAAGCGATAAGATTTGATGAGATATCACCACACATCTTAAGGAATCTTCCAGCTTTGCAATAGCACAGGTCCCAAGAGAGTGGAAGGAGGGTGAAATTGTTCCACTGCATAAAGGCAGTGATAAGGTTGTAGCTTGAATTTATAGGCCAGTCTGTATATCTGGAGTTGTGCTGAAGGTCCTGGAGAGATTGGTGAAAAAAGGATACAGAAATTGGTTGATAACAGCAGTATTCTCTGTGGTTATCAGCATTTGTTTCTTAAGGGGAGATTATGTTTCACTAACTTACTTATGTAAAGAAGGTGACAAATACCTTGGATAGAGGAGATGCATTTAGAGTGGAGTACTTGGATTTTGCAAAGGCTTTTGATAGACTGCCACACAACAAGCTGTTAAATAAATTGAAATAGATGGGATTGGATAACAGACTTATGTGTTTGATCAGTGACTAGCTGTAAGATAGGTATCAGAAAGTTGTATATGGAGGTGCAGTATCCCAAAAGAGAAATGTCACCAGTCATGTGCCACAGGAGTTAGTTTTGGGGCCATTGTTGTTCAATTTGTATGTTAATGATATTGGATCAGGTTTGACTAGTGATATCCAGCTGTTTGCGGATGATACAAAACTGGGAAGAGCAATGCACAGTCAGGCTGATGTTAATGCCTTACAAGAGGACTTGAATAGATTACATGAATGAGTAGGTAAGTAGAACTGTCAGTTCCACTTACTCTAGAAGCCTGTGTCTAGACGCCATTTCGGCATCCAAGTCCATATTTTCCTACCTTTATACCATTACTGTGATCACTTGTAGGTATGTATGGTGACATTATTATTATATTGCTTGGGTTTGCTTCTGGTTTTATCATTATCATTCATTTAGCATATTTTGCTCATTTCAGTACTCTTCTTACCCATTCATTGTTAGGACTATTGAGACTCAATTTTATTTATCACATCACCACAATAAATGAATCTACGTATAATCACCACTCCAAAAGTCTCCTGCTCCACACTCTCACATCTCAGTAATTCCTAGTATGGCTTATTTTAATAATCCATTTCTCTGTTTAGATTTCCTAACTTTTTTGTAAAAGAGTCCTCGCATTTCATGTTCATTAATATTATTGCCCGAAATAGTATGTTCTTTGGTCGATTTTATTGTAAAAGAAGTAACTTACAACGCTAATACAGTGCACTCCAGAATTAATAATAAATATAAAGAAATAAAAACAATAATTTGATAAAGGTTTCACTGATCAGGCCAGTGAAACTTTATCAGATGCACTAATAAAAGGCGAATATACGAACGTTTGGCAGCGCCTATGTCTTTTGAGTATTGCATGCCAATACTCAATATATTGTATTCTAGCGAGCTCTCAGGTCAACTTACGAAACTTTCATATATTCTACAAACATTCGGCTTTGAAATAATGTTGGATCTAGTATCCACTTGTATATGTAATAATTTATTGTAACTGCAGTGTTGCAAATATGCCATTATAATTACATATGAATAAATTTTATTTATAAATACATAATTTTTTATAAATACATATATGTAAAAAACTAACATTTAGTATTTAATGTGAAATGCCTTACAGTATATAACATAATGCATATGCATGTATGAAGTCTCTGTGTATACCCTTGTGGAAAAATAGCATGGGATGTGGAACTATACCAGAGACATTTGGCAGATAAAATTCACATGAGGTTTGCGACATATGAGGTTCATAATGTGAATAAATGCGTCATACAACTCTTCGACGAAACAGAAGACAGAAGTCTATACCTAGTCAGTATATTCCTGAAAACATTGATAACCAAAGATATAACTGCAGTAGAAGAAGCACATAATAAATCATAATACAAATAAACAGTTGTCATTAATATATAGGCTGAACACACGTACCGTTTTCAACGGGACAGTATCGTTTTTTTTTTTTTCTTATTTTCCGGCCGTCCCGTCGTTTTAATAAAAATGTCAATTTTGTCCCGTTTTTAATAGAAACTATAAATATACTTTAATATTGGTCAATCATAAATTATTATTCATAACCTATAATCGTTTGTGGATCAGTGGACCCTCTTAAAATCTATAATTGTGAGGCAGATGGATACATGGAATAAAGAAAACATTCCTGTACAGATTTTTTTCTGAAATGAGCGAAAAACGTCTAGACGTTCAAGACGTTTGTAATATTGCAGAGTTTCTTCTTTGATTTCCAGGAAGTACAGCACCTGTTGAGAGAACATTTTCTGTTATGAACAGTATGTGGTCATAGGAGAAATCTAGATTAAGTGTCGAGACAATGAGGGCTATGTTAGTTGTAAGGCAAAATTGTGTCATGGAGTGTGAGAAGTTTTATAAGCTGCTGAAAAACCAAAATTTGATGCATAAGATCACTTCATCAGAGAAATATTCAGGGTACGATCGTGGTGAAATACAGTCCCCCTCTACGTCAACCTAAATTTTTGTATGGGTTCTGACACTTAAGAATAATGGTAATCTCAATATGTTTATGTAATAAAACTTTTTTATCGACTTACTTTTTCATGAATACAGAATATTACTAACAAAATCCCCGTCCCGTTTTTGCATTCCCAGAGTACCGTTTTTGTCTCAAGGAAATATGGTCAGCCTAATAATATATGTTATATAGTCATTAATATGTAATGTAATTCATGACTATGAGAAGTAATTTCACAAAACTAAATAGTTGTAAGAAATAGTGATAATCTTCAGGCTAAAAGCATCAGTATATATTGTAAATATTATTTAATCTATTGTGATGTATATATTTATTCTTTGTTTAATAAAATAGTCCCTGTAGAAAAATCCCGAGTAAAAATAAAAATCAGATAACGCCTTTTATTCCCTTATAGCTAGTATGCAAGTCACTTTTAGCTCTATTTAACATTTAGAGACTGAGTGGGCAGTTCAATTTCCACTGGTACCCAATCAGAAATAGCTAGCCCAAGGCTAGCACTAATTTAATCGGCGTGCACTAAAGAGATTGGTAACAAGAGCCTCCATCTCGTGGTCCCTAACCACAACACAATATTTTTAATGTTAGAAATAGTAGGTCCTGCAGTCAATTTTGTTGAGTTTACAGGACAAAAAACCTGCATTTCCAGAAGAAAAACCCAGCGTGTCAGAGATCGACGCACTCGGAAATAGGTCGAAAAAGAGGGTTAGAAAATATTTCTCTAGTCAGGGAGTAGATTTGAACTCAAGTCTTCATTCGTGCGGTCAAGCACAGTAGAGTGCAAATGTTACTTACACTGACCTATACAGGCTATCGTAGCAAGAACAACAACAACAATATTATATTTGCATTCATAGTGCAATGTAACAAAGAAAGACCTCCCTTCTTCTTCTTCTTCTGCAGCTTTTCCCACTTAAGTAGGGTCGCTGTTTTTGGTGAGTCTCCTCCACAACCTCCTGTCTTGGGCTGTAGCCACATCCAAGTTCTTCATCCTTAAGTCCTCCACCATCTCCCTCCATCCTTCTTTGGTCATCCACACTTCCTCTTCTCCTGCACATCCATCTGCATGACCTTTCTTCCCACATACTCTTCCTCCCTTCGCATCACATGACCAAACCATCTCAACTCCTTTGCTCCTAAGTTTGTAACTTTCACTGTTCGCCTTACATAGTCATTTCTCAGGTGATCCTTTCTGGTCACACCGCACATCCACCTAAGCATTTTCATCTCTGCTACCTCCATCCTGCTGATGTTATTTTTCCTCAGGGCCACAGCTTCCATAGCATATGTCATAGCAGGTCTCACTACTGTCCTGTAGATTTTGCCTTTAAGATTGATCGGTACCCTCTTATCGCATAGCACTCCAGCGATCTCTCTCCAGTTCCTCCATCCTGATTGTATCCTGCATCCCACTTCCTTCTCAGCCTCGCCATCCTCTTTCATTGTTGAACCTAAGTATCTAAAGTCACTGACCTTCCTGATGACATTTCCTTCCAGTTCTAGATCTCTCTCCTGGCTGCCATCCACTTTGCAACACATATACTCTTACCTCTTACCTCTACACATATAGTCTTACCTCTGCTCAGTGTCATACCTCTCTCTTCCAGTACTTTCCTCTAACTTTCCAGTTTAGCTGCCACTTCTTCTCTCGATTCTGCACACAGCACGATGTCATCTGCATACAACATAGTCCAAGGCGCTTTTTCTCTCATCTCCTCCATCACCACCTCCATCACAATATTAAACAGGAACGGACTTAATGCTAACCCTTGATGCAAGCCAACTGTCACTGGAAAACGTTCTCTCTCCCAGGCAGGTTCGAACACTTGTATTCACATTTCTGTACATCTCGTGCACCAACCTGACATATTTCTCCGGTACCTTCTTCTCCCTCAAACATCGCGAGACTTCTTGCCTTGGCACTCTATCATAAGCTTTCTCCAGATCAATAAAATCCAAGTGTAGCTCCCGCTGCTTCTCTCGAAACTTTCCATCATCTGTCGTAACCCAAAGACAGCATCTGTCATCGATCGACCACGCATGAAGCCAAATTGCTCCTTTGCAATTTCCACCTCCTTCCTCAGTCTTCCATCAAGAACCCTCTCTAGGATCTTGATTGTGTGGGACATCAACTTTATTCCTCTGTAATTCTTAGTCTTGGGCATTCCCTCTACTCTTGTAGATGGGGAAAAGAGTACTTTCCCTCCATTCCTCAGGTATATTTCCCTATTGACAAACTTTTATTAACAGGTCCTACAGCAGGTCAATTCCCTCTTCCCCTAGTGCCTTCCATGCCTCCACTGGGATCCTGTCAGGGCCTACTGATTTTCCATTCTTCATCCTCTTTACAGCTTCCTTCACTTCCACTTTACTAATTTTCTGCACCATCCCCTCATTAGGCTCCCCATCTGCTCTGTGAGTCCTTGCATTTTCTTCATTCAAATGCCCTTCAAAGTATATTCTCCATCTCTTTCTTATATCCACATCCTTCCTTAATACCCTTCCTCCAGAGTCTTTGATCTACCTCACACGTACGATGTCCTTTGATGCCTTATTTCTACATTTTGCCAATCGATAAATCTTTCTCTGTCCTTCCTTTGTTTCTAATTGATCATAAAGGTCTTGATACGCCATGGCCTTCACCTGTGCAACAACTCTTTTGGCTTCTCGCCTTTTCTCTCTGTACTCCTCTCTGTCCTCTTCCACTCTTGACTCGTCCCACTTCTGCTTTGCCTTCCTCTTAGCTGTCACTGCATCTTTTACATTATCATTCCAACACCAACCCTCCTTCTGCTCTCTAATATTTCCGGGAGTTTCACCAAGCACCTCACCTGCACAACTTAGAATTACTTTGGAATTATGTCTCCATCCGTCTTGTACACTTTCTAGTCCATCCGAAATCCTCTCTAACACTTTCTCCCTAAAACGGTTCCTCACACCATCTTCTTTTAAGCGAAAGCACTTAATTTTCTTCCTCTCATGCTTCCAAAGGTTCCTATCTTCGACATTATTTTAAAGTCTGCGCACAGCAGCCGGTGTTGTTGCGCCACCTGATCTGTTGGGATTACCTTACAATTTGTTACTGCCTTAAGATGTCTTTTTCTAGTCAAAATGTAGTCAATCTATGAACTATTTTTGCCACATCTGAATGTTATCAAATGCTCTTCCCTCGTGCAGAAAAAGGAGTTCACAATTGCAGATCAAACGGTACTGCAAAGTCCAAAATCCTCTCTCCTTGGTTCATCATATCCACTCCATGGCCATCATGCACGGATAAATGGCAACGGTTGACGTCAGGAAGGGCATCCGGTCATAAAACGTCACTGCCAGCTCTAGCTATGGTCCCAAAGAAAGACCATTCTACATTAATTTCTTCTTTGCACTTCGACTGCTTCCGTTAGTCAATCTTTTTCACAGTCAACTAGGTTTATGCAGAAGCGTGAACTTTCACGACCTTAGAACTCACACTGTTACAGACAATATACAAGTGGGATTTAGGCCTACGAAATGGTGGCAGTTGTTTGCTGTTCTACATGGGTGTTGTTATATGTGGTATTGTGCAGACGTCTGTTAATTCTCTGATGCTAGATTAGTAGAAGAGACCATTATTTGATGCTTATCGAATTTTTAGGAACAGTTTTAGTCTTTTCATCAACTTTCATAGAGCATGTATTCTTTTCTCTATCATTCTCCCCCCCCCCGCAGTAGACCACGAAAGTAGGTTTTATCCAGACACTAAGCAGTTTACCCATAACTGAACTTTTTTTGAGTCGATCATGCAAGCTCATACGATTTCACATGAGAGTCTCTATAAGGGTTAGAATTATGAGCTGTCTTCCATACTGTTATCACGCGTATGTTATTTATAGATGGGTAATAGAAATATATGCAACTGTGATCCACAATTAAGATGAAAGCTGGAGACTGGATAGCTACCAATTCTCAAAATTTAGGACTAAAGGAGTTTGCTTTCTCCTTTTGGAAAATGAAAAGGCGATAGAGGTTTTGTTGTTGTTGTTGTGATGGTGGTAGTTGTAATAATAATAATTATTATTATTCTTGTTGTTGTTATTTATTTATTTTTATTTTTATTTTTATTTTATTATAGAGCCTACGTAGCTCAGTGGATGTGGCGTTTGCACACCACGGCGCTTGGCGGCACGAAGGAAGACTTGATTTCGAGTCAAGTCGGCGACTAGAGGAAATTTTTCTAAGTCTTTTTTTGACCGGTTCCCGAGTTAGTCGATCTCTGGCACGGGCAAGGGGTTTTTTCCTCCCGGAACCTCGGGTATTTCGTCCCGTAAACTCAAGAAAATCGACCGTAGAACCCACATTATTTCAGACATTAAATATATTGTGTTAGGGTTAGGGACCACGAGATGGTGGCACATTTGAGCCGTCTCTCTTCACTGTGTACCGCTTAATTAGTGTTCAATCTCCACTGGTACCCTATCCCTTATAGGGTACCAGTGGAGATTGAACTGCCCACTTAGTCTCCAAAAGTTAGATAGGGCTAAATGGCCTCACCTACTCCCCGTATAATCAGCGTTAGCTGATTTTTTTTTATTTTTATTATTAGCTCAGTGCAAGTGGCGTTTGCACTGCTCAGCTCCAGACCACCTGAAGAAAGAACATCGTGAAGTCGATTCTAGTCGCCGAATAGAATAACTTTTTCTAAGCCTTTTTTCGACTGGTTAAAGAGTTAGTCGATCGCTGGCAAAGGGTACTTTTCTCCTGGAAATTCGGGTTTTTCGTCCCATAAACTCAAGAAATCGATCGATGAAGCCACACTATTTTAGACATTAAAATATGTGTTAGGATTAGGTAACACGAGATGGCAGCACTTGTTAGCTGCCTTTTCACTGTATGCCACTTAAATTAGTGACTGCCTTGGACCCGCTATCTCTGATTGGCTACCATTGGAGATTGAAGTACCCACTCAGCATACAAAAATTAGACAGGACTAATACTGTGTCGCCTACTACTCCCTATACAGGAATCAATGGCATTAGCTGATTTCTTCTGCTTCTTCTTCTTCTTCTTATTATTATTATTAATGTCTAAAGCTGTAATAGTTTTAGCATCCCAAGTGCATTTGTATCTTTCAGTTTCCTTTAGCTAAATCCATCTTTACCTCCTTGCTTAACCTGTAAACTTAAATATCCTAAATATTAAATATCTTAGATATATTAAGTACTATGTATCATACATTAAGTACTACATATCGTAAATAAAAAAAGCTTTAGTGTTATTTTTAGCTAAATTATAGGCCTGTGTAGCTCAGTAGAGGTGATGCTTGCATCCTTTGCTCTTGGTCGCTCAAAGGTAGGCTTAAGTTAAAATCTAGTTGCCGATTGCAGGAACTTTTTCTAAGCCTTTCTTCGACCGGTTCCCGAGTTAGTCGATCTCTGGCACGGCAAGCTGGTTTTTCCTCCTGGGAACTCGGGTTTTTCATCCCTTAAACGCAAGAAAATCTACCTTAGTACGCACACTATATTTCAGACAGTAACATATCTTGTTAGGGTTAGGTACCAAGAGATGGCAGCACTTGTTTGCCAGCCTCTTCATCTGTGGCAGGAGCCTGTGTAGCTCAGTGGATGTGGAGTTTGCCAACCACGGCGCTTGGCCGCACGAAGGAAGACTTGGTTTCGAGTCTAGTCGGCGACTAGAGGAAATTTTTCTAAGCCTTTTTTCTACCGGTTCCCGAGTTAGTTAGTCGATCTCTGGCATGGGCAAGCAGGTTTTTCCTCCCGAAAACTCGGGTTTTTCGTCCTGTAAACTCAAGAAAATCGACCGTAGAACCCACATTATTTGAGACATTAAATATATTGTGTTAGGGTTAGGGACCACGAGATGGCGGCATATTTGAGTCGTCTCTCTTCACTGAGTACCACTTAATTAGTGATAGCCTTGGGCCATCTATCTCTGATTGGTACCAGTGGAGATTAAGCTGCCCACTCAGTCTCCAAAAGTTAGATAGAGCTAAATGGCCTCGCCTACTCCCCGTATACGGGAATAAAAAGGCGTTATCTGATTTTTTTTTTCATCTGTGGCTGCTATAATTAGGGATAGACATGAGCCAGCTATAACTAATTGGCTACCGTTGGAGATTGAACTGCCCACTCCTTCTCCAAAAGCTAGAGAGGGTATGAAGGCCTCGCCTACTCCCTATAAGGAAATAAAACGCGTTAGCTGATTTATATATATATATATAATAAAATGTTTTTCATAAAATACAGTAACAAATTTAAAATTATAGATAGGTACATAATTTTAAATTCAGATATGCATTGAGTATTTCTCATATTTTATTTTATAGTTAGGCCCAAAAATAATAATAAGAAGAAATACACAGCACCACTATCACTCGATCTGTAACTTTATAAAACTTTTGAGATCTTGAAATCATAAATACAATTAAGAATGCCGTTATTCTTTGATTTGTGCAATGGATTTGTGAATTACCTAATTCCAAAGTTTTTGGTTGCGTAACAGAGAAAACAATTCGCTGTGCACAACGATAAGTGAAAATAGTACTTTGAATTCTCTTCAGTAGTAAAATTGTTAATGCAATGTTTACGTTTTGTTACTATAGCAACAATCCATCCGGCGAGGTTTGACTTGACCTGCCGGTTGGATACGCTATCTAAATTGCTTTTCTCAGTTAAAACCAATAGTTAGCATCAGTTTGGTCAGCAGTGTATTTAGAAAACTACCTTCGGTAAGTGATATGTATATTAACTGGGTAAGGGAATGGAATGGAATGGAGAACATTACAAATCTCATACTGTTTGAGGTGCGCATAACAATAATTGCAGCTCATATTTGGTTTTTTTTATTATGACACCCCCCCGCAGGAAACACAATTATAAAAAGAGTCATTTCGATAATAAAGTACTATATTGGATGCGCGTATTTACATGTACTATTTCACTGCATGAACGCGGTAAAAGTGTGTCTATGACCGCAGAATCAACTGCGAGTGTATTATGTTTCTAATTTGCATATGTTCTGCTGCCAATTTCGCTAAACATTAAGTTGGTAAATAATTATAAAGTTTCCTCATTTGTTAGCTAAAAAAAGTGATAAAAATACTGATTAATTACAAAAAATAATTAAAAAGTGAACCTAGGATATCAGTTTTACAGTAGCAAAAATTATCACCTCCATATCATACCTTCAGCTGAAGCTCTTATAAAGATTGCTTGCATCCTACAGGGAAGTCACACCAATGTTTGTTTAGCCAAAAAGCAAATTTTCACATCCTTGAAGTACTGTGAGTGTTCTTATGGAGACAGTATAAAGTGAGATACAATAATCAGTTAGGTGACGATTTTAAAGCAATGAGCATGCATGAAACGTCATACATTTGCCACTCTGGTGAGAAAGATCCAAGGGAAATTCTGTTGATATTGTAGTTAGTGTGAGAATGATTATGGTAGAATGATATTCGTTATTGGAAACGGCAGTCAACTACTGTGGAGGATACTGATAAGGAATTGCATTCAAAACTTGAGTAAGGATGGAACAATGATTGTAGGGACTATAAATCAGTGAGCAGGGTATATACAGACTCTTAAGTAAACTCAATTAAAAAAAAAAAAGCAGTATATAAACATAGTAAATAGTTTTTTTTTATAGTACTCTGTTTTTAGTAAAATTTTAGTAAAAGTTTATAGTTGAAAGTTTAATTATTATTAGAGTTTAATTATACATAAATTCTGTTATAAGGGCATTTTTGTGTAGTCCATAAATGCATTATACAAAGTTCCAAATGAACCATTGTTTATGCATATTGTTAACTGACAAAGCACTCTTGCAGCTATCTCTTGCAACTTATTCACTCTAAACAAAAAATCCTTGCAATCTTATCAACCACACTCTTACACAAACCACAGGGGTAACCTTTTGTTCTTTCCATATTTGCAACATATTGAAAAATTTTGTTCTATCAGTCTTATAAAATTCTTTCGGTAATAATTTATGTTATTGATCTGTTCCCTCTTCCATTCTTTCAAACTGCCTTTCTTAAATAGTCATTTTCACAAAGTGTTCTCCAACAGCTACAATCATCAGCTCTTCAAGATATATAAGAGGGTGAGTAGTGGTTTCTTTGCATGGAGGGTAGTTGAACCATGGAATGCATTGCCTGATAGAGTGGTGAGAGCGGTCAATGAGTTTAAGGAATGGTATGATAGACTTTGTGTTTCCTATGTTACAGATACCAAGCAATTTTAAACCTGGTTTTACTCCATAAGGGTAAATATTAAGATTAGTGATCAGAGCTCGCTCCACCTTTACCACGAGTTGCCTTGGTCTTGCACTACCTGTAGGATCAGCTAGTCTTGCATAAATTGCAGGCGCAAACTTGACATTTTTGTCTGTTTGCTTACTTGGGAAAAATGGAGTAAAACCAGGTTTAAAATTGCTTGGTATCTGTAACATAACTATACCCAAGTTAAAAATACTTTCTACATTTGTGTTTCCTAGAAGGGACCTTCCCCGATGAGCCTTGATAGACTTTGTGTTTCATAGGAAGGACCTCCCACGATGAGTCTTTTGACTCCATGGAGGCCTGAACATGGAGGCCTGAATAATAATACTATCAATAGTCCTCTGTCCTTTAAATCTTGCTTACATATAGCACACCAATGTGTGAGTGTAGTGAGTTTTTCATATGAGTTTTTCCCCTGTATGCTTAAACATTCAGATCATGCTGTCATGTCTACATGTCGTGTCTCAGCTTCATTTGTCATTATATTTCTAATACATCTGTTGCAAACAAAAAAATAATAAATAAATAAATAAAGTTCTAAAGCATTGCTGCTAATATATTAAACAAAAATGGATACACTACTGATCCTTTATGATACCACCAATTTTTACATTCATTCCTGATGTCTTAACTAGTGTGTCTGTCTCATTGTAAATTAGTATCCCATTGATCCTGCAAATATACTTTTAAATATTATCTGAGTTATGTTGGTCAGAATTATCAACATAACCCTGATAGAAATACTATAGTATTATATGATTGTTATTTTTATTTTTCAGTATCATTTAGATTGCAATGGCTAAAAAGAAGAAAGGAGGGAAAGGAGGAAAAGGAGGGAAGAAAAAGAAGGAGCCAACAGAAGATGATAATAGAATTTCTGAGCTTGAAAGGGAAACATTCAAAATAACAGTTGATGACCTTGAAGGTAAACTTGCAAGGTATGTTCTTAACTTGTTTTCCTGCAACATTTTGTAGCAAATCATTAGCTTTAATGATTTGCTACAAAATGTTCTAGCAAATCTACAAAATATATATACTACAAATATTATATATATATATATATATATATATATATATATATATATATATATATATATATATATATATATATATATATCATCATCATCATCATCATCAAATTCCTGCCATGTACCCTCAAGGGGTGTACAGGATATGACAGTACTACATGAAAAAATTACATCATTACTAACTTCCTATCTACAATTTTCCTCCAAATCAGTCTGTTACTTGTCAAGACTCCAACATTATCAGATCTTATATTTCTATCGTCTAAGGCACTTTGTACCGTATCAATCCACCTATATCTTGGTCTTCCTCTGGGTCGTTTTCCTGCCAACCTGGCAGAGAACACTTGTTTTGCTAATCTTTCCTCTCCCATTCTATTTAAGTGACCATACCATCTGAGATTAGCTCTGCTAACGCATTCCTGGATGCTGACAATGTCAAGTTCTTTCCTAATATCCTCATTTTTAATATGATATTGCCATTGATGCCATCTGTTCACGCCTCTAATCTTTCTCAGGACTCTCATATCTGCGGTCTCTAGTCTTTGGTCAAGTGTTTTACTTCTGACCCAGCTCTCAGATCCATAAGTTAAAATTGGTTTGAACACAGTCTTGTATACAGCTAATTTAGTGTTCCGACTAATTTCTTTCTTATTCCATATGAATTTATTCAATTGACTTCCCACGATACCAGCTTTGCTGATTCTGTTGTCTATTTCTATATTTAGTTTACCATCTTCAGTAAAAATTGTGCCTAAGTAGCTGAAATGTTTTACTTGTTCCACAGGTTCTCCATTCACAACACAGTTGACATTTTCAATGATTCTGCCTATTTTCATTGTCTTTGTCTTTTTATTGCTGACCTTCATACCATATCTATTACAACAGCTATTCAAGTTAGTCAGAGAATCTTGCAGACTTGTAGCGGATTTATTTACAAGTATAACATCATCCGCATAAAGCAAAGAGCTGACATTAACATCTCCAATTTTGATATCATGTTTAATACCACTTTCCTTCATAATGTGATCCATATAGATAATGAATAACAGAGGGGATAATGTACATCCTTGTCTCACACCAGATTTAACATTAAACCATCTTCCTGTACTTCCTTCAATTCTAACTGCTGACTCCCAACTCAAATAAAGACTAAGTATTGCTTGATATAATGCCCCATTGACACCATATAACTGCAGCGTATTGAATAGCTTCTCTCTTGGCACCTTGTCATATGCCTTTTCCAAATCGACAAAACTTAAATACAGATCTTTGTTATATTCCCATGCTTTCTCGACTATTTGTCGTAAAGTGAAGATCTGATCCTGACAGCCTCTATTTGGCCTGAATCCAGCTTGTTCTTCACCAAGCTTTTCTTCCACAATTCTTCTCAACCGTTTCTCAAGTATACTTGCATAGATCTTGCCAGGAACACTCAGTAGGGAAATACCTCTGTAATTCTCACATTCAGTTTTATTTCCCTTTTTATATATGGGTACTATGAGAGCTCTACTCCAATCATCGGGAATTCGTCCCTCTGTCCAGGCTTTCTGAACTATGCAGTGCAGCCACTGTAAGACTCTTATACCACCATACTTCAACATTTCTGGTCGAATATCATCTACTCCTGCTGCCTTTCCACATTTCAAGCCTTTGATGGCTTTTTCTACTTCAAGTATGGATATGTATTCCTGACTGCATGCCTGGTCAGTGTTTTTTATCACTGTGCTGTATTCACTGCTTGTTTCATTTAGCAGTTTTTCAAAGTAATTACTCCATACTTCAAGGATATCTTTTTCTCCTGTTTTCATTTCACCTTTATCATCTCTAATTCCTTTTACAGCACTCTTTCCTCCATTCCTAAGCTTCTTCAACAACCTCCAGAATATTTTGCCACCTTCTTGATATTTATTTTCTATATTCTTGCCAAAGTCCTCCCATGACTTTTGTTTAGCTAGTTTTACACACTGTTTAGCTTTCTTACATTTGTCTCTGTATTCTGTAAGAGTAAAAGCTGACTTATTTGCCAGGAACTTTTGATATGCTTTCTTCTTTTATATTATAGTTATATATATTATAGTTATATATATATAGTTATATAGTTATATATATATATATAACTACAAAATATATATATCATGAAATTTCATTTGCAATTCAGAACTCATAATTAAGTACAAGTGAGAGATAGTGAGAACAGACCTAGCTATTAATTAAGTGTGTCAAGCATTGTTTATCATATTTTTCCCCTTTGGATGTTGTGAGGTATATGATTTGATAAACAGTTAGTCTGTTTTGTTCATTCACACATACTTTTATATGCAGTAAAGGAGTATGTATTATACAAACGGATAGTATAAAATATTTCATGACGGTTTTGAATATTATTTTCAAAAATTATTAAAATTATCAAAACTCTCAAAGTGTTTATGATAATTATTTTCCCATAAAAAGGATTGTTTAATCCCTTTTTTTTATGGGAAAAGGACTCTCAAAATCAGTTCCTCAGATTTCAAAAAGATAGGATAAGGTTTTTTTGGATCTTTAAAATTGCACAGCAAAATGCAGTCAGCAGTTCATTCTACAAATCTAATGATTTGTAGCAAATCATTAGCTTTAATGATTTGCTACAAAATGTTCTAGCAAATCTACAAAATATATATACTACAAATATTATATATATATATAACTACAAAATATATATATCATGAAATTTCATTTGCAATTCAGAACTCATAATTAAGTAGAAGTGAGAGATAGTGAGAACAGACCTAGCTATTGGTTAAGTGTGTCAAGCATTGTTTATCATATTTTTCCCCTTTGGATGTTGTGAGGTATATGATTTGATAAACAGTTAGTCTGTTTTGTTCATTCACACATACTTTTATATGCAGTAAAGGAGTATGTATTATACAAACGGATAGTATAAAATATTTCATGACGGTTTTGAATATTATTTTCAAAAATTATTAAAATTATCAAAACTCTCAAAGTGTTTATGATAATTATTTTCCCATAAAAAGGATTGTTTAATCCCTTTTTTTTATGGGAAAAGGACTCTCAAAATCAGTTCCTCAGATTTCAAAAGGATAGGATAAGGTTTTTTTGGATCTTTAAAATTGCACAGCAAAATGCAGTCAGCAGTTCTGTTTTATATCTGGGTTATGTAATGTATATATGTAAGTAAACCACATATGATGTTTGGATAAAATCTCCCCAAACCAAGTTTTTTCTTCTATCTTATTAAGTGAGTATGATGCCCTTTGATTGGAGAGACTCCTGGGTTTAAATCCTTAGGAACTGAGGAATATTTATAAAGGCTTTTCAACTGAAGGTTGAGTTAGCCAGTTTCATATGGAGATGGCAGGGTTTGAGCTTCTGAAACTTGGGTTTTTTCCACTGGCTAGAGAATACACTTTGACAGATATAGCATGCATTATGTTAGCTGTTAACATGATGTAGATACAGGAATAGAATGTGAAGGGTTTAGTATTTTCAGGGAAGACAGAGAAGATAGGATCGGGGGGAAGAAGGAGTACTGCTGATGATGATGGATGAACTGCAGCCAAAAAGAATAGGAAATAGGCAGGAGGGTGGCTGTTCGTTTAAAGTAGTCTGGTGTGAAATTAAGGCCAGAAAATATATAGTTGGTTGTTGCTATAGGCCAGGGAGTTCCATGGATTATCTGAAAGACATACATCGGCAAATTAGTGCAATGGGTACAGATTGAGTGATTATTATGGGGGACTTCAACTATGGAGATATAGACTGGAAGAAAGAAAGATCACATGATAGGAAGGAATGGAATTTATACACCTACTGAAGGATAATTACTTGAGGTGGCATGGACTATGGGTGTGAGAGTATTGGACTTGGTCATACGATCAGGAGAGCTGCCCAAAACCAATGTGAATACGTTGCCACTGATTGGTGAAAGTAACCATGCAATCTTGACTTGGGAGATTGTACAACATGAGGAATGTTCTGTCAAGAAGGGTATATATGTTGAATTAAAAGGCAGGTAATTATGATAAGCTTAAGAAAAAGCTTAAATCTGTGCAATGGCCTAAAGCACTGCAGGGTAAAGATGTTACTAGTGCATGGGAGATAGTTAAGGGTCATCTACAGGAAGCAATAATAAATTGTTTACCTTAGTCATACAGTTTAATAGAAGCAGAATTTAATAGATTGCAGAAGAAGAAAATGCTGTGGGTGGTATTTAAGGAGAATGGTGACCAGCAAACTCATGAACAGTACAAGGCTCAGGTAAGGAAGGCAAAATCAGATTATAAGAAGAATCTAGCCGAGCAGGCCAAAGGAAATCCCAAAAAGTTCTTTCATTATGTTGTAAGTAAGAGGAAGAATGATATTCAAGATTAACCATAATGAGTGATGATGGTTATGAAGTGACAGAAGCAGATAAAATAATCGAGTTACTAAGTAACCTTCTTAGGATATTAAAGAATCTCAATGTAAATACGACTGTGGGATTAGATGGGATATTAGCTCAGGTTTTGCAAGAATGTGCAAGTGAACTGGCAGTGCCTCTGACTAGGTTCTTTAATTTAAGTGTCAGCTCTGATAGAATTCCAAGGGAGTGGAAAGAGGGCAAATATTTCCCTTGAATAAGGGAGGGTTTAAGACTGCAGTAACAAATCATCGATCAATCAGTATCTCAGTTGTGGTGGTAAAATTATTATTATTTAACACCTCCAGAGAGTCCAAGGACTCATCGAAAGAGGGCACCTGCTCCACAACTCCGTGTGCACCATTCAATCACCAACTGACCGCAACTAACCAATGCCATCTACCGCTGACCACCACTGGTATTTCCACAGACAATCACAAACATCCAACATCCATGCCCTCGGTGGGATTCGAACCCGCAGCCTTTTGGCTGGAGAGCGGATATGCTATCCACTCGGCCAACCAGGCTTTATAAAAACCTGGACAAAGATTGTCAATTTTTCACCACCATATTCTTTTCTGACTTGATAGCAATATAAATAAATTACACAAAAAACTGCTGCAATTCGCCGAAATTATTCGTTAATTTGTTGAAACTGACCGAACCCAAGTAACATTTCTTATAATTTTTTAAGCGAGATATGCAGGCGCAGTCAGTGCAGTTTGTAATCTTGAAAAATACACTTTACATACGTTGAAGGAAACATTTATAGTATTTAATCACTGTGCAATAAACATAGGAAGTAGGCAATAGAAGAAGTAAAGTGAAAAAATTATCTCTGTCCAGAAAACAAAACACAAGCTGTTGAAAACAATTCCATATGATACTTAACAATCTAAGCCAATAACAAGATATTTAACTATGTCAGTAATCTACTGTACTGGAAAAATTGGTTAAAAGAGAATTCAAGAATGGGTGGATAAAAATATGATAATGTATGAAGGGCAGTATGGCTTTGTGAAGGATTGGTCATGCCTTAGTAATTTACTATCTTTTTATTATAAAGTAACAATAGAGTTGGATAAATGAAATGGCTATATGGTGATTCTGTTGGATTTTACAAAGGGCCTTTGACAGAATACCACATGGAACTATGCAAATTAGAGCAAATGGGGATGGATATGACACTGGTTAAGTGGATAAAAGTGTGGTTGCTGGACAGATATTAAGAAGTGTATGGATTGCAGAACAAGGCAAAAACTGGTGTAGGTGTGCCACAAGTTCAGTGCTGGGACCATTGCTGTTTAATTTGTTCATAAATTATATAGGAAATAACTTGAAAGGAAATATTCAGTTGTTTGCTGATTATGCAAAATTAGGTAGAGTAATTAATCAAAGCATATGTAGAACTTGCAGAACAACTTAAATAGGCTGTTAGTATGGGCATAAGTTAATGGATGTCAATTTAATGTCAGAATGTAAAGTTATGGATTTTGGGATTAACAGATTACAAACTGTATATCACGTCGATGGCACTGTACTTCACTAAATAGAGGAAGCTGGAGATTTAGGGGTGGTGGTAGGCAGAGTTAAAGTTTAGAGGACATGTTGCTAATGTAGCTCATAAGATTACTTGGTTATTGAAAAACACATTAACAAGTAGAGATAAGGAAGTTATTTCCCTTTATAAGGTCTTGATACATCCACATCTGGATTACTGTGCTCAAGTCGAGGGCGCTAAAGTCACCAGAGAACGTGGTGGGGAATTTGAGCTGTCCTAAAAAAAAGTGCTTTTTTAATTGGTGAATAGTCTGTTTTTCTACGTTTTTGTAGTAGAAATCTACCTCTGAATTCAAGTGTCCATCAGTGGTTGTTTTAGAAGTTAGTTGTCGGCGCTATATTGTGTATTTTGGTTACTGAGAAGACGACGTCAGAATCGGAAGCATAACAGTGGAAGACAAGATGAAGAAACATAAGTTTTCATTATTAGTTTTATTTCTTTATTTAGTGTTATTTTATTTATACTTAGTACACTTAAATGTTTTGTTTGTAATCATTTGTACTTTTACTTATATAATTATATGCCCTTATACCTATTTATTCTCGTAGAAAGGCTTAGACTTATACATATTTAGCTGCGACACTATTTTGAATAATGGTGGCAACAGCAGTTACGAAAGCAAATGGCGTATCACCAAGTCCTCCCCCATTTAAGGACTTTATTTTGCGAGATATCGCATGGGATTTTGTAGCATGCGGGACTTGTGGAATGTATGCGTCCCGGCGGTTGTATATGTGGCTGGTGAGAGAAGGGGGAATATACATGTGTGCAAAATGCAGGCAATGGGAGGAACTTGGTGAATTAGAAAATACTATAACTGACCTATTTTTAAATAACGAAACCTGTGGTGAATTCATCACTAAACAACACATACTAACCACAGTAATGACTATTTAATTCGTAAATATTTCATCCCAAGTATCTTGGGACATCATCAGTACAGTAGTTCAGACAAAAAAGTTCAAGCAGTTCATTGCTGTGGTTGGTATGTGTGTTTTTTAGTTATAACTGACCTAGTTGAGATTATAACTGACCTCGTTGAGTCAGAGATGGGAGATTCTCTAAGTAGAGAGAGAGATGAGTGGTATGATAGAGGGCAAGAGAAATATGAATAAAATAATGAGAGTGTGGAGTAAGGAAAGGTTGAATGATAGTGAAGTATTTGGAGATGATCTAAATTGGGAGGATGAATGGCAAATGAGAGTGGCTGACTTGCAAAGAGAGATAAATGAGCTTAAAGAGCGGGTGGAATGTTTAGGGAATGAGATGAGAAGGGTGAAAGAAAAGATTAGGTGAATGGAAGAGACAAATGCAAGGCGAATCAGAGTAGAAGTGAGAGAGAGTTATGGCAATGATAGAAGACAGAATAGGAACAGTATAAGAGAGGGAATGAGAGAGAGTTATGGGAATGATAGAAGAGGAGAGAATGGGAACAGTATAAGAGAGGGAATGAGAGAGAGAGAGTTATGGGAATGATAGAAGACAGAATAGGAATAGTATAAGAGGGAATGAGAGAGAGAGAGTTATGGGAATGCTAGAAGAGGAGAGAATGGGAACAGTAGAAGAGAGGGAATGAGAGAGAGTTATGGGAATGTTAGAAGAGGAGAGAATAGGAACAGTAGAAGAGAGGGAATGAGAGAAGAGGAGAGCATGGAAACAGTAGGCGAGAAGGAATGCAAGTGAGCACTGGAACCAGGGATAGAGCAATGTCAGGAAGGCAGGTAAGTAGGGAACACAGAGAGAAAGTGTTAGAGGAGAGAGAGTGAGGGATGCATATGAGAAATCGAGGAACAGGGTGGTGAAGGGTGTAATGTATGGGGACTCAATGATCCGTGGTGTTCAAGATAGGATGTGTGAGGAGTGTTTGCCTGGAGGAACGATAGAAAGTCTGGTTATGGCAATTAAGAGGGGGTGGATGAGATGATTGTGATGGTAGGAACAAATGACTTGACAGGTAATGTAAATTGGGCAGCAAAAGATATGAGATTCTTGCTTGAAGTTGTGCAAAAGAAGACACAGAGAGGAAAGATAGTGTGTGTGTTGCCTAGATATGATAGTGAAGAGCTGAGCAGAAGAGTAGTAATATTGAATAACATAATAGCTAGAATGTGTCAGAAGAGAGGATTGGAATATGTGGATGCTTGGAGGGTGTTTGAGGACAGAGAGGAATTGTACGCAAGAGAAAACATGCATTTGAATGAGGATGGATATAAGCATATGGAGAGATTGCTGTTCTGAACGTGTTGGTGCATCCCATGGTGGATGGTAGCAGGGGTGGCCTCTTGTGGGAATGGGAGAAGGGGGATGACATCAGGTAATGCTGAGCCCAGTAGAGTCTAGAGGGGATAATGCTGGGTATAGAAACAATGGCATTTTTATGCTTTACACCAATGCCAGGAGTATCTGGAATAAAGGAGAGGAATTGATGGCGTTGATAGCATCTGCCTGGCCAAAGATTATTGGGATCATTGAGACGTGGTTGACAGAAGAGGATATAATAACAAGAATAGAAGTAGCAGGGTACAGCATTTTTCTTCAGAATAGGAATGGAAAGTGTGGTGGTATAGTACTGCTTATGGTAAGTGATGACTTATGTCCTCTAACAGTGGAGGCTTTGGAAGGCAGTACCACTAAGGATTTTGAAAGCATATGGTGTGAGGGAGAGGTGGGCAGAACAGGATATTTAGTTGGGTGTTGCTACAGATAAAGGGGCACAGAGGGATAGGGACTAGGAGATGTTTAGACAGTTGACCTTGGCAAGAACTTGCCAAGAATGATTGTTATGGGAGATTTAACTACAGCAGTATAAATTGGGGAGATGCATGCAGTAATAAGAGAATGGAATTTCTAGAATTCTTGAGGGACAAATGTCTTAGGCAATATGTAATAGAGGGAACAAGAGGTTCAAGAGTTTTGGATTTGGTCATAGCATCAGAAGAGTTGATAATAACTGAGATGACATCTCTCCCACCAGTTAGAGAGAGTGACCATGTGGTTTTGACTTGGAAGATGAATAGACATGCAGGAGTATCAAAGATAGGAACGTATGTTGAATTATAAAGCTGGCGATTATAATAGTCTTAGACATCAACTTGGGGTAGTTTCATGGAGGGAGGAATTGGATGGATGGGATATCATTAGTGCTTGGAAAATTGTGAAGGAATATCTGTTAGCAGCAATAGTAAGCTGTATTCACGAGTGAGGAAGATAAGACAATTTGGAGTAAAGTGGATGGTAAACAATATTAAACAGGCATGTGAAAAAGAGGCTATGGAAGAGATATCAGGAGACAAGTGAAGAGCAGATGTTTGAAGAATATAAGATGTATATACAGGCCAGGAGAGTGACTAGTATGGTAAGGAAGGCGAAACTGGAATATGAGAAGAGATTGGCCCTGAGATACAAAGAAAATCCTAGTGAATTTTTTAGCTATGTGTCCAGTAGGAGGAGAAATGACTGTGGAAGATTGACATCATGGGATAAAAAAGGGAATAGAATGACTGATGCAAAGGACATAGTGGAATTGTTCAATGAACACTTTATTGGAGTATTTCATCCTGGAGGAGTAAATTTTAATACTAGAGGGATAGAGCAGGTTTGAGGTTTAGAAGTGCAGGAGGAGCGTGTGTACCAGATGCTGAGTACTCTGGATGTCAGTAAAGCCGTGGGACTGGATGGTATTTCACCACGAGTTTTGAGACAATGTGCTAAAGAACTGACAGCTCCTTTGACCGTGCTTTTCAATGAAAGTCTGGCTATGGGAAAGGTGCCCAGGGAAAGGAAGGAATGTAAGATATTGCCATTGCATAAGGGTGGTAGCAGACTGGAAGTGTCTAATCATACTCCAGTTTGTGTGTCATCAGTAGTTGTTAAGATCTTGGAGAAATCAGTGCGGGACATTATACAACATTTTTCAGATAAGGGTAATGTTATCTGTGAGAGTCAACATGGATTTGTGAAGGGGTGCTCTTGTTTTAGTAATATGCTAGCCTTTTATAATAAAGTTACAATAGTAATAGATAAGGGAAAGGCATATACTGACTTTCTTGGATTTAGCAAAGGCATTTGAGAGGGTGTCACATGATAAGCTGATATTTAAGTTGCAGCACATGGGTCTGGATGTCAGGTTGGTCAACTGGATTCAGGATTGGCTGTCTGATAGGTATCAGAGAGTTGTGTATGGTGGAGCAGTTTCAAAGAAACAGAGGGTTACAAGTTGGAGTCCCACAGGACTCAGTACTGGGACGTATACTGTTTAACCTTTATATCAATAACATTGTCAGTGGATTGCAAGGGGATAGTCAGTTTTTGCAGGTGATGTGAAGCTGGGAAAGGTTATTAGTAATAGTGCAGATGTGGTAGCCCTGCAAGAGGATTTGAATAAGCTAGACAGATGGGCAAATGAATGGTGGTGTCGGTTTAATGCAGCGAAATGTAAGGTTTGAGGTTTGGGACACATCGATGGGACACTGCATACGAGGAGTTATACTGGAGGAAGTAGGGTAGACAAGTGATCTATTGTTGAAGATTGATAGAAACCTGAAATTTAGGAGACATATTGCATAGGTGGCGAAGGTAACACAGAGGATTGCTGCAATAATGAGAAGGATGCTGATCTGCAGAGATAAAAGAGTTATCATTCCGTTGTATAAGACCACACTTTGACTATTGTTCGCAGATTTGGTCCCCAGGATTTGAAGGGGATAAATTAACTGTGGAATGAGTACAAAGGCTGATAACAAAGATGGTTTCAGGACTGTACAATGTTAGTTATGAGGATCGGCTGAGGGAATGTGGACTGCAGAGTTTGGTGGATAGAAGGAGAGGTGATATGTTTCAGACTTTTAAGCTGTTGAGAGGTGGTTACAGGGTTGACACTGGGGAGATCTTTCGCTTGGTTGAACAATGTGAAGGAGTGATGACAAGGGGCCATCTTGGAAGTTATGAAAGGAAACTTTGAGCAAGAGGGTGAGGAGCGGTTTCTTTGCATGGAGGGTGGTTGAACCATGGAATGCATTGCCTGATAGTCTGGTGAGATTGAGAATTGTCAATGAATTTAAGGAGTGGTATGATAGAATTGTGTGTTTCTTAGGAAGGACCTCCCACGATGAGTCTTCTGACTCCATGGAGGCCTGAATAGTAATAAAGTCTGGTCTCCTTAGTTTCTTGGGGATGTGGAAGTGGTGGAGAAGATTTGGAGGCGAGTAACCAAAATGGAGAGTAATCTGTGGAATGTTCCCTATGAGGATAGGGAAATTAGGACTATGGAGATTTCTTTAGCTTGAAGGAACTAGAACAAGATTAAGTAAGGGAGAGTTTTTGGTGAATGATGAAATAATAATTAGTATGGGTGTGATTGGGAGCCAACAGAATGAAAGCATAAGATGTCTAGAAGAAGTAAGATGTCGTGAAAGTGGGGGAGTAGGTAAGAGAATGTTGAGTGGAAAGTAATGAAACTGGGAGAGTCATGCTGAATAGCATAGAAAATGAGGTAGTGAGTGACGCTTGTTTGGATTTGAATGAAGTTATGAGTGGTACAATATATGGTGATTCTATGATTAAGGGTGTGGAGAGTGGTATGCCTGAGGAGTGATTGGCTGGTGGAACAGTAGAGAGAGAGAGAGGCTTTAGCAATAAAGAGAGGGGTATGATGTAGAACAGATGATAGTTATAGTGGTACAAATGACCTGAGTGGCAGTATTAATCGGGTTGCAAAAGATTTAAGAACATTGTTAGATATCATGAAGAAAAAAAGTGTCAAAGGGAGTATTGTGTGTGCTGCCTCGTTTTGACAATTATGAGTTAAGTAGACGAGCGATGATAATGAATGATATGACTGCAAGAATGTGCAAAAAAAAAAAAAAGTCTGGAATTTGTTGATGTCTGGAGTGTGTTTGAAGGCAAAAGAGCTATATGCAAGAGATGAGTTGCATCTGAACATGGAAGGTCATAAGCTATTGAAGAAGTTACTGTTTTCTGAACAAGTTGAAGTAATTGGGCAGGGAAACTAAAATTGAAAAGGTTGAGCGTAAGAGGGAGAAACTTATGCAGTGAATGTATATTTGTTGATCCTTATTCACAGAATAAATTGCAGAGAATAGAGTCGATAAAAAATCGTCATGGAACTACTGAAATTAGTGACATATATATCAGTTTTAAAGCGGGTACAAGAACTAAAGGGAATCTGAAATTTTTGTACTAATGCAAGAAGCATTCGAAATAAGAGAGAAGAATTTTTGGCATTAGTCAGTGCAATCTCACCAAAAGTTGTAGGCATTAGTGAAACTTGGCTGTCAGCAGAAGATGTGGTTACTGGAATTGAATGTGATGGGTACAGTATTTTCAGGGGGGGGGATAGAGAAGATAGAATGGTGGAAGAGTATTGTTAATGATAGCTGATGAGTTGCAGCCAAAGAAAGTATTATATCAAGAGGATAGACATGTGAATGATAGTTCACTTGAGGCAGTCTGGTGTGAAATAGTGACCAACGCAACCAAATACACAGTTGGTTGCTGCTATAGGCCAGGAGGTATTGGGGGTGATATTGAATTCATGCATCAGCAAATGAGTGCACAGTTAGTGATTATTATGGGGGATTTTAATTATGGTGATATCAGTTGGAAAAGAGGAAATATCATGTGGCAAAAAGGAAATGGAATTCATACACCTTCTAAGTGACAATTACTTTAAATAGCACATAACTGAAGGGACTATTGGTGTGAGAGTGTTGGACCTGGTCATTAATTTAGAGGACATATGCATAAGTAAGGTGTCCTCATTACCTCTAATAGGTGAGAGCAATCATGTGGTATTGTCTTGGGAGGTTGCAAAATTTGTGGAGGTTTGGAGTGAGCTTACAGCCATCCCATGGTAAAACATGTTGCAGGGGAAAGATGTTAGCAGTGCATGGGATAAAATCAGCGGGTATCTGAGGAAGGCAATATCAGAATGTATTCCTATGATCAGGAAGACAAACAAGGTAGGCATTAGATGGACGAGTAGTAGTATCAGGCTTGATTTGCAAAAAAAGAAAATGGTATGGAGAATTTACAAGGAGAAAGGCAATCAGTACACCTGTGAATAGTACAAGTCTCAAGCTAGAAAGGTTACCAGCATAGTGAGAAAAGCTAAATCAGATTCTGAGAAGATCTTAGCCAAGGAGATGAAGGGTAATCCCAAAGAATTCTTCCACTATATGGCAAGTAAAAGGAAGAATGACTTCGGAAGGATAACCTTAGTGGGTGTTGATGGTATTGAGGTAACCAATTCAGATGTAATAGTAGTTACTGAGTGATCACTTTTCAGAAGTCTATCAATGAAGTGAGGATATCTCTGTACCTGTAGCGATAACTGATGTGAGAATTGAAGTTAATAAATCAGAGATACTTAGTATATTGCAGAATTTAAATGCAAACACTGCTGTTGGTTTAGATGGAATATCAGCTCTGGTGTTGTGTGAATGTGCAAAGGAATTGTCAATGCCTCTTGCTTGGTTATTTAACTTAAGTTTGAACTCTGGTATAGTCCCTAGGGAGTGGAAGGAAGGCAAAGTAGTTCCTTTGTATAAAGGTGGCTCTAGGACTGTAGTAGTTAATTACAGACCAATCACCATCTCGGGTGTGGTGGTAAAAGTATTGGAAAAGTTGGTTAAAGACAAAATTCAAGAATGGGTGGATCAGAATGTCATACTCTATAAGGGCCAACATGGTTTTGTTAAAGGTCGATTCTGACCTTTAACAAAAGCAATTTATTAGCTTTTTATAATAGAATGACATGTGAGTTGGACAAAGGAAATGGCTACACAGTTGTACTTCTGAATTTTGCTAAGGCTTTTGACAGAATACCCAATGGAATACTGTTGTGCAAATTGGAGCAGATGGGGATGGATACTAAACTGGTGATATGGATAAGAGAATGGCTCAGGGAGAGATACCAGGAAGTGGTGTATGGAGGAGCAGAGTCCTGGATGAAGCAGGTGACCAGTGGTGTGCCTCAGGGCTCTGTGCTTGGGACGTTATTGTTTAATTTGTACATAAATGATATAGGAAATGGCTTGAAGGGAGATATTCAGTTGTTTGCTGATGATGTAAAGTTGGGTAGTGCAATAAAAAATCGAGCTGATGTTGAGAGTTTGCAGGATGATTTAAATAAGCTGGTAAAAGGTAATGGATGTCAGTTAAATGTGGAAAAGTGTAAAGTTATGCATTTTGGGATTAAAAGATTACTAGCTGTGGACTACATTTATGGAACGGTAGTCCAAGAGATTGATGAGGCTAGGGATTTGGGGGTGTTGGTGGATAGGATGATGACGTTCAGAGGACACATTGCTAAGTTGTCCGAGATTGCACATAGGATTACTTGGTTATTGAAGAACACACTAACATCCAGAGATAAAGAGGCTATTATTCCCCTTTATAAGGCATTGATACTTCCACATTTGGATTACTGTGCTCAAGTCTGGTCACCTGGATTGCTTGGAGATGAGGAGGTTGTGGAGAGGGTTCAGAGAAAAGTGACTATGTTGGTGAGTGATGTAAAAAAAAGCTCCCTACATTGATAGATTGAGAGCTTGTGGATTGCAGAGGTTGGATGATAGGCAGAGAAGAGGGGATATGATAGAAACATTTAAATTACTAAAAGGTTTTTAGCCAACCTACTAGCCGAGTGGTTAGCGTATCCGCTCTCTAGCCAAAAGGCTGTAGGTTCGAATCCTGCCGTGGGCATGGATGTTTGTGATTGTCTTTGGAAATACTAGTGGTGATGGTGGTCAGCAGTAGATGGTATTGGTGTAATTGCAGTCAGTTGGTGGATTGAGCAGCGGAGGCAGTCGAGTAGGTGTCTTCCCTGAATGAGTCTTTGGACTCCCTGAAGGTGTCTAATAATAAAATAAAATAAGATTGATGCAGGGGAAATATCTCAGCTGTGTGATAGTGATGGAAGAACAAGAGATCATCCCTGGAAATTAAGAAAAAGTGTGGTTAACAAGGGTGTGAGAACGAGGTTTTTCGCCTGGAGGGTGGTGAATGATTGATATGCATTGCCTGACTCAGTTGTGAGTTCTTCATCTGTAAATTAATTCAAGAAGAGATACGATAGATATTGTTTTGATAGTTTGGGTCTCCTGTGATGAGTCCACGGACTCCATGGAGATATCCATAACAACAATAATAATAAAGATAGGTTGAGGGTGTGTAGATTGCATAAGTTGGTTGACAGGAGAAAAACAGGGGATGTGATAGAAACATTTAAGTTGCTTAAAGGGTTTTATAGGATATTTTAAAGGTTGGAGACATACAGCATATGTCTGGCCTATGAATGAGCCATGGGTTAGATAAACTGGAAATCTGTTAAACAAAATAGTCTTTTCATGTATATTATTTCTGGAAAACTCCCATGTTACTCCTCTTAATAAACTATTATAATTACGGCTATTTTGCCTGTTTCAGTTTAGGAGTGCCCCTGTTTAAATGTCATTGGCTATTTACTCCAATTATTATTATTATTAGGGCATTGTAGATGTAAATTTACCAAAAAGCATATGTAGCATAAGGAAGAGAAATTTATACATACCTTTTTCTGGGTGTTGCGGCTTTCTTCTTTCTTCAATGTCTGAAAACTACTGAGTGTGTGGAGGGGGGGGGGGGTAGGCAATATTTGGGAGAATTAAATTAGAAAAACCCGGGTTTTTTCAGTAATATATATATAAACATATATATTATATTGTTATATAGGGTGGGGAGAGGTGAAAGGGTTGATTTTTTATATAGGGAAGGGGCTCAATAAACAATACCTTTTCCCCTTTCCCCTCCCTATATAAAAAATCAACCCTTTCACCTCTCCCCACCCTATAATAACAATATAATATATATTACTGAAAAAAACCTGGGTTTTTCTAATTTAATTCTCCCAAATATTGCCTATCCCCCCCCTCCACACACTCAGTAGTTTTCGGACATCGCAGAAAGAAGAAAAGCCGCAACACCCAGAAAAAGGTATGTGCAAATTTCTCTTCCTTATGCTACATATGCTTTTTGGTAAATTTACATCTACAATGCCCTAATAATCCATGAGTAAATAGCCAATGACATTTAAACAGGGGCACTCCTAAACTGAAGCAGGCAAAATAGCCGTAATTATAATAGTCTTTTCATTCCATTTCAGCCTTCAGTTGGGACATGATTATCTGGCACCACATTCCCAATTAGGAACATGATATTGTCCATTCTTTGTCAAAGTCTCCTTTCCCTTCTCTAGTAATGCATTCCACTCATCTTGCTTAATATACTAGTACTCACCACATGACTAACCTGCCCTTGTAATAGACATCCCTAATATTACTCGATTAATCATTCTCTGGACCTTCTTGACCATTCCTTCATATTTCTCTCCTACCTCCTAACCCCATGCAATCAAATCTGTACATATTTATTCAGATAATGGGCCATACATAGGTTTTTTTCTCCTTCTGCTCTTTTACTGAATGGATATCCCATTCATTCATAACTTATCAGTATTTTGCACTTCTCAGTTCTGAAATCTTGCGATGCACAATAAACAATACCTCAGAAATATCTATAATCATCTCTATTCGGTCTCATGTTTCCGTTTCGCCTGTTTCAGTCTCGTGCATCTCTTTCTTGGTCTTCTGATTCTTCTTTTTCCACTTATTTTGTATCTGTATAACATTTTTGGTAGTCTGCTGTTGTCCATTCGATTAAATGTTCTAGCCATTTTTGTTTATACTGTCTTATGTAGTAATTAATTGGTTTTATTTTCAGGGATTCCAAGATTTCTTCATTTGTTTTTGTGGTCCCACTTGGTATAGCCAGCTGTTTTTCTGAGGAACTTCATTTCTGCTGTTTGAATTCTTTTTTCATCTTTCCCTTTTTATGGCCCATGTTTTGCGTCTGTATAGTAGAGTTGGTTTTGACAAGATATATAGTCTGATTCTAGTGTGTTTTTGTACTAGGGATGGCTTAAATATATTATTTATTGAACAGAGTACTATGTTTAATTTTAAGAGCATGGTTGATGAATTATTTAAACCTTAGCTCACTGACACTATACTACAGTTTTACAACCTTTAATAGGTAGAATAAACATGAACCATTATAGATCTCACCATTCAAAACACAGGGGAACAGCATAAGAAAGATTGATGCTCCAACTTAATGGCATTTGTGTGTAGATAAAAAGAATGACCTGGGATCAAGGGAAAACAGCTGGATTTGAAGAATGTTCTAAGATGAATAAGGAGAAAAAGAAACAGCTCGAGTTAAGCATGGAGAAGTTGCATCTAATAAGTGGTATCAGTGGAACTTGCTATAGATCCAGGAATGAACTGCTATGTTTGTATACAAATGCTAGAAATGGAAATACAAATGGAAAATGAAATGGTTGCATTAATTGAGTGTGTTCACCCAAGAATTGTTGGAATAAGTGAGACATGGTTGAATGAGGATGACATTCTGACAGGAATAGCAATGGAAGGGTATGATGTGTTTTGTGAAGATAGAAAGGGTAAAAAAAGTACCCCCCCCCAAAGCGGCAGACTTGGCGACAGGTCGGTTGGGAGTGGTACTAACAAGTATTCGCATCTAAGTAACACGCAGACCCTGCATAGGAAGTGGAAATAACGTGTGGTGAAAGAAAGGGTAAAAGAGGAGGAGGAGTGCTATTAATGATAGAATAAGAGTTATATCCATAAAAGATAGAGATGCAAGAGGGAAATAGTTTTGATGCAGTATGGTATGAGATAGAAGTGAATAGAATGAAATACTTAGTCGGATGTTGTTATAGATTTGGTAATGGTAGTGACCATGAAATATATAATCAAATTAGCCAAGCAAATAAGAAAAGAATGACCATTATGGGCAATTTTAATTATGCCAGTATAGACTGGGATGACGAGTTGGTAACTGAAAGTAAAGAAAATGAGTTTCTTGAGCTTTTGAGGGACATCTACCTCAGGCAGTATGTCACAGACAGCATACAAGAATTGAGGTTCTTGGATTTGATCATCCTATCACAGGATTTTATGATAAATGAGGTGTCAAAACTTCCTCCATTTGGTGAGAGTGACTCCATTTGGAATTTAGACATTTAGAATGTCTAAATGTATTCCAAGGGTGAGAAAGTTAAATAAGGTAGATATGAAATGGATGAATGAAGACATTAAGCTTGTGATACAGAGGAAAAAGACATTCAACCAGCATAAGATAAGTGGTAATAATCAAATTTCATGAGGATGACAAAGAACAAGCAAGGAGGGTGACTTGGTTGGTAAGGGTAGTAAAAGTTCTGTATGAGCAGCAGTTGGCTAATGAAGCCAGAGAGAATCCTAGGTAGTTCTTTCAGAATGTAGCCAGCAAAAAATAAAATAAAATAAAAGAATGATTAAGGAAGGATGACATTGATTGGAGAAAATGGTATAAGAACAACTGCTGTGGAAGATATAGTGGAGATACTTAATAAGCAGTTCATAAAGGTCTTTCATTCTTGTGAATTCACCATCATGGAGAGTTTGAGAACAGTCGATGACGAGGAGGAGAGACTGACTGTAAGTAAGCAAGAGGTATGTGAGGAATTGAGCAAACTTGATGTTAATAAGGCTATGGGACTTGATAATATATTATTATTATTATTAAACAAGACCTCATGGAGTCAAAGACTCATCTAGGAGGTCCTTTTATCTCACACACATCTCATCATACCGTGTCTTAAACATATTCAAACTCCTTGCAGACACCACACTCTCAGGCAAGGCATTCCAATCACTCACAACTCTGCACGAAAAAACCTGCCTCTCACTCCCCTACTCACATCCTCTTTATACAGTTTCCAGGGATAACCTCTGGTTCTCCCCTGATCTCCCACTATTCTCTGTAGAACTTCTCCACCATTGATTCTATAGCAACCCCTTACCAACTTGTAGGTCTCTATCATATCTCCCCTCTTCCTTCTCTTCACTAGACTCTGCAAATTACATCTTTTCAATCTTTCCTCATACTCGACATTCCAGAGGTCAGAAACTACCTTCGTCAGTCGCCTTTGAACCCTTTCCAACATCTCTTCATCCTTCTGAAAACCAGGTGACCAAATCTGGGCACAATAGTCCATGTGTGGCCTAATCAAAGCCTTATACAATGGAACAAGAATCTCCCTACTTCTACACATCAGTGTCCTCTGCATCATTCCCAGAAGTCTTCAAAATACATATCACCATGTATTTTGATGGAATATGCCAAGGAGTTTGCATCTGCCTTGACATATATTTTAATATGAGTGTTGCACTGGGTCAAGTTCAAAAAAGAGTGGAAGGAGGGTACGATTGTTTAACTTCATAAGGGAGGTGATAGAACTCAAGTATCAAATTACAGGCCTATCTGTGTGTCAGATGTTGTGAGTAAGGTGTTGGAGTGGCTGGTGAGAACCATGATCCAGAACTGGGTTGACAACAATGCAATTAATCTTCATTTAACTGTAGTTTGACCTTCAGACCTACCATATATGTGGCACGAATAAAGAGAATGAGTGCCTCTTACTTCTGTCCTGTCAAATAAGTTTATTATTATTATACTTTTGCTAATCTGCTGATGCTTGGATGCTTAAATCCACATCTTTCTCTGCACATTTAGTATCTAGCAGCAACCAACTATATTTTTTTCCTGTTGACTCACCACATGAATTCCTTCTGCTTAGCTTTTGTTTGTTGAAACTTTTTACTGTCATCATTCCTGTAATAATATTTGGCCAAGTTGAAGTGACCAATGTCAGTTCAACTTGGCCAAATAGACTCTCCATCCTTATGATGCTTCTGGAATTCATGACATTCAGATTGAAGACCCAAGAAACTTCATTCGTCATTGCTTGATCATTCCTGTTCTCATACTCATTTGCCCTGTCACTGCCTGGACACATGCTTCCCTGTAGACCCCTTTCCAAATGTCTTCAATTATTCTCCTTTTGCCATTCCAACCTTTTAAAGTGAACAGTGTCTCCTCTATACATCCGACTCAAATGTAATCTATCAGTCGTACAAATTTTTACATCAATCACGCCAGACATCTACAAAGTGTACTCCATTCCTCCTGCACAATCTTCACATCGACTCATTTGGGATCATGGCCCTTCTTCAGTTCACTTTTATTCCGCTATGGCTGTAAACTCACACTCTCCACTGCTGTATCCGAACTGCCAGCCAAAAGGCTATGGGTTTGAATCCCTCCATGGGCATGGACGTTTGGGATTGTTTGCGAAAATACTAGTAATGGTGGTGGTAGACGTCAGTGTAGTTGCGGTTTGTTGTAATTTGTGGATTGAGTGGTGGGGACAGAGTTGTAGAGTAGGTGCCCTCCCTCGATGATTCTTTGGACTTCCTGGAGGTGTGACGTAATAATAATAATCTTTATCTTTGCATTTCAAAAGCATAATCTCATTACATTCTCACCAAGGATGATAGTCTTCATGAAAGCACCTTACAGCTTTCTCTTTATTCCCTTGTTTTTTTTATTCTTTCATACATTCTTTCATTGTTTTCTTTGCTGTACCATATGTGACATGTTTCTCCAGTTACTTAAACTCACTTTCTGTCCTGTGGAAGAAGCATGCCATTTCTCTCATCACTGGCTACTTGTTATTTGTGTTACCATCCACACTTCTATCATGCTCTCATCCATATTTCATTTACTATCACCCTCTCCCATGACTATATTCTCTGTGACATCCTCACTTTCACATCTTTCATGAGTAAGATGTATTGCTTCACTCTCCTGCTTTTTACACAACTGACACTTCTGGCACTCATTTCCAAACAATTCTGATGCAGTTTCTCATCACTTTTGCTTTCCATCCACAGACCACTCACTCTTGTGTGAACACACATACACAAATACTTCTTGTACGAAATTCAGCATATTGAAGTCTTTAACACGTTCGTTGCCAAGCTGAAAATCGGAATTTCGTGTGGTGGCCAAATTTAGAAACTTGATAGCGATGTCGACGCGATAACGCGTGATCGGCCAACCGGTGAGAACTCGCATCACACGATATCGCGTGATTGGCAATGAACGTGTTGGTAATGGTATCCTGGCTGCCATTGTTCTAGTTTACATTGGTGGCATACGACTCACCACAGTTATAAAACATTCATGTAAAAAAATTCACAAAGCAAATTCCTAAACTCAATAATGATCAGTTCATTGGTCGCTTACCTGCATGTATACAGTGTGTGCCTAGCTCTATTGACAACTGAAAATAGCCCTTTTCTGAATTCAGCTTTTTCCTATTGGCATTTTGCTGAAGCTGAAATCTGATGTTTGAGGCAGATATTTGAGGCCAGTTTGGTTTTTTTGAGCAGATAGCATTTCCCTCCTCAACCTAAAAGAGTTTGTGTTCATATCCCACTGCATCATGGTTATTTGCAAATAACCATGACATATGCCATTCCCACTTTGCAAGTTTTTGCTTTACAAGTACTACCTATTGTATAATGAAACCTGTGGAGCATTCATGACTAAACATCAGTGCCGTAACAAGCATCTGTGGCAAGTGTCTAACTTGCACCTCCTCAACCCAAAAATGATAAAAATTTTGAAAAATTTAAATGTAACAAGTTAAATTTTACTAAATGCAATATGTTAAATACTTGCTATTAACCCCATCAAAATGAGTTGCCTGTAAATCATCCAATTATGTATATGTATAAATAAATAATCTATTAAATAAGAACAAATTTTTATTCATATTCAAAGACAAATTAATTAAAAAAATACATGACATAGGTATAATATAAAATAATACAATAAAAACATAAATAAGTTCAGCATATTTTATAAAGAATTTTTCTAGCTTTTTCATTTGCAAACAAATCTATTATATTGTCATAATTTAATGTTTTTGCAATATCTTTTTCAATTGATATTATAGACATATTTGTCAATTTCTCTTGTCCAAGAGAAGAATGAAGGTACAATTTTCAATTTGCTAAACGAACATTCACAACCTGTTGTTACAGGCATTGTTATGAAAATCCTTAATGCTATGTCTAGATTTGGATACATGTTTTGTAATGAGAGCTCGTAATTTTTTTGCAAGGTTTGAAAAGCATCCGTATCGCCTAAATTTTCAAAAACTTCCATGGCTTGATATTTGAAACTCTCAATTTCATACAAATTCTGGAGCATCAAAGTTGCTATTATATTTCAATGCCAGGTCAGCTGCGCATCGTTCGAGATCATCTAGCTTCATAATTTTTAAAGTGTGTCCATTTAAAAAACTGAAGTCGTTTGCAACCTCTTGTAAAGCAGTAAATCTATCATTGAGTTGTATGAGTATTAGATCTAAAACTTCACACATTTCTTTTTTAGTAATGCAGTTTCATTCATGGCAAACAAATCATCAGTAGTTTTCTCACCAGGCATATTTTTTATTTTGCACCATCTCTTTTCTGGAATGCAAGTTTCAATATTTATTGTTTCGGCTACACTTTTTGCCGAATTGTAAAGCAAATCGAAAAAATCATTTTGGTACTGTTTGAGCTTTTATCATTTTCGCAGTATCTTCGACTGTGTTTTTTTTTTTTCTTGTAAAAGTAAATTTACTTTATGTTTCCTAATATTGTATCCCAAAATATTAATAGTGCAACAAAATTAAATTTTGTTAATAATTTTAACAACATTCGAGCATTTGTTACAGAGTCTACTGTAACTTGTCTTTATCCATAACACATTTCATTAAGAAGTTGTATTATTAAAGGCATTTGATTTCGTAAGGCTTTTACCTCATTAGCTTTTGGGGACCACCTCGTGTCACTTAAACTTTTAAGATGAACAGATAATTTTTCCTTTAAAAGATCCCATCTACTAGTAGAATTTACAAAAAAGTTAAACAATTGTTGAATTGTTCCAAAACATGATTTCATTTGAACAGATGTTTATGCAGCATGAACGCCTATTAAATTAAGGCTGTGAGCAGTGCATGGAACAAATCTCGCCATATTGTTTAAACGTAATATCCTGGCTTGTACCCCTTTGTATTTACCCGCCATATTCACTCCATTATCCTCTTATATTTCTGTCTTATATGACTGTCCTCTTATATTTCTAATATTTAACCCGTCTGATATTAACTTTTTTTCGATGTCATTCACAAGTGCTTCGCCAGTTTTTGCATGTGTCGCAATAAAATCTATGAAGATTTCTTCAATGCTACATTTATTCGTGTTAGGATCAATGTTAACATAGCACAAAATTTGGGTTATCGAGAAGTGTCAGGTGTGCAATCAAATAAAATAGAAAAATATTTTGCTTTTTTGAATATTTGAAATAATATGCTATCTAATTTTAGAAGCAACTATATTAATTATATCATTTTGTATTATAGGAGAGAAATAATTAACTTGATTTTTCTTATGACTTTCAATATGTTGCACAGTAATAGGATTGTAATGACTAATTAATTCTATCGTGTACAAAAATTTTCCACATTCGGGATGACCAATTTTTTCACAAGTTCCTCTCAAAGCATCATTATTTTTTATGCAGTGCAGAATGGCATCCAAAATAACTTTTAAAATATGCATCCACTTTTCTTTTTCTTTTAAAATTGCTTCTTGTAATTGATCGTCTATAAAACCACCTTTCTTAATTTTTGATTCGAAAGTTTTCCATTCAACGTAATTTTTTTGTATGATATAATGAATTTTCATGATGTGGTAACATAGGATTCAAATGCTGCCAGTCCTGAAACCCCGCAGTGGTCCATCCATTCTGATTTTTTCCAAAAAGAATACATGGAAAACAGAACAGTGCATCTTTTTGCTTACAATATATCAACCAATTTCTGAGTACTTTTTCTCCGTTTGACATGGTTTTTACAAACCATTTTTTATCAAAATGCCGATTTTCTGTATCAGGATAAACACTTATATTATCGCACAACTCGGGTCCATGTTGAACAAATATTTATATGTTACTATTGGTTATGTGCCATGTTGTGGGATTATTAAAATCTATTATTTTTGCATTATCAATATTTTCTAAATTAACGTCCACTATATAATTATCATTATTACATTGCTTCTTAATTTCCTGGTTTTGATATTCAATTGTACTTTTCTCTTCTGTTTCAATTTCACATAAAACATAACTACTTGTAGAAGGTAGATTTAATTTAGTTGTTAAGCTTGAATGAACTAGAGGTGGATCATCTGTTCGTAATTCCTGTTTGTCACTATCATCATTTTTGGAATCGCCACAAATGGTTGTTACGTCAGTATCAGTGGCTGATGCGGGGGAATCGTTGGTATTGGTGGACGAGGATGTAGAAGCTGCTCCAATGGCTGGTGCTGAAATTTTTAGAACTTTTTTGGTGCTGGTTCTGTTGAAAACTTGTTCTCTCTGGTGTCTAACAGATAAGCTTAGGCGTTGATGGTTATTCATGACTTATTTTTCACGGTATTAACAACACCACAAACACTTTTATCAACAAGGATGTTTTATTAATGCTAATATTTCGCTGATTTTCAACTCAGCATCATCAGAGCACAACACACATGTACTGGTGTCTTTCGTTAAAATTCCAAATCTCCTTATATCGTTTGTTGCTTTCTTTGCTTGCTCTTCCTTTTCTCTTTTCCTTTTGAGAAAAGCAGCTCCTGATAACTCTTTCTCTTTCAAATTACTGATCTAAATGACAATAAATTTCGCATTGATAAATTATTCTTTTTCTAATAATTATTAATTTTGAGTTAATTAATTTATTATTTTTAAGGGAGCGGTCCAACCCGGGTGGCACTTCACGTTTAAGAAATCTTGCTATACTGTCTATAGAACAGCAACTGAGTGATGAAATAGACTTCGCCAAGGTCATCATTGATTCTGCTAACAGAAAAGCAAGAAAAATATAACATTTTAGAATGTTGGAATTAAAGTTTTACTTCAAAAATAAGCACAGTGTTTTAATTTATTTCCCTATACGTCATTTTTGACTTTTTGCAGTATTTTTGGTATGTATTGAGAGGGGTGGCAAACTCAGGAACCGCTCTGGGCACAAAAACTCTAGCTACACCACTGGGCCTCAAAAATTTCAATGTATGATCTCTTTGAAAAGGTTTCTGGATTACCTAACCATAGCTTATCTATGGGGGCTAATGTATAATAGGTTTGCAAATTTTCATATGCGGAATGCACATAACATAAAGAAGAGAAAATTCTTCTTATATCCTCAGCCTTTTTCATTGTTTCATCTGCCATCTCTCTCCATTTCAACTTTACACTGTAACATTGAACTGGATCATTCTCATTTGCCATATACCTGATTTACTAATTGAATTAATTCAACTAATTAAAACTAAGCCAATCAAAGATATCTCTTTCTCTCACCATTTAGAATATCTGCATAACATTTTTTCACATTTAAGATTATGATTTTCATTTCTTTCTTTCTCTATATTTAACAATCATTAACTTATTTGTAGACGTCAAGAGCTATGTGATACATATGGAAATTCTAGTGAACATTACAAAGATCTTTATGAAAAGGAAGTTAGTGATAAAGAAGATATTGTTGAATTTCTAAAAAGAGCACTGCAAGAACGTGCCCTCGAGATAGCAGAGTTGCAAGATAAATTGATTGGCTTACAGCATGCTCATGATATTGAAAAGGAGAACTACGAAAAACAGTTAGCTGACTTACAACAAGCTTTACAGGAAACAAAAGACAGTCTTACAGCAGAAAACATGATGTTAAGTAAGTTGCTTTTATCTTTTGTTATTTATTGGAGCAATGCATTCACAGGTATAAGACATTTACATATACCAGCTTGAATTACAAAGTAATTAATTCAAATATGCATTCATTATTTATCATCATCCAGTTCCTGACATGTACATTGAGGGAATGTATAGGATATTATGATAGTACTACATGAAAAGGTTACATCATTACTAACTTCCTATTGACAATGTTCCTCAAAATTAATCTTTTATATATGAAGACTACAATATTATCAGATCATATATTTCTCTCTTCTAAGACATTTTTTTTTGTATCCATCTACTTACATCTTGGTCTTTCTCTGGGTCTTTATCCAGCCATTCTGGCAGAGAACACGTTGCAGTAACCTTTTACTAACCTTTCATCTACCATTCTCTTTAAATGACCATACCACCTGAGATTAGCTCAGCTAACACATTTCTGAATACTAATAAAGTCAAGATATTTCCTAATATCCTAATTTTCAATATGATACTACCATTGATGCCACCTATTCACTTCCCTAGTCTCCAGTCTTTGATCAAGTATTTTATTTCTAACCTACCTCTGAGATCCATAAGTCAAAAATGGTGTGAACTCTGCCTTGTATATAGCTAGTTTAGTGTTTTGACTAATTTCTCTCTTATTCAATATAAATTTATTCAGGTGACTTCCTACCAGTTTTTTCTAATTCTACCATATATTTCCACATTAATTTTCCCACCTTCACTAAAATTACAAATAAATATCTGAGATGTTTTACTTATTCATTAGGTTCTCCATTCAGAATGCAGACCATGTTTTCAATTTTTCTGCCATTTTCATTGCCTTTGTATTTTTAAAGCTGATTTTCATACCAATTTTAACACATTGGTTATTTAATTTAGTCTGGAAATCCTGTAGACTTGTACTGGATTTATTTAGAAGTATCACATTATCTGCATAAAGTAAACAGCTGAGATTAATATCTCCAATTTTGATATCAGATTTAATACCACTTTCCTTCATAATGTGATCGACATAGATGATGAAAAATTATTATTATTAACATCTGACCTCATTGGAGTCAATGACTCATTGTGGGAGGTATGCACTATCACACACAAAGCTTATCCAATCATGTCTTAAACTGATTCAATGTGTTTATATTCACTAGACACTCAGGCAACACATTCCACTCGCCAGCCACTCACCATGCAAAAAAACCTTCTCCTAATTCCTCTGCTCACACCCTCTTTATGCAGTTTCCAGAGATGGCCTCTTGTTCTATCCCGCATTTCCCATACTATGAAAAATTTCTTCCATGTCAATGTGATAACAACCCCTGAGTAACTTATATGTCTCAATCATATCCCTGCTCCCCCAACTTCTCTTCCTATTCAGGAGGTTTTGCAATTTACATTCTTTAAATCTATTTTCATGCTTCACATTCCAAAGACCACTGACTGCCTCTGTGAATCTTTTCTTGACCTTTTTAACATATCCTCATAACCATGAAAATCATGACTAAATCTGTGCACAATAATCCATATGAAGCATTATCAAGGCCTTGTACAACTCTCGCCATCTGGAGGAAAGTGCAAAACTGCACTCACAATTGCATCCTCTGATGAAATGAGCAGATCTAAAACTCTTGATCCTCGTGTGCCCTCCCTTACATTCTGCCTGAGATAGTTGTCTCTGAAGAACTGAAGAAATTCATTTTCCTTATTACTAAATTCTATCTTTTCATTCCTATCTATTCTCCATAATTAAAACCACCAATAATAATAATCACCCTTCCCTTGTTCACTAACCAGAGTTGCTTATAATTTCTTCATCACTACCCCACACATTCCTAGCCTATAGCAGCATCTGACTAAATATCTCTTCCAGTCAACCTCTACCTCACACCATACCGACTTAAAACCATTAATTGACACTATTAACATCTCTCATCTCCACTTTGTATAGACATAATTCACCTTCTATTATCAATAGCACCTTCTGCCTTCCCTTCTTCTCCTTTCTATCCTCATGAAAAACATCATACCCTTCTGGTTCTATTTCCCATCAGGATATCATCCTTATCCCCCATGTTTTACTTGTTCCAACAATTTTTGAAGAAGTTAGAAAAACTCAATCAATGAAACTATTTCATCTCTCTTATTTCACAATAATAAACACAGCACTTCACTTTTAGGTCTATAACCAGTCCTGCTGATGCCGCTTATAGGTTGTGATTTCCCTACACCTAACCATTCCCAGTTGCCTTTTATTACTACTTAGCTTTATTACTACTTAGCTTATCTATCTCTTCAGACTCAACTACATCTGGTACATTCCAGGCCATCCCATTCCCATTTGACCATCTTCATGCACACATTCACTACTTTTTCCAAATCCACTCCATATACCGTGTTTCCCTGTCCATCTTGCATTCTCGTTCTATCATTATCACTCACTTTACTACTATTGTTATTTACAATAACTTCAGTCTCACTCTCAGAATTCTGCTCTCCTGATATCTTGCTTTACCTCTTACTTATTCTTCTCTCTTCCTCATATCACTCATCCTCATCGCAGCAATAGTCTCCTTCTAACTGACCACACCAAATCCATTTAAATGCATCCTGTCACTTTTGTTCATTTCCATCTTTCCTTCAAATGCATCCCACACATTTATAAACTCCACTCCTTCTCTTCATACAGCTCTGGCAACATACCACTTATGATCTCTGCTTTTTGTCTCAACTCATTACTATCATATCTAGTTAATGCACCAACCACCTTCAGAACACACTGCTATCATTCACTCACCTCAACAATCTGCTGATATCCATTCTTACATGCTCTTTATGTCCAAACACTTATTCCAACAACCACCACCATCTCCCTTTCTTGTCTGCTTCCTTTATCTAACACATCAATTATGCTAATTCTCCCTCCTGGAAAACACACCTTAGGGAGTCTCATTTATCACACCTCTAATAATGGAATCTCCATATATCATATTCTTGAGTTATTCGTCACATTTTTTCTGCTTTCCTTTATTCTAATCTTTTGTACTCATCCATTCTTATCCACCAAACTTCTCATCTCACTACGCCTATTTTTCGTTTCGCTTCTCATTCTGATCAACTCATTTTTCAAGTTTTGTATCCTGGCAATTTGATTACCTATCAGTCTATCATTCGCTTCTTTTGTTTCCTCATTCTGACGTTCCTGATAACTCATAGTCCAACAGAATTTCACACTTTTGACATATCCATGCTCTCTTTCTCTCTCTCTCTCCCCCCCTCATCTCCTGTTCAGTCTCTCTATTAGCAACACACTCTTCACATTCTGCCATGTATTTATGTTATATTCATGACAATGTACCATCCCTGAAAAGTCCAGGCTATTAATTACATTTGATTTTTGCACTGCCTGATTTCCCAATATCATTTGTGATGCACCTAATTTAACATCAAAAACATCTTCCTGTACCTTCTTCAATTATAACTACTGAATACAGCTCAAATATAGACTAAGTATTACTATATAATGCCCCATTTATACCATATAACTGTAGCATGTTGAACAGCTTTTCTTTTTGCAACTTATCATATCCCTTTGCCATATCTAGGAAACTTAAATGCAGATCCTTGTTATATTCCAATGACTTCTCCACAATTTATATTAAAGTGAAAATTTGATCCTGGCAACTTCTATTTGGATTGAATCCAGCTTGGTATTCTCCAAGCTTCCTTTCCACAATTTTTTTTGTTGTTCTTAGTTATGCTTGCATAAATCTTACCAGGAACACTCAGTAGAGAAATTCCTCTGTAATTCTAATATCCAGTTTTACTTCTTTTTTTGTAGATGAGCACTATGAGAGCTCTATTCCAATCATCTGGAATTCCATATTCTGACCTTCCATATTCAACCAGAAATGCTCAAATATCTCCATATTTGAGCATTTCTGGTTGAATATCATCTCCAGCTGCCTTTCCACATTTCAGGTTTTTGAAGGCTTTTTTCCTACCTTAAGTATTGATATATATTCCTGATTGCATTTCTTTTGAGTGTTTTTTACCTCTCTTCTGTCACTGCTTATTTCATTTAGCAGTCTTTCAAAGTAATTAATCTAGACATCTAGAATATCTTTATCTTCAGTTTTCATGTCACTTTAATCATCATTGATTCCTTTTACAGTATATTGGATTTACCCCTGTGACGTTCATAAGATATGCTTTCTTCTTTTCCTTTACTGCCTCTTTAACTTCCTGAGTTCATCTTGGAGTTCTGATTTTTCTCTCCATGCTGACAACTGGCTTTGCTACTGAATATCCAAGGTTTGGTTTTCAAAATCTTTCATTTTTTCTTGAGTAATTATTTATTTGAGTCTACAGTTGACCTCATTTCAGTCTACACTTCATCTTGGAAAACTGCTCAATTTTGATTTGTTTTAAAACTTTCCTAGACACTCTTCTCTTTAATAAGAAAATCAATATTATCCTGCCCAGAGCTAAATGGTGATCACTTTCAAAACCTCTGTATATGCTTGTGTCCTGAACCAGTAGGAAAACATTGCTATCAACATTGGAATAGTCAATTTCTTATTTTTTTGCATGGTGGAACATGGTGTTAGTAATAACCAGTATCCTGAACAGGAATTCAGCAGGTGCTTGTATTAGCTTTGCTCTTTTCTCCAAATTTTTGCAAAACATTTCCAGATATTTGGTGATCATTTCATACTCTGCTTTAGATCTCCAACGAGGACCAACTGTTCTTTTTTCATTATCTGGCTGACTTCCCTGATCCTTCAAAAACTTCTTCCACTTTTTCCTTAGTGGGAGTTTCTGTGCGACCTTAGGCACAAATAAATCTCATTGTCCAGTTTCCAATTCTGATATTTGCAACATCATTCTACTTAATATTGCCTATCATTCAAGAAGAATAACTTCACATTTAGTGTTGAATAAATACTATAGCTACTGCCTTCTTTTATCTGAATATGACATCTTATATTTGTTGCTTAGAAAGATCTTAACCTGTTTTCTCTTCGTAGTTTTGATAATACCTATTATGTCTGTCTGTCTGCTACTTCTTCTGCTAATTTAATTTCTTCTCCATTGATGCATCTCAGGTTGATGATGTCAACCTTGACCTCTGCTGATGATGAGTTGGGATATCTTCATCAATTTGTTCCAGTTGCTTGCTTTTTGCTGTTCATCCCAATTCCCTGATGAAAATAGCGAGGGAGGGCTTTGTAAAACTGGGCAGTACCCTGTAGGCATGAAATTTTGTCATATTATACCATCATTTCACTTTATGATTTAACCAATAATAATAATACAATTTGGTCGTCTAAATACCAGATTGCCAGCCCATCCTCATTCGTTCAGTATCCAGGTATTTTCCTAATAGGATATTAGGGCAGGAGCTCTGGTTGGTTCTCCACATTCTTTAAAACACCATGCGGAGGTCTCTTTTTGTTATCCAACTTTGACCTTTAAGCATCCCTTGCATGTTTTAAATTGATTCATATCCAACTCAAACATAACATCTGTTCACTTTCCAATTATAAATGAGGTGTCAAATCTTCCACCAATTGGTGAGAGTGACCATGAGGTGATTACCTGGTTTGTTGCCAGCAGTGTGAGGACCTCTGTAAGAAAAGGATATATGTGGAACTACAAGGGGGGGGGGAGTGATTATGAACAGCTCACGAGACAGCTTGTGGGTGAAGCATGGAATGAGGAGTTAGCTGGAAAAGAGATCAATGCAGCTTGGGGGATTTTCAAAAACTGTCTAGTAGATGCAATGTCTAAATGTATTCCAAGGGTGGGAAGGTTAAATAAGGTAGGTGTGAGATGGATGAATAAAGAGATTAAGCATGTGATACAGAGAAAAAAGGCATTGTGGAGGCAGCATAAGAGAAGTGGAAATAACCAATTCCATGAGGTCTACAAAGACGAGGCAAGGAGGGTGAATTGGTTGGTGTGGATAGCAAAAGAGAAGTATGAACAGCAGTTAGCTAATAAAGCCATAAATCATTCTAAGGAGGTCTTTCGATATCTAGCCAGTAAAAGAAAGAATGATTATGGAAGGATGACATTGATTGGAGAAAATGGTATAAAGACAGCTGTTGAGGAAAGTGTGGTGGAGATAATTAATGAGCAGTTCATAAAGGTCCTTCAATCTTGTGAATGTGACTTCATGGAGAGATTGAGAGCAGTTGATAATGGGGAAGACAGACTGACTGTAAGTGAGCAAGAGGTGTATGGGGAGTTGAGTAAATTAGATGTTAATAAGGCTGTGGGACTTGATAATATATCACCACGTATACTGAAGGAATGTGCCAGGGAGTTGACACCTGCCTTGACATATTTTTTTAATACGAGTCTTGCACTCAGTTAAGTTCCTAAGGAGTGGAAAGAGGACAAGATTGTGCCACTTCATAAAGGAGGTGATCGAACTCAAGCATCAAACTATAGGCCTATCAGTGTGTCAGGTGGTGTGGTTAAGTTTTTGGAGAAGCTTGTGAGAACTACGATCCAGAGTTGAGTTGACTACAATGGTATAATCTTTGATGGACAGCATGGATTTGCTAAAGGGAGTCATGTTTTAGTAATCTACTTGCTTATTATAATAAAGTGACTGCTTCCTTGGACAGAGGAGAAGGATACGCAGTAATATACTTGGATTTCACAAAGGCTTTTGATAGAGTACCTCATGATAAGTAAACGGTCAAACTAGAGCATATGGGGTTAGATATTAGACTAGTGCATTGGTTTGGAGACTGGCTATCTGATAGGTATCAAGAAGTTGTTTATGGGGGAGCGATATCCAGGAAAAGGAAAGTTACAAGTATAGTGCCTCAGGGGTCTGTTTTAGGGTCATTACTGTTTAACTTGTATATTAATGATATTGGTGAAGATTTGGATGGAGATATTCAGTTGTTTGCAGATGATGCAAAGTTGGGACGAATCATGAAGAGTAGTGAAGATGTTGTGGCCTTACAAGAAGACTGGAATAAATTGAGTGATTGGGCACGGAACTGGGGATGTGAGTTAAATGTTGCAAAATGTAAGGTTTTAAAATTTGGAAAACAAAGATGGGATGCAGAATTTTTGCTTGGCTAGGATATATTCTGTTATCCAACTTGGTGAGGATATATTGTTGGAGGTGGAGGAAATAAGAGATCTGGGGATGATAGTGGATAAGGATCTGAAATTTAGGGGACACATAGCCAAAATTGTGAAGACAACACAAAGGCTTCTTGGAATGATGCAGAGGACACTGACGTGTAGAAGTTGGGAGATTCTTGTTCCGTTGTATAAGACTTTGATTAGGCCACACATAACCATTGTGCCCAGATTTGGTCACCTGGTTTTCAGAAGGATGAAAAGATGTTGGAAAGGGTCCAAAGGCAAAGAGTTCGGAAACTTACTGAAGTAGTTTCTGACCTCTGGAATGTCGAGTATGAGGAAAGATTGAGAAGATGTAATTTGCAGAGTTTGGTTGACAGGAGGAAGAGGGGGAGATATGATAGAGACCTACAAGTTGGTAAGGGGTTGTTATAGGATTAATGCTAGAGAAGTTCTACATAAAATAGGGGGAGAACCTGAGGTCATCCCTGGAAACTGTATAAAGAGGCTGTGAGTAGGGGAATGAGACGCAGGTTTTTTTCATGCAGAGTTGTGAATGATTGGAATGCTTTGCCTGAGTGTGTGGTACCTTCAAGGAGTTTGAGTGTGTTTAAGACACAGTATGATGAGCTATGTGTGTGATAAAAGGACTTCCCAGATGAGTCTTTGACTCCATGAGGTCTTGGGGTAATAATAATAATGAAATGGAATATAGAACTGAAAGAGATCAAATAATAAATATGTAAAATGAAATAAAAAAACTGTCACCATTATCAGTGTGATATGCATTTTTATTATCAAAACAATATTAACAAAACAAACAAAAAAAAGAACAGCAACAAAAAAAACAGGCTTTACCAGCATAAAGCTTATTTTTTTCCATTTGAGCACTGTGATTTGCTAGTTAAGAGTGAATATTGCTCCCAGCAAAATCTTGTAAGTGAAATATTTTCCTAATAAGTATTTTCTTATGCAATTATAGGTGGTAAGCTTGCTATGTTAGAAGAATTTAGGTTACAGAAAGAAAATTTGCTGAGGAAAATGGCAGATCTAGAAAAAGAACTAGCTAGTCAGCAGCAAATATACAGAGAACAGGTCCATGATATTGAACAGAAAGCACTTTTAGATAATGAAAAGTATGTATGTATTATTTTTATATGTAATATCTTTAATATTGTATTGTTCTAAAGCTGAAAATTGTTTAGAGAAAGGTTTTCTGGAAAACTTGAACTAAGTGGGCTGAATGTGTTTTACAGTAAACCCTGACTCTAAGCAATTTTCAGCTTTTATTGGCTACTATCCATACTGGTTTGTTCTAATTTATATGTATAGTTACATAACTAAAAAATTTCTTTGTGTGAACATGTTGCTCTCTAGCTTAATTGAATTTAATTTTGATTTTGTAACCTAATAGATAATAACAGGACTCTAGCTTTGATGTAGTATATGGTGTCGGTTGTTCATCACTCCATAACACAGCTTTTCAAGCTTCCACTTTCCACTTTCCAGTTGACCTGGGATGGCCCAATTTGTCAGCAATTTGCTGAACAGATAGGGCTGCAACATGGTATCCTATCATTATGTCTCTTTCAAACTCCATCAGTTCCCTTCTCACAGCCATTTCACCCATACACAGTTGCACTGACTTGGGAGCATCATATTCCTCCTATTTATACCAGCTACATACACGTGACTCGTTACATGACATGATGCACCTTGACCATCGGGGTTTCTGCTGACTTCTTTCAAAGCAGTGCACATTTTCTAATGCTATTAACAGATCTAACACATTCAGATTCATGGTACCCTCAATAACATGATTTTTCATGGAATTATCCTTTAGCAACTATATAATTTCACTTTCATCTTTCCATTGCCTCTTTCTTCCCTCTGGTCTTTATGTTCCTATAGTTGAAGTCTCCCATAATTGTGCTAATCTGCTTATGCCTGGCATATTCCTGTGGATCCCCTGGTCTTCAGCAGCAACAATCAACAATATTTTGTCCAGTTGGCCACTATATCATACCTGATATCCTCAAATGAATTATCTCTCTAGACATGAAATTCTAATTGTATTGTTTAGTTGGTTGGGAGTAGCTATTATCAGCAATATCCCCACCTCCTGTCCTATTCTCTCTATCCTCCCTGAAAATACAATACCCATTATATTCTGACCCTGTAACTATATCATTTTCTGTTAAGCCTGACCAATTATACTGTATTACTGTATATGGATTGAACCTGATGATAACACTTCGGAAGGTTTCCTGATCAGCAAGCACATAATCTTGATACTGCTCTGCTAGGGCATGTGTGAATGGAGCATGAGTTGTAATATATATTCTATCTTTCGATGACATATAAGTTGTCACCTTGGATTATATGTGCTATTCATCATATTTTTTTGATATAATATCATTCATTAAAAGTTGTAAAGCTGTGGAAGAAGGAGACTAAGGGTTATCTGGAAACTCTGTCCAGGAGACTAAACATTATTGTAATTGTAATTTCTTTCAAGCCTTTTCTTTCCTCCACTAAATAGTGTGGTGATCTCACACTAGTTATAGTAACTCTTCAGACAACAGAAAACCATGAAACGATACAAATTTAAAAAAGAAAAAAAATAATAATAAATATCTTCTATATCCATTTTTTAATGCAAATCTTACTTGCAGAAGGTTGTAAACGTATGGTATATTAGTAGTAGTTTTTGTCATGGCAATAGGGATTAGATAATCTAAAATCTAACTGAACGTGGAACTTTTTCAACTAGACATTCAATAACGAAGGGTGATCTCACACTGAAAGGTGGAATTTATCATACCTAAAGATATTCACAAATATCCATGTCCATTTAAATATAAAGAGCTAATAAGCTTCATTTCAGCAATGAAAACATTACTCCATGAACTAATCCATGTCCATATTTGGATTTGAGCTTGTTGGTTGGAAAGTACTATGCTATTCAGTCATCCAACCAGGCTGTCATGTGCTGCTGATATCAAAATAAATGATATACACCACAGTTTGTTTTCAGTCATACAAACCTGATATTCCTATTTCCAATAGAACATTACTTAGCAGCCACCATGCCTAATGCATATCTCAAACTTTGTGGCAAAAAGAACTTCTTACTTAAGCAAGTAGTTCTTTTTGCCACAAAGGGACCACTTAAGTATTCTTGCTCATGGGCATACTATAGAATACAAATTTGTGATTCTTTTCCTATTTCCTTGCCACATTCTTTAAAATCTATGTGCTTCTCATCTCTACTCCACATCCTGCAAATTACTATAAAATTCTCTGACTGTTTTCTTAAGAGCATGCGAGGATCAAGAGTTCTAGATCTCATCATTTCATCGGAGGATGTAATTGTTAGAGGGGTTTCACATTTTCCTCCAGTTGGTGAAAGTGATCATGAAGTAATCACCTGTGTTGTGGCTAATCATATGCAGACCTTTGTGAGGAAAAGATATATGTGAAATTATCAGGCTGGTGATTATGACAAGCTTAGGAGTCAGCTTGGAGCTATAATGTGGAACGAGGAGGTGAGTGGTAAGGAAATAAATGCAGCATGAGAACTGACAAAGAAATACATAATAGCATCAATATATAACTGTATTCCGAAGGCCAAAATGTTGAATAAGGTAGGTGTAAAATGGATGAATGTGGAGCTTAAATACGAAATCTGGAAAAAGAAGGCACTTTGGAGGAAGTACAAGATGAATAATGATAATAATCAGTCACATGAAGAGTAAAAATAACAAGCCAGGAGAATAACTCAGTTAGTAAGGAAAAAAAAAGTAGAGTATGAGCAGAAATTGGCAAATCAGGCTAAGAAAAATCTTAGAGAGTTTTTTTTAGATATGTGGCAAGTAGAAGGAAGAATGATCATGGAAAGATGAAGTTAAGGGATGAAAGTGGTAGAATAGTAACTGCTGCAGAAGACATTGGTGACGTATTCAGTGATCAATTTATAAGGGTATTTCATCTTGATCAGGGTGGAATCATGAGGAACTTAAGTGTAGAGGACATAGGAGGGGATGGCTTAATTAGGAGTGAGCAAGAGTTATTTGAGGAAATAAATAAACTTGATGTCATATAAGACAATAGGATTTGATAACATATCATTATGCATCTTAAAGGAATCCTCCAGAGAATTGGTAGTAGCATTGACATGCTTGTTTAATAAGAGTCTTACAACAGCATAAGTTCCAAGGGAATGGAAGGAGGGTAAAATTGTTCCACTGCATAAAGGTGGTGGTGATAAGGCTGTAGTTTCAAATTTTAGGCCAGTCTGTATATCTGGAGTTGCAGTGAAGGTCATGGAGAGATTAGTGAGAAGTAGGATACAGAAACGGGTTGATAACAGCAGTATTCTGTGTGGTTATCAGCATGGGTTTGTTAAGGGGAGATCATGTTTCACTAACTTACTTATGTACTATAATAAAATGACAAATACCTTGTACAGGGAAGACTTAGATTATGCAAAGGCTTTTGATGGATTGCCACATGATAAGCTCTTAAATAAATCGAAACAGATGGGATTGGATAACAGACTTCTGTGTTTGATCAGTGGCTGGCTGTCAGATAGGTATCAGAAAGAAAGAAAATATGGGGAGTGCAGTATCCCGAAAGAGAAAGGTAACTAGTGGTGTGCTGCAGGGATCAGTTTTGGGACCATTGTTGTTCAATTTGTATGTTAATGATATTGGGTTGGGTTTAACTATTGATATTCAGCTGTTTGCAGATGATGCAAAACTGGGGAGAGCAATGCAGAGTCAAGCAGATCTTATTGCCTTACAAGAGGACTTGAATAGATTGCATGATTGGGCAGGTAAGTGGAATTGTCAGTTCAATGTTGCAAAGCGTAAGATTTTGTGATTTGGTAAGCAATGATGGGATACAAAGTATACTCTTGGTGGGGAAACTCTAATGGAAGTAGAGGAGATGAGAGATCCAGGAGTGATGGTGGACAAGGACCTGAAATTTAGGGGCCACATTGCACAAGTGGTGAGGACATCACATCAGATAATGATAATGATGCGAAGGACATTGACATGCAGAAATAGAGATCTTGCCTCATATGGATTATTGTGCTCAGATTTTTTCGCCGGGTTTTCATGGTGAAGACAATATGTTTGAAAGGGTCCAGAAAAGATTCACAAAAGGAATGTTGGTAGCTTGCTCCACCTTTGCTAATAGTTGCCCGGTGTTGTACTACCTACCCCGGTAAGGTAGTACAACACCATATTCAGTCTTGTAGATATTTTCAGGCACAAACTTTGTTTGCTCACACTTCGATAAAGGATTAAAGTAAATTTATTATAGTTTAACCAAGTGAAAAATAAACTTTCAACATCTTTCTCTAAATCCAGAGTAATTTAATAAAAAAAGGTGGCACACCGTTTGGCAACTCCGATAGGTAAAGATGACTTCGCTATTGCTTCTGCCTGGTATCTCCAACTCTGGGCCTGGCTCCCACTAAAGAGACCTCAATAAAGGTTGAAACTAGTCTGGGTAGTGGCCAATTCCTTAATCCCTTAACATTAGACATATCTGCAAGGAGATGTGTTTTGCATTATGGGAGATACTGGGATAGGAGTGTTGGTAGTTTGCTCCACCTTTGCTACGGGATGCCCAGTGTTGTACTACCTACCCCGGTAAGGTAGTACAACACCATATTCAGTCCTGAAGATATTTTCAGGCGCAAAGTGTGAGCAAACAATTAAATTATATTTAATTGTTTGCTCACACTTGGATAAAGGATTAAACTAAATTATTATATCTACATAGTAGACATTTAGAATTGGAATATAACACTTCTGGTCTACAATTATGCAAAGTGCTGCTGGAACAAATAGCTTACTGCCCATTGATGAAGAGGATTTCTATATCAAACAGTAATTCAGCATTGGAATCCCTCACTGAAAACCCTCGTCTTCCATAACCCTTTACAGGATGAATTGTCAGTCGAGCAAATTTCACCTTTTTGCCTTTTTGCATGGTCATGCAACCTTCATCGCAACCTGAAATCACTTTTCCCAAACCCATGTGAAATGTAAAAGGTTGCTGACCAGGATCTTTGGTGCTCCAGAATTTTCTAGGTGGATTGGTCATGATTCCTGTACAATTTACAGTAATCACATCGCCTGGGTTTGGCCTATTACCACAAACAGGTTTCAGCACTAACTTGCATGACCCAGCCCAGTTGGCTAAGTGGTTAGCATAATCCATTCTCGAGCCAAAAGGCCATGGGTTTGAATCCTGCTGTGAGCATGGATGTTTGTGATTGTCTGTGAAAAGACTCAATCCACTAATATGCAACAAATTTGTGAATTTGTTGCACATTAGTGGATTGAGTGGTGGAGAGAGAGAGAGAGCTTTAGAGTAGGTGCCCTCCCTCGATGAGTCTTTGAACTCCCTGGAGGTGTTGCATAATAATAATATACTTGAGCATTTCTGGTCAAATATCATTTACTCCTGCTACCTTTCACATTTCAGGCCTTTGCGGGCTTACTTCAAGTATGGATATGTATTCCTGACTGCATCCCTGTTGAGTGTTTTTTACCACTGTGCTTGTTTCATTTAGCAATTTTTCAAAGTAATTACTCCATACGTCAAGGATATGTTTTTCTCTAGTTTTCTTATCACCTTTATCATCTCTAATTCCTTTTACAGCACTCTTTCTCCAATTCTGACTTCCTCAACAACCAGAATATCTTGCCACCTTCTTGATATTTATTTTCTGTGTTCTTACCAAGTCTTCTCATGACTTTTATTTAGCTAGTTTTACACAGTGTTTAGCTTTCTTACATTTGTCTCTGTATTCTCTAAGAATACAGAGACAAATGTAAGAAAGCAAGCTGACTTATTTGCCAGGAACTTTCAATATGCTTTCTTCTTTTCCTTCATTGCCTCTTTAACTTCCTCTGTCTACCATTGAGTTCTGATTTTTCTATCGTTGCAAACAACCTCACCACATGCTTTTCTGGCTGAATCAATCAGTGTTTTCTTCAGGGCTTGCTACTGAATCTCCGAGGTTTAGTTCCTATTCTCAAACTCTTTTATTTTTTCTTGAATACTGTTTGTGTATTTTAGTCTACAGTTCACATATGACAGCTTCTCAAATTTTATTCACTTTAAAACTTTCTCACATGTTCTTCTTTTCAATATGAAATTCAATTTTATTCTGCTCAAGACTTGTAGCTGCTGTAGCACAGTTGGAAGAATAGCGGAATATTGTGCCCTTTCATTGGAAAAGACCTGGGTTCCATTCTCGTTGTGACGAGAGGAATCTTTACGTGTGCTTTTTCTATAGAAGGTGAGTTAGCCGATCTCATACGATGGTAGCAGGGTTTTTTCTCCCGGAAACTCGGGTTTTTCATCCAGTGTACAGACAAATTGGCATTCAGAACACATGCAATTTAGAGATAAAAAATACTGTTATTGGTGATGATGGGTGATAGATGATGTTGATGATAGTTGGAGAATTAAGTAGTATTGGAGGGGATGAGATGTATTTAGCGAAGTAGAGTAGTGTGCCTTCCCATGATGAGTCCTTGGTCTCCTTAGAGGTGTCCAGTAATAATAATAATAATCAATGGTGATCACTTCCAATTTCAAATCCTCTATACATCTGGTGTCCTGCACCAGGGATAAAATATCACTATCAACAATAGCATAGTCAATGAGACTTTTCTTATTCCTTGCCTCTTTTCTCTATGTGAATTTGTGCACATTTTTATGTTGGAACATGGTGTTAGTAATAACCAGTCCATGTCCTGAGCAGAAATCCAACAGGCATTTGCCATTATTATTAGCTTTGCTCTTTTCTCCAATTTTCCCAAAATATTTCTGTATGTCTGACAATCATTTGCTACTCTGCTATTTAGATCCCTCAACAAGGTTCTGTCTTTAACCCAAATGCTCAAGTTTGGAGGTATAAAAGTCTTTCAGTGGCTGCACTGCATAGTTCAGAAGGATGAATTTTGGATGATTGGAGTAGAACTCTCATAGTACCCATATATAAAAAGGGAAATAAAACTGAATATGAGAATTACAGAGGTATTTCTTTACTGAGTGTTATTGGTAAGATATATGCAAGTATACTTGAGAAACAATTGAGAAGGATTGTGGAAGAAAAGCTTGGTGAAGAACAAAGTGGATTCAGGCGAAATAGTGGCTGTCAGGATTAGATTTTCACTTTACAACAAATAGCGGAGAAATCATGTAATATAATAATATATTAATATAATATAATTCTCTCTTATATTGTTATTAAGAGAGAATATAACAAAGATCTGTATTTAAGTTTTGTAGATCTGGAAAAGGCACATGAGAAGGTGAAAAGAGAGGAGCTATTCAAAACACTACAGTTATATGGTGTCCATAAGGCATTATATCAAGCAATACTTAGTCATTATTTGAGTTGCAAGTCAGCAGTTAGAATTGAAGGAAGTACAGGAAGATGGTTTAATGTTAAATCTGGTGTCAGACAAGAATGTACATTATCCCCTCTGTTATTCATTATTTATATGAAGGAAAGTGGTATTAAACGTGATATCAAAATTGGATATGTTAATCTCAGTTCTTTGCTTTATGTGGATGATGTTATACTTCCAAATAAATCTGCTAGAAGTCTGCAAGATTTCTGACTAAATTGAATAACTGTGGTAATAGATATGGTATGAAGGTTAGCACGACAAAGATAATGAAAATACGCAGACGCATTGAAAATATCAACTGCATTTTGAATGGAGAACCTATAACATTTCAGCTACTTTGGCATGATTTTTAGTGAAGATGGTAAATTAAATATGGAAATCAACAAAGCTGGTATGGTATTAGGTCAACTGAATAAATTTATATGGAATAAGAGAGAAATTAGTCAAAACACTAAATTAGCTATATACAAGGCAGTGTTGAAACCAGTTTTAACTTATGCATCTGAGAGCTGGGTCAGAAGTAAAACACTTGACCAAAGACTAGAGACCGCAGATATGAGAGTCCTGAGAAAGATTAGAGGCATGAACAGATGGCATGAATGGCAATATCATATTAAACACGAGGATATTAGGAAAGAACTTGACATCGTTAGCATCCATGAATGTGTTAGCAGAGCTAATCTCAGGTGGTGTGGACACTTAAACAGAATGGGAGAGGAAAGATTAGCAAAACAAGTGTTCTCTGCCAGGTTAGCAGGAAAAAGACTCAGAGGAAGACCAAGATTTTGGTGGATTGATATGGTAAAAAGTGCCATAGAAGATAGAAATATAAGATCTGATAATATTGAAGTCTTGACAGGTAACATTGTAGATAGGAAGTTAGTAATGATGTAAATTTTTCATGTAATACTATCATATCCTGTACATCCCTTGAGGGTACATGGCAGGAATTTGTTGATGATAAAAAAGCCGCTTTTATGTTGTATTTGCAGAGCAACGAAGCCACTTGGTCCATGACATTTTCGTAAATCAGCGTTGATTGCATTCTTGAAATCTTGTTTAAATAATGGAGTTGCAGGTGATGTATCAAGAATTTTTCTGATCATGGGTTCAGAACCATTAAGTGTGATGTTCTGTTTCAGATAGTGCAGTTCTTCATTCCTTTTAATTGGTGTACTTGATATATTGTAATGCCCTGTCTCGTAAAATTTTAATTATGTCTATCTTCTGCAATGGATAGTGGTGAGAAGTAGCATTTAAAAATCTTCCACGTTGTGGTCGATTTTCTGTATATGGAGAAGGATAACCTTTTTTCCTCTTCATTTACTTTGACCAGGATATCAAGGAAAGTGTGTTGCTCTAGTTCAATAGAGAATTTTATATTGGTATAGAAGTTGTACAGATAATCTTTGAAAGCAATCAGCTTATCCACCGTTTCCAAGCAAATGACGAATATATTGTCGACGTAACGTAGCCAAACTTTAGGTTTTTAACTCGTTAGTTTCAATGTCTTTCATAAGCAGGTTGGCTAGGACTGGAAAAAGGGGGGGGGAACCCATGGTAAGTCCTTTTTGTTCCCAATATATTAAAACAATTAAAACCTGAGAAGTTATTGTCTGGTTTAAGTGGTTTATTTTTAATAAACTCCTTTCATTACAATGTGTTCTCAATACCAAAAACTGCCTACAGAACTAGGCTGGCTGTTGATATCCTATCTGGATCAGTTTCTTTTTACTTGGCTAACCAATTTGTCTAAACATTTTGCAGTGTTGTCCTCTTCATTCCCAGATTTTAAAAACATCCTGTTAAATAACTTCCCATATTTTTCTCATTTTATCAACCTCAGACAGTTTAAGTCATTACATGTATTATTATGTGTCCTTTCTAGATGAGTCTTTGGACTCCAGGGAGTCCAAAGACTCATCTAGAAAGGACACTCTCTGTCTTCACCACTCAATCCACCAACTACAATGAACCACAACTACACCAATGGCATCTACTGCCCACCAACACCACTAGTATTTTCACAGACAATCACAAACATCCATGCCCACAGCGGGATTCAAACCTGCAGCCTTTTGGCTGGAGAACAGATATGCTAACCACTTGGCCAACCAGGCTGGGTGATTAGTGTATTGTCTTCCAGATATTGCCTTCTCTTTCCTCCATACTGAAAGAGAAGGGGAATACCTGAGGTGGTGTTCTGTCTATATATTGTTGTTATTATTGTTTTCTCGGGCATCTTCTTGGGGTTAAAACTCATTGAGGAAGCCCACACTAACCATTATTCACATAATACTTATCATACCTACTTGAACTCATTCACTAATAAAAAATGCTCACACCCACCACTAGGAACCCATTCCACCCATTCATCACTCTCACACAATTTCCAGTGGTGGAAAAAAAAAAGTGTTTGGTGTCAATCCTATAAACCCCTTTTTAATAATTTAGAGTTGGTGAGATGAATAAGAGGATGGTTGATGGAGAGATATCAGAGAATAGTTTATTCATGAGTATAGTCCAGAAGAAAGCCTGTGACTAGTTGCGATGCTACAGAGCTCTTTTCTTAGGCCACTACTGATTAATTTGTTGATATAGGAAAGAATCTGAAAGTATCTGTTCAGTTGTTTGCCATTGATGCAAAGTTGGGTAAAGCAATAGTTAATAAAGATGATGCTAAAACTTTGCATGATGATTTGGATAGGCTGGCAATCTGGGCAAAGAAGAATGGATGTGGCAAAGTGTAACATAATAGCAAAAGTGGCTAAAGCAGCTCACTAGATTACTTGGTTACCGAAGAATACTTGACGAGCAGAGACAAGCAGGTTATTATTCCTCTTTATCGAGCCTTCATAACTCCCCTTGACTGCTGCATACAGATCTGGGCACCAGAGTTTCACAATGAGGAAGAGGTGGAGAGGCAAGTGACCAAGATGGTAGTAGATCTATGGAATGAACATTATGAGAACAGGTTGAAGATATGTGGGTTACAGAAACTGGTTGGCAGATGGAAAAGGATGATATGATTGAGACATACAAATTACTGAAGGGTTTTTACAAGATTAATTCAGAGGAAATTTTTCAGAATAGTGGTGGGAGAACTAGAGGCCATTCATTGGAAACTGAATAAGAGTGTAGTTAGCATGGGTGTTAGAATTAGGTATTTTGCTTGGAGAATGGTGAATGAGTGGAATAGATTGCCAGTCTGTTGTGGGTGCCATAACTGTGAATGAATTCAAAGCAAAGTATAATAGATGCTATGCAAATGTTAGATAGTGTTTACATAATGTTTAGGGTCTCCCTTGATGAATCTAAAGACTCCATGCAGTAGTCTGTAATAATAACTTATATGTTTCTATTATGTCCCCCCTATTTTGCCTGTTGACTAATCTTTGAAGCCCAAAACCTTCAATCTGTCCTCACTCACTTCTGGATCTTCTATACTACCTCCATGGAATACCTGCAACCAGATCTGCTGGCAGCAGTCCACACTTATTAAAGCCTTATAAAAGGGGAATAATAACATTCCTAACCCTGCTTGTCAGTGTCTTTATCAACAACCAGATAAGCTGATATGCTGTTTTGGTTACATTTGCAATATGAACTTCAAACTTCCAGTCCAAAATCATCTTCAAATCTCTGGTCTCATCAGTTTCTTGCAGTTCACTTACATCAGTGTAGTACACAGCATGTAAGTGCATGACCTTTTACTTGGCCATTCTTTCTTTCTCTCCCTTATCATAATCACTCTCCTTTTCTCAGTCTTAATCCACCTTCCTCTTTGTCATCCATTCACAACTTGTTTCTCATATTTCTTAGTTTCACTTGCTTTCTTATTCATATTTATTTCATTCTCTGTTTGTGCATTTTCTCTCTCACCTAACACCACTCATTACAAATGTTCAGTAACCCTTTCCAGTGCTCCCTCTTTCTTTATCATGCTTGTCTTTCTACATCATGCTTTATTTACTTCAGTTATTTTCATATTATTTTCTTAATTTCTTACATTGTTCAGTCATCATCAGAGAAGAAGATTGCTGAAAACTAAATGATACTTATTATCTTTCACTTGTTTGATTATACTATAATACAATTGATAGATGATAATTATTATACGAGGTTTGTTTGAAAAGTTTGCTAAATTTCTAATAGATGGCGACACAATTCGTTCATTCATATCATCTTTTTCATGACCCCTGGTAAAATTTTAGCCATGTGTGATGCATAGCTCTTGTTTGGCAAACATTTAAAATGACCACGTTCACATATTTCATAAAAATGGAGAAAAACAAGTTTTGTGCAATGATAAAACTTTTATTTGAAGAATTGGGTGGCCATACAGATCAAAGCCCAGTTAGATGCTGTTCATGGGAACTCTACACCAGCATTAAAGACTATTTATTTTTGGATAAATGAGTTTAAGCCTGGTCATAAGTCCATCGAAGCGTGCTCTGGATGCCCGACTGAGGTAAAGGTCACTATGAAGGAAATGATTGCTGAGATTGTAGGCATCTCAACTGAACAGATGTATCCTGCACGAAAAATTGCACATGAAAAAGCTGTGTGTGCACAATGAGTGCTGCAATTGTTGACTGTCGATCAAAAATGCATGTGAAAAGACATTTTAATGCAGTGTTTGGCAATGTTTAATTGCCATTCGCAGGATTTTTTGCATCAGTTTGTGACTGTAGATGAAACTTGGATCCACCACTACACATCTGAGTCCAAGCAGCAATCAAAACAGTGGACAATGCCCAGTGAAAGAGCACCAAAAAAAAGCTAAGACCATTTTGTCAGCTGGGAAGGTGATGGCCACTGTTTTTTGGGATTCCCAAGGAATTATCATGATAGCCTATTCAGAAAAGGATAAGAAAATAGCAGGAGTCTATTATACGTCGTTGTTGGACTATTTAAAAGAAGAACTGAAAAAAAACGGCTAAGATTGGCACACAAAAAAAGTGCTCTTTCACCAAGACAATGCACCGTCCCACACATCAGCCATCGCAATGGCAAAATTGTACAAATTGAGGTTCGAATTCATTCCACATCCATCTCCGGACTTGGCCCTGTGTAACTTCTTCTTATTCCCAAACTTAAAAATTTGGCTCGGTGGGAAAAAATTTTCTTTTTGAACGAGGATGTCATCAAAGCTGTCAATGACTATTTTACACAATTTGACAAATCCTACTTTTTAGATGAGATGAAAAAAATTGGAAACTTGCTGGACTAAATGTGTAGACCTCAATGGAGACTATGTTGAGAAATAAAGGTGATTTTTTCCAAAAATGTGTTTAACTTATTTTTTTACCAAACTTTTCAAACATGTTCTTATCAAACATGCTTATTTATGTAGCAAATTAAATAAAACTATAACTTATTCCAAATAATAAAGAAAAAAATCAGTATAATGTTCTATTGTTTAAAAATCTTATAATCATTAATGATATGTTGAGATTCAGGTATAAATTAATTTGTTGACTTAAAGATGTTTATTGTTGTTATGAAATAAAATTAATTTATATGTGAGATGCTACCCAAAAGTTTGGGGAATTTGACCATAAAAATATTACTTTCCCTAACTCTTAGTTTCCATCCTCACCTTTGAAGTAGTTCCCTCGGGCATGTGTACAGTGATTCCAGAAGTTTTTCCATGATTCCATGCATCCCTGGAAGTCCTCAAGGGCGACTGTGCTGAGCACACTACCACAATTCTGCCTGGATCTCAGTTGTGTCAAAATGACACCCTTTCTGGAAATTCCTTGCTGGAATTTCATATTTGAGAACAGGAAAAAGTTGCATGGAGCAAAGTCAGACAAATGGGGATCAATGGGGAATGATTGTCATGTTTTGTTGAACAATGACTGATGTGTGGGCATATGTGTTGTCCTAGTTCAGAACCCAGTTGTTGTTCTTCCACGTGTCTTGGCATTTGTGCCTAATGCTCTCCTTAGCCACTTGGAATGCTAGTAAGATATGGCTTATTATATTAGAGAAAAATTTAATAATTAGGCCACTTTCATTGTATTTGCCTTAGTCTTAAATATTAGTTTGACTGGGGCAGGGGGGGGGAATTCTTTGTGTACAATGCCTTAGATATCAAAAAAAAATCAACATTGACTTGACATTGCTGCAAACATGACATGCTTTTTTTGGCCACAGTGAATTTGGCAAGTTTCAAACGTTTCTTTAACCATCTGGTGGGAGTGGTCAGCTTGCCTGCTGTTGGCATACTGATTCACAAAAGCGTATGGCTCGCTCTTTATGGTGGTGGAAAGCCAGTTTACTCATGCTATTCAAATTCCTCGAACTTTTTGGTAGCACCTTGTAAATGTCAGTAGTTGCAACTGATCTAAAAGATATTGCATATTCTTTTATAATCAATTACATACTATGTAATTGATTATTGCTAATTATATTCAATTTTTATATAATAAGGCTAAAGAAAGAAATGATAGAGAGGGTAGAGTATGTGGCAGCAGAATTCCGCAAGGCTTCGGATAACCAGCTATCTCACTCAATTAGAGAAACCATTAGCCAGTCTGTGAAAGTTAATCTGCAGCTGAAGAAAACATCTGAGACAACATTACAGTTAACAGAAGCCAATACTAAATTAAAGGATTCTGAATTAAAACTGAAACAGCAACTCCAAATTCGAGAAGCCATTGAAAAAGAATTATCCACTAAAGTACAGAGCCAGAAAAAGGTATGTTAGTAAGAGATGTGTTATTATATTAGCGAAAAACTTAATAATTGGGCCACTTTCATTGTATTTGCTTTAGTCTTAAATATTAGCACATTCAAGACCAATATAGAATAGGTAGAATTAGGACAGATAGCTGATGGATCAGCAATCAAATATTGTAAAATCTTGAATAAAAGAAGTTTTTGTAATAAAATACCTTTTATGCAGATTTTATAAGTATGCTAAGTTCCACTAAAATACTTGTGTATTAATGGAAAAACTTGGTGTTAATTGAAATAGAAATAATGTTTTTTTTTGAAATTGTTGAATATTGTTAATGTCAAAAGTTTTGTATAAGAACAAAGGAAATTGCATATAAGGTAAATTGTGTCTAAGTATACCTCTAGTCAACTAAAATTCCAGACAGATTAAGGGATTAAGTCATGACCTGCGGCCACTGCAAATGTGAAGGTCAACATTACACGGGGGTTTCCCGTCTAAATGCACCGATTGACGAGAGTGACGGGTGCAGAACATCAGGGTACCCAGGGGAGGGACTATGATGTAAGAAAAACGAAGGTCATCAAAACTATATAAATAGGAGTTTGCTGCGTCGAGAGAGAACTTGCTTGGTTTAATCTGTTCCTGGGAGTTTGAGTACATTCTGGAGTGGAGTTTCTGTTCATGGGGCAGGAAGTCACATGGAGTTCTGACTCATGATGGTATCAAGGTCACCGTAAGCCAAGGAGTTTAGAAGAAAGCACGATGCTCATTAACGGCAGCTGAGCTTCACTCGAATCATGGGTGTTGATTCGTTATCCTATTCGGAGACTTATATTCACGGAGCAAAGGCCAGATGAACAATGCAACTAAAGCACATCGTATTAGGAGGAACCAGATGCTGAACTTCCAAACCATAGGAATTAAATTGTCCGCTGATAACAAGAAAGAAATCTTGCAAATTACGAAAAGGATGTTCAAGTACAGTGACAAGGTCTAACGGGAACAAGAAGAGATATTCAGCTATAGAGGACCAGACTTCATGAAAAGGATGAACTTTCCATTATTTAGTCAGAAAGAAGCTTAGATTGTGACGGCATTTTGAATTGATGGAATTGTTTTAAAATTAGAGTTGCAGGACTTTAGGCCTTGAGCTGACAATCGAATTAATTTACTCTATATAAGAGAAAGCCTAGCTGAATTGTATAGTGAATCTACTTGTATTTATTTGTTGTAGTCATTCCTTAAGGCTGAATTTTTATATGTTGACAATCTGATTATATGTAAAGTTAAGAAAGCGGGAGGGGGGGTAAAATTCTAGACAAGTAGTCCTGCCAAGATTGAGATGATTGTGGGAAATGAACGTTTAACTTATATTGGAGTATCTCCCTCCTGTTAGATATAGCTTGCATATTAGATTTAAGTCAAATTAATTTGTGTATTTGTTGCTTAGTGATGAATAAATTGTTTTCTTGTCAAAATAACTTGCCTGAAGTCCAATGCACTACTCATAAAATCGAACCTATCTATCTTGAAGTAGATCTTGCCATGACTGCAGAGTAAAATATATATATAATTTGGTATAAAGATAAGTTGAAAAGGAAGGAGCTGTGCGTTATACTGGGTGTTCTATTCTTCGGAGGGAGATACTCCTCTTATTCTAGAATTTTGGTGGTGCAGCTGACTTTCAAACAAATTTTCCAAAATTTAATTTAGAATAAACACCAGTAAATCAGACAAAGAGATTGGCTCCAGCCCGAAGCAGTTTCTTTGTTCTTCACGTCTTGCACACCTGAGCCTTACTATTTGCAGCCACAAGATAGAGGTAACATAACTGACGATAAGTCAGAAGTATAGTAAAAGTTAAGAAAAGTTTCAAACGAGAAAGCATAGAATTTTACAAAGGCGCAGCCGAACAAGAATTAATTAATAGATTTTAACAATAAAACATAGATTTTAACAATATGCTAATGAGAGTTCATCTCTATAATGACACCTTGACAGTTAATAAGGGCAGCAAGAACTTAAACTCAACCATAGTATGATGCAGATCATGGTTCTTGAAAAGTCTAATTAGAGAAGGTCCTGAGAAACAAGTGTACTATAATGGAGAAATATTTGATGGGGGATCGGCAGATTTTGAGTATCTGGGTTCAATTAATGTGAAGAATTGTTTTTCAGAAGAAGAAGGAGATTAAAAATGGCTAGAACAATAGTCAGAAATTAACTCAATGCATGGATGAGGATTCTTAATGCAGCTGTCTGTTTTTTTTTTTTTTTTTTCATTAGCTATTTATGGATGAGAAACTTGGATAGCTGTCATGGATGTCTGATAGAACAGCTTGGATAGCTCTTATAGATGTCTAATAGGATAGCTCTTATAGATGTCTAATAGGATAGCTCTTGTGGTTGTTGTTTGATAGGAAAAGATAGCTGTTTTTGTAGGAGACTATTGAGGATCTCATACACCGAAAGGCAGAAAAATGGATAGGTCTTAGAAAAGAGCAGTAGAACTTTAAGCTATATTAAGAGCACTGGCAGAAGAAAACTGAAATATTTTGGACACATAGAAAGATCAGAAGATGGGCTTATCAAACTGAACTGAATTCCAGTTTGCATAAATTGTCCTCTTTGTCCATCAGCTATCATTTATACAGTATGGTGCAAAAAAAAAAAAAAGAAGTACTGAATTTCAACACCCATTTACTCCATAACAGGATGTTATGGAGTAAATAAGTGTTGAAATTAGTTAATATATTATTATATTATTAGTTAATAATATAGTAATTAATTAATTATTATATTATATTATAATATAATAATTAGTTAATATATTATTATATTAACTATAATAATATATTATATTATTGTAGTTATTCGGTACTTTTTTTTTGCACCATGCTGTAGTACATATCTCCCCATAGTAAGTGAGTATACAAGTAGCACTTCAACTAAGAAATGCTACTGGTGTACTTATAAAGCATCATTTCATAATGACAATGTTTAGTTTTGACAACATCAAAAGTGACTTTTTTTGAGTGTTTTATAAACTGCTTTGACACTTTTTATGACAGAATTTGAATTGTGAGAAAAACATTTATTCAAATATTTGACTGCAGCAAATCCTTGAATCCCCACTGTTTGGTCCAAACGTTTTTTTACTAAATCAACCTGCCCTTTTCATACGCTCCCTCTATTGCTCTCCAAACTCCAGCAACCACTCTGACCTCTTCAACTTTCTCTCTTTAAAGCTCGACTTTCTGCAGTCTAAATACCAATACTGAGTCATCCTTCTTGGGGACTTCAATGTCTACAACTGATATTAGCTCCCCTTCTCCAGTTTCACTGATCAAGCAGGCAAGGCTGCCGAGGTGTTCATCGTCATCAGTGACTTATTTAAGATCATCAATCTTCCTACCACAATACCAGACCAACCTCCTTCAATTTGCCAACACACTTGACCTCTTCCTAACAAGCTCCCCTTCCAGGTATACTGTGGTTGTCAGTCCTCCTCTTGGAAATTCAAAGCACAACCTCATACAAGTCTCTTTTGCCATAGAATAACCTTCCCCCACTAGTTCACAGTCTCATGTCCTTTGGCACTACAAGGGTGGCACTGGAGACCTCCGTGACTTCTATTCCTCCTCCCCATGGTCTGACTACTGCTTCAGTTCTTCCGATTCAAACACCTGCTCAGACCGAATAACAGAAATTATCCTCACAGGAATGAAGGCTTTCATCCCTTATTTCACTCCCAGTTCTCAGCCAGCAACCAAGCCTTGGTTCTCAAAAAAAGTGTGCCAATGATGTAAAAGAAAAATACTTCTGCGTACCACAATTGGCTAAAGACCAAAACTCCAGCTGTCTTCACTATGCCTATACTGCAGCTCACAACAGTTGCAAAAGAATCATCACCAAGTCAGGCTTTGAAAGGGAATGCTACAAATGTCACTCCTTCTGGTCCCTTGCCAAGGCCATTGGGTGTTCTGCCTACCCAGGTTTCCATCACTCTTGCATCCCAGTGGTACTGTAGTCACCTCACCAAAAGACAATGCCAACTTACTGACATCACTCTTTTCTAATTCCTGCATTGATGAACTTGGCAAAGTTCCCTCCACTTCACAAAGAATGGTTCCCTTCATGTCTCTCATAGTCTTCTGACAAAAAGAAATCTGAAGAATCCTTAATAACCTGAACATAAACAAGGCATCTGATCCTGAGGGTATCCCACCTATTATTTAAAAAAATTGTATCCCCAGAACTAACATCAATTCTGTTAGTTCTGGGGGTACAATTTTATAACCACACAATACTCAATCTATCCTATTCAACTGGTACAAGGCTGGTCTGAAAAGTTCTCTGCCTTGACCATAGATGGCAACACTATCGGCACAATTTTTTTTTCTAAGTTGGTACATCTGTCATAAGCATCTATGTGAAATTGCAAGTCATTTTATCAAGTAGTTTGTTTTATACATCAGTCTGAAGCAAAAGTATCATCTGTATCCCTTGAAATGTATAAAATTGAGTATTGTGTGGTTATAAAATTCTTTGTAAGAGAAGGTTTAATGCCAAAAGAAATTCATTCGAAGTTCATAAAAGTTTATGGGCACTCTTCTCCTTCATTTTTGACAATTAAGAAATAGGCTGCTGAGTTTAAATGTGGCCATACCAGCCTTAAAGATGATCAATGTGAAGGATGTCCAAAAAGTGTAACAACACCAGAAATCATTGATCAAGTGCACGATATGGTATTGGATGACCGCAAGTCAAAGTGCATGAAATTGCTGAGACTATAGGCCTTTCAAAAGAATGGTAGGATATATTTTGCATGAAGAATTGCAAATGAAAAAGCTTTGTGCAAGATGGGTGCCGCTTGCTCACAGCAGATCAAAAATGCACTTGCATGAAAATCTCTGAACAGCGCTTTAACAAGAATAAAACTGATTTTGTGCATCAATTTATTATTATGGATAAGACTTGGATTCACCATTACATATAAAATTCTTTGTAAGAGAAGGTTTAATGCCAAAAGAAATTCATTCGAAGTTCATAAAAGTTCATAAAAGTACCAGAATCCAAACAGCAGTCAAAACAGTGGACAGAAGCCGGGTTGTTCAGCGCCAAAGAAGACAAAGTCGGTTCCATCAGCAGGAAAGGTCACGGCATCAGTGTTTTGGGATGCTAAAGATATTTTGTTTATTAATTATCTTGAAAAGGGTAAAACAATAACTGGGGAATATTATTCCAATCTTTTAACCAGACTAGACAAAAAAATTCGTGAGAAAATACCTGGTTTGGAGAAGGAAAAATCATCTTTCATCAGGACAATGCACCTGCCCACAAAGTTGTTTTGCAATTGGAAAATTAAGGCATCTGCATTATGAATTGTTGGAACATCCACCCTATTCCCCAGATTTGGCCCCTCTGACTTCTATCTCTTCCCAAAACTAAAACTCTTCCTTGCTGACCAGCGTTTTTCTTCAAATCAAGAGTTGATTGCAGCTGTAGAAGGTATTTTGCAGATCTTACTGAGAACCACTACAGGGATGGGATAATGGTGCTGGAGCATTGCTGGAATAAATGTATTAGTCTTAAGGGAGATTATGTTGAAAAATAAAAATAATTTTTAAATTATAAATTTGTTTTTTCATTGTTAGGCCAAGAACTTTTCAGACCATCCTTGTACTACCCTACAACATGGAAATAGGTCCACATCCAGCGCATCCTGAAGAAAGGTGATAAAAGTCAATCAACCTATGAACTACTGCCGAATTACTCTCAATTCTGTTCTCTCAAAAATTATGGAGAAGTTCATCAACAGCCAACTCTTGAACCATCTAGAGACATATCAACTAATCAGTGACTAGCAGTATGAATTCTACCAATTATGATCTACAACTAATATTCTTGCTTTCACCACCCACCTATGGACTCGGACCATGGTGAAATTTGGAGAAACTCATGTGGTTGCCCTCGACATTTCAAAGGCAGTTGATTGAGTGTGGCACAGGGGCCTACTAACCAGACTGCCATTCTGTGGTCTGCCTTCCTCACTCTGCAACTGAATTGCCAACTTTCTCACTGGTCACTCACTTCATGTCATGGTGGACAATTTACTCTCCTCAGATATTCCTACCAATGCAAGAGTTCCCCAGGTACTCCTGCATTGGTAGGAGTACCTGGGGTACTCCATAGCTTTACTGATGACAGTACACTCCATTCCTCCTTTACATTTGACAAACCCTGTAGTGCTGAAGTATTAAAATCCTCAAGATTTCCCACTACCAGGGACCTGAACTCAGATCTCCTAGCTATATCCAAGTGGGGTCACAACCGTATTTCAACTAGCTTCTGCAGCTGCCAAAAAAAAAGTGGTGAACTTTTTTTGCACAAGACACTACTTCACACCTTCACAGATGCTGACTTTATACAAAGTCCAAATCTGTTCGGCCATGGAATATTGTTCCCATATTTGGGATGTGCACTAAAATCCTCTCTAAGATTGCTTGATTCTATTCAGAAAAGAGCAGTCCAGCTAATTAATGGCTCCTACAAAATCATTAAAACAAGAGCCACTACTAACCAACACCCTTTTACAAGTCCATCTTGAAACCCACTGCACCAACTTCACTGCCTCCTCTTTCATTCCATCTACTTCTGTCCTTTGGAACAGTCACCTCCCCACTCTGCCTTTTCCACAGATTTCAACCCTCGGCTGTTCAAGCAAAATATGAACAGACTTCTCCTCTCTTCTATTTCTCTTCCCCACACACAACACTAATGTGCTATAGGTCTTGTAACCTTTCGTGTGTAAATCAGATATATAAAAAAAAATTATTCAAATAGCATAATGGCGTGGCTGATATATGAATTTTGAATCACAGCTGAGCAATATGTAAACTACTTTATAAATAGTAGTAGAGAAGCATGCCTAAGTAGTGTACTCATATGGACATCATGTGTCGGTTGGTTGGAAAGCTACTGGATTAGATCTCATCTGGGAGCATTTTTTAAGACTTTTCAGCTGAAGGCAAGTTAGCCAATCTTGTATGCAAGTGATAATGCGATCTGAATTGTTGGGGAAGAGAGAAGAAAATAAGAGAAGACTTGAAGAGAGAATACTTTTTTTTGACATAACATGAATAAGATTGGAATGAGATGAGCCATGACAAAATGACCCTTGCATTTGTGGCAAAAGCAAATTTGATAGATAAAAGGTCTTATGTATGTCTGATGGAGTGCAGTTATATGGATTTGGACTCAGGTTTCCTCTCCCCTGCAGAATATACTAACTAGCTGGAGACGCTATCAATTGACAGACATCGTATTTAGCCTTTTGACTTTAGTTGCTTTAGGAGTTTCTCAACCTTTCTAAGCCCAAGGACCAGTAAAATGCTTAAAACAATTCTGCAGACCACTAAGTTACAGAGGCATAGTTGGGGGGGGGGGGAATCCACCACTGGCGGCACCTTTTTTGGCATTTATGAAATCTTGCCTTACTGTGTCTATAAAACAGCAACTGAGTGATGAAATAGACTTCGACAATGTGATCGATTTTGTGAACAGAAAAGCAAGAAAAATAACATTTCAGAATGTTGGAATTAAAGTTTTACTTCAAAAATAAACATAGTGTTTTTAATTAGTGGTTGAGACAGTTGTACGTGTCCTCCCGCGATTAGTCTTCGGACTCCGGAATAATAATAATAATAATAATTAAATCCCTATACGTCGTTTTGACTTTTTGTAATTTTTTTTAAAAAACCTATGTAGGAATTGCCAACATTTCGGAAAAACTGTGCCATATTATAACATTATAAATCTAAAAGCATGTTTTGAAAGATATTACAACACAATTAATTAAACTGGAAGTAAATGATTAAATGTGTATCATCATCATTGAATAAAGTTTTAATATTTATTAAACAAATAAATAAAATGATATAATTATGTTACTACATAATTATAATTTCTTAAAAGTTATTCAGAAAATGTTTCAAAATTCCATTTCAGATTTTTGAGGTGGTCACAAACCCTTTCCACAAACTCAGAATGAACAAAAATATTATTCTCCACTAAAAAGGATTCCAATGTTGGAAAAGGTGCAAATTGTCTGTCTTTTACATAATTAATCCATAAAACAAGTTTTTTCTTGAATGCCTTTTGTTGTAGGCATCAAGAACAGTTAAAAATTTTCCCTGAAGGGAGAGATTTATGTTAAAAAACCTAAGACCTCCAGGAAGAACTATCCCTGATATCCACCAACCTTACCATGAATAGATTTTCTCAAAGACTCGTCCACAAAATACTTTTCTCTGAACCCCGACAAAGACAACAAGATGATGTACGTTATATTTCTACCATCATCATTCCATACTTAGGGACAGTTTCCAATAAGATTGCTAGACTCCTTAGACCACATAAAATAAGAGTGGCCTTTAAACCCACAGAAACGATTAGACAATTCTTAAGATCTCCAAAAAATAGCCATCCTTTCTCCAAATATGCTGGAGTTTATAACATACCCTGCTTGTGTGGCTTGAATTACATCGGCCAAACTTCAAGGAGCCTTGAAATTAGGCAAAAAGAACACATAGGTGATGTTAAAAAAAATGAGAAGAAAAATCGGGGTTAGCTTTTCATTTCTCAAGAACGAACCATACCATAGAGTGGGATAGAAGCACAATTCCTTATATGGAAGAGGACTTCCGCTCTCGAATTTTTAAGGAGGCCACAACAGTTGCTCGCTGTATACAAAACCTTAACAGGAACCAAGGACTAATCTTGCCCATAATCTGGAAAGCCCTTATCAGATCCTTCAACTCGCCAGAACTGAATTATAGTGCCAACTATAGAACATTCCTAAATAACAACAAATGATATCATCCACGCTCTATGAATGTATTATACGCACTCTGTTCTTTGTTTAATATAATTGGAATCGGTTGATTATAGTTTGTAACAGTTTTTTACTTTTTAGTGCCTTACATCAGTTATGTACCCTGAAGATGCCAACAGACTTAGTTGGTGAAACTAGTTGGTATAACTTAGTTGTTTATTATATGCACTTGATCAATATAATCCCATTAAAAGTCTTTCCAGGGAGAGATTTAGTTCATTTAATTTCGAAAAAATGTCTGAAAGATAGGATAGTATTGATAATAATGCTTCGTCAACAAGGAGTGATGCAAAATCAGAATTACATTCATTTACAAATAATAAAACTTCGTGCCTTAATTGAAATACCTTGTTAGTACTTTGTCCCTGGAAAGCCAGCAAATTTCAGAATGAAGCAAAAGTTGTGTATATTCACTGCCCATTTCATCGCAGAGTACTGAAAATAATCTGTTATTTAATGATCGAGTTTTAATAAAATTAACTATCTTGACAGTGTTGTATAGCACAGTTTTAAATTCTTATGCCATTCCTTTGGAGGCTAACACTTCCCTGTGTATGAAACAATGCACCCAATTCATATCTGGATAGAAACAACCCCAATTATGCCTGCCTCTAAGAGCGCGAGCTCCATCTAAACAGAAGCCTATACATTTTTCCCACTGAATCCGTTTGTGTATTATGTAATTATTGAGAGTGTGAAATATTTCTTCTCCAATTGTTCAGGATGGCAAAGTTCTACAAAACAGAATATCATCATGAATGTTATTATCATGCTCATATCTTATGTAACATATTAACTGCGCATCATTTGTAACATCAGTAGTCTTGTCTATTTGTAACGCATAATAAGGACTCTTCTTAACTCTTTCGATTAAGTGAGATTCTATGTCACCTGCCATATCATTAATTCTGCGACTGACAGTGTCATTTGAAGGAGGAATCAAATCAACATCTTTTAGTAACTTGTTGCCAAACATAGTTTTTACTACATCTTTTATAGCTGGAAGTAGTAAATTTTCCCCGATAGAATGAGGTTTCCCTGTTTTTGCTATGCGCAAACTTAAGAGATAGGATACTTTCAGTGCTTTGCTATTAATGGAACCCTTGGCTGAAATTATATCTTTCCTATGATTTAATGTTTCTAAGCATTGCTGAAAAAATTCAATTGGCTTATTTTTCATCACAATGTTTAGTTTCTAAATGTCGTCGGAGTTTCACAGGTTTCATGCACTCGTTCGACAACACTTCATAACACAAAACACATTGAGGTTTCTGTTCACTTTCATCTCCACACCAAGTAAACCCAAATTCCAAATATGAACTGTTATATTTCCTACTGTATTTTTTCTTTGAACTACTTGTTCTTCTACTTCAATAGTATCAGATTTACTCACTGTTACAACACGTGTATAGGGTTAGCATTACCTGTTTCATTTGCTCTTCTTTTCAAAGTCCTAGTTCTAAGCCACTTTTCCATTATTAAAAAAACGTTTCTGAAAAATATATAAATACTGGGGATAACTCACAACACACTTTGTTCAAGTATCACTTAGCACTTCTGAAGATATACTGAGCCTTGGTTGAAGGAAACCTTCAATAATAAAATTCAATACACAACAAGCAATTGGTTGAAATGTGGATAACACATGTTCACTTCAAATCTGACGAAACAACAAGGGAAGGCGGAAGCATTAAAACTATATGTTTTTCACTTTACCCCTCTTTTATTATTCATCATTCTGCAGCTACAAATTTAGCAGCAGAATGACAAATAATAAAAGGGGGGTGAAGTGAAAAACAATATAGTTTTATTGCTTCCACCTTTGAACATTCTGACGCTATTTGTTGGTTTTTTTTAAGGTTCCATTTGATTTCAATAATTTTTACTTATTCAATTTTAATTTATTTTGTCTGGATAATTAAAAAAAATAAATTTATTTAATTAATTTAAGTCTGTCTGCATCGTCGCAGACCACAGGTTGAAAAACACTGCTTTATGATAATCCTAAAATAACTGCAACAACAATAGCCAAGAGAATATTCCAGGGATGGTCATTTCATTATAGTTGAATAAAAAATGAGGAGAATCAGAAGAAGTAGAATAATGCAATTTAATGTGTCATACTATTTGTTTCCTTCCTTATTATCAGGGCACATGGAGAAAAGTTGGCTTACATAAAATCTCTGTAAAAAAAAAAAAAAGATTTAATGTTGGTTTTAATTAATATTGTGCACTTTTTGTTAGATTCTTGGTTTCATAATGGATAGAGTAAAGTTCAGAGGACACATTGTAAAAGTTGGAAAAATAGCTCAAAGAATTGGTTGAATGTTGAAGAACACATTGATAAGTAAAGAGAGGGAGGGAGCATATTATCCCTCTTCATAAGGCTATGATTCAATTGCATCTTGACTACTATGCAAATTTTGCTACCTGGGTTTCTTGGGAATAAGGAGGTAGTGGAGAGGATTCAGAAATGAGCACCTAAGCTAGTGACTGTGGAATGCTCCTTACGTTATGTAGACTGCAGGTTTGTGAGTGGTAGAGTTTAGTTGAAAGGTTGAGGTTAGGGAAAACGATAGAAACTTATAAGTTACTCAGGGGATCCTATAAGATTGACAGAAAATAAATTTTTCAATACATGAAGAGTGGGGGTGGAGAGAATGAGGGTCACCCCTGGAAGTTATGTACAAGTGTGGTTAGTAAGGGTGTGCAGATTAGGTTCTTTCATTGGAAAATGCTAAATGAGTGGAATGGCTTGCCAGAGGTAGTTGTGAGTGCCCAACGGTGAATAAATTTAAGGAGAGGTATGATAGGTATTATATAAAAAAAATAGTTAATGTGGGTCTCCTGTGATGAGTCTTTTGATTCTTTGGTGATAACTGTATAATAATAGTTTAATTTATTATATAATTTTAGTTTGGTGCATACAGTGTTTAACTTTGTGTGTATTTTTATAAGTTTATTTTCATATAGTGTTATAGTGTCACTCATTGTTACCAAAACAAACAAAGATAAACAATGCAGTATGTGCAATGTATTTGCTATTGAAAGTGAGTAGTTTTTGGATGATATGTGAAAAAGATGAGTGTCAGAAGTGTGCACATCAAATCAGACAGTGCAATGTGATGAATGTGAAATAGGTGCAAAAATGTGAGCACTGCATAGAAGGAAGAGAGGAATACACAAATAAATGAAAAGAAACAAAGGATAAAGTGTAATTCACAGAAGAAAAGTAACATGAAAGAATGAAAAACGAGGAGAATCACAAGATGGCATTAATGAGTGAAACAGTGCACATACACTGCTTGGAAAGAAGTCAAAGGACACCCCTAATGGACAAGGTGCATCATTCCATGTAACAAATCGTGCGCTTATAGCCAGTATAAGTATAAGTTGGAGAAATATGATGCTCCCAAGTCAGTGCAAATGTGTTCAGGTGAAATGGCTGTGAGAAGGGAACTGACAGAGTTTGAAAGAGTGTTATGATAAGATGCTATGTTGCAGGCCTATTATTGACAAATTGGGCCATCCCAGCTCAGTAATTAGTGATACCATACTGAGATGGAAGTGCAGGGAGTCAAGAGTCAACTGCAAGTGCTACTTATAGTGGACAATGTACCACACTCACCAAATGTGATTGTAGGGTGCAATGTATGCAGAGTTCCAGACATCAACTTGAACACAAATCTGCACAAAAACATTCAGAACCAAGACTCACAAAAATGGGTTTCCATGATAGGACCACAATATGCAATCCTCACATTACCTGAACCAACATGCAGCATCATCTTCAATGGTGAAAGAGCATGTACAGTGGGAGGAGGAAAGCTTGGAAAGGTGTGTTATGTAGCGATGAATCTGCTAGACCCTCTACCAGACAGATGGATAGTGTGATGGATACCCAATGAATGCCTCTTACCAGAGTGTATAACCCCAACTATAAAATTTATAGTTAGCGTTATACACTGTGTTAGTGTGATGGTATGGTCCTGTTTAACCTGGTTTCACCTCAGATCATGAGCATTGAACTCTAAGAGGTATCTGACCATTGTGGACAATGTAATGCTTCCTACTTTGTGTTATTTCTGCAGAACTGATCATTGTCTCTTTCAGGAAGACAATGCACCATGTCATAAGCCAGCTGTAACTGCATTGGTTTGTTTACATGAATGTTACTGCACTTGACTGCCTCCACAGAGCTCTGATCTCAACCTTATTGAACATCTGTGGGATGAACTGGAGCTATGGGTGAGGTCAAGGGACATCTGTCCCACAACAGTCCAGGACCTTATTACAAGTCTACAGGAAAAATGGTCCAAAATTCCCATTGATCGCTATCATATGCTGTTAGGATGTGTACCCCCCCTTAGGATTGCTGCAATCATCACACCAAAAAAAAGACTTCCTACATCTTATTAAGGTGAATGTCTCCTACCAGAGTGCATAACCCTATGCACCTTGCGAACAAACAGCACTATGTCTGTTTCTTCCTCACACTGTGGTATCCATTGACTTCTCTTTCCAAGCATTGTATGTAGAGAGAGAGAGAGAGAAGACTTTCATAGGACGAAATACATCATTTGGAGAAGCGTCTGGAAAGTGGTTTGGCAGGGAAAAGTAAGAAAGGAGAGGTAAGGGAGAAGAGTATTAATGAGTGAAAACGGTAAAGTAAGAAAACTGTTGTATGGTGATTCCTTGATTAGAGATGTGTTTGAAGAGTGAGTGGGGTGACAAAACTGTGCTTTCCTGTGCAAAGATTACAGATATTAGCAATGCAGTGTTAGTTTCCAAAAAAAAAAAAAGAAGAAGAGCAAGAACAAATAATTTAAAAGACAAAAAAAAAGTATGGAATGCAAGAGGATATAAAAGAGTTAGTCCCACCCTCAAAAAGTGTTTGTGTCTGAGAGAGAGAGAGAAGTTTGTGAAACTTCTCTAAAAGCTTATATGCTATTGTATGCTGGTAATACTTCCTACATCTTATTAAGATGGACGGTTGTGGCAGATGCCTGGTTGTTGTAGAATGTTGAATGCAGTTTCCCAGTGCACCCAAAGTGGGGAGGGAGGAATATTGTATACATGTGTACCACTGCCAGAGCAGGAACAAATGTGAGAAGTTTTTGTTATTAGTTAGTTTGAACTGGCCAAAACTTATATACATTATTGACACTTAGTTGACAGAGGAAGATACTGTCACAAGGATATTTTATTTTCAGGGAGGAAAAAGAGAACAGGACTGGAGGGGAAAGGAGTATTATTAACAGAACAACTGCAACCAGCAAAAAGTAGAAGTTGGGAGAGGCAGAGCATTTGAAGCTATTTGATGCTAGATAAAAACAAGTAGAACTAAATATATAGTTAATTGCTGATATAGTCCAAGGATAGAAAATGAAGCTGGTGACATGGATAACAGGGTGGTTGATGGACAGATATTAAAGAGTAGAGCAGAGTTTTTATACTATCAGATCCATAACGTGCTTGAGTGCTAATATATCATAAGCTTACAGTTTTTACATAATAAAAATATTTCAGTTGTTTCAGTACATAATTTGTCTTCACATAATAAAAATATTTCAGTTGTTTCAGTACACAATTTTTAGTGAAGATGATAATTTAACTTGGAAATAGATAATAAAAGACAAACAGATATGTGTTGGAAAATGAGTTGAATAAATTTACCTGGAATGAGTGAGAGAGAGAGAGAGAGAGAGAAAGTATACAATATACTAATAAAAGCACATTTAACTTATGAATTTGAGGATTTGGGTTAGAAATAAAATAGTTCATCAAAGAGTGGAGACCACAAATATAAACATGCTAAAAAAAATTAGCGGATTAAATAGATAGCATTAGTTATACAATCATATTAAAAACAAAGATATTAGAAAAGATCCCGAACATTGTTAGTATCCATGAATATGTCTGAATATAGCTAATCTAAAGTGTTGGGTAACTTATTAAAAACAATACGTAAGTCCACAGTAATAACTTTAATTAATAAATAAGGAAGATATTTCGTACTAAAACTAATAGCACATCTTCAGTGTTACAAACAGATAGGAATGGAATACAAGTAACGAACATTCGGTGCATCACCTATTAAAATACAATGTTGTTGCGAGCTAGGAAATGAAAGAAATTAATAAATAATTAATATTTAAGATAATTAGTTTTTTAATGATTACGTAAAATAAAAGTCTCCCAGATCTTCGAGAGAGAGAGAGAGAGAGAGGCAATCATTTCGATTTAAATTCGATCGGTGTTAAAAAGCTTCACAATTTTCTTTAAAGAGGCGTTCATATTTGAACCTGCATCTATGAGAATCACTTTATCCCACTGGATATTATGGGTAGTGGTAATACTGTGTTGTGCTAGACCAGACTTCTGAGGTTTGTTGTAATCAATATAATATTGATGTTCTTTAATTCTTTTTTCCACAGCCAGTTTGTCCAAAATAAGAAACATCGCATTCACAACGAATTTGGTAAATGCCAGCCAAAGACAGAGATGACAGTTTATCTTTTGTAGAAGGCAATAAGGAAGAAAAAACAACAACAAAAAAAAGAAAGTTGGGTAACTACTTGAATAGGATGGGAGAGGAAAGGTTAGTAAAACAGGTGTGTGATGTCAGGGTTGCAGGAACATGACCCACAGAAAGACCAAGATCTAGATGGATTGATACAATTAATTCTTCTTATTATTATTATTCAGACCTCCATGGAGTCAAAAGACTCATCGCGGGAGGTCCTTCCTAGGAAACACAAAGTCTATCAAGACTCATCGCGAGAGGTCCCTCCTAGGAAACACAAAGTCTATCATACCACTCCTTAAACTCATTGACCATTCTCGCTCACACCACTCTATCAAGCAATGCATTCAACCACCCTCCATGCAAAGAAACCACTCCTCATCCTCTTGCTCACAGTTTCCTTTCATAACTTCCAGGGATGACTCCTTGTCATCACTCCTTCCTGCTGTTCAACCAAGTGAAAGAACTCCCCAGCGTCAACCCTGTAACCACCTCTCAACAGTTTAAAAGTCTTGATCATATCACCTCTCCTTCTTCTATTTACCAAACTCTGCAGCCCACATTCCCTCAGCCGATCCTCATAACTAACATTGTACAGTCCTGAAACCATCTTTGTTATCCACCTCTGTACCCTTTCCACAGTTAATTATCCCTTCAAATCCTGGGGACCAAATCTGAGAACAATAGTCTAAGTGTGGTTTGATCAGGGTCTTATATAACAGAATCATAACTCTTTTATCTCTGCAGGTCAGCATCCTTCTCATTATTGCAACAATCCTCTGTGTTACCTTCACCACCTTTGCAATATATCCCCTAAATTTCAGGTTTCTATCAATCATCAACCCCAGAGCTCTTGTCTCCCCTACTTCCTCCACTATGCAGCGTCCCATCGATGTGTCCCAAACCTCAAGATCTTGCATTTTGCTGCATTAAACTGATCCCCATTCATTTGCCCATCTGACTAGCTTATTCAAATCATCCTGCAGGGCTACCTCATCTGTACTGTTACTAATAACCCTTCCCAGCTTCACATCATCTGCAAACAACTGAATATCCCTCTGTAATACACTGACATTGTCAGTGTATTGCAGAAACTTATCCAAAGGTTAAACAATATAGATCCCGGTACTGAGCCCTGTGAGACCCTACTTGTAACCCTCTGCCTCCTTGAAACTGCTCCACCATACACAACTCTCTGATACCTATCGGACAGCCAATGCTGAATCCAGTTGACCAACCTGACATCCAAACCCATGTGCGCAACTTAAATATCAGCTTATCATGTGGCACCCTGTCAAATGCCTTCGTTAAATCCAAGGAAATGGCAGTATATGCCTTCCCCTCATCTACTGCTCTTGTAACTTTATTATAAAAGGCTAGCATATTACTAAAACAAGAGTTCCCCTTCACAAATCCATGTTGACTCTCACAGATAACATTATCCTCATCTGCCAAATGCTGTATATGGTCCCTCACTAATTTCTCAAGATCTTAATAACTACTGATGACACACAAACTGCTCTATAATTAGACACTTCCAGTCTGCTTCTGCCCTTATGCAATGGCACTATCTTACCTTCCTTCCATTCCCTGGGCACCTTTCCCGTAGTCAGACTTTCATTGAAAAGCCAGGTCAAAGGAGCTGTCAGTTCTTTAACACATTCTCTCAAAATTCGTGGTTAAATACCATGCAGTCCCACAACTTTATTGACATCCAGAGTACTCAGTATTATGAATACACTCTCCTCCTGCACCTCTAAACCTCGAACCTGCCCTATCCCTCTAGTATTAAAATTTACTTCTACAGGATGAAGTACTCCAATAAAGTGTTCATTGAAGAATTCCATTATGTCCTCTGCATCAGTCACTTTATTCCCATTTTTATCCCACAATGTCATTTTTCCATAATCATTTCTCCTCCCACTGGCCACATAGCTAAAAAATTCCCTAGGATTTTCTTTGGACCTTAGGGCCAATCTCCTCTCATATTCCAGTTTCGTCTTCCTTACCATACTAGTCACTCTTCTGTCTTGTGTCTTATACTCTTCATGCATCTTCTCTTAACCGATCTCCTTATATCTCTTCATAGCGTCTTTTTTGCATGCAGTTCCTTTTTAATATTGTTTGTCATCCACTTTACTCCAAATTATGCCATCTTCTTCACTTGTGGAATACAGTTTACTATTGCTGCTAACAAATTGCTAACTATTGTTGCTAATAATGCCTTAAAAGATTGAAATGTAAAGATCTGACAGTATTGGAGACCTGACCAACAATAAATTAATTTTGAAGAAAGTTGTTGTTGGGATTCTAGCAGTAATGTAAACTTATCCAAGTGTAAGCAAACAAAGTTTGATAGTGGCCGTTCCCATTTTCCTGGCATTGTACATGTCGTAAGGATATGTGAAGTGCATTATGGGATACTAAGGCAGTTGATGTGATGACATTAGCCTCTATATACAAGTAGCCCAGTCACGAAGTGACTTCACATGCAAACTTTGTTTGCTTACACTTGGATAAAGAATGAAACCAAGAATATAACTTCCCGGCATCTTTAATTTATAGTATAACCAAATGGAAAAACCTTCAACAAAATGTAAACTTAATTATGTAGACTATGAAACATGAGGCACAAGAAAAGGTTTATTGAAAAGCAATGGATATTTCACACTGAAAAAAAAAAAGGTAAATATTACTGTTGAATGAACAAGCAAAAATACTATCTTAAACTTGTCTTTGGGCGTTTTCATTTTACACTGATGATGTACTGTCTTTTTTGGTATGAAATATCTCTTGTTTGAAACAGATGGGATTAGATAACAGACTAGTGTGTTGGATACTGATTGGCTGTCAGATAGGAATAAGTAGGTTATGGAGGAGTAGTATCCCAAAAGAGGAAAATCACTAATGGAGTGCCACAGGGATCTCTTTTGGGATGATTATTGTTTAACTCGGACATTAATAACATTGAGACTGCTTGAACTGGAGATGTGCAGCTGTTTGTTGATGATGCAAAGTTGGGAAGAGGAGTGACCAGGACCGGCTGGTAGCGTGTGTGTGCGTGAAGTGTGCAATATACCCAGTCGCCACAGAAGAAAAGGCGCCTAAAAGATGTCAAAAAATATGAGATAAGAGTTTAAATGAACAACGAATGGTACATATAATTATGAATGTATATCGTCTTCTGTTCGGGCCCCTTCAGATCTTCCCGGAAACGAACAAATAAATTATGAAATTGTATCCTGGACCCGATTATATCACTGTAATTTTTTATTAAAATTTACGAAAATATACCTAAAATAGTTCTTTATTTTTTGATGTATCATAAATTAACTTATGATTAATTGTTGAGTTCCGTGTAAAACAATTTGTATAAGCAGCACTAATCCATGGGGAACATTATACTGTAAAGCGGTTTTCATTTGTTTTTCATTTCCTGTTCGTTTTATTCACACTTTATTCAAAAAAACTTTTTTGGAAAGGCACCGAACATTAATCGCACACACAAGAAAAAGACTAGGCAGCGGCGCTGGGTATGACTATAAGTAGAGCAAAATGTTGTGGCCTTGCAGGAGTATTTCAATAGACAATGTTGATTTGAGCTGTCAGTTTAATGTTGTAATGTACAAGGTATTTGAATTTGTTAGGCAAGGTTGAGATACAAAGTTTACAATTAATGGTGATGGTCCTTTCTTTTATTGTTACATGGATTCAGCATTCATTTTAGTAATTATGGACTTTACAACCGTGTTATAAATAACTCTTTTAAGATCCCAACATTTTGATCTTCATATTAAGATCATCATCTGGAGCATATACAAATATACAGGACAAGCTAAGTTACATTACATATAGTAAGCTAGAGAAACAATGAATTGATCACAAGTTATTCTACTGGCATGACCTCTAGTGAAAAAAAAAATTATAAACTACATCAAGCTAAATTCTATTTCTGATAACATGAATAAACATTCTTTCTTACAGATAGTTTTCTTTCAGTAACAATGATGTCCTGCTTTTAGCAATACAATTGTTATTTTTGATTTAGGATCCTAGATTTTCTACAGTCCTGTTTATAGTTGTTCTTAGAGAGGAAGATTCTGTGGGTCGAATATATGCCTTCCATATGTTTGGGATTTTTAGACCATCATTATTGTACAGATTGGGGTGGTTAATAATAATCGCCGGCTTCCTTAAATTTGTGTTCATACCATGTTTTGGTGTGATGTAGACAACTAGTGCTTTTCCAGTCAATTCTGTGTAAGGTGTTCGGGGCATGATCCTAAAGGCCAGTTTCACCATAATTATTATATTTGATGTGTTGTTTATGTTCTTTTTGTATGATAGGAATTGTGTGTCCTGTTTCTCCTATATATGGTATGTTACAAGTGTAATAAATATGGTATACTCCAGGGTGGGCCAGTGAAGGGAGTGGGTCTTTGGATGAGTTGAGTAAGCTTTTTAATTTGCAGGAGGTTTAAAGGTAGCTTTGAGGTTGTATTTTTGTAGTATTCTGTTTGTTTTATCTGATGTCCCTTTAATGTAAGGAATGGTTATAGTTTTATTGTAGTCTGATTTGTCTTTGTTTTTTATTGAGGTGTTGTAGAGAATTTTGTTAATAGTGTTTTGGCTGTGCCCATTTTTTTGAAAAGTATTGCTGATAACTTTAAATTCATTTTTCAGTGTCTGTTCACTGGAGCAGATCTTCAGAGCCCTGTTTTTTACAGTATTAATGACACCTAGTTTTTGTGTTGGGTGGTGGTGGTAGGAGTTTATGTATATATATTGGCCAGTATGTGTCGGTTTCCGGTAAACCATGAAGGAAAGATTGCCAGAAGGAAGACTTGTAACAAGTGTATCTAGAGATGGAAGTGTGTTCTGTTTTTCAATCTCAATTGTGAACTGTATGCGTTTGTGTTGTTTGTTTAGGTGGCTAAGGAATGTGTCTAGTGTCTTGCGGCCATGGGACCTGATCGCGAAAGCATTGTCAACTCATGTAAGCCATATTTTGGGTTTTAAAGGACAGGAACTTAGAGCAAGTTGCTCAAAATGTTTCATATAAAAGTTAGTAATGGGGGGGGGGAATAATGGCAAGCCCATGGCTGTGCCTTCTTTTTGTAGGTAGAAAGCGTTTTGCCATACAAAATAGCCTGAATGCAATACATGTGGAAAGAGTGCCGTGATATCTGGAGGGAATTTGTTTTGTAAAAGAAGGATTGTGTCATTGATTCGGACATTCTTAAAGAGGGCAGAAACATCAAACTGACTAATAAATCATCTTTTTCTAATGTAATTTTTCGGATGATGTTTATGAAGTGTGTGTGTTTTTTGATATAGGAGGGGGAATGACCTACCAACTCCTTTAGTGTTGCCGCTAATTTTTTGGCTAAGATAATTCGGGCTATCGATCCCATCAACTATAGACCGGAGTGGTGTGTTTTCTTTATGAATTTTCGGTAGCCTGTAAATTCTTGTGGGAATGAGCATAGTGCGGAAATAGTTTTTTAACCATACCTTCGGGCCATGTGGTAATTGACTTAAGTAGTTTCTCTGTTTTCTTTTTTATTCTATTGGTTCAATTGTAGTTAATGAGTTGGTATGTGTTATTGTCCAAGACTAGCAGATTCATTTTTTCTACATAAGTGGTTCGGTTTAAAATAACGGTGGCACTTCCTTTATTGGCTCTAGTTATTAAGATGTTCGGATTTGACTTTAATGATTTTACTGCTGTTAATTCGTGTTTTGTTAAATTGCTTGTTATTGTTTTGTTATGATTTAAAATGTTGATGGTTTCTAAACGTATTTTGTCACATACTGGCACATACTGGCCAATATATACACATAAACTCCTACAACCACCCAACACAAAAACTAGATGTCATTAATACAGGGCTCTGAAGATCTGCTCCAGTGAACAGGCACTGAAAGACGAATTTAAAGTTATCAGCAGTACTTTTCAAAAAAATGGGTACAGCCAAAACACTATTAACAAAATTCTCTACAAGACCTCTGTTGGATTCTGAATATATAGAGATTTAAGTAATTATTATTTGCTTCAGAATCCAACATGATCTTCCATCACATAAGCTAAACTTGTAATTATTTAATGTAAATAACTTATTTTATAATTTAATATTCATATAACTACTTAATTTTGTCTAATATCTAATTATTTAATCAAAGATATATGTATTAATAGTGATAAGACTGTATTAAATATTATTAAGTTATTTTAATTATTACTATGTTAATATTATAAGAACTTGTAATTGATAATTTAACTGCGCATTATTTGAAATGTAAATATTCTCTATTTATTCCTGTTTGTAAAGTTTAACGTTATGTAATAGCTCAATTTTATTATATTTTGTTTTTGTTGTCATGAAAACATATGTAAGTGAGCGAGCATGTTTTGGAACACCATGTGAGGTTTATTGAAAAGAGTTTATTATTATTATTATTCAGGCCTCCAAGGAGTCAAAAGACTCATCGAGGGAGGTCCTTCCTAAGACATAAAGTCTGTCAAGACTCATCGAGGGGAGGTCCCCCCCCCCCCCCCCGAGAAACACAAAGTTTATCATTATTATTATTATTATTATTATTAAACAAGACCTCATGGAGTCAAAGACTCATCTAGGAGGTCCTTTTATCTCACACACATCTCATCATATCGGGTCTTAAACACATTCAAACTCCTTGCAGACACCACACTCTCAGGCAAGGCATTCCAATCATTCACAACTCTGCACGAAAAAAACCTGCCTCTCACTCCCCTACTCACACCCTCTTTATACAGTTTCCAGGGATGACCTCTGGTTCTCCCCTGATCTCCCACTATTCACTGTAGAACTTCTCCACCATTGATCCTATAACAACCCCTTACCAACTTGTAGGTCTCTATCATATCTCCCCTCTTCCTTCTCTCCACTAGACTCTGCAAATTACATCTTTTCAATCTTTCCTCATACTTGACATTCCAGAGGTCAAAAACAACCTTAGTCAGTCGCCTTTGGACCCTTTCCAACATCTCTTCATCCTTCTGAAAACCAGGTGACCAGATCTTGGCACAATAGTTCATGTGTGGCCTAATCAAAGCCTTATACAATGGAACAAGAATCTCCCTACTTCTACACGTCAGTGTCTTCCTCATCATTCCCAGAAGTCTTTGTGTTGTCTTCACAATTTTGGCGATGTGTCCCCTAAATTTTAGATCCTTATCCACTATCACTCCCAGATCTCTTATTTCCTCTACTTCCAACAATATATTCTCACCAAGCATAAATTCTGCATCCCATCTTTGTTTTCCAAATTTTAAAACCTTACATTTTGCAACATTGAACTCACATCCCCATTTGCTTGCCCAATCACTAAATTTATTCAAGTCTTCTTGCAAGGCCACAACATCTTCACTACTCTTTATGGTTCGTCCCAACTTTGCATCATCTGCAAACAACTGAATATCTCCATCCAAATCTTCGCCAATATCATTAATATACAACTTAAATAGTAATGGCCCTAAAACAGATCCCTGAGGCACTCCACTAGTGACTTTCCTTTTCCTGGATATTGCACCTCCATACACAACTTGTTGATACCTATCAGATAGCCAGTCTCCAATCCAATGCACTAATCTAATATCCAATCCCATCTGCTCTAGTTTGACTGTCAACTTATCATGAGGTACTTTATCAAAAGCTTTTGCGAAATCCAAGTATATTACTGTGTATCCTTCTCCTCTGTCCAAGGAAGCAGTCACTTTATTGTAATAAGTAAGTAGATTACTAAAACACGCCCTCCCTTTAGCAAATCCATGCTGTCCATCAAAGATTATACCATTGTTGTCAACCCAACTCTGGATCCTAGTTCTCACAAGCTTCTCCAACAACTTAACCACAATACCTGACACACAGATAGGCCTATAGTTTGATGCTTGAGTTCGATCACCTCCTTTATGAAGTGGCACAATCTTGCAATCCTTCCACTCTTTAGGGACTTGACCAAGTGCAAGACTCGTATTAAAAAATATGTCAAGGCAGGTGTCAACTCTCTGGCACATTCCTTCAGAATACGCGGTGGATATATTATCAAGTCCCACAGCCTTATTTACATCTAGTTTACTCAACTCCCCAAACACCTCTTGCTCACTTACAGTCAGTCTCTCCTCCCCATCATCAACTGCTCTTAATCTCTCCATGAAGTCACATTCACAAGATTGAAAGATCTTTATGAACTGCTCATTAAGTATCTCCACCACACATTCTGCAACAGCTGTCTTTATACCATTTCCTCCAATCAATGTCATCCTTCCATAATCATTCTTTCTTTTGCTGGCTACATATCGAAAGAACTCCCTAGGATTCTTTTTAGCTTCATTAGCTAACTGCTGTTCATACCTCTCTTTAGCTACTCTCACCAACCAAGTCACTCTCCTTGCCTGGTCTTTGTAGAACTCATGAAATTGGTTACTTCCACTTCTCTTATGCTGCCTCCACAATGCCCTTTTTCTCTGTATTGCATGCTTAATCTCTTTATTCATCCATCTCGCACCTAACTTATTTAACCTTCTCACCCGTGGTATACATTTAGACATTGCATCCACTAAATATTTTTTGAAAATCCCCCCAAGCTGCATTGATCTCTTTTCCAGCTAACTCCTCATTCCATGCTACACCTGCAAGCTGTCTCCTGAGCTCTTCATAATCACCCCCCTTGTAGTTCCACATAAACCCTTTTTTTCACAGGGGTCCTTGCACTGCTGGCAACCACCCAAGTAATCACCTCATGGTCACTTTCACCAATTGGTGGATGATTTGATACCTCATTGATAATTACATCCTCCGATGAGATGACCAAATCCAAGACCCTTAATCCTCGTGTGCCCTCTGTTACATACTGTCTGAGGTAGTTATCCCTCAAAAACTCAGAAACTCATTTTCTTTACTTCCAGTTGCTATCTCTTCATTCCAGTCTATATTGCCATAATTAAAATCACCCATAATGATCACCCTTTTCTTATTTGCTTGGCTGATTTGACTATACATTTCACTATCACCACCATCCACATTACCAGGTCTATAACAACATCCCACCAAGTATTTGATTCTATTCACCTCTGTCTCACACCATACTGCCTCAAAACCACTGGCCCCATTTCCCTCTTGCATCTCTACCTTGTATGGACATAACTCTTTCTCTATCATCAATAGCACTCCCCCTCCCTTTTTACCCCTTCTATCATCACGAAACACATCATACCTTTCCATCTCTATTCCTGTCAGGATGTCATCCTCATCTAACCATGTCTCACTTATTCCGACAATCTCTGGGTGCACAGACGCAATTAGTGCAACCATTTCATCTGCCTTGTTTCTTATACTTCTAGCATTGGTATACAAACACAACAACTCATTTCTGGATCTACAGCTAGTTCCACTGATACCACTCACTCGATGTGATCTCTCCATGCTGGAGTGGGGCCATTTCCCTTTCTGCCTCTTCATTTTAGAACCCTTTGCAATTCCATCTGTTTCCTTTTGATCCCTGATCATCCCATTACTTTCCTGCCTACACATTCTCTCACCTCCTCTTGGAGCATCCACCTTTCTCATGCTGTGTATCCCTGTCCACCCTGAGCCTCCCCGTTTCCCTGCTCCTCTTGCACACCCATTCTCTCATTTTCTATACTCATTCCACTCACTTCCACATTCATTTCCACTCCTTCAATCTCTCCTGTCTTACTCTCCTACTCTTCCACATCGCTCCCCTCTCGATCTGATTCATTCTCTCTATTCACTTCTCTACCTTCCAGCAGCAGTCTCTCCACTCTTTCATACCACTCTTTAAACTCACTGACCGTTCTCGCTCCCACCACTCCATCAGGCAATGCATTCCCTGGCTCAACCACCCTCCACACAAAGAAACCACTCCTTACCCTCTTGCTCGCAGTTTCCTTTCGTAACTTCCAGGGATGGCCTCTTGTCATCACTCCTTCCCGCTGATCAACCAAGCGAAAGAACTCCCAGTGTCAACCCTGTAACCACCTCTCAACAGTTTATAAAGTCTCAATCATATCACCTCTTCTTCTTCTATCCACCAAACCCTGCAGTCCACATTCTCTCAGCCGATCCTCATAACTATCCTTGTACAGTCCTGAAACCATCTTTGTCATCCGTCTTTGTATCCTTTCCACAGTTAATTATCCCCTTCAAATCCTGGGGACCAAATCTGAGAACAATAGTCCAAGTGTGGTCTGATCAGAGACTTATACAACGGAATGATAACCCTCTTATCTCTGCAGGTCAGTGTCCTTCTCATAATTGCAGCAATCCTCTGTGTTACCTTCACCACCTTTGCAATATGTCCCCTAAACTTCAGGTTTCTATCAATCATCAACCCCAGATCTCTTGTCTCCGACTGCTTCCTACAGTATAACTCCTCCCATAGAGAATGCAGCATCCATCGATGTTTCTCAAACCTCAAGACCTTACATTTTGCCGCTTTAAACTGACATCCCCATTCATTTGCCCATCTATCTAGCTTTTTTAAATCCTCTTGCAGGGCTACCACATCTGCACTATTACTAATAATCCTTCCCAGCTTCGCATCATCCGCAAACAACTGAATATCCTCCCCCTGCAATCCACTGGCTATGTCATTGATATAAAGGTTAAACAATATAGGTCCTAGTACTGAGCCCTGTGGGACCCCACTTGTAACCCTCTGCCTCCTGGAAACTGCTCCACCATACACAACTCTCTGATACCTATCAGACAGCCAATCCTGAATCCAGTTGACCAATCTGACATCCAGACCCATGTGCTGCAACTTAAATATCAGCTTATCATGTGGCATCCTGTCAAATGCCTTCGCCAAGTCTAAGAAAATTGCACTATATGCCTTTCCCTCATCTAATAAAGATTTAATTTATAAAGAAATCACGAGAAGAATTTAGGCGGGAAGAATGGATGTAAAAAGGAAAGAACGCTGAAATTATTTATTAGAGATTTATAAGAGAGAGAGTGGCATTAGGTTGGAATCGGAGCATTCGGATATCACAGTACGTTAATAACGAGTCGGCAAGTCACTCAAGCAGCTAAATAAAGTCTATTAGTCAAGAGGTGGTTAGCTAATAAATTGTAGAATAACAATTATAACTATGGAAGACAGCTGAGTGACTACTAAATAGACTAGCAATACTTGAGTTGAGATTTAATTTCAGGGCTGACCTGTCAAGGACACACAGAATTTTGAAATAAAGCATGGAGTTACTAAAGAAAAGTAGAGCTGTAAAGTTGAAGTTTACCGATAGCTGTGTTTAGAATTGTAGTGTCTAAAGAATTAATTGAATGCCGGAAGAGTGAACAACTGCACATATAAAACCTCAAGTTAAGGAATTATTGTGTATTGCCTTAATTCATAAGTGATCAGTAGTACTTCATGCAAGAACGTTTGTTTATGTGTACTGTGACCGATGATTAATTCAGTTGTTGCTTAGAAGATTTATTTTAACGAGTGCCGTTTACTGTTTAAAGTGTTAACAGTTATAAAAAGTGTTTGCACATAAGTAGATGAAGAAAGAAGATTATCGGTAAGAATATTCCAACTATTAATATCCCTATGCAGAGATGTGAGTGTGTTTCATCCTAGAATTTCCTTATGTTAACGATAACAATTGTGAAGATTAACTGAAGTGTAAATTTAAAAGTGTTTGCTTGTAAGGAGGTGTTACTGCGATTTTATTGTAATTGGAACTTAAGGAACTGTGAGAAGGACTGTATTAGAGATAACAGATTTACCATTGTATGAGTTGAATGATTGAATTTATCTAAGGAGTTAAAATGTGTGTGATATCTTAATTACTGAATTGAAGTTAACTGTAAAATTTGTGATTTTAAAATTAAACGTTTGTTTTTGTTAATGAAAAGTTGTACTTTGCCTGAATCTCTTTTACTGCACCATTCATAAAATATTCGAACCAAAGCGAGTGAATTAAGTTAGTTAAATATACTCGGCCAGTATATATTTTAAGAAGAAATAGTTGAAAGTTGATTTTTCTTCAATTCTTGAACTAATTCAGATATAGAGTGGTGCAGTCTTTAATTTTCTTTAAATTTTCTCTATATCTGAATTAGAAACCAACTAACAACTTATTATTTTGTTTAAGAACAGCATAGTGACTAATATGTCGGATCCAAGGTACAAATTGAGCTGAAGTAGGATCCAACACCTCAATAAAAAACAAAGACAAACCAGACTACAATAAAACTATAACCATTCCTTACATTAAAGGGACATCAGATAAAATAAACAGAATACTAGAAAAATACAACCTCAAAGCCACCTTTAAACCTGCAAAATTAGAAAGCTTACTCAACTTATCCAAAGACCTACTCCCTCCGCTGGCCCAACCCGGAGTATACCGTATTTATTGCACTTGTAACATACCACATATAGGAGAAACAGGATGCACAATTCCTATCAGATAAAAAGAACATAAACGACACATCAAATATAATAATTATGGTGAAGCTGGCCTTTCGGATCGTGCCCTGAACACCTTACATAGAATTGACTGGAAAAGCACTAGGTGTCTACATCACACCAAAACATGGTATGAATGCAAATTTAAGGAAGCCTGTGAGATTATTACCAACCGCCCTAATATGAACAATAATGATGGTCTAAAAATCCCAAACTTAAGGAAAGCATATATTCAACTCACGGAACCATCCTCTCTAAGAACAATTATAAACAGGACTGTAGAAAATCCAGGATCCTAAATCATAAATAACAATTGTATTGCTAAAAGCAGGACATCATTGTTACTGAAAGAAAACTATCTCTAAGAAAGAATGTTTATTCATGTTTTCAGAAATAGAATTTAGCTTGATGTAGTTTATAATTTTTTTTTTTTTTTTTTCACTAGAGGTCATGCCAGTAGAATAACTTGTGATGAATTCATTGTTTCTCTGGTTTACTGTATATAATGTAATTTAGCTTGTCCTGTATATTTGTATACAGGACAAGCCATCTTAATATGAAGAGATCAAAACATCGGGATATTAAAAGAGTTATTTATAACATGGTTGTAAAGTCCATAATTTCTAAAATGAAGGGTAGTGATGGTAGACAGAGACTTGAAGTTTAGGGATCACATTGCTAAATTTGCAATAACATCACAATGGATTATGGCAGTAATAAGGAGGACATTGACATGCAGAAGCAAAGAGGTTATGGTTTCCTTGTATAAAGCTTTGATCAGGCTGCATGTGGACTGCTGTGTGCAGATTTAGTCACCTAGTTTTTAAGGAGAAAAGGATGTATTGGAAAAGGTCTAGAGAAGCTTCAAAAAATCAATGTATAAAGTCTTATCTTATTGAAAAACTGATTTTTGTATAAGTTGTATAAGGAAGGCACAAGCACAGGAGTGAGAAACAGGTTCTGTGCATGGAGAGAGAGATTGGTGAGTGAAGTATATCACCTGAAAGTGGTGAGTGCAGAAATTGAGAAATTGTGAATGAGTTTAAGGCACACTTTGATGATTTTTTGCATGAGAGAATATGAATCTTCTACGACAAGTCCTTTGACCCCATGGAAGTCAGATATGTTACTAATAATAATTTGTTTTATTATCTATATGTTTTACAGATAAGCTTAGGTGTTGATGGTTATTCATGTCTTATTTTTTACGGTATTAACACCACACACACTTTTATCACAAAGATGTTTTATTAACGCTTATATTTCACTGATTTTCAAATCGGCATCATCAGAGCACAACACACTTGTTTCAGACATAATTGGTTAGTTTCGATGTCACCTCCTTATTTACCAGTGTACCACTTATAGACACTTTTGATTTAATCAAGTCTAAATTTCCCCCTGATATTTTTGAATTATTTCAGTTTACCATGAATGCAGGTTACTTTACATGGGGAGGAAATTCTACAAACAGATTAATGGTACTGCTATGGGTTCCCCCCCACCTCTCTCCCCATTTTTACATGGAACACTTTGAAAACAAAGTACTTACCACAGCTACATACAAGCCACAAGTGTGGTTACGCTATGTAGATAATGTGTTTGCCATCTGGCCCCATGGACAAGACACTTTGGATGCTTTTGTCACCTACCTAAACAGCCAACACCCCAAAATTCACTTCACAGTAGAAAAAGAATCAAATAACTGTTTACCATTTCTTAACACATTAGTCACCCGCATTTCAGATGGATCACTATCTTTTTCTATTTACAGAAAGCCTACACACACACAGGAAGATACCTACATAAACAATCACATCATCATCCAGTCCAACAGTACGGCATTTTAAAAACATTTGCACACAGAGCCAGAGCCATTTGTTCTGATGATACAGCTCTGACCACTGAACTCCATTACCTGCACCATACGTTCTTAGCCAATGGCTACAATCCCTACAAAATAGATAAAATACTACATACGCCCATTACTCTGCCCTCCCCTAATACACAAGAATACAACATGACCATTTCTATTCCCTATATCAGAGGTACATCGGAAAAAGATAGCCGAAGTATTGTTGAAACATGGCCTTCGCACCACTTTCAAACCTCATGTCAAGCTGCAACTCTGATCCGCTCGCCTAAGGATAAACTTCACCCTTTAGCACACCCAGGAGTATATGAAGTTCCTTGTGACTGTGACTTGGCCTATTATGGGCAAACAGGAAGATCAGTGAACCTCTGCCTGGAAGAACATGAAAGATACATTCGCTACTATTACTATGGCAAGTTGGGACTGACAGATCACGCTTTGGACACTCCTTCACACAGGATTAGATGGAGGAAAACGAATGTGCTATTTAGGAGTTGTTATAGATCTGAAAGATTATTTTTTGAGTCAGCAATGGCTTTGAAGAATTCTCCCAACCTTAACAAATATGGTTGCATTAATTTGCCAAAAATTTGGGGAGACAGTTATCCTAAGAAAAACTCCTGAATAGCTGCTTTTTTTTTTTTTCCCATTAGAGGACTCCAAAAATAGGACTTTAGATCTTTTGTCTTTTGCAATTATATTGTTTCACTCACTCACTCACTGTCGTGTATACAAGTGTGTTGTGCTCTGATGATGCCAAGTTGAAAATCAACGAAATATAAGTGTTAATAAAACATCTTTGTGATAAAAGGGTGTGTGGTGTTGTTAATACCGTGAAAAATAAGTCATGAATATCTATATGTCTTATAATCTTTCACTATGTTATAGATTCTAGTTATGCCATGGTATCCTGTACACATCTGAGGTGCATACTGTATGAAGACTTGATGATGACATTCTATCCCTATAACTTTTTCCTCTGTCAACTAATAAGCCTCACTCATGCTTATAATTTTTTATCTGGTTGAATTCAACAATATCAAAAACTTCTCAGCTCTATTATTAATGCTTCTGGGATTTGCTCACTCCTTCACTTGATGGAGTGAGCAAATACCAGAAGCATATAAGGTCAGAAACTTAACTCCAAATCCCTATAAGTGCAATCTATCTATCAGTCATACATTAGCCCTTTTATTCATTAAATTTACTTTTAGCACAATGCAAGGACTTTTTTTTTCTTGTCATGGCCCATCTCATTTCACTCTTATTTGTGTTGTGTCAAGACCTATAGTCTTTTCTCTTCCAGTCTTCTTTTATTTCCTTCTCCCTTCCCCACCAATTCAGATGCAAAATTGGTGTGCAAGTGTTTGTGGGTGGGTGGGTGGATTCGATGACTATATACTGTATAAATTTGTTCCAATTGGTATGTATTGTATGTTTTATATCTCTACATTAAAATAAAGAAAATAAATCGAGATTACAAATAAAGGAATAGCGGTAAGCATAGTATAGTGCATCCTTGTGCTCATTCATGGTTGTTAAATTTGAAATCATTCATGTCTGCAAAACTACAACTCTTCTGCTTTCTCTTTGCATTCTATACCCTAGTACTGAGCCCTGTGGGTCCCACAGGGCTCAGTACTAGGACATATGTTGTTTAACCTTTTTATCAATGACATTGCCAGCAGATTGCAGGGGAATATTCAGTTGTTTGCAGATGATGCAAAGCTGGGAAGGATTATTAGTAATAGTGCAGATGTGGTAGCTCTGCAAGAGGATTTGAATAAGCTGGATAGAGGGGCAAATGAATGGGGGTTTATCGGTTTAATGCAGCAAAATGTAAGGTCTTGAGGTTTGGGAAACATCGATGGGATGCTGCATACTCTATGGAAGGAGTTATACTGGAGGAAGTAGGAGAAACAAGAGATCTGGGATTGATGATTGATAGAAACCTGAAATTTAGGGGACATATTGCAAAGGTGGTGAAGGTAACACAGAGGATTGCTGCATTTATGAGAAGGACACTGACCTGCAGAGATAAGAGGGTTATCATTCCATTGTATAAGTCTCTGATCAGACCACACTTGGATTGTTGTTCTCAGATTTGGTCCCCAGTATTTGAAGGGGATAAATTAACTGTGGAAAAGAAATTAACTGTGGAAAAGATACAAAGATGGTCTCAGGACTGTACAAGGATAGTTATGAGAATCGGCTGAGGGAATGTGGACTGCAGAGTTTGGCGGATAGAAGAAGGAGAGGTGATATGATTGAGACTTTTAAACTGTTGAGAGGTGGTTACAGGGTTGACACTGGGGAGTTCTTTCGCTTGGTTGAACAGCGGGAAGGAGTGATGACAAGAGGCCATCCCTGGAAGTTACGAAAGGAAACTGTGAGCAAGAGAGTGAAGAGTGGTTTCTTTGCATGGAGGGTGGTTGACCCGTGGAATGCATTGCCTGATAGAGTGGTTGACCCGTGGAATGCATTGCCTGATAGAGTGGTGAGGGCGAGAACGGTCAATGAGTTTAAGGAGTGGTATGATAGACTTTGTGTTTCTTAGGGGGAAACCTCCCCTCGATGAGTCTTGACAGACTTTATGTTCTTAGGAAGGACCTCCCACGATGAGTCATTTGATTCCATGGAGGCCTGAATAATAATAATAATAATATACTACATTGGCTATCATTTTTAATATTTGCACCAGAAAAATGGACTCTGATGCTGAGATAATTTAGATTGTATTATATTTTCATTGAGTGATTTAAATGTTGTTTAAATGGAAATGATGTACATTTCTTTATTATTGAAAATTTTATTAAAAATTTTATTATTACTGTATTAGGTTATTAAGCTGCTGCAAGATAAATGTGAAAAACAGGATAATATGCTTAATTCAATGGACAGTTTACAGATAGCTCATGACAAGTTACTGGAGCGTGTGGCTCAGCAGAAACAAGAGGTAGAATATGACATTACTTTAATGTAAATATGAAATTTACATGTAAGGGGATTCTTTTTTAACATAATGAATACTTTTGTATTTAATATATAAGCTCACATCATTTTAAATGTATATGTGTATGGGTGCATTTGAGGAATTTGGAACGCATACGACAACAACATTTATTGCTAGTGTGCTGCATAAATTTGTTCCATTAATATACTTGTATGTTTCATGTCTTTGAATTCCAAGAAAGAAAGAAATCTGGGTTACAAATAAAGGAATAACAGGAAGTGTAATGTAGTGTATATGCTTCCCTGCACACTTCATACATTAAAGGGCTAATTCCCCTAAATGTGTTAAGGTGCATGGTCTGTCACAGTAAGGTAACGTAGCTTTATATAAACACATAAACCTGGGAATACATACTATTTGCAGACTGTCTGCAAGCTGCATGTATTCTCAGGTTTATTTATCTATTTTGCAGAATGAAATGCCCTGCTACTTATATATGACTAACTAAAACACTGTTAATTAAAAAGACCTTATAAGAGATTCTTTGTATTAGCAGTGAAAATTGAATTCAGGTCTTACTAACCAAAGAGAATTATTAAAAACTAAACTATAAATGCATGCTCTTTTTTTAATTTAAACTAATATTAAAAACTAATCTAAAGTAGCTTTCCTTCCTAAACTCAAAGTTAGGAATATTAGTAGCTGAACCCATTTTCAAATAAGATTGATTTCACATTAAAACATTTTCTTCAAATATAATTATTTTGTATTTAATTCATTGTAAAATCACAATGAACATAATTTGCACATGAAGAGGAAGTGTATTTATTATTATTTTATTGGTTATTATTATGGATTTCCATGCAGTCAAAGACACGCTGCAGGAGATCCACATTAACCATTATTCACACAATGCCTATCATATCTCTCCTTAAACTTATTTGCTGCCAAGACAATCACTTGTTGAAAATTTATTTATCACTAGGTTAGACTATAATAGATTTAGTTTAATCCTTTATCCCAGTGAGAGCAAACAAAGTTTGCGCCTGAAAATATCTTCAGGACTAAATATAGTGTTGTACTATCTTATCCAGTAAGTAGTGCAACACCAAGGCAACTCGTGGCAAAGGTGGAGCAAGCTACCAGGCACTTCTAACCCAGTATCTCCCATAATGCAAAACACATTTCCTATGTGGATATGTATACTGTTATGCATTAAAGGGATTGGCCATCTACCCAGACTAGTTTCGACCTTTATTGAGGTCTCTTCAGTGGGAGCCAGGCCCAGAGCTGGAGATACCAGGCAGAAGCAGTAGCAAGTCATCTGTGCCTATGGGAGTTGCCAAAAGGTTTATCACCTTTTTTAAAAATTACTCTGGATTTAGAGAAAGATGTTGAAAATTTATTTATCACTAGGTTAGACTATAATAGATTTAGTTTAATCCTTTATCCCAGTGAGAGCAAACAAAGTTTGCGCCTGAAAATATCTTCAGGACTAAATATAGTGTTGTACTATCTTATCCAGTAAGTAGTGCAACACCTTCCTAATGATAACCTTTTCTTCACTCTATATAGAAAACCCACTTGCACAGGCAGATATAGTCACAAACTTTCCCACTACCCTCCCCCCCTCTCAACAATATAGCATTATTAAAACTAACCAATATAGCCTATAATCTTTGTTCCAGTGGAACCTCTCTTTCAATCGAACTCGACCACATACACCTTCCTTTCTAGTGGCTACAGTGACTCTACAGAATTAAAAAAATAATCAGTTCCTCCCCCATTCTTCGGCCATCACTTCAGAAGGATTTCAGAAATGTCATCACCATCCTCTATATTCAGGGCACATCAGAAAAACTAGTCAGGTCTTTAAAAAAGTACAACCTCTACACAGCTTTTAAGACCCACCAGAAACTTGCTACCCTTATTCGTTCTACCAAAGATCAGCTGCCTCCTCTCTCTCAGCACCTGGACTATATATAAAGTACCCTGTTCCTGCTAGTTGGCTTACTTTAGACAGACTGGTAAATCAGCAACTATCCGTTTAGAAGAACACAAATTGTGCATCTGCAATCAGAACTATGGTCAATTTGGTCCTGCAGACCATGTATTGAATACACCCACAGGATCTCCTGGAAGAATCCACATATTGACCTATAGAGGGCACACCACCTAGATATGACTTTAGAGTCATCCATGTGTTTCATTTAGTATTGTGTTGTTTTTGTGTGTGTTACAAGTGTTCTTTGTAATCCCCGAAAATGTCTCAGTGACTAAGATGAAATATTGGAAACATTAAAATTAGTTTTTAACCCTTTCCCAGTGCTGTATATATTCCATTAAACCTCCAACATGAAGGCTATGGCTTCAAATTATAAGCCAATCTGTAGATCTGAAGTTATGACAAAGATACTGGAGAGATTGGTGAGAAGTAGGATACAGTAATCCAATTCCTTATGCAGCCTGAACAAAGCCTTGTACAATGAAATCAAAACATCCTTATTTCTACATGTTGGTATTCTCTGCATCATTCCCATAATCTGCTGTGTTTCCCTCACAATTTTTCAAGTCTCAACATTAAACTGACATTCTCCTCACATCACTCATTCAGACAGTCTATTTAGGTTCTCTTGCAAAGCTACATCTGCTCAACTTCTCATAAAGCTCCCTAACTTTGCATCATCTGCAAACAACTGTATATCACCATATATCACCCTTTCCAATGTCATTTACATACGAATTAAACAACAATGGCCCCAAAACAGACTTGGAATATCACTCTCCCATACATAGCCTACTGATACTTATCAGACAGCCAATCTCCAGTTCCAACACACTAATCCACTATCTGCTCAAATTTAATTACTATTTGTCATGTGGCAATCTATCGAAAGCCTTTGCAAAATCTAAATATACTACTATCTGCATCCTCCACCCCCTTGTCCAATATATTCATCGCCTTGTTATAATAAATAAGCAGATTGCTAAAGAATTCTACTGTCAACCCAGTTCTGAATCCTTGTCCTCACTAGCTTCTCCAACATCTTGACCACAACTCCAGACAAGTAGATTGGCCTAAAATTCAAAGACTTAGTCTTATCACCCCCCCTTTAGGAAGCAGAACAATTTTACACTCTTTCCACTCCTTTGGAATTTGGGCAATCTAAGACTCATGTTAAAAATGTAAATTAAAACTGTCGTTAACTTCCTGGAACATTCCTTCAAGACATGCAGTGATCACCATCAAGTCCCATATTCCTTATATACCTTCTGCACATTGGTTCCTCCCCCATTCCCACTACTCTCAATTTCTGCATTATGTTACAATCACAAGGATGGAATACTTTAATGAACTGCTCATTAAATACCTCTACTATATCCTCCTCAGTGTTTTTCATTCTCCCATTATCATTGACCAATAACAACCTCCCATAATCATTCTTCCTTCTACTGGCCACATATCAAAAACACTCCCAAGGTTTTCTTTTAGCATCATTTGATAACGGCTGCTCATACCCTACTTTTGCTACCCTTACTAAGTGAGTCACCTTCCTTGCTTGCTCTTTGTACATCCATTTTACACCTACTTTATTTAATCTCTTGACCTTTGGAATACACCTAGTCATTGCCTCTGCCAGATACTTCCTGAGCAGAGACCAAGGATTAACTTCCTTCCCATGCAATTCCTTATTCCATGATATCGCTGCAAGCCACCTTCTGAGCTCGTCATAATCACCTGCCCTATATTATTATTATTAACTCATTGTGGGAGGTACACACTATCGCACACAATGCCCATCCAATCGTGCCTTAAACTGATTAAATACAAATCACAACATGCTCAGGCAGTATATTCTACTCACTAACCACTCTCCATACAAAAGAACCTGCTCCTCACTCCTATATTTCCACATATAACCTTTTCTCACAAAAGTCCTGATATGGCTGGCAACTACTAAAGTGATCACTTCATGGTCACTTTTACCAACTGAATGAAGATGTGACACTTTATTTACAACAATATCTTCTAATGAGATAATCCAATTTAAGACCCTTGATCTACTTGTGGTCTCTGTTACATACTGCTTAAGGTAGTTATCTCTTAAAAACCCCAGAAAATTCATCCTTTTTGGTTCCTGATCTCACTAAATTGTCACAGCAGCTATTTCTCTCTAGGCAGATTAGCACTGCTATGTTAAAAACATAAATAACATCTAAGAATTAGCAGTAGTATTATTCCAGACTCCCATGGAGTCACAAGACTCATCATGAGAGTCCAAAATATTTTGACCATTAATAGGTCATGATCATTTGGCCTTTTTAATGGCTTTTATTTGTTGTGTTTTTGTGTATGACATATGGTTGTATATTATCAAATGTGAAAACAGTACAAGCTGTAAAAGTTTTTTTTTGAAACTGATGTGTCTCTTTAATATACAGCCACTATGCCAAATATTATTCCTTTGTAATTTAAAAAGGAAAATTTTAAATGCATGTTTTTATATATAATTTTGCACAAATTTTATTTTTGATGCGAGTTATTTCTTCCAGATAATGGAGAATGAAGACAAAATTCAACAACTTATGGAAGAAAAAATGGAAACACAGAAATTGGTAGAGTTAATGCAGAAAAATACAAAAAGACAGAATGATTTGAACTCACAGTTCATGGGTATAATTAAGACATCAGAGGAAGTAATAAAGAAAGAAATATTGGTAATTATTTATTGCTATTATATATTATTATTATAGTCAGACTTCCATGAAGCTATAAGACTGATGGCCTACTGATTGTCATAATCATACCTTATTGAGAAATACTTTATGACATTAATTATTTTTATATAAATAACCAGATTTATTGTAGTAAATGAAAAAACCAAGTTTGCTATTATAATATTTAGTATCTTCATCAAATTTGCTGGTTAACATAAAATGTAAAGAATGTACAATGACGCATTCAAAAATCATTAACAATTATCCTTTCTTTTAGTTAACAATTACCATTAACAATTATAAATAACTTCTTCAATTCATATAATTCAAAAATAAAATTTGATGAAATTAGAATGAAATAATAAATTGATATTTTTAACTATTTAGTTCAACAAAAATAATCAGAAGGTGGTATATTTCTATCAGTCTATCATAAACCCATCTACACAAGTTATCATCATGCCAAATCCGCACTGAATATGCACTTCATACTGAACCTACAAAAAACTTACTGTTATTAATGCTCTCAAGAATAGCATTTGCTTCTTAAAAGATGACAATAAAAAGAAGGATGAGCTTGGACATCTTATACAATCAGTTTATTATTAACACTAGACCTGAACTTCAGATCTTTGTCAGCCACTACTCCAAGGGTTCTTATCTCCTCAAATTCCTCCAAATTTCCCACCAAGTGTATACATTGCATGTGATTGTTGCCTACAAAATTTCAGAACCTTTCACCTTGCAACATTAAAATTGACATTTCCATACTGTTGTTCCATACTGTTGCCCACTCATACAATCCATTCAAGTTCTCCTGTAAGGCCACAACATCTGCTTGATTCCTCATTGCTTTCCCCAGTTTTGTATCATCTGCAAACAATTGCATATTCCAATTAAACCTATCCCAATATCATTAATATGCAAATTAAATAACAATGGTCTCAAAACAGACCACTTTGGCACCCCACTAGTAACATTCCTCTTTTGAGATAGTGTCCTCCATACACAACTTGCTGATACATATCTGACAGCCAGTTACTGATCGAATTCATTAATCTGTTATCTAATCCCATCTGCTTCAGTTTAGTGATCATCTTGTGATGTAGCAATCTATCAAAAAAGCCTTTGCAAAATCTAAGTAGACCACTGTATATCATTACCCTTGTCCAATACATTTGTTACCTGGTTATAGTACATAAGCAAGTTGTTAAAAGAAGACTTCACTTTAACAAACCCATGCTGACAAACACAAAGAATCCCACTGTTATTAACCCACTTTTGTATTCTATCTCTCTCACCAACCTCTCCGGTACCTTAACTACAACTCCAGATATACAGATCAGTCTATAATTTGTTGCCTTAGCCTTATCACCACCTTAGTGAAATGGAATAATTTTTTCCTCCTTCTACTCCTTTGGGACTGGTGCTGTTGCCAGACTCTTGTTGAACAGATAAGCCAAGGCTTATGCTAACTCCTCAGAACATTTCCTTAAGGTCATAAGTCATGAAATACTATTGCCTTATTGACAGCTAGCTTACTTAACTCCTCATGTACCTCTTGCTTCAGCATTAAGTCTTTTCTCATTTCATTCTCTACACTTGAGCTTCTGATTTCACACTGAGTTACTCTCCTGGCCTGCTCTTTATACAAAAATGCAAGTTTATGCAAAAATGCAACTGATTATTACCATTATTCATCTTGTGCTGCCTCCAAATTGCCTTCTTCTTCCAGATTTCAGGCTTAGTCCCCTCATCCATCCATTTTACACCTACTTTATTCAGCCTTTTTATAATCAGAATACATTCACAGATTGATGTTGTTATGTATTTCTTTGTTAGTTTCCAAACAAAGAACCTTTCTCTTGTTCACTATCCCAAGTTGCTTATATGTTTCTCATCATCACCCTACACATTCGCTGGCCTATAACAACATCCAACTAAATATCTCTTGATGCCAAACTCCACATTGCACCAAACTGTGTCAGAACCATTACCAATATTATGCCTACATAGACCTTACATAGGCATAATTTTCCTGCTGTCATAAGCAGCACTCCCCCCCCCCCCCATCCTTTCTGTCCTCATGAAAAACACTGTACCCTTACAATTCTATTCCCATTAGGATATCTTCATTCAACTGTTTCTCTTATTCCTATGATTTTGGAGCAAATAAACTCAATCAGTGAAACAATTGCATCTTGCTTATCATCATTATTATTATTTATTATTACAGGCAACTCCAAGGAGTCCTTAGACCCATCAAGGGAGGCCCTAAACAACATGTCAAGAACTCCTTAGACCCATCAAGGGAGGCCCTAAACAACATGTCAAGAACTATCCAACATTTGCACAGTGTCTATCCTACTTTCCTTTGAACTCATTAGCAGTCATGGCACTTGCAACAGACTCTGGCAATCTATTCCACTCATTCACCACTCTCCAAGCAAAAAAAAAAAATAAATAAAATAAAAAATCTAGTTCTAACACCCATGCTAACTACTACACTCTTACTCAGTTTCCAAGGATGTCCCCCTAGATCTCCCACCACCAGGCCTGTTCTGAAAAATTTCCTTTGAATTAATCATGTAAAAACCCTTCAGTAATTTGTATGTCACAATCATATTTGCCTTTTCCACCTATCAACCAGTTTCTGTAACCCACAAATCTTCAACCTGTCATAAGGTTCATTCCATAGACCTGCTACCATCTTGGTCACACACCTATGGATCCTCTCCTTCTCCTTATCACGAAGAAACCCTGGCACCCAGATCTGTGTGCAGTAATCAAGATGTGTCTTATCAAGGCTCAATAAAGAGGAACAATAATGTGTTTGTCTCTGCTCATTAACATATTCTTTGGTAATCAAGTGATCTGATGAGTTGCTTTAGCCACTCTTGCTATGTGTCCCCTCAACTTTATCTCCCTATCCACTAACACTCCCAAGTCTCTGGCTTCATCAATTTCCTGAAGTACAATGTAGTATACAACTGTAATGAACTACTCTCTGATGGTAATCTTTTCATCCCAAAATACATAACCTTGCCACATTAAACTAACATTCATTCACATTGCCCAATCTGCCAATCTATCCAAATCATCCTGCAATATTTTGACATCATCTGTATTAACTATTGCTCTACCCAACTTGGCATCATCTCAGTTCATTAATGATACAAGAAAGGATCTGAGAGGAACTGAACAGTTCCTCTCAGATCCTTTCTTGTATCATTAATGAACAGATTAAACAGTAGCGGTCCAAGAACAGAATCCTGTGGCACACCACTAGTCACAGGGCTTCTTTTGGACTCTACCCCTGAATGAACTACTCTCTGATATGTCTCCATCAACCATCCTCCTATCCATCTCACCAACCCTATATCCATCCCCATATGCTGCAGTTTACTGATTAGAATTTCATGTGATATCCTGTCAAAGGCCTTTGCAAAGTCCAGCAGTATTACTGTAAACCCAGCTGAGTTGAATAAAGGTAATGGATAATGAGATACTGTATAGGGGGACAGCATGGTTTTATAAAACGTGAGCAGATCACTGAGGCATGACCTACCCTTTACAAAACCATGCTACCCCCCATTGGATAACCTAGAGCTGAGACTAAAAGTAAACAAAAGGGCACTGACAATTCTCTCACTGCTTCATGTAAAACTCTAGCTGGTATACCATCCACTCACACAGCTGTATTCACATTAAGGTCGTGTAATATACTATGCACCTCCATTTCATTTACCTCAGTTTCCATATAATTTTTGTATAATTCCCTTCTTCTTCATGTAGCTTCCTCAGTGAGAGGGTGCAGCACCATTCCAGTTCTCTCTGTTGGTGGTTTTCCTTTTTGTTTCTGCATAGCCATGTGATCTCATCCATGATCTTATATCTTCAAGCCATGTCCTTCGTTTTTTGCCTTTTGATCCGTTTCCCATAATTTTTCCTTCTAAAACTGTTAGTACCCTCTGTCCTGCTGAACCCCTCAGTACATGTCCTGTCATCTTTCTCTGGATCATTTCTCTGGAAATGATCCAGAGAAAGATGAGAGATTTCCAGGGAGATCTCTGTGTTCTTTCTTTTTAGGACATCTTTATTTGTCACATGTTCTGTCCATGAGATTTTCAGAGCTCTCCTATAACAAAGGATGTCCCCCTAGATCTCCCACCACCAGGCCTGTTCTGAAAAATTTCCTTTGAATTAATCATGTAAAAACCCTTCAGTAATTTGTATGTCACAATCATATTTGCCTTTTCCACCTATCAACCAGTTTCTGTAACCCACAAATCTTCAACCTGTCATAAGGTTCATTCCATAGACCTGCTACCATCTTGGTCACACACCTATGGATCCTCTCCTTCTCCTTATCACGAAGAAACCCTGGCACCCAGATCTGTGTGCAGTAATCAAGATGTGTCTTATCAAGGCTCAATAAAGAGGAACAATAATGTGTTTGTCTCTGCTCATTAACATATTCTTTGGTAATCAAGTGATCTGATGAGTTGCTTTAGCCACTCTTGCTATGTGTCCCCTCAACTTTATCTCCCTATCCACTAACACTCCCAAGTCTCTGGCTTCATCAATTTCCTGAAGTACAATGTAGTATACAACTGTAATGAACTACTCTCTGATGGTAATCTTTTCATCCCAAAATACATAACCTTGCCACATTAAACTAACATTCATTCACATTGCCCAATCTGCCAATCTATCCAAATCATCCTGCAATATTTTGACATCATCTGTATTAACTATTGCTCTACCCAACTTGGCATCATCTCAGTTCATTAATGATACAAGAAAGGATCTGAGAGGAACTGAACAGTTCCTCTCAGATCCTTTCTTGTATCATTAATGAACAGATTAAACAGTAGCGGTCCAAGAACAGAATCCTGTGGCACACCACTAGTCACAGGGCTTCTTTTGGACTCTACCCCTGAATGAACTACTCTCTGATATGTCTCCATCAACCATCCTCCTATCCATCTCACCAACCCTATATCCATCCCCATATGCTGCAGTTTACTGATTAGAATTTCATGTGATATCCTGTCAAAGGCCTTTGCAAAGTCCAGCAGTATTACTGTAAACCCAGCTGAGTTGAATAAAGGTAATGGATAATGAGATACTGTATAGGGGGACAGCATGGTTTTATAAAACGTGAGCAGATCACTGAGGCATGACCTACCCTTTACAAAACCATGCTACCCCCCATTGGATAACCTAGAGCTGAGACTAAAAGTAAACAAAAGGGCACTGACAATTCTCTCACTGCTTCATGTAAAACTCTAGCTGGTATACCATCCACTCACACAGCTGTATTCACATTAAGGTCGTGTAATATACTATGCACCTCCATTTCATTTACCTCAGTTTCCATATAATTTTTGTATAATTCCCTTCTTCTTCATGTAGCTTCCTCAGTGAGAGGGTGCAGCACCATTCCAGTTCTCTCTGTTGGTGGTTTTCCTTTTTGTTTCTGCATAGCCATGTGATCTCATCCATGATCTTATATCTTCAAGCCATGTCCTTCGTTTTTTGCCTTTTGATCCGTTTCCCATAATTTTTCCTTCTAAAACTGTTAGTACCCTCTGTCCTGCTGAACCCCTCAGTACATGTCCTGTCATCTTTCTCTGGATCATTTCTCTGGAAATGATCCAGAGAAAGATGAGAGATTTCCAGGGAGATCTCTGTGTTCTTTCTTTTTAGGACATCTTTATTTGTCACATGTTCTGTCCATGAGATTTTCAGAGCTCTCCTATAACATCACATTTCAAAGGCCAGTATCTGTTGTCTTACTCTCTTCTTGAATATCCAGGTCTCACTTCCATATGTGAAAACTGACCACACTAATGTTGTTATCATTCTTTTCTTTTTCTCGATACCCACAGAACTTCTGAGCAGATCTGTATTTTTCAAGAAGGCATCTTTAGCTATAGCTGTTCTTATTTTTATTTCTTTATCTTGCTTTCCATCTGCAGTAATGTAGGTGCCTAAATATTGGTATTCTGTTGTATTTTCAATTTTCATATTGTTTATGAATATATCTGGATCAGATCTTTTTTCTTTTGAGATTTTGATAAATTTGATTTTTTTTTTGCATTTACAGCAATCCCTCAATTAGTGGCCTAATGCGTTCTTTAAAACAGGTGCATCAATCGAAAATGAACTAATCAAATATAATAATCCATTGAGAAAAGTATAATTCATTCCTCAAATTTCTTTTTTGAACCTTAATTTTTTATAAAAGAATTAGGGTATGTCTCAGAGCCTAGTTAAAGGAAACCATGAAAGACAATAAAACATATTCAGAATATAAATTTTATTATTTTACTTCTTAACAAAGAATTGAGCTAACGTAGTTTGGCGGACATTTTGTTTCTTTTTTTCATACAACCGATGAAATGGCCCTATTGCCTCCTCTACTCTTCTGCAAATTTTACTGCTTCTCTCTTCATCAGGGTCAGCCTCTAAGCAATGCTGCTTAAAAACTTCGATTGTATGAAAAATATTTTCAAATTGTTTCTGTTAAATAATAAAGTAACGTAAAAACCACAATGAAATCTTTAATTAGTAAAAGGACAAATATTTCGTACTAAAATTAATAGTACATCTTCAGTGTCTGTAACAGTAATAGGAATGGAATACAGGCAAACGTTTGGTGGATCACCTATTAAAATACAATTGTTACCATGTGCTAGGAAATAATAGAAATAACAAATTTAATCTATTAAGATAAATAGTTTTTTACATAAGATAAAAGTCTCCCAGATCTTTGAGAGAGACATACAGTCATTTTTATTTAAATTCGGTCGGTGTAAGATAGTTTCACTACTTTCTTTGAATGGGCGTTCATATTTGAATCTGCATCTATGGAGGAGAACTGCTTTATCCCACTGGACACTGAGTAGAGTCAATACTGTGCTGGGCCAGACCAGACTTCAGAGGTTTGTTATAATCAATATAATATTGATGTTCTTTTATTCTTTTTTCCAAAGAACGGCCAGTTTGCCCAAAATAAGAGACATTGCATTCACAAGGTATTTGGTAAACGCCAGTCAAAGATAGAGAAGACAGTTTATCCTTTGTAGAAGGTAATAAAGAAGAAATTATGTTGATAGGAATATATGTTGGAATCAGTTGATACTTTTTCAGAATTCTACCTATAGGTTCTGAGATAAATGGAATGTATGGAATAGGAACTCTGCAGACTGTTGAAGAAACTGTAGGTATTGGAACATAAGAGTCAAGTATCTGTTGGATTTGATTGGAGTTGTAATCATTTGATTCCATTAACTTTTTAGTGATGGAAAGTTCTTGTTGTAAGATTATTGGAGAAGAGCAACCTTTATGTGCTCTATGAATTAGAGATTTAAGAATGCCAATTTTTTGAGACATGTGGTGTGCAGACTTTTGGTGAATGTATCTGCCAGTAAAAGTGGGGTTTTGAAAGATGCTTGTAGATAAGGTACCAGAGGACGTTCTAGTAAGGAGGATGTCCAAAAATGGTAAAGTACCAGAGTTTTCTTTTTCCATAGCGAATTGGATGCGTGGGTGAAGGTTATTTATCCGTTGTAGAAAAGTGGAAATTTCATCTTCAGTGTGTGGCCAAACAGCAAAAACATCATCGACGTAAAGGTACCAAAGAGATGGTTGAGGATGAATGGATGAGAACATAGTATCTTCGAATTGTTTCAAATAGTAGTTTGCCAAAGGCGGAGACAGAGGGCTACCCATGGCAGTACCTTCAATTTATTTGTGGATTTTGTTTTTCCAACTGAAATAACCTGAATGGATGACATATTCGAATATCTTTGAGATATCTGAAGGGTAATCTTCATATAATGAATTAACTGTGTCGGTTAATGGGATATTGGTGAACAGAGAAATGATGTCAAAACTGACTAATATTCAGAATCTGTAATTTTTATATCTTTGCTTTGTTCAAGAAAATCTGTCGAGTTTTTTATATAGGATCAGGAATGACCAGTGAGAGCACTTAAGGAACGTGATAATACTTTTGCAATACAATAAGTTGGAGAGTCAATGCAATTTACGATAGGTCGTACAGGACATCTTCTTTATGGATTTTTGGGAGGCCATAAAGATGAGGAGTTCTTCCAAAGTAGGTGCATATTTTATCCATGTAGTTCGGATCCCAACTTATAATCTCATCAAGTAATTTATTTAGCTGTTTAATTTGTGAATTAGTAGGATTACGTGTGATATCTTGGTAGGTCATGGTGTCTTCTAATAGGCTGGATACTCTTGTCTCATAGTCAGTCTTATATCGCACATTCGCAAGGTATTTGGTAAATGCCAGCCAAAGATAGAGAAGACGGTTTATCTTTTGTCGAAGGTAATAAAGAAGAAATTTTGTTGATAAGAATATACGTTGAAATCAGTTGATACTTTTTCAGAATTCTACCTATAGATTCTGAGATACCTGGAAAGTACGGAATAGGAATTCTGCAGACTGTTGAAGAAACTGTAGGTGTTGAAACATAAGAATCAAGTATCTATTGGATTTGATTGGAGTTGTAATCATTTGATTACATTAACTTTTTAATGATAGAAAGTTCTTGTTGTAAGATTATTGTAGAAGAGCAAACTTTATGTGCTCTATGAATTAGACCGACTATGAGACAAAAGTATCCAGCCTATTAGAAGACACCATGCCCTACCAAGAGATCACACGTAATCCTACTAATTCACAAATTAAACAGCTAAATGAATTACTTGATGAGGTTATAAGTTGGGATCCGAACTACGTGGATAAAATATGCACCTACTTTGGAAGAACTCCTCATCTTTATGGACTCCCAAAAATCCATAAAGAAGGCTGTCCTGTACGACCTATCGTAAATTGAATTGACTCTCCAACTTATCATATTGCAAAAGTATTATCACATTCCTTAAGTGCTCTCACTGGTCATTCCTGATCCTATATAAAAAACTCGACAGATTTTCTTGAACAAAGCAAAGATATAAAAATTACAGATTCTGAATATTAGTCAGTTTTGACATCATTTCTCTGTTCACCAATATCCCATTAACCGACACAGTTAATTCATTATATGAAGATTACCCTTCAGATATCTCAAAGATATTCGAATATGTCATCCATTCAGGTTATTTCAGTTGGAAAAACAAAATCCACAAATAAATTGAAGGTACTGCCATGGGTAGCCCTCTGTCTCCGCCTTTGGCAAACTACTATTTGAAACAATTCGAAGATACTATGTTCTCATCCATTCATCCTCAACCATCTCTTTGGTACCTTTACGTCGATGATGTTTTTGCTGTTTGGCCACACACTGAAGATGAAATTTCCACTTTTCTACAACGGATAAATAACCTTCACCCACGCATCCAATTCGCTATGGAAAAAGAAAACTCTGGTACTTTACCATTTTTGGACATCCTCCTTACTAGAACGTCCTCTGGTACCTTATCTACAAGCATCTTTCAAAACCCCACTTTTACTGGCAGATACATTCACCAAAAGTCTGCACACCACATGTCTCAAAAAATTGGCATTCTTAAATCTCTAATTCATAGAGCACATAAAGGTTGCTCTTCTCCAATAATCTTACAACAAGAACTTTCCATCACTAAAAAGTTAATGGAATCAAATGATTACAACTCCAATCAAATCCAACAGATACTTGACTCTTATGTTCCAATACCTACAGTTTCTTCAACAGTCTGCAGAGTTCCTATTCCATACATTCCATTTATCTCAGAACCTATAGGTAGAATTCTGAAAAAGTATCAACTGATTCCAACATATATTCCTATCAACATAATTTCTTCTTTATTACCTTCTACAAAGGATAAACTGTCTTCTCTATCTTTGACTGGCGTTTACCAAATACCTTGTGAATGCAATGTCTCTTATTTTGGGCAAACTGGCCGTTCTTTGGAAAAAAGAATAAAAGAACATCAATATTATATTGATTATAACAAACCTCTGAAGTCTGGTCTGGTGCAGCACAGTATTGACTCTACTCATAGTGTCCAGTGGGATAAAGCAGTTCTCCTCCATAGATGCAGATTCAAATATGAACGCCCATTCAAAGAAAGTAGTGAAACTATCTTACACCGACCGAATTTAAATAAAAATGACTGTATGTCTCTCTCAAAGATCTGGGAGACTTTTATCTTATGTAAAAAACTATTTATCTTAATAGATTAAATTTGTTATTTCTATTATTTCCTAGCACATGGTAACAATTGTATTTTAATAGGTGATCCACCAAACGTTTGCCTGTATTCCATTCCTATTACTATTACAGACACTGAAGATGTTCTATTAATTTTAGTATGAAATATCTGTCCTTTTACTTATTAAAGATTTCACTGTGATTTTTACATGTTACTTTATTATTTAATTACTATGCCACAGGTTCCACTAAAAATGAAATTGTTTCTGTGAAGTCTCTTTTGGCTGACTATCAGTGGTTAAATTTTCTTTATATTCTTTGGAATCTTCCCGCTGTGCATCCAAATTTAGCAGGTCGGAATCACTCAATTCTTCAGAATGAGATTTAATTAATTCTTGGACATTATCATTTTAAAGTTGCCACTTTAAAAACTACAATGATCATAAAAGAGAAGTTAATTTTCTGACATCTAATAATAAACAACGTTCATTATTACATGTCAGTCAAAAACTTTGTCAAATGCTTTTTCAAAGCATTTGACAAAGTTAAAAGAAACATATTATTTAACATATTAAAAGAAAGACAAATACCAAATAATATCCTAAAAGCTATCACAAGTACAGGGTGTTCGGGATAAATTTGACAGTTTCGTAAGGAAAAAGAAAATCTTCTTTGTATCTATTAAATTTAATGAATTGACAAAAAAACATTACAGGCAGAGTTAATTACAATACTATCAACAAGATTTACTCAAAATAACCACCATTAGCATCGATCACAGCTTCAATTCTGCTTCGGAACTTTGAACAAGCTGATGCTACAGTCTCCCTGGGAAGGGCCGCAAAAACTGTTTTAATTTTATCCATTAACTGGGCTTTTGTATTACTGGAAGTGCGATTGGTGTCTTTTTCAACTGCGCCCCATACAAAATAATCCATGGGGTTAAGGTCTGGGGAGTTTGGAGGCCAAACATTTGGACTGGTGAAGTCGTAGAAATTTTCAGACAACCATTTTTGACTTTTCCCAGAGGTGTGGCAAGGGGCCGAATCCTGCTGCCATACATACGGCCTACCATTGGCTACCCTTGTTATCCAGGGCTTGACTACAGTTAGCAACTCCACGAACAAAGCCCGAATTCCAATGCCAGGGTTCTTCAACACCTGTTCCTGCAGATTTGCGAGGAATTCTGCTGTACGAACGCAATCAGATCATCTGCTAGGGATCTTTCTTCTTGCTACATCCTCGTAGTCACCATTGCAAGTCTCTAGTTCATGCCTGATTGTTTTTACTGTATTCAGGGAGCATTGGGCAGCAGTCGTAATATCCTTATTTTGATGGCGGGCACGAATCATCATGATACAAGTTATTCTCTTCCATGATTCAGGTGGGTTCCAGCTATCCATCCTTTCTGACATCTTGTATATGAATGAAGAAGGGTCCAAACTTTTAAATGAAGAGAAGTGTGTGTTAATACATGTAACTTACGGAAAAATATAATTAATTATAAATATGTCAAATTTATCCCGAACACCCTGTATATATGAAAATAATCAAATACAAATAAGATTAAATCACGAGCTATCATATACAAGAGAGATAAACCAAGGGGTCCGACATTGATGTCCCCTCTCAGCAACTCTTTTTAATATCTACTTAAATGAAATAATAATAAAATGGAGTAAAAATTTACACCAAGGAATTAAACTTTCACCTACAGTTAACTTAAACACTCTCCTCTTTGCAGACGACCAAATAATAATTACAAATTCTGAAGATAACTTACAGAAAGCTATTTTAAATCTAAATGAGATATCCAAAGATTATGGTATGATAATATATCAACAGAAAAATCAAAAACTATGGCCTTTAAAGGACAAGATCCAGCAAGAACTAAAATAGTAATAGATAACAAGATCTTAGAACAGGCGAATTCATTTAACTACCTAGGATGTATGATCACATATGAAAATGAAAAAGATATAAACGTAAAAATTGCAAAATATTTAAAAATAACAGGCGTAATTAACTCTATATTTAAACCAAACCTAGTTCAAAAACAAACCAGACTAAAAGTATACGATACATTAGCCTTACCGGTCTTAATGTATGGAAGTGAAATCTGGATAATAAAACAAAAAGGCAAACAAAGATTAACAACAGCAGAAATGAAGTTTATGAGAAAAACTGCAAAGTATACCCTATTTGATCACAAAAGAAACGAAGATATTATGAAAGAATTAAACCAAAAACCAGTAATAGAAAAAATTAAAAAATATAAACATAAATGGATGGAACACGTTCAAAGAATGAAAACAGAAAGATTACCAAAACAAGCCTTAAAGTACAAGCCATTAGGAAAAAGAAAACCAGGACGTCCTCTTAAACGATTCAACGGTTTCTTGTTATAGGCAACTGAGAGGCAGCTACGAACGGGAGATAATCCGATTAACCTTTCTCTTCAGCGTGAGGGTTTATCACACCTTCTAATGGACATGACAGTCAAATTGCACTTCTTATCCAGGTTCTTTAAACAGGTGGGCTGAATCTTATCCAGATTTAGTTGGACGTCTATAGACGTCCCAGCCGGTAGGAAGGTTAATATAACTTTGTAAAATGTTTTAAATCGGTAACTAAATTATTTCAGCCCACCTGTTTAAAGAACCTGGATAAGAAGTGCAATTTGACTGTCATGTCCATTAGAAGGTGTGATAAACCCTCACGCTGAAGAGAAAGGTTAATCGGATTATCTCCCGTTCGTAGCTGCCTCTCAGTTGCCTATAACAAGAAACCGACTGGTGAATGATTTTTTAAAATAGTTTGCCAAAAAACGTATAGATATAAAATTTTTAAAATCTGTAACATTTATTTTGAAGATGTATATAGGCACACTAATCGAATTTTAGAGGCACACTAATTGAATTTGGGTATAAAAAAAAATGACGCAGTAGGTTCAGTCATTTGATTAATTGATTTCGGTTTTCTGCTATTAGAATGGTATCATCAGCATATCTGAGATTGTTGTATTTTATATCATTGATACTAATTGCTATTTTTTGTTTTTCAATCTTTTTCATCACTGTCTCACTATAGATATTAAATAGATTTGGTGAAAGATACAACCTTGTCTAAATCCTCTTTTTATTTTCACTACAGAAGCCTCAGAGTTAAACAGCTGCATTTTCTGTTTGTAAATCATTTTTATAATCTTAAGTACATGATCTTCTATATCTAATTTATCTAATATATTGAACATTTTATTATGTTTTACCCAATCAAAGACCTTCTGAAAATCTATGAAGCATATGTAAATGTTCCTTTTTCTTTCAAGTGTACTTTCTATTAGTATTTTTTAGTTCCAGGATAGCATTAATGGTTCCAATTCCTCTTCTGAAGCCTTTCTGTTGTTCGTCTCTTTCAATTTGCTTGTTAACAATGGTTAAAATAATTTTAGATGCATGGGATATTGGGCTAAAAGTTCTGTAATCCTCACAATTTTGTGCATTATTTTTTTTTGGAATTGGTATGCTGATTGATGTTGTAAAAACTTCAGGTAATTCTATTGTTTTATAGATGTCCTGAATGGATTCCACTAAATAGTTGTTATTATTGCCAGTCAAAGCTTTCAGCAACTCAGCTGGGATATTATCACACCCAGGGGATTTATTATTAGGAAGATTCTTAATTACATGTTCTATCTCCTTTCTTGTCGGTAGAGTGGTATCTGTTGTTACGTTTAACTTAATGTGTCGTGAATCATCTATCACGGTGTTTCTCAAACTTTTTTCGACTACAGGAGACTTCACAAATCCTGAAATTTTCACGGAACACCTTTGGTTATTTTGTAATAACATGTAATGTATAAATTAATAATTAATTGGTAATTTAGCTGATTTTTATTAATAATCAATAATTGATAATTATTAATTATTAATTAATTAAACATCAATTAAACCATCATTAAATTAATTTGTGCTGCCAAATTAATTTTAAAATGACAAATTCCAGAACTTCTCGCAGAACACCTATTCACCTTCCGCGGAACACTGTTCCGGGAAACACCGGTTAAGAACCGCTGATCTATCATGTTACCATTATCATCATCATAGAGATCTGATAAGTACTCCATTCATCTTCCATTTATCTTTTCCTTATCAATGATTATGTTTCCATCTTTGTCCTTGATGTTATTAAATTGTGTACGTTTTGCTTTTCCATTCAGTTCTTTCACTTTCAGGAATGCTTCTCTGGTTTCGTTCCCATTTTGTAATTCTTCTGTCTCAGTGCACTGCCTATTTATCCAGTTTTCTTTTTCCATATTATTTCTGGTACCGTACTCCTGGCATTCGTAAATAAACACAACAGTTCACATTTAGGTCTGTAATCAGTCCTATTCAAGCAACTTGTTATCCTTAATGGTTATTCATAAAAAAAGGAAACTTTTAAGAAATGAGTATTCACCACATTCAACTACAGATATAAGATACTGAAACTCTATCTGCTCAGTGGAATTTCTGCTTGTGTAGTCACTCTATTATTTATATTTTGGACTGCAAGAAATTATAAGATTAGGGAAGATGGACAGAAGCAATAGCAGCATTTCTCATTCTTATGAGAAAAATGAAAACTCGTACTATCTACAAATGGGAGTGGAATAAAACTACAATGCCATTCTTGCAAGAAAATTTCTTATTGTATCATATTAAAGAATCTAATGAACTATTCACTTGTGGAATTTTAAATCAGAATAATGAATTAGTTTTGCATGGTGTTGGAAATTGTGTATGAAATTTTGTAATATTTCAGAGCTCAATTATGCTAACAGTTATGAAAAATTAATACGAGCAAGTCGATGGCTTACATGACATTTGCAGTATAGCATGAGTAGTTTATATATTTATTGGTATTCCCTCAATGGAATCACTGTAGGGGGCAGAAATATTAATAACCTAAGATATGCAGATGACACAGTTCTTCTAGCTGAAAACAAATATGACCTCAAAACTTATGGATGAAACCCTCAAGTATAGCGAACAGTATGGCCTCAGTTTCAACTTTAAAAAGACAAAAATCATGATAATTTCAAGAGAAAAGAAAATACCAAAAATATGCATCAATATAAAAGGAAATAAATTAGAACAGGTGCAAAAATACATATACCTTGGACACTTGATCACAGAGAATGGCAAAACAGGAGATGAAATTAGAAAAAGGATTGAAATTGCAAGGTCAACTTTCAACAGTATGAAAAATCTACTAACATCTAGAGAATTAAATCTGAAAACAAGACTAAGAATCTCCAAATGCTACATATGGTGTACATTATTATATGGAATAGAGACATGGACACTCTCCAATCTAAGTGTGAAAAAACTGGAGACCTTTGAAATGTGGATGCTGTGAAGAATTATGAGAATATCATGGAAAGACAACAAGACATATGAAGAGGTACTAGAGATGGCAGGTATAAACAGGAGCCTGATGAAAGAAATTAAAAAGAGAAAAGTCAGATATTTTGGACATATTCTGAGACATAACTGCCTCAACAAGTTACTTCTCGAAGGAACTGTTGAGGGAAAGATAAAGAGAGGAAGACAAAGACTGGAATGGATGAAAAATATAGAAGATTGGACCTATCTCTCATATGAGGAATGTAGCAGAGAGGCGCAGAATAGGACATGGTGGAGACACATGGTAGTCAATCTCCTGGAGGGAGAAGACACCTGCCAGGACAGGATCTTCTTTGCATTTTATATTAACCAACAAGCCTCTCGTAAAGCTACTATATGCAGTGTCGGCTCACTATAAAAAACTTAACAATTGTAGAAGTAGGCTGTCATAGCAGATAGTTTGACAACCTAATTGTAGAAGTAGGTTGTCATAGCAGATAGTTTGCTGTAGTGTTATTTTCTTTAGCATCATTTGTATGGACATTTGTTAAGATTCTCAGTAGTTTATTATATAGTGCTTTGTTATGTTGGTTTTTGCTATGGTTAGAGTGAGTTGATGGTATTTAGGTAATGAAACTTATATTCTTTTAATTTTTGTTTATTATGACAGTGAACCCAGTTGTTTATATAAAAATATCAAACCTAAAACTCATTCACTATCTCTGCTTCCACCATACCTTATAGCAATGCACTCTAATCATTCCCCCCCCCCTTGTTCCCATTCATGCAGTCGCTGAATAATCTTCTTTGCATTATTAATATTATTCAGTTCCCTCATCAACTCAAATGTTTCTGTCATATCACCTCTTCTCCTCCTATCCACTAAGCTTCCTGGTTATATTCCTTCACCGGCCTGGTTGGCCAAATGGATAGTATATCCGCTCTTTCCAGCCAAAAGGCTGTGGGTTCAAATCCCCTGTGGGCATGGGTGTTTGTGATTGTCTGTGGAAATAATAGTTGTTGTTGACAGTAGATGCCGTTGGTGTAGTTGTGGTCAGTTGGTGATTGAATGGTGGAGATGGAGTTGTAGAGCAAGTGCCCTCACTTGATGAGTCCTTAAACTCCCCAGAGGTGTCAAATAATAATAATAATAATCTAGCCAGTTATATTCCTTTAATCTAGCTAATATTCCACATCACTGATATTCCTTCTTTTTTTTTTTTTTTAATGCAGACACATGAGTACTGTGGTAAAAGTTTTTTTTCACTTGGTTATAAATTAAAATAAAGATGACAAGAAATTATATTCTTGTTTAATCCTTTATATTAAGTTTATTACTTAATTATTTATCCTGACAGTTTGCACGTGAAAGATCTTCATGTTGAAAGTTTATTTTTCACTTGGTTAGACTATAATAAATTTAGCTTAATCCTTTATCCAAGTGTGAGCAAACAAAGTTTGTGCCTGAAAATATCTTCAGGACTGGGGTAAGGTAGTACAACACCGGGAAACTCATAGCAAAGGTGGACCAAGCTAACATCTCTCCTATCTCAGTATCTCCCATAATGCAAAACACATCTCCTTGCGCATATGTATAATGTTATGCATTAAGGGAAGGGCCACTACCCAGATTAGTTTCGACCTTTATTGAGGTCTCTTCAGTGGGAGCAAGGCCCAGAGGTGGAGATACCAGGCAGAAGCAATGGCAGGTCATCTTTACCTATAGGAGTTGCCAAACGGTGTGCCACCTTTTTATTAAATTACTCTGGATTTAGAGAAAGATGTTGAAAGTTTATTTTTCACTTGGTTAGACTATAATAAATTTAGTTTAATCCTTTATCCAAGTGTGAGCAAACAAAGTTTGCACCTGAAAATATCTTCAGGATTGGGATAAGGTAGTACAACACCTTACCTTCCATGTTAAAACACCCAGTCATGCTTTCATGGGGAAAGTCACACTTTCCCCCTGAATATTGTCAAAATTAAACAACATGGAGTGATATGCAGACTTTCTGTTTTCAAGAGTGGGCCTCCCGCAGTAAGACTTGTGACTCTATGGAAACCTGAATCATAATAATGATGATAATAATAATAATAATAGAAGTGTAAACTGACACTGGTAGATGTTACTGGTCTTGTTTGGCTGAGTTGTGAGCATCCATTCTTTAACAGACAGGCTGTAGGTTTGAATCCCATCGTGTACATGGATATTTTGTGAATGTCTTTAAGTCAGATAAATTTTATTACCTGCTCTGCAAGACAGTGTAATAAATTTTATTACCTGCTCTGCAAGACAGTGTAATAAATTTTATTACACTGCCTTGCTTATTGGAAGTCTGAATTGGTTGAAAAGTTCTATGTTTGGTATTTAAAAGCAGGGGTTCCAGATTATTAAACTCTTAGCTCACCTGTGCCACTGATGTACTATAAGCGAACAGTTTTTTTTTTAATCACATTAAAAAAAGCCCTTTTTTCCATCTAATTTTTTAATGCGATCAAAGTTTTCAACCCGACAACTTTAATTGATCTTCATCAATTAAAGTTGATGAAGTTCAATTCTCTGTTTCCAAGATGACCATATCTGTTCACAGTAGATGTCTAGATATCACTATAAAAACCTTATAAAGAAGGATAATAACCTCTCTCTCTTGTTGGTGCTTTGATCTTCTTCACATCCAAGTTATGCTTTGAGCTATTTTATCCATTTTTGTAACATATATTCTGAACTTCATATTTCATGTCTGCTATTACCCTCGAATTTTCAATGATTTATGTGCTGTATATTTCTGTATGCTAATATATCCTTGAATTTGTTTAGAGTGTCACTTTTTCTTAATAAAGCTAGTATTAGACATGTTAATAATCCATATTCTATCATTTATGCAATTTTTCACATAAATCCAGTGACTAAAGAAGTTTAATCTGTAAACATGAAAATTTGCAGTCTTGAAACTCCATAAAGATCTAGAATAATTCTGATATCGTATATATAGTAGATATTTGCAAATAAGCTATCTATTTTTTCCTTTTTCAAAAGATATTTGTTATAAGTTGGACTCATTATAATTATCTGACCTCCATGGAGTCAGATACACATCATGAAAGTAATGTATTAAAAAAAGGGTGGCACACCATTTGGCAACTCCTATAGATGGAGATGGCCTGCTAATGCTTCTGCCTGGTATCTCCACTTGGGCCTGGCTCCCATTGAAGAGACCTTAATAAAGGTCGAAACTAGTCTGGGTTGTGGCCCTTCCCTTAATGCATAACATTAGACATATCCGCAAGGAGATGTGTTTTGCATTATAGGAGATACTGAGATAGGAGTGTTGGTAGCTTGCTCCACCTTTGTAATGAGTTGTCCTAGTGTTGTACCACCCTACCCCATTCCTGAAGATACTTTCAGGCGCAAACCTTGTTTGCTCACACTTGGATAAAGGATTAAACTAAATTTATTATAAAGATGGGATGCAGAAGTCATGCTTGGTGAGGATATATTGTTGGAAGAAATAAGAGATCTGTGGGTGATAGTGGATAAAGATCTGAAATTTAGAGGACACATAGCCAAAATTGTGAAGACAACACAAAGGCTTCTGAGAATGATGCTGAGGACATTGACGTGTAGAAGTATGGAGATTCTTATCATTGTATAAGGCTTTGATTAGGCCACACATGGACTATTGTGCCCAGATTTGGTCACCTCGTTTTCAGAAGGATGAAGAGATGTTGGAAAGGGTCCAAAGGCGATTGACTAAGGTAGTTTCTGACCTCTGGAATGTCGAGTATGAGGAAAGATTGAGAAGATGCAACTTGCAGAGTCTGGTGGACAGGAGAAAGAGGGGGAGATATGATAGAGACCTACAAGTTATTAAGGGGTTGTTATAGGATTAATGCTGGAGAGGTTCTACAGAAAATAGTGGGAGATCGGGGGAGAACCAGAGGTCATCCCTTGAAACTGTATAAAGAGGGAGTGAGAGGCAGGTTTTTTTTTGTGCAGAGTTGTGAATGATTGGAATGCCTTGCCTGAGAGTGTGGTGTCTGCAAGGAGATAGATCTTTTGAATGTGTTCAGGCACGGTATGATGAGCTGTGTGTGTAATAAAGGGACCTCCCAGATGAGTCTTTGACTACATGAGGTCTTGGGGTAATAATAATAAAATCCAAGTACACGACTGTATATGCATCTCCCCTGCTCAAGGTATTTGTCACCTTGTTATAGTACATAAGTAAGTTGCATACTTACAAGTCCTTGTTGGCCGAGTGGTTAGCGTATCCACTTTTCAGCCAAAAGGCTGTGGGTTTGAATCCCACTGTGGGCATGGATGTTTGTGATTGTCAGTGAAAATACTAGTGGTGGTGGACAGTAGATGGAGTTGGTGTAGAATGATGGTAGTTGTGGTGCCATTGTTGGCGGAATGAGTGGTGAAGATGGAGAGTTTTCGAGTAGGTGCCCTCCCTCGATGAGTCTTTGGACTTCTTGGAGGTGTCACTTAATAATAATAAAAAGTTAGTAAAACATGAAGAAAATGTGAATTCATGTGAAATCATTTGCCTCTATATACAAATACTCCAGTAGTGAAGTTACTTACTTGCAAACTCTGTCTGCTTACAATTCAGTAAAGGATGAAACCAAGAATATAATTTTTTGGCATCTTTAATTTATAGTATAACCACATGGAAAAAAAAACTTTTAACACCAGTCTCTCTCTCTCTCTCTCTCTCTCTCTCTCTCTCTCTCTCTCTCTCGTACCTTCTTCAGATATACAGATTGGCCTATAATTTGTGGCTACAGCTTTATCACCACCTTTATGCAGTGGAAAAATTTTACCTTCTTTCCACTCTCTTGAAACCTGTGCTGTTGTAAGACTTATTAAACAGGCAGTTATTTCTTTACTGCTCAACTCCTTATTCCATGCTATTGCTGGAAGTTGTCTCCTAAGCTTGTCATAATCACCAGCCTTGTACTTCTACATATATCCTTTCCCCACAGAAGTCTGCATATGGCTAGCCACAACCCACATGATCACTCTCACCAGACTGGAGAAGAGTGCAAACCTCACTCACAATTACATTGTGATGAAATGATCAGATCTAAAACTCTTGATCCTCACATGCCCTCCTCTACATGCTGCCTGAGATAGTTATCTCTCAAGAACTCAAGAAATCCATTTCCCTTATTCCCGAATACTATCTCTTCTTTCCAATCTATGTCATCATCATCATGCCTATTAAGGATTTATGCCTAGAGGGGCCTGTTCCAACCTTAGAAGTCATCGTTGAATTTTTTTCACTTTCATATGTAATCATACATGGTAGGTAGTTAAATGAATTCACCTGTTCTAAAATCTTGTTATCTATTACTATTTTAGTTGTTACTGGATCTTGTCCTTTAAAGACTATCTTTTTTTTTTATTTTTCTATTGTATATACTAGATATTAAAGATTATAGAATGAAATTATCATTCCATAATCTTTGGCTATCTCATTTAAATTTAAAATACCTTTCTGTAAGTTATCTTCAGAATTTGTAATTATTATTTGGTCATTGGTAAAAAAGAGAGTGTTTAAGTTCACAGTAGGAGAAAGTTTAATACCTTGGTGGAAATTTTTATTCCATTTTATTATTATTTCATTTAGATAAATATTAAAAAGAGTTGCTAAAAGAGGACATCTCTGTCGGACTCCTTGCTTTATATATCTCTCATATATGATAGCTCATGATTTAATCTTATTTGTATTTGATTATTTTTATATATACTTATGATAGCTTTTAGAATATTATTTGGTATTTTTATTTCTTTTAGTATGTTAAATAAAATGCTTCTTTTAACTTTGTCAAATGCTTTTTCAAAGTCAATAAATGTAATATATATTTCTAAATTGTATTCTCTTCTTTTCAATATTATTAATTTTAGGAAGAAGGCCAGGTCTATACATGATCATCCTTTCCTAAATCCATTCTGTACTTCTAAAACAAAGTTTTCAGAATATTTTATTAGTTTGTTATTTAAAATTCTGCTATATATTTTGTTACAGGAATTTAGTTATACTTATACCTCTATAGTTTTTAGGGTCATCTCTACTACCTGTTTTAAAGATAGGGATCACAATTGTGTTTTTCCATTCTACTGGAGGGGGGGGGGTTACTAGTTGATAGATTTTATTTAAAAATAATAGGAGTCTCTCTCTCTCTTTAAACCTTATTCCTGCATATTTATATAATTCTGAATCTAACTTATCTTCTCCAGGTGATTTTCTGTTTCTTGTTTCGTTTAGGCTGATTTATTATTATTATTATTATTATTATTATTATTTAGGTCTCCATGGAGTCAAGAGACTCATCGTGGGAGGTTCTTCCTAGGAAACACAGTGTACCATACCACTCCGTGAACTCATTGACTGTTCTTGCTCTCACCACTCTATCATGCAATGCATTCCACGGTTCAACCATCCTCTACACAAAGAAATCAGTCCTCACACTCTCTTGCTCACAGCTTCCTTTCATAACTTCCAGGGATGGCCCCTTGTCATTGCTTTTTCCCACTGTTCCACCAGGTGAAAGAACACTCCAGTGTCCATGCTATAACTGCCTCTGAACAATTTAAAAGTTTCAATCATATCACCTCTCCTTCTTCTATTCACCAAAGTCTGTGTCCACATTCCTTCAGCCAATTATTATTATTATTGTTATTATTACTTGACACCTCCAGGGAATCCAAAGACTCATCGAGGGAGGGCATCTACTCTACAACTCTATCTCCACCATCCACAATCCACCAACTACAATGAACCACAACCACACCAATGCCATCTACCACCCACCACTACCACTAGTATTCACCCCATGGTGGGATTATCATAACTAACATTGTACAGTCCTGAAACTATCTTTGTTATCCACCTCTCTACCCTTTCCACAGTTAATTTATCCCCTTCAAATCCTGGGGACCAAATTTGAGAACAATAGTCTAAGTGTGGTCTGATCAGGGTCTTATACAACGAAATGATCTTCTGTCTCTGCAGGTCAGTGTCCTTCTCAGTATTGCAGCAATCGTCTGGGTTACTTTCACCACCTTTGCAATATGTCCTCTAAATTTCAGGTTTCCATCAATCATCACCCCCAGATGTCTTGTCTTCCCTGTTTCCTCCAGTACAGCTCCTCCAATTGAGTATGCAGTCTCCCATCGATGTATATTTGGGATATCACATCGATATCTCAAACTTCAAAACTTTACATTTTACTGCATTAAACCAGTACCCCTAATCATTTGCCCATGTGTCTAGTTTATTCAAATCCTCTTGCAAGGCTGCCACATCTGCATTATTACTAATAACCCTTCCCAGCATCACATCATGTGCAAACAACTGAATATCCCCTTGCAATCCATTGACAGTGTCATTGATATAAAAGTTAAACAATACAGGTCCTAGTACTGAGCCCTGTGGAACCCTACTTGTAACTTTCTGCTTCCTTGATATTGCTCCACCATACAAAACTCTCTGATATCTATCAGACAGCCAATTCTGAATCCAGTTGACTAACACAACGTTTAAATCCATATGTGCTATAACTTAAATATCAGCTTATCATGTGGCATCCTGTCAAATGCCTTTGCAAAATCCAAAATAAAGCAGTATATGCCTTTCCCTCATCACCTGCTCTTGTCACTTTATTATAAAGGGCAATCATATTACTAAAGCAAGAGCGTCCCTAACAAATCCATGTTGATTCACACAGATAACATTACCCTCATCTGCCCAACGCTGTATATGGTCCCTCACTAATTTCTCCAAGATTTTAGCAACTACTGATGAAACACTAGCTGGCCTATAGTTAGACACATCCAGTCTGCTACCACCCTTATCTAATGGCATTATATTACCTTCCTTCCATTCCTTGGGATACCTTTCCCATAGCCAGACTTTCATTGAAAAGCCATGTCAATGGAGTTGTCAGTTCTTTTGCACATTCTCTCAAAACCCATAGTAAAATACCATCCAGTCCCATAGCTTTACTGACATCCATGATACTCAGTATTTGGAACACACTCTCCACCCCTCTAAAATTTGAAACTGCCTATCCCTCTAGTATTAAAACTTGCTTCTCCAGGATGAAATACTCCAATAAAGTGTTCATTGAATAACTCCACCATGTCCTCTGCATCAATCACTCTGTTCCCATTTTTATCCCACAGTGTCATTCTTCCACAATCATTTCTCCTCCTACTGGCCAATAGCTAAAAAATTCCCTAGGATTGTCTTTGGATCTTATGCCAATCTCTTCTCATATTCCAGTTTTGCCTTCCTTACGATACTAGTCACTCTCCTGGCCTGAGTCTTATATTCTTCATGCATCTGCTCTCTACCCCTCTCCTTATATCTCTTCCATAATCTCTTTTTCACCTGCAGTTCCTCTTTGATATTGTTTGTCATCCACTTTACACCAATTTGTGTTCTCTTCTTCACTTGTGGAATACAGCTTACTATTGCTGCTAACAAATATTCCTTCACAATTTCCTAAGCACTAATAATATCTTGCCCTTCCAATTCCTCCCTCCATGGAACTGCCCCAAGTTGATATCTAAGACTATTATAATCGCCCACCTTATAATTTCACATGCATTCCCTTTTGTTTGATACTCTTGCATGTCTGTTCATCTTCCAAGTCAAAACCACATGGTCACTCTCTCCAATTAGGGGGAAGAGATGTCATCTCAGTTATTATCAACTCTTCTGATGCTATAACCAAATTCAAAACTCTTGAATCTCTTGTTCCCTCTGTTACATGTTGCCTAAGACATTAGCCCCTCAAGAATTCTAGAAATTCCATTCCCTTATTACTACATGCATTTCCCTCTTCCCAGTTTATGCTGCTGTATTTAAAATCTCTCATAACAATCATTCTTCTTGCACTTGATAAGCTCAACTGCCTAAACATCTCCTGCTCCCAACCCTCTGTACTCCTTGGCTTGTAGCAACACCCCACAAAATATCGTGTCTTACCCATCTCTACTTTATCCCATATGCTTTCAAAACGAATGCTGTCACCACCTTCCAAAGCCTCCACTCTTAGAGGACATAAGTCATCTCTTATCATAAGTAGTACTCCATCACCATGTTTTCCCTTCCTATCCTGCTGAAAAATGCTATACCCTGCTACTTTTATTCCTGTTATTATATCATCTGCCATCAACCATGTCTCCGAGATTTCAATAATCTTTGGCCAGGCTGATGCCACCAGCGACACACCAATTCATCTTCTTTATTCCAGATACTCCTGGCATTAGTATAAAGCATAAAAATGTCATTGCTTCTATACCTATCATTATCTCCTCCAGACTCCACTGGACTCAGTGTTACTTAACATCATCATCCTCCCCCCCCCCCCCCCCCAAGCACCCATTCCTTCAAGAAGCCACCCCTGCTGCCATCCACTCTACAACTTCTAGTTTCCCTGCATTGACACACCGGCTCATTCAGAAAACAGCAATCTCTCCAGATATCTATGTCCTTCCTCATTCAAAATAAGTGGTCTCTCACATACAGTTCCTTCCTGTCTTCAAATGCCCTCCAAGCATCCACATATTCCAGTTCTCTTCTGACACATTCTGGCTATTATGCTATTCATTATTACTGCTCAGTTCATCATTATCATACCTGGGTAATACACACACTGTCTTTCCTCTCTGCAATTTGTTTTGTACAACCTCAAGCATGAATCTTAGATATCTCACCACCTGATTTACACTGCCTCTCAAGTCATTCGTACCCACCATCACAATCATTTCATCCATCCTTTCACCCCACTTAATAATTTTCTAAATTTCTAATTCTTCTTTAGTTATTTCCTTTTCATTTCCATTAAATGTTTGCCAGTTATCTTTTTTAAAATATTTATCTGTCCACAATTCTGTATAGAAATTTAGAAATTCTTCTAATTTCAATTCGGTGTTTAATTTTATGTTTTCTTTAGTATCTGTACTTAAGTGTTTCAAAATCTTATATACATTGGGTCTTATTTTATATAAATCATGTTCTAAATTAGAAACAAATTTGTTCCATGATTCTCTGTCTTTTTCTGACATCTCTTTTAGCTGTGGCTCTTATTCTTTTATATTCTATTTCATCTTCTAATCTTCTACTGCTTAATCATTTATGATAGGATTCTTTTTTCATTTTTATTATTTCTTTGATTGTATGGAGGGTGGTGAATGAGTGGAATGCATTGCCTGACTGAGTTGCGAGTTCTTCTTCTGTAAATCAATTCAAGAAGAGATATGATAGATATTGTTTTGATAGTTTGGTCTCCTGCGATGAGTCTACTGACTCCATAGAGATACCAGTAATAATAATAATCATTCCATATCTTCAGTTTTTTTTTTTTTCTTTTATTGAATTTTTTGGTCTTTCCAAAGCTTTCATTTGCTGCTGTATTTAGTATCATTTTTATATTAAGCCATTCTATTTCTATTTCTTTATTTTGTTTTATTTTATCTAAATATTGGTTAATTCTTTGTTTATATAGCCATTGTATATTTGTGTCATTTAATAATCTAGTTTTATAAACAAATGTTTTAAAGTTTCTTTCTGTTCTTGTTATTTGTAGCCATTTTGGTAGTAATCTTAATTTTATTTTAATGAGGAAGTGGTCACTACTTATTTCATATCCTCTGTGAACTCATCCCCATACATACATTTACAATTACTTCAACATCCACTCTACCTATGCATGTCTCCCTATCCACCTGGGCTTCCTCCCCAGTTTTCCTGTTCTTCTTGCATTCCCATTCTCTCTTCATCTCTCACACTACTGCTGTTTAAACTGCCAAGCATCTCCATCTCTTCATTACCACTCTCCTGATCTTTTGCTTCATGTCTTCTGGTCTCTTGCTTGCATCACACTTTGCACTTCCATCTAGCAACAATTTCTCTAGTGCACTCACTCCAAAGCCATTAAAATACAATCCATCACACCTGTATAATTCCTCATAAATCGGCAACACACTGACTCTTCTTCCCACTATACTGTTATCTTTCACTCTTCTCAATAATCTCATGATATTTGCCCTTCCAGTTCCTGATGTTCACTTAAATCATTTGTCTCCACAACTAATTCTTTTGCTCATTTCCTCTTCATTCCAAAGCAATAATTATCTTGCTAATTCTTCCTCCTAGATAGCAGCCTGTATAGGCTCTCTCATTAGTTAATCCTAAGAATGGAATCTCCATACACTGAGTCTATTTTCATATCACTTGTCACCTCGTTTACCCTTTTTTGTTTCATGACTTATTTTTTAACGGTATTAACAACACCGAACAATTTTATCAAAGAGATATTTTATTAACTGCTTATATTTCACTGAATTTCAACTCAGCATCATCAGAGCACAACACACTTGTACACGCAACAGTGAGTGAGTGAAACAATACAACTGCAATGGACTAAAGATCTAAAGTCCAATTTTTTGGTGTCCTCTAACAGGAAAAAAATAAACAGCTATGTGGGAGTTTTTCTTAGGATAACAGTCTCCCAAATTTTTAGCAAATTAATGCACCCATATTTGTTAAGGTTGGGAGAATTTTTCAAAGCCATTTGCTGACTCAAAAAATAATCTTTCAGATCTGTAACGACTCCTAAAGGAGTCCTTTAGGAGTCGTTACAGATCTGAAAGATTATTTTTTGCACTGCTTTGAAGAATTCTCCCAACCTTAACAAATATGGTTTGCATTAATTTGCCAAAAATTTGGGAGACTATTATCCTAGCTGTTTTTTTTTTCCATTAGAGAACGCTAAAAAATAGGACTTTAGATCGTTTGTCCATTGGAATTGTATGTTTCGCTCACTCACTGTCGTGTGTACAAGTGTGCTGTGTTCTGATGATGATGCTGAGTTGAAATTCAGCAAAATATAAGCAGTTAATAAAACATCTCTTTGATAAAATTGTTTGGTGTTGTTAATACCATTAAAAAAAAATAAGTCATGAATAACCATCAACACCTAAGCTTAACTTTTTTTGTTTCATTCTATTCTTTTGCACACTTTCATTAATTTCCACTGAACATCTAATATTGCTTCACATATTCCTCATTTCATTTTTCATTTTCAATAACTGTTTCATCAAATTTTGCATTCCGACCATTTCACTCTCTGTCACTCCTGTAGTCTCGATACCACTTGTTCTGCTACACCTTACTTCTGTTTCCTCATTCATACTTCCTTTTGCTCCCTTATTCCTAACTTTTGCTTGTACATTCTTGTGTTCTTTCACTCCCTCAATTTTACTAGCATTCATTCCATTTCTTTCATTTATGTCATCTTTCATTTTTCAGTCTATTTCACATTCATTATCTTGTGGTCTAATAATGTATCCACTTTTCTACAAATCCATGCTTTCTCTTGTGTCCCTTTCAGTCTCTTCACAAACACATCTCTTACATTCCACCATGCATGCATACATATTACACCCACGACATTGAACCATTTTCGAAACGTCTATGTCATTAATGCCACTTGATTTTTACTCACTCACCTAGTTGCACTGGTTGACCTCATTACTACCACAATTGTGTTCTGTTTAAAGAAGGCAATTTCATTTAAGAAATTATGCCAAAAATCACACAGACACACTAAGTTATCAAAAATAAACAGTACAACACTAAAATTGAAGCAATATTGCCAATTATTACTCAAAATAGCACATCTTTTCCTGAGCTCTTTGCTAACACTACATGCCCTACAGCCCTATAATGGATGTGAATACACTTGAGGGTTTAACTTGAATGTCTTGAATGCACAATGTTTGGAAATGGTGACCATCTTTCTGCTTAGCCATAGACAGCTCACCTATTTGCTCATTGGCAGTTAATAATATCTTTAACTGGAATATATATTGATTTTAATTGACCAGTGATTTATAAACATACAACACCAACAAGTTTCGGCAACGGACCTGTTTGGCTTCTTCAGGACTTCTAACGGTAAGAGTAAACTTAAAGTGGCTAGTACAGAGAAATTGTTGGAGTAACACTATTCCATAAATTAAAAATTGAAACAGAATATAACATTATATGCATGCTCCATGCATTACATGCATGGAGCATGCATATAATGTTAAGTAATGTTATGAAATTAATCGCTATTGGGTGAGCATGCTCTGTAGTTTTAAGTGAAATGAAATTCTGGTAAACTGAGCAATCTTATTAAGGTTTTCCATATGTCAGCTATTATCATTCCCTGGTTTCTGTTCAGATTTCCTCCAGAATGGAGGACACTACTACGACATCCTTAAAATTTTACAATGTTCTGGAGGAAATCTGAACAGAAACCAGGGAATGATAATAGCTGACATATGGAAAACGAAAACCTCCAGAACATTGTAGAAATTTCAAGGATGTCGTAGTAGTCCTCCATTCTGGAGGAAATCTGAACAGAAACCAGGGAATGATAATAGCTGACATAAGGACAACCTCAATAAGATTGCTCAGTTTACCAGAATTTCATTTTGCTCAAAACTACAGAGCGTGCTCACCCAACAGTGGCTAATACAACATGCTCCATGTGTGTAATGTTATGTTCTGTTTCAATTTTTAATTTATACAGTAGCGTTACTCCAATTTCTCTGTACTAGCCACTTTGAGTTTACTCTTACCATTAGAAGCCAAACAGCTCCGTTGCTGAAACTTGTTGCCGTTGTATGTTTATAAATCACTGGTCAATTAAATTAATATATATTTCAGTTTAAATTATCTAATTGAGTGACCAAATATAGCTTAACAGTTAATAATATCTTTAAAGCATTATGCTATATCTGATAGTGCTTCTGCAATGCAGCTCTCTTATTTACTTCATTTGGAGAGGCCTGGGTTCTAATCCTATTTAAAATGTGAAGAATCTTTATTAGAGCTTTTGAACTGATAGTGAATTAGCTAGTTTGATGCAGCAGGTAATAAACTGGCATTTCCAAGGTAGCAAGGTTTCATCTGAAAAAAATATGCAGACCTGCCAGAGAATAAATACAAGTAACATATTAGATTAATCTCATAGTTTCAATTTCTTCAACTATAATTCCAACAAATCTAACCCACTATCACATCCATGTTAGTTAACAACAAATTACCTTATGTTACAGGTTCTGATATTTTTTTTATATTTCAGACTTGTCTCTGATTATTAATTGAAACAATCATTAATTTAGTCTTCTAGAATCTCTGAAGATGAAGAAGAATATCACCAGGATAGAGCAAAACTTCTTCAGCAGATATTATCTTTGTTGGATGCTGCTGGAAAATTTGAAGATGAGATGATGCTCATACCTGTCTTTGAGGATGAGGGGTAATTAGTTTTAATAATAGGCTTAACCTGATTGTGATAATTTTTGTTTATACAATATCAAAGATTCAATTTTAGAATTCATGAAATTTGATACTTTGCTAGATAAGATAGTGTGCATATTTGTTTACTTATTATTATTATTATCCAAGCCTCCACGGAATCAAAAGACTCATCGTGGGAGGTCATTTTTAGGAAACACAAAGTTTATCATACCACTCCTTGAACCCATTGACCATTCCCACTCTCTCAGGCAATGCATTCCAAGGTTCAACCACCCTCCATGTAAAGAAACCACTCCTCACCCTCTTGCGCACAGCCTCCTTTCATAACTTCCAGGGATGGCCCTTGTCATCGCTCCTTCCTGCCATTCCACCAAGTGAAAGAACTCTCCAGTGTCTACCCTGTAACTGCCTCTTAACAGTTTAAAAGTCTCGATCATATCACCTCTCTTCTTCTATCCACCAAACTCTGCAGTCCACATTCCCTCAGTTGATTCTCGTAACTGACAGCAGAGTAGTAAATGATTACCAAATATGTATAAATGTTTGTGGTAAATTGGAAAAGAGAACAAAGCTAATAATAATGGTAAGTACCTATTGGACTCCAGTTCAGGACACTGGCTAGTCATTACTAATGCAATGTTCCAGCATAAACACTTAAAGAGAAGATGCAAGAATACAAAGACAGGATGAAAAGTAATCCTGTTTTTTAATTAAAAAGAGAGAGAGAGACTACCTCAGATAAGTGGATTAAATTTCAAAGGCAGTAGTGGTATGATAAACTTTGTGTTTCCTAAAAACGACCTCCCACAATGAGTCTTTTGACTCCATGGAGGCCTGGATGATAATAATAAATGTTTGCTTATGAATGTAAACCTACATACCCTACTATATATAGTACATTAGTACTATGGATGGGATAAGGGTTTGATAATTTGGTCCTCCTACTCTGGAGACTAACATGGAATTTGTTCAAGCTACTTCAGCTTTAATAAGCAGGGCTGTTTTCTCATACCAAGTAATGAAATTTGGCTGCAATCTAAAAACAATCGAATATTCGTGTCCACAGTGGGAATTGAACCCACAGTTGGAGAGCAAATATATATCCACTTTGGCAGTAGAGGCCTATAAGAAATATGGACAACTAACTGAAGCTTCTGACCTGTTGTCCAGTTTTCATCTTTTTCTGGATAGTTGCTGAATAAAACAGTAGGCTGGAAATTAGCCAACTTAATCATGATGGAGAAAAATACTGGAAAGATGGAGAAAAGTACTGGAAGAGAGAGGTATGAGACTGAGCAGAAGTAAGACAGAGTATATGTGTTGCGCAGTGGGCGGTGGCCAGGAGACAGACCTGGAGCTGGAAGGAAATGTCATCAGGAAGGTGAGAGACTTTAGATACTTAGGTTCGACAGTGGAAGAAGATGGAGGAGGTGAGAAGGAAGTGGGATGCAGGATACAAGCAGGTTGGAGGAACTGGAGGGAGATGGCTGGAGTGTTATGTGATAAGAGGGTGCCGATCAATCTGAAAGGCAAAATTTATAGGACAGTAGTGAGGCCAGCTATGACATATGCTATAGAAACTGTAGCCCTGAGGAAAAATAACATTAGCAGGATGGAAGTAGCAGAGATGAGAATGCTTAGGTGGATGTGCGGTGTGACCAGAAAGGATCATCTGAGAAATGACTATGTCAGGGGAACAGTGAAAGTTACGAACTTAGGAGCGAAAATACAGGAGGCAAGGTTGAGATGGTTTGGTCATGTGATGAGGAGGGAGGACGAATATGTGGGAAGAAGGGTCATGCAGATGGATGTGCAAGGAAGGCGGAAGCGTGGGCGGCCAAAGAAGAGATGGAGGGAGCTGGTAGAAGAGGACTTGAAGATGAAGAACTTGGATGTGGTGACAGCCCAAGACAGGAAGGTATGGAGGAGACTCATAATAAACAGTGACCCCACTTAAGTGGGAGAAGCTGCAGAAGAAGAAGAAGAAGAAGAAGAATCACTTAAACTATGTATGCATTATGATGGCAACATAGTCATCATGCAGTTGTGGCAAATTCAGCTTCTGGAATAATCTCAAACCTATATAGAATTAAAATACCATGTTCAGTTTCTTTTCACACTGATGAAGAAAGAAATTGTTATTAGTGTGAAAAGTATCAATAAAAAAACAGATAGCAATAGCAGAGCCTTATATACTTATATATATATATATATAAGAAGAGAAAAATAAACAAAAAACAAACAAGTGAAGTAAGTGAAATCCTTCTAAATAATAAATATAAGATGATTTGGTTGGACTCAGGATTGGGATACTGCAATAACTATAATATTAAATGCTAAACGTTTTATGGAAGTACATTTCAGATTGACACATTAGTCTTATAAAAGGTTTTATTAAGGAAGCAGGGGAATTGATTAGGTCTTGTTGTACAGTAGAGTGGAAAATGAATCTAATACTAGACTAATCTAATCTCTTAATAATAATAATAAAGACTAACAGAAATGCTTTGGGTAAATTTGAAGAATGCTCATGCCAATATACTGGTGTCTGCTAAATTTCTTCTCAGGCCATGGACTACTCATGACAGCATGCTCCATCCTAAAAATGTACATAAATTCATTTTGAAAGAATACACACAAAATGGAAAAATTGATTACATTATTGATAATAATGACATCTTCAGACCAAACAAAGATACAAAGGTTTACAGCAGATTTCAAGTAGAAGTGGTGAACAAGATAAAATTGAATATTAAGTTAAAAAGAAAAATGTGCACTAAAGCTGCAAAAAAAAAGTCAAAGCTGATCAGCTCTCTGATGTTATTATCATTTCCTGATATATACCCATTATAAATAGGATATAATAGTGCTACACAATTAAGTTTCAGTAATTACTGTCTTTCTGTCAGCTTACTTCCAAATTAACCTGCTCTTTGCCAAGCTTCCAATATCATTAGTTTTTGCATTTTGGTTTTCTAAGAGTGAATTTTTAATACTCTCTTCTGTTTTTTTATTTTATTTTATTATTTTTTTATGCCTTGGTAACAAACACACCTGTTTTGTTAATCTTTCACCCCCCCCCACCATGCTGTTTAATTGACCATACAATCTCAAATTAGTTCTCACACATTTCTGAATGCCAATAATGCCAACTTCTTTACCAATGTGTTCATTTTTAATATGATTCTGCCAGTGATGTCATCTGCTTATCCATTCCTTAATTTTACTCTGAATTATCACACCTGTGATTGTCTATTAACAGACTGTTTTACATCTTAAGATTGGCTTTTGGGAACAATGTACTTCTCATTTTTAACTGTTATTCTGTTTTATAAAGCATTCAGTTATACTGACATTAGTTATGAGATATGACTATTAATTCTGTAGCTGTAATAAAAGTTTTAATGTAAGTTGTTTTTCCTTTTTGTTATTATTATAAATATCTGACCACCATGCAGTCAGAGATGAATTGTGGGAGGTACACACTATCACATACAAAGCTCATCCGACTGTGCCCTAAACTAATTCAATGTGTCTACATTCACTACACACTCAGGCAACACATTCCACTTGTCATGCAAAGAACCTCTCCTTACTCCTCTGCTCATACCTTACTTATATAGTTTGCAGGGATGGTCTCTTTTTCTACCCCACCTTTTCCATTCTATGAAAATTTCTTCCATGTCAACGTGATAACAACCCTGAATAACTTATGTATCAATCATATCCCCCCCCCACACACACACACACTTCTCCTCCTATTCTTCAAGAGATTTTGTAATTTACATTCTTTAAATCAGTCTTCATACTTCACATTCCAAAGACCACGGACAAACTTTGTGAATCTTTTTGGACCCTTTTTAACATATCCTTGTAACCATTAAAATCCTCACCAAATCTGTGCACCGTAATCCATATGAAGCTTATCAAGGCCATATACAATGGAATCGTAACCTCTTTATTTCTGCACATCATTGTCCTCTGCATCATTGCTATTATCCATTGTTTAGGCTTCACAACTTGTGTAATGTGGCTCCTGAATTTCAGTTCCTTGTCCACTACCACTCCCAGATCTCTCATTTCCTCTGCCTCCTTTTAAGTTTCCCCACCAAGTGTATACTTTGCATCCCATCATTACTTAACAAATTTTAGAACCTTATACTTTGCAACATTGAACTGACGGTTTTCCCATTTACCTTCTTGACTCTGCATTACTCTACAATTTTGCATTATCTGCAAACAGCTGTATATCACCAGTTAAACCTGGCTTAACATCATTAATATGAAAATTCAACAACAATTGACCCAATACAGGTCTCTATGGCACACTACTAGTGACTCTCCTCCTTCAGGACACTTCTCCCACCATATAGAACTTTCTGATACCTATCTGACAATTAGTCATTGATCCAACTCACTATTCTGTTATCCATTCTCATTTTGTTCTTTATTTAACAGCTTATCATGTGGAAGTTTATGAAAATATATGAAACTCATATATGAAAATATGACTTCTGCATTACATAACCTTAGTATCACCTCTGGGTCTGGCTATTATCCACTGATGAGGCCTCAATAAAGGTCTAAACTGATATGGGTAGTGATCCTTCCTAATGCATAGCATTATACATGTCCATAAGGATATGTGCTTTGCATTATGGGATACTAAGGCAAGTGATGTGAAGTCATTAGCTTCTATACACGAGTTGCCCCAGTCCTGAATATACTTCAGGCGCAAACTTGGTTTGCTTAAACTTGGATAAAGGATTAAACCATGAATATAATTTCTTGGTACCTTAGCTTATCATGTGGTAATCTACCAAAAGCCTTTGCAAATTCCAAGTATACCACTGTATATACATCTCTCTTGTCCAATACATTTGTTACCTGTTATAAGACATAAGCACGTTGGTAAAACACAACATCCCTTTAACACACCAATACTGAAAACCACAGAGAATACTGCTGTTATCAACCCATTTCTGTATCCATGTTCTCACCAATCTCTCCACTACCTTAACTACAACTCCAGATATACAGATTAGCCTATAATTTGTAGCCACAGCCTTATCACCACCTTTATGCAATGGAACAATTTTACCTTCTTTCCACTCTCTTGAAACATATGCTATTGTGAGACTTATTAAACAGGCATGCCACTGCCAATTCCCTGGAATATTCCCTTAAGACATGGTGATATCATAAATAGGATTTGATTATTATGGCCAAATAAACCAAATTCATTTCTCAATAAAATTAATTATAATTGGAATGAAAGATTTTGTCCTCCATTCCACTTAACTCAAAATTCCTGCTAATATCAAGTCTTGGTAGTCCATCTGGTCTGTTCCAATGCAGTCAATGAAAAATAATTCAGCACACCACAATTGCCTTGAGACCAAACCCTCATTATTCATACAAAGAGCAGTTTTTTGCAGTTCACAACTACAAAATAAATAAAATAAATCTAATCCAATTTTGAAAAGAACAAACTTGCCATAAACACATCTCATGTTTTAATGGCAATTGTGCCATCTGATACCTAACCAAGATAATAAGACACTACTGCACATTAACCATTCTCACATCCAAATTGCACCACCATAACCTCACCCAAGGACACCTACTGACATCATTCTTTTCTTCCAGTTCCTGCAGTGATGACCATGGTAAAATATTCCACACTCTACCAAGAACTACTCACTCCATGATACTTATAGAAGGAAATCACAAGAATCCGAATAACTTGAACATGATCGAGGCATCTATTTTTTTTCACCAATACAGTTAATAACATTGTTCTATGGTTCATATTTACTGTTTATTATATTTTTTTTCTTCTTAACCCAGAAAAGCCACTATCATATGTGCCAAAACTAGTCAGTTTAACTATCAATATTATCAGAACCTATTAAACGGCAGTGTTAGTTATCATTTCTCACAGTTTTTTTGTTTGAAAAATCTACATACTCATCATGAATAATTAATTATTTCATATTACCCTTCTAGAAAGAAAATATCAAACATTTAATTATTCATTTTTGATATTTGCTGAGCATGAGAATTTGCTATACTCTCAGGATCTAGAGGCAATCATTTTCATTTAAATTAGGATGCTTTAATTTAGCCTCAGAATGCTCCATGAACATATTTTCATATTTAAAACTGCTCCTATGAATTAAGCAAGTTGTAATTCAAGGATTCTGTTCTCTTATCTGTGTTGAATTTTCTACATACACGGGGCCAAAATTTTTATCATGCTTATTAAGTGCATACATTGAGCAATTCATTTTTAAAATACAATTCATTTACTCAAAAAAGATCACGAACTTTGACATCTTCTCTGTTTCTCTCTTTATAAACACCCCTTTAGCTGAAACTACTCATTTGTTATTAAATCACGTGGTGAAGATATTGGAATATGTTATATAGTCAGGTTACCTCAGCTGGAAAAATAAGTTCTATAAACAGATTGAAGGCATGCCTTGGGAGATTCCTCTGTCTCCTCCTTTGATTGGTTACTGGATAAACAGTCTGGAGGATACTTTGTTTTCTATCATTCATCCTAAACTTTGCTTTTAGGTCTGTTATGCAGACAATATATTTGTTATCAGGTCTCATTCTGAAAGTGAACTATTTTCTTATAAGAAATCAACATCTTCATCCATGAATTCACTTCTCTATGGTAAAGAGAATTCTGGGAGAACAGACATCCTACTTACCTATACAGCCTCTGGTACCTTGTCTTCCAATGTTTAGTGTAAACCAGCTTTCACTGACAGATGTATATACCAAAGTTCTGTTCATCATGCCTACCAGAAAATGATTTGGTAAAACTTTAGTTAACAGAGCATTTATTATCTTCATCTTTGTAGCAAAAGCTTCTCTCAGTTAAATCCTTAATGCAATCAGATAGCTATAACCTTTGATATAGGGAACAATTATGGACTGGTGATGCAAATATATAACTTTTTCATCAAGAACAAGATAGGAAATGGCCTGCAATGGAGGATTTACATCCTCATAGGCAAACCACCTTTCCAGCAAGTCTCACTTAATACTGACATAGAGGCATTTGTCATTTATCTCTAAGAGAAAGATCTTGTATTATAGATGCTTCACAATAATTCCATACTTTGGTTGCCACATCTGTTCTCTTAATGAAGAATTTAAATAACCTTGATGCTCTTTAGGGTAGTGTACAAACTGTCATTATAGGCAGAATTGTGCAGTGCACACTTAACAACCCTTCCTAAACACTAGCAGTAGCATCTTCTACATGCCTACATGAAAATTCACTGCTGTTGACCTAACAGTTTGTTCACTATCCCTCTTCACGCTGTTTAAATGGGAGGTAAAGATAACATCTATTGAAGCAATCATTTTCTCTTGACATCCACTCTCTTACGTAGCAACCATGTATTCCATCAAACATATAATGCAAAATACATTGTGCTAAACTGGAATAATGCTCATCCTTGTTGCAGAATTTGAACTGCACCAATCAGCTTCTCTTCTATTAATGAAGCAGTGAATCATACTACAAAGTGTATAATACAAGGCACCACAACTGCAGTCCTATAGAGTCAGTTTACTTTTTCCCCAAACATGGTGGAATTGGGAATGTTCAGCAATAGCAGCCAAGAAAGCATAAACAAAGCTTGGGGCAGGGAGAGGGGGGGGTAACTTCTGCAGATATCCCACCACACAAAATTTAATTGCCTTTCAACCATACTCACACCTAAGCATGATACATATGCCATTGCAGCCAAAGTGACTTATGGATCCAATTCACATCATCTGTGACCAGATCAACAAACACCAAAGAGGTCTGGGACAAAATCCAGAAAATGAAGAGCAGGCCCTACCTTTTCCTTCCATCTTGGAACAGAATGGATGCATAGTTGCTTACCAAAAATCAGTTTTTGATAAAATTCCCAATTCCTAATACATTTTTATATTCCCAATACAAAAATCTATTTGCTTTTCACCTCTCTGATTTTTAACACCAAAGTCCATACCTCCCATGCTACATTCTTCAGCCATCATTTGTACATCTATGACATTTCAGTCCCCTTAGAGTATTACAATGTCTTCGGTTGGTATACCTCCAAAGGCGTTATCTACTTTATTATTATTATTGCACCCTCCATGGAGTCAGCAGACTCATCATGGGAGGTTCATTCAACTGACAACATATTTATCATCCGAATATTAAAATCCTTAACACTCCTTGCATTAACAACAATTCTGGTAATGCATTCCATTCACTGACAATTCTCCATGCAAAAAAATTTACTCATCTCTCGTCACCACATTCCTACATAACTTCCAGGGATGGCCTCTGGTTTTTCCCCTCTCATCATATCACCTCTTTCCCCACCAAACTCTGCAATTCACATTTCTTTAACCTCTCTCTCTCCATAGCCAGCATTCTAAAGTCCTGATATTGTCTTAGTCACTAATCTCTGGACCCTCCCCAATGTTTACAAATCACACTGAAAACCAATCGATACAAAATTAATAATGGAAAAAACTCACGTACAAAGATTATTTAATAGTATAATTTTCACCTGTGTGTCACAGGCATCTTCAGTACATTAAGCTCAAATTAAACAATAACTGACACTTCCAAAAAGCGCCACCTAAGTAGCTGGTGTAAGATAACTAAAAAGGTCAATAACTTTCCTTAAAAAAAATAAATAAATAAATAAAATAAAATAAAAATAAATAAAAATAAAAAATAACTCATTCAGGCCATTATATCCATTCAGAATCTCATCACCATCCCAGTCAAAAGGCAGGAACTATTAAAACACTGGTTCATCGGGCCCACTCCTTTTGTTCTTCAAACGATCTTTTACAGAAAGAACTACAATATATAACTTCTTCCTTTCTATCTAATGGTTATAAGAATTGCTTCATTAAAAGAACTTTGAGTAGTTTTAATATGTCTTCCTCTTCAAACACAGAAGAAATAACGCGCATTACTATCCCTTATGTACAAGGCATCAGTGAATGTATAGCAAAAGGTTTAAAACCACTGAATATTTTTGTTGCCTTTTGACCATTTAGAAAAATCTCCACCTTTCTCACTTCTCCTAAGGACAAGCTTCCACATCTTAATCATCCAGGTGTCTACCAGATTCCGTGCTCTTGTGGATTATCTTATTTCGGACAAATGGGAAGATCTGCCTCTATTCGGCTAGAAGAACACCAATCTTATATTGAATACTTTAAACCTGAAAAGTCAGGACTTGCAGAACATGCCATCTTCACCAGACACAGAGTTCATTTGAGAAAGACAAAAGTTCTTCACAAAAGTCAGTTTCTCATGGAACGCCTTTATAAAGAAACATGTGAAACTCTACTTCATTCTCCTAACTTAAACAGATCCGACGGCTTACGTCTATCCCCTTTATGGGAGATAGTACTTTACAAATCAGCTCATCTTTCCTAACTTTTTATTGTATTGATTATTATTTTATTTTTTTTTATTTCATTTTATTTATTTATTTATTTTTTTTTTTAAGGAAAGTTATTGACCTTTTTAATTATCTTACACCAGCTATTTAGGTGGCGCTTTTTGGAATTGTCAGTTATTGTTTAATTTGAGCTTAATGAAATGAGCTTACTGAAGATGCCTGTGACACACAGGCGAAAATTATACTATTAAATAATCTTTGTACATGAGTTTTTTCCATTATTAATTTTGTATCGATATGTCTACTCACGGTGTACCTCTTTTAAAACTTACACTGAAAACCATACCAAATTTGAGCACAATAATCCAAGTGTGGTCAGACCAGTGCTTTAAACAGTGGCACAACCACATCCTTATCCCTGCATGTTTGAGTACTTCTTATCATAACAGCACTACAATGTGCAGTATTTGTAACACTTGCAATATGCCCTCTTAACTTCAGTCTACTGTCAGTCATCACTCCTAAATCACAAATCTCATGTACTTCCTGTAGTACGGCATCATCACTGTAGTACACGGCCTTATATTTCTGCACTCCAAAATGCAACATCTTGCACTTATCAATATGAAAACTACAACCCCACTCCTTTGTCCAAGTCAAAAGTCTATTCAAGTAGTCCGTGACGGAATTAACATCAGCCTACAACTGTATATCCCACTAATTTCACATGATATATCATTCACAAACTAGTTAAACAGCATGGGCCCCAAGAACAGAACTAGTTACTGTGCTCTTTTGAGACACTGCTCCATCTAACCAATACACTATCTGTTCCCATCCTCTGCAGCTTGTATACCAACTTATCATGTGGTAATCTATTAAACACTTTTGCAAAGTCCAAGAATATCACTCTATATGATTTTCCTTTATCTAACACACTTGTCACCTTATCATAAAATGCAAGTAAATTGCTAAAATAGGACCTACCTTTTACAAATCCATGCTGACCATCATAAAGAATGCAATGTCCATCTACCCAATCCTGTATTCTATTCCTAACCCATTTCTCCAATGTCTTGACCAAAATCATTATACAGTCTGGTCTATAAATTAAGGGCATAAAATTTCTTTATTATTTTACAGACAGTATGCGAAACTCTGAGATCAAAAACTACGATCTAAGAGTTTCATGCTGAAGAACTATCGGCGAATCCAAGTGTAAGTGAACACCTGGCAGACCCGTTTCTACATTTTGCGGGGCCCCTGAAAGTTAGTAACATTTATGGAAATTTTAAATGGATGAATATCTTGTTAATTAATTAAATCACATATGAAAAATATTTATGCACATAAATAAACAAGTATGCTCTTTAGCATCAATTTAAGTAAAGGGAAAAAATTAATTAGAAAATAAATGTTTGTATGTACGTGATATATTATTTTATTATGTAAGTACACGTTATCATATAAATACGCCAGAACAATGATTTATTTAATAATATAAATAATAATATAAAAATATAAAAAAATATCCATTTTTACTATAAAGAATGAAATATATGTATAACAACTTATAAGATTTTAAAAAAATCTTAATATCTTAATTTATTAAATCTTAATAAAATCTTAATTGAAGCCTTTGGCTCTTCATATGTCTAATAATCTATTAATATATTTAATTTTATTTAGCCTAATGCGCTTATCAATAAAATCATTTATAATGCTATCAAAATTCAGATTTTTTTGCAGTTTCATGCCTCTATAGATATTATTGCTAGGGATGACAAATGTTCTTGAGACAGAAGATCGCAAATAGGTTTTTATTACGGTAATTTTAATTTGGAAAATGACCTTTCTGCTGATGTGACCATAACTGGACGTCAATAATATTTTAAATATCGTAGTAATATTTGGATAAATATCCGACAAATTATTTGCAATTATGAATTTTAAAATATTAATGGGTGCATCTTTTGGAACAATATTTCTAAAAATAATTAATTCATTGTAAAATTCAGATTCATCAATATCTGTATTTAATTTTTGATACAGTTGTTTGCAGCAAAATTTTAATTCATTTTCTGTCATTTTTCTTATTAATTTCATATCATAAAGAAATCCAAATGATTTTTTGTGAATTTCATTTCATACATTTCAAATCTTTTTTTGACAGATTGTAGAGCAGTATCTAAAATTACAAAAAAGAAATTTATCCTAAAATTATCTTTATCACCTATGTGTGATTCATCAAGTGTTTCATAATCAATACTTGACAATACTTTTCTTCGACGCACTCTACTTTCTTTAAATTTAATTTCTGTTTCTAATAGATTTGAGAGTTCTTTAGCAATCTCAAAACAGCTATCAAATCCTGATATTCTCTGCTCTTCAAAGTACTGCACTAACTCTTTAATATGCTTAGTTGCTACGTCTATGGAAATTTTTGCGTTTTGTAATACTTTACTTACTAAATTAACTTTTGACAAAAGCTCATACCAAATTACAAGGCTTAGTATAAACTCAAATGAATCTATTTGTTCATATATTGAAACCACTTCTACTTTGATAGTATTATCTGATGCAGTTTTAAATAATTCTTTTAGTGCATTTAAAAATTCTGGAATTTGAAAATGTATACAGCTCTGATGCTATTCTACATTACCATCTTGTATCACATAACGGTTTTGGAGTTAATTGTTTAACAAATTTCTTTAATACGTCCCAACATGAAGTTGAGGCAGCAAATAATGTATATATTTTTTGTATAACATTAAAAAAATTTATTGCTATAATTGATGATTTTGCAACATTCCCTAAAATCAAATTTAAATTATGACAGGTGCAAGGAGTATAAAATGCCTTTTCGTTTTCATTTAAAATCTAAGCACGGACTCCCTTATATACTCCTTTCGTATTCGCTCCGTTATCATACCCTTGCCCTCTACAATCTGACAATTTAAGATTTAATTTATTCAAAAGTGATTTTATATTTTCATATATACCTTTTATCAGTAGTGTCATTAGTTGTTAAAAAGGTCAAAAAGTGTTCACGAATTTCAATATCTGCTTCAAATATATGTAAAAATCTGAAAATTACTGAAATTTGGTCCTGATGACTAACATTAGGAGTACAATTGAGAATTATTGAATAGTACTTTGTCTGTCATATCATATTTACAATATTTTGTTGAATTTTGATTCCCATATCAAATTAATTAATTCATTTTGCACAAAGGGTGATAGATACGAATTTTGTTTCTTACCTATAATTTTTTTTTTCCGAACATTGCATTGAATGATCTTTTAAAAGTGGATCAAATTCTGCAATTAATTCTATGATTCTAAAAAAATTACCATTATGGGCCGTGTACAGAGTATCAAAATTACCTCTAAAAGCTGAATTATGTTTGGATAAATAAAGAATTGCTGCTACTATTTGTATTAAAACATTTCTTAACCATTCTGCTTCAAATTTTATGACATTTTGATTTGCCTGATCAATTGTATTGAGATTTTTTAAATTATGTTCAATTTGTGTCCATGAATACATGCATTTCATGTGCACTGGACTTCGTTCGTGCGACTTGAATCTTTCACTTACATGTCACCAGAAAAGCCACTATTAGATAAAAAATTAGCATCAGAAGAAAATAATTTGCAACAAAAACAAAAAATAGAGTTGGAAGAGTTTTGAATATATAAGCCATCTTCTGTTTTGCTTCTCTCTGTTTGCAATTTTCCTAACATAGTACGCTGTGGAAAAACACCTCTTGTTATCACCTTTTGGAAAATCATTTTCAGTTGGAGGAGACAGTGGACCACGTTGTAGAATTTGCGTTAGTGTTGCGTTGTTTAAAATTTTGGGCCATGTTGCTGGATCATCAATAGTAAATAGTTCACTTTCCTCTGGTGTCTCAGTTTTAGGATCTTCAATACTCATTGTTTGACCAAACACTCATGTTCTCCACTTCCTTTGAGTATTTCAGAACTCTCATTATTAATTAATGTTGAAGCCGAAGAACTGTTTGTAGTTATTTCAGAACTCCCGCTATCAACTAATATATCGGAACAAATATGAGTTCAACTTCATAAATTTAAACAGTGAATTTCTTTGACGTTCCTCAGCCACTTCTTTTTCTTGTTTTCGCTTTCGTTTTTCATGCCGACTTGGGTATTTTCTTCCATAATAATCTCTCTCACAACTAGTTATACTCTAGAATTAAATACGATAGATTTAATTATAAAATAAGTTAATAAATTAAAATAAAATTACTTACTTGATAAATAAAATAGATAATATTAGAAAATAAATAAATGTAATATAGATTGAAAACTGCTATTGAAGAAAAATTCTGATGTCGGATAACCTAAAACCAGTTTACAAAATATATTTTTTAAGATGTTTTGCAAGTAATGTCACATAAAAAAATTGCCATGACAGTACGTGTCATGGCAATTTTCATAAAATTGTTCATAAAATGTTCGTGAAATCATAAACTAAAATCAAGAAACTCCTTAAAATTATTAAAAACACCTGTTTTAAAATGCACTTTTCCCTATTTAACACTATCTTGTATGATATTGTTATATATCTTAGAGTAGTTTCAAATACTACCGCTCTAACGCAACGATCTTATTTCGCTTACTATAACAACAATATCATGTTGGAGGTTTAATGGATTTTTTACAGCACTCAAAAAGAATTAAAATAGAATTTAATACTTCCTATATTTCGTCCTAGTCACTAGGACATCTACGGGGATTACAAAAACAATTAATGTAACATATACACAAATAACAAACAATACGAAGCCCAACCACGTGGGTGACACTAAAGTCCTATCTAGGTAGAGCGCCCTCTAAGGGCAGTAGTAGGTGGCCTGGAATGTAAGGTGGGAACTCAGGTGATGAGTGTTTCCCAAATCTTTAGAAGCTTAATGCAACCGTATTTATTGAGATTTGGTTGGTTTTTGAGAGCTGCTGCTGCTTCTAAGAAAAGTCTCTCTTTCTTGAATTTGCTGTGGTGGAGCATGGTGGTTTTCTTCCATGATACCCTGTGGGTGGTGTTCAAAACATGGTCAGCCAAGCCTGAATGGCCATAGTTGTGTTTGAAGATGTAAGACTTGTGTTCCTCTAGACGGATGAATGCTGATCTGCCTGTCTGTCCAAAGTATGCCAGCTTACAGGAACAGGGTACTTTGTAAACTCCAGGCAGAGAGAGAGGAGGGAGCTGATCTTTCGTAGAACGGATAAGGGTAGCAAGTTTGCGGTGGGGCTTATATGCTGTGTGTAGGTTGTACTGTTTTAGTATCTTGGCTATTTTTTCGGATATGCCACGGATGTAGGGTATGGTGATGGCATTTTTAAATTCTTGTTGACGAGAAGGATGGGGAATGGGGGAGGAGTTGATTATTTTTTTGATACTGTGATCGCTGTAGCCATTGGAGAGGAATGTGCTGTGTATGTGGTTAAGCTCAGTAGTGAGGGCGGTTCCACTGGAACAAAGATTGTGGGCTCTCTTGGTAAGAGTTTTAATAATGCCATATTGTTGAGAGGGGTGGTGGTGGGAGAGTTTGTGAATGCAGCAGCAGCTCTCAAAAACCAACCAAATCTCAATAAATACGGTTGCATTAAGCTTCTGAAGATTTGGGAAACACTCATCACCAGAGTTCCCACCTTACATTCCAGGCCACCTACTATTGCCCTTAGATGGCGCTCTACCTACATAGGACTTTAGTGTCACCCACATGGTTGGGCTTAGTATTGTTTGTTATTTGTGTATATGTTACATTAATTGTTTTTGTAATCCCCGTAGATGTCCTAGTGACTAGGACAAAATATAGGAAGTATTAAATTCTATTTTAATTCTTTTTGAGTGTTGTAAAAAATACATTAAACCTCCAACATGATGTCCTCACAGCACTTAAGCCTCTACACATGCATGACAACAATAGTTGGTTGTAAAATTATATACATATATTTTTCTATATAATAATATTTTTTATATAATAATTACAATATTAATTTATATAATAATTTTATAAAATTAATTGATTTCTTTTTTCAATTTTTTGTGCTTTGCTGAGCCCTGTGCCACCGCACAGTTCGCACACCCATGAATACTTCCCTGACACCTGGTAGTACAACACCAAGGCAACTCGAAGCAAAGGTGGAGCAAGCTCCCTCATTATCCTTGATATTTTCTCATAATGTAAAACACAGTTCCTAGGAGATGTAATACTGCATAGGAGATGTAATAAAATAATAAGGGATTTTTATCCCCTTAATTTAATTAACTTTGCCAGAAAAAATTACTATTTGGCTTTTTATCTTTGTTATAAGTCTGGTCTATAATTGGAAACTGCTGTCCTAGAACCATTCTTGAGGAGTGGTACTATTTTGCCTTCTACATTACCCACTGCAGGACTTTCATTAAATAACTATGTCAAGCATAGCCAATTGTGCTGATTCTTTCACTTCCAGTTCTCCTAATACTTGCCTACCTTTGGTATATTGCACTGCATCATTTACACCAGTATGACACACGCGGATAAAGCGCTTGATAATCTAACACTGTTAATCTGCTGCCATGACTATCCACTTACATACAGTAGACTCTTGACTATCCAGCCTCCGTACTATCCGGAGCCCGGATTTTATCATGAAGAATTATAATAATAATACAGTAATTCTCCTTGATAAAATGAGGAATACGTACTGTAATTTGCTTTGCCATGGCGTTGCAAGCGGGCGTCTGCTACAATCCTCCTACATGCCATGTGCATAACACAAGTTGAGACATGCAAAGTGCAGATTTCCCCACTTTGTCAGTTGTGTATCGGATGTCCACAAGTGCGGAATATGTTTGCCACTGTTCCTGGTTACATTAGTAAATTGTTGTTTGGTGTGCTTCGTTGTTTTTTTATTAAAGATTACGAAATGGGTGATAACGAAAAAAGGTTGCGACTATGAAGGAGAAATTATGTGCTATAAAGCGACTAGACTCTGGGGTAACGGCAAAAACTATTGCTTCGGAGGTAGGAGTCGGGAAAAGTACAGTTGGAGACTGGAAGAAAAATCGAGCAGAAATTGAAAAGTGGTGTGCTGCCAAGCTAGTGGAAGTGGAATGAAAGTAACAAAAACGATGCTGAAAGATAAGCATAAAGAAGTTGGGGAAGCTTTATTTTTGTGGCATAAATACTTAAGAGGAAAAGGCTTGCCTGTTACTGGGCCGATATTGCAGGAAAAAGCATTGCAATTTAAGCAACAAATAGATGTAGAAGGAGAAGATTCAGAATTTAATGCCAGTGATGGATGGTTATATCGGTGAAAAAAAAGATTCAGTATTCGCCAGATTACCATAAGTGGGGAGGCTTTATCTACTGATAAAGAGGCTGTACCTTTGTTCAAAGACTATCTTTTTAACCTTATTGAAAAGGAGGGAATTTCTGGGGAGCAGTTGTACAACTGCGATGAGACCTATTTAAATTATAAGATGCTCCCTACAAAAATGCTTGCATCAAAAAAAGAAGCCACTGCACCAGGATACAAGAAAAGCAAGGAACGAGTCACCATCTTGGCTTGGAGTAATGCAACCGGCAACCACAATCTCAGGCTTACGTTAATAGGAAAATCAAAGAAACAGAGCTTTTAAAACACTGAAAAATCAGGAATTGCTACCCCTGTATTAAACACATAAAAAAAAAGCATGGATGAATTCAGAAATCTTTAAAACCTGGTTCCAAAATGAATTCATACCGACTGTAGAAAAACATTCGAAAGACAACAATTTGCCGAGAAAAGCTGTGCTACTTCTTGACAACGCACCTTCGCATCCTGCCAATGACGAACTCACAGATGAAGACATCAAAACTTTATTTTTACCACCCAATGTGACTGCTGTTTGTCAGCTGATGGACCAGGGCATCCTTGAAATGCTGAAGAAAAAGTATCGTCAGCGTCTTCTCAGTTTGTTGATATCAGTGATTGATAATAATGAGGACTGCGTAACCACTCTGAAAAAGATTGACATGCTAGATGTCATAAGGTGGTTAGCCGAAGCATGGGAAGAGAATCGAAACATATCACTTGTAAAGTCTTGGAAAATTCTTTTGAACCATGAAGGTGGACATTTCAACCTTGAACCCATGTGTGAAACTGAAGTGGAAGATGAAAATGATAAACTTGTTTCGTTGCTCAAAAATGTACCGAGCTGTGACGATGTCAATGCAGAGGACATTACAGAATGGATGTCAAATGACGAAGTTGATGAAATAACTGACAATGATATTGTGGAAATGGTGACACGGGGGAAGAAGAAGAGGAGGAGGAGACATCTTTAGATGACAGGAAAAATCTCATCCCACATTCGGAAGGGTTCAAGACGATTGAGGCAGCGCTGCAGTACATTAGTGCAGCAGGAGGAAGCGACGTCAGCTGATATCATCTGCTTGCATAAGTGGAGGGACATTGCGTTGCGGAAGAGGACTAAAAGAGTGAAGCATCTATCAAGAACTTTTTCAAAAACTAAAAACTGTAAGTTTTCACTCTTTCATCTTAGGCCTACCTTTTCACATTTGTGTGATAAGGTAGGGCTAGAACTCTGGCCTCTCTGGCTTTTGTGTTATCCAGTCTGCCCTTCCACCACATTAGGCTAGATAGTCGAGTATATAGTGGAAAAATTCTCTTGATCAGATGTTTTCCAGAAGCATACATCTGAAAAAAAAATGTAATTAACAGTGGTTTTGCATTAATCCTTAATATCATAACTCTGTTGCTGATAAAAAATTATGCCAAGTACAGCTTTTGCTGTGTTGCTACCAACCATCTTAGCTGCTCCAGTGTCATTAGATTATTACAAACCATAAAAGTAAATGGTATTATTCAGCTTGGTCACATAATGTCCTGACAATGGGTTTCTGCAAGGCCTAAAATGTTTAATCTTTAAAGGATAATTTCTTCCTGTAGTAGATGTAATATTATTTCCTGTGTGCAAGAGGCCACAAAAATTTCAGGTTCTTATTCTTAATATTTGCCTAAAAGACTAATTGTTTCTAGATAGATTTGGTATTGGATTGAGAGATTGATCAGTTTGGTTAATATCATATTTTTCAACAGTTGACTTGAATTGGGAATGTGCATTCCTTTTTCCTCCATGCACAGACATGCCAGGCTGGTGGCTGCCTCTCTCCCAATATTTAGAAGACACCATGCATTTAGGTTCTCACTGGAAATTACTAGAATAAAGTTGATCATTTCAATCCTCCCCATGCGTGTATCCATTATGGAAGCCATTCCGCTCAACTAGGGGCTCTGGCTTCCATTGAAACTGATTGATCTGGTGCCCTCTATTGGGCTAAGGGCACTTTTTAAAGGTGGCCCACAACTTGCAATATCATGTTGTTATAGGTACTTGAAGAATTTTATAGGAATGTTGCCACACAAACACACTCCACCTTATCTTGGTAGCACTGCTGTTGCTTGTCTGTGGCTGCTTATTTAACTGGTGACTCAGCTTTATTCATACTATCCACTGTATCTAATGGATTTTGCCCTGATAAGGATGCACCTGGTAGCATACAGCTCTGCTCCTAAATCATTATTCATTTCTTGTGTCTACATGTTTCTATCAATCCAGTGAACAACACTAATAATTTTATTATTAGTGTTGTTCACTAATAATAAAATTAGAAAGCAGGGGGTGATATGTTTACTTCTTAACTATACAAGATGTGGTGCTCACCCACAACTGGGAGAATATATTTAGACAAGTGATGAACTTATGGGGCATTATTCTTAAATACAAACTCTCCTTAGTTTTTTTTGGTTGTTTGTTTTTTTTATCTAGTAAAATTATTTCAAAATGTTTTTTTTTAGGTCTCAGGAAGATGAATTCATGGAATATAATCCTGGCAATTTAGGATTGATCCAACCTGCACAGTTTTCAGAGCCTCTGAGGCAGAAGAAAAAAAAGTCCAAAGAAGAAATAGTGCAAGATGAAAAGGTTAGTGACAAAATCTGTTTCATTTTTAAATAAAGAAGTAAGAAGAAATCAAAAATCTTCAGGTTGCATGGGGACTACAAACATGCTTTGCAGGTGCAGAAATGTTAAAATTTACAATTTCATATATGAATGAGTCAATTTTGGCTACTTTGGGAGGTTACAGCAGAGGTGTTTTTGAGTAAAATACTTCATATGAGCATGGCTCTGGTAGAAAATAGTTACATCTAGTAACAAATTTAAATCCCTTATTCATTGGGCCTGAATTCAAAATTTATCAAAGTTACAAAGACCTCTATAAGGTCTTTTCAACTGAAGGTGAGTTTCATGGAGGGAGGAACTGGAAGGCCAGTAATTACAATTTCTCACGCACTAAATATCATTACTGCGTGGGAAATTGTGAAAGAATATTTCTTAGCATCAATGGTAAGTTGTATACTACAAGTGAAGAAGAGGACAATTTGGAGTAAAGTGGATGACAAACAATATTAAGCAAGAATTGCATGTGAAAAAGAGGCTATGGAAGAGATATAAGGAGACAGGTGAAGAGAAGATGCATGAAGAATATAAGACACAGGCCAGAAAAATGACTAGTATGGTAAGGAAGGCGAAACTGGAATATGAGAGGAGATTGACCCTAAGATCCAAAGAAAATCCTAGGGAATTTTTTAACTATGTGGCCAGTAGGAGGAGAAATGACTGTGGAAGAATGATATTGTGGGATAAAAATGGGAATAGAGTGACTGATGCAGAGGACATAGTGGAATTGTTCAGTGAACACTTTATTGGAGTATTTCATCCTGGAGGAGTCAATTTTAATACTAGAGGGATAGGGCAGGTTCAAGGTTTAGAGGTACAGGAGAAGAGTGTTTCAAATACTGAGTACTCTGGATGTCAGTAAAGCTGTGGGACTGGATGGTATTTCACCACGAGTTTTGAGAGAATGTGCTAGGGAACTGAACAAGTGCCTTTGACCAGGCTTTTCAATGAAAGTCTGGCTGCAGGAATGGTGCCCATGGAATGGAAGGAAGGAAGGTAAGATAGTGCCATTGCATAAGGGTGGTAGCAAACTGGAAGTATCTAATTATAGGCTAGTTTGCATGTCATCAGTAGTTAAGATCTTGGAGAAAGTAGTGAGGGACCATATACATCATTGGGCAGATGAGGGTGGTGTTATCCGTGAAAGTTAACATGGATTTGTGAAGGGGTGCTCTTGTTTTAGCAATATGCTAGCCTTTTATAATAAAGTTACAAGAGCATTAGATGAGGGAAAGGCATATACTGCCATTTTCTTAGACTGAGTGAAAGTATTTGAAAGAATATCAGCTTATTATGTGCCACATAATAAGCTGATATTCAAGTTTCAGCACAAGGGTCTGGATGTCAGATTGGTCAACTGGATTCAGGATTGGCTGTCAGATAGCCATCAGAGAGTTGTGTATGATGGGACAGTTTCAAGGATGCAGTGGGTTACAAGTGGGGTCCCACAGGGCTCAGTACTGGTACCTATATTATTTAATCTTTATATCAATGACATTGTCAGTGGATTGCTGGGAAGGATTATTAGTAATAGTGCAGATGTGGTAGCCCAGCAAGAGGATTTGAATAATCTAGATAGATGGGCAAATGAATGGGGGTCAGTTTAATGCAGCAAAATGTAAGGTCTTGAGGGTTGGAAAACATGGGTCTGGATGTCAGATTGTTAGCTGTCAGATAGGTATCAGAGAGTTGTGTATGGTGGGACAGTTTCAAGGATGCAGACGATTACAGGTGGGGTCCCACAGGGCTCAGTACTGGGACCTATATTGTTTAACCTTTATATCAATGACATTGTCAGTGGATTGCAAGGGGATATTCAATTGTTTGCAGATGATGCGAAGTTGGGAAGGCTTATTAGTAATAGTGCAGATGTGGTTGCCCTGCAAGAGGATTTGAATAAGCTAGATAGATGGGCAAATGAATGGGGATGTCGGTTTAATGCAGCAAAATGTAAGGTCTTGAGGTTTGGGAAACATCGAAGGGATGCTGCATGCTCTATGGGAGGAGTTATACTGGAGGAAGTAGGGGAGACGATATCTGCGGTTGATGATTGATAGAAACCTGAAATTTAGGAGACATATTGCAAAGTTGGTGAAGGTAATACAGAGGATTGCTGCAATAATGAGAAGGACACTGACCTGCAGAGATAAGAGTTATCATTCCATTGTATAAGGTCTCTGATCAGACCACACTTAGGCTATTGTTCTCAGATTGGTCCCCAGGATTTGAAGGGGATAAATTAACTGTGGAAAGGGTACAAAGGCGGATAACAAAGATGGTTTCAGGACTCTACCATGTTAGTTATGAGGATCAGCTGAGGGAATGTGGGCTGCAGAGTTTGGCAGATAGAAGAAGGAGAGGTAATATGATTGAGACTTTAAAACTGTTGAGAGGTGATTACAGGGTTGACACTGGGGGAATTCTTTCGCTTGGTTGAACAGTGGGGGAAGGAGTGATGACAAGAAGCCATCCCTGGAAGTTGTGAAAGGAAACTGTTTGCAAGAGGGTGAGGAGTGGTTTCTTTGCATGGAGGGTGGTTGAACCATTGAATGCATTGCCTGATGGAGTGGTGAGAGCGAGAACGATCAATGAGTTTAAGGAGCGGTATGATAGACTTTGTGTTTCTCAGGGGGACCTCCCCTTGATGAGTCTTGATAAGCTTTGTGTTTCTTAGGAAGGACCTCCCATGATGAGTCTTTTAACCGACTACATCCAGTCTCACGTTGTTGGCGATGTGGTTAGGCAGGTTGCGAATTCCACGCTCTATTTGGATCATCCAAATAGAGCGTGGAATTCGCAACCTGATAGAGCGTGGAATTCGCAACCTGCCTAACCACATCGCCACCCCCCACCCCCCCCCCCCCCCACCCCCCCCCCCCCCCACCCCCCCCCCCCCCCACCCCCCCCCCCCCCCACCCCCCCCCCCCCCCACCCCCCCCCCCCCCCACCCCCCCCCCCCCCCACCCCCCCCCCCCCCCACCCCCCCCCCCCCCCACCCCCCCCCCCCCCCACCCCCCCCCCCCCCCACCCCCCCCCCCCCCCACCCCCCCCCCCCCCCACCCCCCCCCCCCCCCACCCCCCCCCCCCCCCACCCCCCCCCCCCCCCACCCCCCCCCCCCCCCACCCCCCCCCCCCCCCACCCCCCCCCCCCCCCACCCCCCCCCCCCCCCACCCCCCCCCCCCCCCACCCCCCCCCCCCCCCACCCCCCCCCCCCCCCACCCCCCCCCCCCCCCACCCCCCCCCCCCCCCACCCCCCCCCCCCCCCACCCCCCCCCCCCCCCACCCCCCCCCCCCCCCACCCCCCCCCCCCCCCACCCCCCCCCCCCCCCACCCCCCCCCCCCCATAGTTCCACTGCATAAAGGTGGTTCCAAGACCGCTGTTGTAAATTACCGACCGATTAGCATATCAGGAATCATTGTCAAGGTCTTAGAGAAATTAGTCAAGAAAAGAATACAGGATTGGATAGATGAAAATGGGATATTGTATGGGGGACAACATGGTTTTGTGAAGGGTAGATCATGCCTCAGTAACTTGCTCACGTTTTATAACACAGTGACAGCTGAACTGGATAGGGGTAATGGGTTTACAGTGATACTACTGGACCTTGCCAAGGCCTTTAACAGGATACCACATGGAACCCTGATTAGTAAACTGGAGCAGATGGGGATAGATATAGGGTTGGTAAGATGGATAGGAGGGTGGTTGAAGGAGAGATACCAGAGAGTGGTTTATTCAGGAGTTTTTGAGTCAAAAAGACGTCTTGTGACTAGTGGAGTGCCGCAGGGCTCTGTTCTCGGACCACTGCTTTTCAATTTGTTCATCAATAATATTGGAAAGGATTTGAGAGGAAGTGTTCACTTGTTTGCTGATGATGCAAAGTTGGGTAGAGCAATTGTGAGTGCACAGGATGTCAAAATTTTGCAGGATGATTTGGAGAGTTTGGAGGACTGGGCTAGGAAAAATGGATGTCAGTTTAATGTTGCAAAGTGTAAGGTTATGCACTTTGGGGGTGAAAAGAATAGCAGCAGTATATCGCATAGGTGGAACCGTACTCCAGGAGATTGATGAGGCCAGGGATTTGGGAGTGCTGGTGGATAGGGAGTTGAAGTTTAGGGGGCACATTGCAAAAGTAACTAAAACAGCTCACCAAATCACTTGGCTTATGAAAAATACTTTAACATGCAGAGAGAAGCAAGTTGTTGTTCCTCTGTATCGAGCCTTGATAAGACCCCATCTGGACTTCTGTGCCCAGTTATGGGCACCAGGATTTCTTCGTGATGGGGAGGAAGTGGAGAGGGTCCAGAGACGAGTGACCAAGATGATAGTAGGTCTGTAGAATGAACCTTATGAGAATAGGTTGAGGATTTGTGGGTTGCAGAAATTGGACGATAGGCGAAGGAGGGGTGATATGAGTGAGACATTCAAATTACTGAAGGGTTTTTATAAGATTGATCCAGAAGATATTTTTGAAAATATTACTGGTGGTGGGAGGACTAGGGGCCATGCATGGAAGCTGGGCAAGAGCGTGGTTGACAAGGGTGTTAGAGCTAGGTTTTTTGCTTGGAGAGTGGTGAATGAGTGGAATAACCTCCAGAGTCTGTTGTGGGTGCTGCGACCGTGAATGAGTTCAAGGCAAGATATGATAGATACTGTGTGAATGTTGAATAGTTGTTCTAGACATGACGTTAGGGCCTCCCTCGATGAGTCTGTCGACTCCTTGGAGTTTCCCGGAACAATAATAATAATAAAAAAGATAAATGCACACTTGTATCATATTCCCCAAAAACAAAGAAATTTGTTTTGTTAGCATCAAGTTTGCATAACAATGATGGCATCGATACAGAGAATGGAGCTTTATACAAACCTGAAATTCTGACTACCTATAACCATACAAAAGGAGGAGTAGATGTTGTTGATTAATTGTGTTCAACATACAATTTTGCTAGATCAACAAGATGGCCTGTGGAAGTTTTTTACTCTTGCATCAACATTGCTGGAATTAATTCGCAAGTTATTTACCATGCGAATAATATCGACAAAAAAATTGCGACGTAAATTTCTGCAAGATCTTAGATTCTTTCTACTACAACCACATTTGCAAGAAAGGGTATCAATTCAAAGTTTGCCAAGAAATATAAAACTAAGACTCACAGAAATTTGTGGATCACTAGAGAACAGAATTGAGAACGAAACTGCAGTTGCACATCCAGAAAAAGGAAGATGCTATTATTGTGATAGAAAAAAACTGTGCATATAAATATTATCATAAAGAGATGTTACAAATTTATGTGTCTTGAACATGCTATGATCATATGCAATGAATGTGTAGGACTTAAGTAAAAGAATGTTAATCCAGTTCTACACATTTATTGCACATGTAGCATATGCAGTGCTATTTCTAAGACATTTAATTATTTTTTTTTATTTTGTTTTCTCTTACAAATATGTTGTAATTTGAATAAATAAACTTTTTTCTACAACATGCTTATTTATTATTATTCAAAACACCTTCAATTTTGTTAAAAATGAGTGTGGAATGACAGTCTGTGCACGACCCGTGATGCCAAGAATTTTCACGTGACCTCTGAAGGGTTAACAGTCCTCTGTGACAGACACAGTCAAAGGCCTTAAATTTATATGAAGGATGACCACTTGGGACTCACTAAACTTTTCCATGGTATATGTCCAGATGTGGGTGAGACATAAGTAAGTAGATCACCTGTTGACTGACAGTGACAGAACTGTTGAAAGTTTATTTTTCACTTGGTTAGACTATAATAAATTTAGTTTAATCCTTTATCCAAGTGTGAGCAAACAAAGTTTGCGCCTGAAAGTATCTTCAGGACTGAGGTAAAGTATTACAATACCGGGCAACTCGTTGCAAAGGTGGAGCAAGCTAACATCACTCCTATCTCCCATAATGCAAAACACATTTCCTTGCAGATATGTATAATGTTATGCATTAAGGGAAGGGCCACCACCCAAACTAGTTTCGACCTTTATTGAGGTCTCTTCAGTGGGAGCCAGGCCCAAGTGGAAATGTACTTACTACCTTACTCCAGTCCTGAAGATACTTTCAGGTGCAAACTTTGTTTGCTCACACTTGGATAAATGATTAAACTAAATTTATTATAGTCTAACCAAGTGAAAAATAAACTTTCAACATCTTTCTCTAAATCCAGAGTAATTTAATAAAAAGGTGGCACACCATTTTGCAACTCCTATAGGTAGAGATGACCTTGCTAATGCTTCTGCCTGGTATTTCCACTTGGGCCTGGCTCCCACTGAAGAGACATCAATAAAGGTCGAAACTAGTCTGGCTAGTGGCCCCTCCCTTAATGCATAACGTTATACATATCTGCAAGGAGATGTGTTTTGCATTATGGGAGATACTGAGATAGGTATTTGGATATTGGTGGTCATTTATTAGCTGAGAGTCTTCAAGTTTTTTTGGTATCCAATTTGAGCAAAATTCTCTTGACCTCTTTTTGGTGGAAGGATACACTGGGCGTTGAGTATAGAGTCTGTGGGATGGTTGGGCGGATATTTACCAAAATCAGAGGTACAATAATTGGAGTAGGAGAAGTAAGAAGCCAGGAGATTGGCTCTTTCTGCAGATAATGATGAAACAGGGCCATCAGGATGCAATGGTAATGGGAGCGGTTTTGGGCAGAAGTTGCAACTAATGGATTTGTCTATAGACCACAATGTATGGCTGTCATGCGGGCAGGATAAAAGTTTCCTCCTTTAGCTCTATCAAAGTCATTTTTTTGACATGTGATAGTTTTCATGTACTGCTTTGGTACACCTTTGGAAGAATCAAATCTTAGGGGACTGGAATTTAGAGTGGAATGTGATAATTCCACTGTATGAAATGAAATAATTCTTATTCGCATGGAAACATGCCGATAAGAATTATTTCAGTGATACGTTCAGCACATAAGTTTTGGTGAGACTGCTGGAAGCAATAATCAGTCCAAGGAAATGTGGCAAAGTAGTTGAACAGATCACCCGACTTGGCTTTCTTGTAATGCCATACAGTGCGTGGATTCAAGTGATTGTGTTTATGTTGTTTCCATAATAGAAGAGTTAGCACAAAATTGTGGTCTGAGCATTAACAGTGTACTTTGATGGGTCACTAGTGAGAAAGAGGTCCAAGGTCTTTGGAAAGTGGTTGAGGTTGTCTGATATTTGGGTAAGCCTGTGTACTGTTTGTATAAGGTCATTGATGATGGCAAATGACTCAGCCTCTCTACCTGCTTGAGCTATGTAATTAGAGTAGAAGAGCCAGATAGTGTGATGAACATTAAAGTCTCCAAGAAAAATGACTGCAGTGTAGATAAGTTGAAGAATATTGCCTTTTAAGGAAAGGAAATCAAAACGTTCAGAATGGTTTGTGGCATTAGAGGAGCAGTAGTGACAGCAAATGAATTTGATCGAATGGGATACAGAGATTTTAATTCAGATAAGATCAAATCAGGAAATTCCTGATAGATTGGGAGTTTGGAGTTAAAAGTAATGCTTTGGGGGGTGCTTAAGGGTCAAAGCTGTATAACTGAGAGGAGACCTCTACTTAGCCTTTAAAGGAATGCAGAGAACTGACAAGGGCTTCTGATCTAATGTCCAATCCTCACCTTCTCGTAGTGCACCCTGTTGGGTATCTACCTGGATACTGAACGAACGAGGATGGGCTGGCAATTTGGGATTTAGAAAAACCAAATTGTATTGTTATTGGCTTAAACCAATATACAAATTAATGGTACAACATGACAAAATTTCGTGCCGGCTGGGGCGTCACCTGGTTACACAAGGCTCCTGTTGTTTTTGCAGGGAACTAGGGCAAACAGCAGAAAGTCAGCTACTGAACAAATCTGAAAACACACCCCAACTGAACATCAGCAAAGATCGGTATTATCAACATAAGAAGCCTGAATGGCAAAGAAATGGAGCTAGCTGTGGAATTAGATAAGTACCAGATAAACATAATAGGAGTGACTGAAACAAAAAAGACAAAAACTGGTGAGATCTTTCTGAGCAATAAATACAAGATGTTATATTCAGGCAATGACAATCAAGGAAAAGAAGGAGTAGCCATAGTATTCAACACAAAATTGACCTTTCTGTGGAAGTGGCGCTAGCGTCGCCGTAGCACGTGGCGGTGAATTTGAGCTGTGCAGAAGAAAGTGATTTTTAATCGGTGAATAGTCCGCTTTTTTCCCCGTTTTTCTACGTTTTTGAGTGCTAAATTGTTTCTCTGAATCCGAGTGTACTTCAGTGGTTGTTTTTTGGAAGTTAGTTGCTGTCGCGATATAATATATTTTGGTACCGTCGGAATCGAACGCGTAACGGTGGAAGACAAAACGAAGCTAAGTTACTGTATTTAGTTATATTTCATTTTATTTAATTATATTTAGTACTTAAATGTTCTGATGTTTGTACTTTTTTTTCCTCTTATTTATTAATTGAATAATTATTAAAGATTACGCTACTCGGCATTAAGGAATGATGGTGGATTCAGCAGCAGTCGCAAGTGGCGTAACGCCAAGTCCTCCGCCATTTAAGAACTCAATTATTAGCAATATCATAAGACACTTTATGGCATGCAGTACTTGCGGCATGTATGCGTCTCGGGAATTACATATGTGGCTTGTTAAAGAGAGTGGAGAGCGTATGTGCGCAAAATGCAGGCAGTTGGAGGAAATAAGTACATTAGATATATCGATATCCGACTTCGTTGCTCCAGGAACGGGGAATGAATGTAGGAAGACAAGTAGTGTGATAGGAGAGAATGAGAAAATAATAGTTGATAGTGTGGAAGGTGTGAGTGACTGTGAAAATTTAGGAGATTGTTTTGTTTGGGAGAGTGAATTTAGATTAAGAGTGACTGACCTGCAGAGGGAGATAGATGAGTTGAAAGAGGAGGTGGAATGTCTTGTGAATGAGAGCAGAAGTATGAAAGATAAGATTAGGAGAATGGAAGAGATAAATGCAAGGCGAATCAGAGTAGGAGAGAGAGAGAATTTAGGGAGTATGAGTGAGAGGTATGGGGGTGCTAGAAGAGGGGAGCATGGAAACAGTAGGAGAGATGGAAGTGCTAGAAGAGGAGAGAATGGAAACAGTAGGAGAGATGGAATGAGAGAGGGGTATGGGAATGCTAGAAGTGGAGAAAATGGAAACAGTAGGAGAGAGGGAATGAGAGAGATGTATGGGAGTGCGAGAAGAGGAGAGAACGGAAACAGTAGAAGAGAGAGGTATGGGAATGAAAGAAGAGGAGAGAATGGAAACAATAGGAGCGAGGGAATGGGAAGTGGTGTAATGTATGGCGACTCAATGATCCGTGGTGTTCAAGTCAGGATGTGTGAGGAGTGTTTGCCAGGAGGAACAATAGAAAGGGTGGCTATGGCAATTAAGAGAGGTGAAAGGGTGGATGAGATGATTGTGATGGTAGGAACGAATGACTTGAGTGGTAATGTAAGTCGGGCAGCGAGAGATATGAGATTTTTGCTTGAGACTGTACGGAAGAAGGTAGAGAGAGGAAAAATAGTGTGTGTGTGTTGCCTAGGTATGATAATGATGAGCTGAGCAGAAGAACGGTGATATGGAATGGCATAATAGCGAGAATGTGTGACAAGAGAGGACTGGTATATGTGGATGCTTGGAGTGTGTTTGAGGAAAGAGAGGAATTGTATGCAAGAGACCGTTTATATTTGAATGAGGAAGGACGTAGGCATCTGGAGAGATTGCTGTTCTGAACGAGTCAGTGTGTCCCAGGGAGGATGATAGCAGGGGTGGCCTCTTGTGGGAATGGATACTTGGGAGAAGGGAGACAATGTCAGGTAACACTGAGCCCAGTGGAGTCTCGAAGGGATAATGCTGGGTATAGAAACAATGGCATTTATATGCTTTATACTAATGCCAGGAGTATCCGGAATAAGGGAGAGGAATTGGTGGCGCAGATAGCATCAGCCTGGCCGAAAATTATTGCAATCACTGAGACGTGGTTGACAGAAGGGGATATAACAAAAGGAATAGAAGTCGCTGGGTATAGCATTTTTCGTCAGGATAGGAGGGGATAGCGTGGTGGTGGGGTACTGCTTATGATAAGTGATGACCTATGTCCTCTAAGAGTGGAGAATTTGGAAGGAAGTGAGACAAATGATTTTGAGTGCGTATGGTGTGAGGTAGAGGTAGGCAAGACAGGATATTTAGTGGGGTGTTGCTACACACCCAGGAGCACAGAGGATGGGGACCAGGAGATGTTTAGGCAGCTAAGTTTGGCAAGTGCAAGAAGAATGATTGTTATGGGAGATTTTAACTTCAGTAGTATAAATTGGAGAGAGGAAGATGCATGTAGCAATAGGGGAATGGAATTTCTAGAATTCTTGAGGGACAAATGTCTTATGCAACATGTAACAGAGGGAACAAGAGGTTCAAAAGTTTTGAATTTATTTATAACATCAGAAGAGTTGATAATAACTGAGTTGACGTCTCTCCCAACAGTTGGAGAGAGTGACCATATGGTGTTGACTTGGAAAACGAATAGACACGCAGGAGTATCAAAGAGACGGGAACTTATGTGGAATTATAAGGCAGGTGATTATAATAGTCTTAGACGTCAACTTCGGGAAGTTTCATGGAGGGAGGAATTGAAAGCCCGGGATATCACTAGTGCATGGGAAATTGTGAAAGAATATTTGTTATCAGCAATGGTAAGTTGTATACCACGAGTGAAGAAGAGGACGCAATTTGGAGTAAAGTGGATGACAAACAATATTAAACAGGAATTGCATGCGAAAAAGAGGCTATGGAAGAGATATAAGGAGACAGGTGAAGAGATGTATGAGGAATATAAGACACAGGCCAGAAGAGTGACTAATGTGGTAAGGAAAGCGAAACTGGAATATGAGAGGAGATTGGCCCTATGATCCAAAGAAAATCCTAGGGAATTTTTTAGCTATGTGGCCAGTAGGAGGAGAAATGACTGTGGAAGAATGATATTGTGGGATAAAAATGGGTATAGAGTGACTGATGCAGAGGACATAGTGGAATTGTTCAATGAACACTTTATTGGAGTATTTCATCCTAGAGGAGTCAGTTTTAATGCTAGAGGGATAGGACTGATTCGAGGTCTGGAGGTACAGGAGGAGAGTGTGTTTCAGATATTGAGTACTCTGGATGTCAGTAAAGCTGTGGGACTGGATGGTATTTCACCACGAGTTTTGAGAGAATGTGCTAGGGAATTGACAGCGCCTTTAACGTGGCTTTTCGCTGAAAGTCTGGCTTTGGCAAAGGTACCCAGGGAATAGAAGAAAGGTAAGATAGTGCCATTGCATAAGGGTGGTAACAGACTGGAAGTGTCTAATTATAGGCCAGTCTGTGTGTCATCAGTAGTTGTAAAGATCTTGGAGAAAGTAGTGAGCGACCGTATACAGCATTGGGCAGATGAGGGTAATGTTATCTGTGAGAATCAACATGGATTTGTGAAAGGATGCTCTTGTTTTAGCAATATGCTAGCCTTTTATAATAAAGTTACAAGAACATTAGATGAGGGAAAGGCTTATACTGCAATTTTCTTAGACTTGGCGAAGGCATTTGATAGGGTGCCACGTGATAAGCTGATATTTAAGTTGCAGCACATGGGTCTGAATGTCAGATTGGTCAACTGGATTCAGGATTGGATGTCTGATAGGTATCAGAGAGTTGTGTATGGTGGAGCAGTTTCCAGGAGGCAGAGGGTTACAAGTGGGGTCCCACAGGGCTCAGTACTAGGACCTATATTGTTTAATCTTTATATCAATGACATTGCCAGTGGATTGCAGGGGGATATACAGTTGTTTGCGGATGATGCGAAGCTGGGAAGGATTATTAGTAATAGTGCAGATGTGGTAGCCCTGCAAGAGGATTTAAATAAGCTAGATAGATGGGCAAATGAATGGGGGGTGTCAGAGTAATGCAGCAAAATGTAAGGTCTTGAGGTTTGGGAAACATCGATGGGATGCTTCATACTCTATGGGAGGAGTTATACTGGAGGAAGTAGGGGAGACAAGAGCTCTGGGGTTGATGATTGATAGAAACCTGAAATTTAGGGGATATATTGCAAAGGTGGTGAAGGTAACACAGAGGATTGCTGCTATTATGAGAAGGACACTGACCTGCAGAGATATGAGGATTATCATTCCATTGTATAAGTCTCTGATCAGACCACACTTGGACTATTGTTCTCAGATTTGGTCCCCAGGATTTGAAGGGGATAAATTAACTGTGGAAAGGATACAAAGACGGATGACAAAGATGGTTTCAGACCTGTACAAGTATAGTTATGAGGATCGGCTGAGAGAATGTGGACTACTGAGTTTGGTGGATAGAAGAAGGAGAGGTGATATGATCGAGACTTTTAAACTGTTGAGAGGTGGTTACAGGGTTGACACTGCGGAGTTCTTTCACTTGGTTGAACAGCAGGAAGGAGTGATGACAAGAGGCCATCCCTGGAAGTTACGTAAGGAAACTGTGAGCAAGAGGGTAAGGAGTGGTTTCTTTGTGTGGAGGGTGGTTGAGCCGTGGAATGCATTGCCTGATGGAGTGGTGGGAGCGAGAACGGTCAGTGCGTTTAAAGAATGGTATGATAGACTTTGTGTTTCTCAGGGGGGGGCATCCCCTCGATGAGTCTTGACAGACTTTATGTCTTAGGAAGGACCTCCCTCAAAGAGTCTTTTGACTCCTTGGAGGCCTGAATAATAATAATAATAATAATAATAAAATAAGAGGCTAATCTTCTTGAATGGCAGGCAGTCTAAAGTAGAGCGAAGCAGGAAAATATCGCAATTGGGAACTGGACAATGAGACTTATTTGTGCCTATGGTACCACAGAACGTTCTACTAAGGTAGAAGTCGAGGAATGATTTGATTCTTTAGAAAAAGCAACTGACACAATGAAAAAGGAAAAGTTGGTTCTTGTTAGGGATCTAAATAGCAGAGTAGGAAATGATTGTCAGACATACAAAAATATTTTGGAATAATTTGGAGAAAAGATCAAAGCTGATAATAATGGCAAATACCTGTTGGATTTCTGCTCAGGACATGGACTGGTTATTACTAACACCGTGTTCCAACATAAAAATGTGCACAAATTCACATGGAGAGAAGAGGCAAGGAATAAGAAATATGTTATTGTTGATAGTGATGTTTTTCTCCCTGGTGCAGAACACCGAGTGTACAGAGGATTTGAAATTGGAAGTGATCACTATTTCGTCTTGAGCAGGATAAAATTGAATTTCATATTGAAAAGAATAACATGTAAGAAAGTTTTAAACTGAATAAAAGTTGAGCAGCTCTCAGACGTGAACTGTAGACTAAAATATACAAAGATTTATTGAAGAAAAAATTAAAGCGTTTGAGAACAGGAATCAAACCTTGGAAATTCAGTGGCAAACTCTGAAGAAAACATTGATTGATTCTGCCAGAGAGGCATGTGGTGAGGTTGTCTGCAAGGATAAAAAAAATCAGAACTCACTGGTGGACACAAGAAGTTAAAGATGCAGTGAAGGAAAAGAAGAAAACATATCAAAAGTTCCTGTCAAATAAGTCAGCTTGTGCTCTTAGAGAATATAGAGACAAATGCAAGAATGCTAAACACTGTGTAAAACTAGCTAAACAAAAGTCATGGGAGGACTTCGGCAAGAATATAGAAAATAAATATCAAGAAGGTGGCAAAATATCCAGGAGGTTGTTGAAGAAGCTTAGGAATGGAAGAAAGAGTGCTGTAAAAGGAGTTACAGATGATAAAGGTGACATGAAAATGGGAGAAAAAGATATCCTTGAAGTATGGAGTAATTACTTTGAAAAACTGCTAAATGAAACAAGCAGTGATGACAGCACAGTGATAAAAAACACTGACCAGGCATGCAGTCAGGAATACATATCCATACCCATACTTGAAGTAGAAAAAGCCATCAAAGGATTGAAATGTGGAAAGGCAGCAGGAGTAGATGATATTCGACCATAAATGCTGAAGTATGGTGGTATAAAAGTCTTACAGTGGCTGCACTACATAGTTCAAAAGGCCCTCACAGAGGGATAAATTCCCGATGACTGGAGTAGCGCTCTCATAGTACCCATATATAATAAGAGAAATAAAACTGAATATGAGAATTATAGAGGTATTTCCCTACTGAGTGTTCTTTTTGGCAAGATTTATGCAAGTATTATTATTATTATTATTATTATTATTATTATTATTATTATTATTATTAGATACCTCCAGGGAGTCCAAAGACTCATCGAGGGAGAGTGTGCCAACAGCATCGAACGATTGGCCACCTCTTCCAACTACTAAGTATACTTGAGAAACGGTTGAGAAGAATTGTGGAAGAAAAGCTTGGTGAAGAACAAGCTGGATTCAGGCCAAATAGAGGCTGTCACGATCAGATCTTCACTTTAAGACAAATTGTTGAGAAAGCATGGGAATATAACAAAGATTTGTATTTAAGTTTTGTCAATCTGGAAAAGGCATATGACAGTGTGCCAAGAGAGAAGCTATTCAATACGCTATAGTTATATGGTGTCAATGAGAAATTATATCAAGCAATACTTAGTCTTTAGTTGGATTGTAAGTCAGCAGTTAGAATTGTAGGTAGTACAGGAAGATGGTTTAATGTTAAATCTGGTGTGACACAAGGATGTACATTATCCCCTCTGTTATTTATTATCTATATGGATCACATTATGAAGGAAAGTGGTATTAAACATGATATCAGAATTGGAGATGTTAATGTCAGCTCTTTGCTTTATGTGGACGATGTTATACTTCTAAATAAATCTGCTACAGTTTGCAAGATTCCCTGACTAAATTGAATAACTGTTCTAATAGATATGGTATGATGTTCATAACACAGCTGACGTTTTCAACGTCAGCTGTGTTGTGAACGGAGAACTTGTGAAACAAGTAAAATATTTCAGCTACTTAGGCACGATTTTTAGTGAAGATAGTAAATTAAATATGGAAATAGACAACAGAATCAACAAAGCTGGTATGGTAGGAAGTCAATTGAATAAATTCATATGGAATAAGAAAGAAATTAGTCAGGAGACTAAATTAGCTGTATACAAGACATTGTTCAAACCTGTTTTAACTTATGGATCTGAGAGCTGGGTCAGAAGTAAAACACTTGACCAAAGACTAGAGACCGCAGATATGAGAGTCCTGAGAAAGATTAGAGGCGTGAACAGATGGCATCAATTGCAATATCATATTAAAAACGAGGATATTAGGAAAGAACTTGACATTGTCAGCATCCAGGAATGCGTTAGCAGAGCTAGTCTTAGGTGGTATGGTCACTTAAACAGAATGCGAGAAAGATTAGCAAAACAAGTGTTCTCTGCCAGGTTGGCAGGAAAACGATCTAGAGGAAGACCAAGATATAGGTGGATTGATACAGTACAAAGTGTCTTAGATGCTAGAAATATAAGATCTGATAATGTTGGAGTCTTGACAAGTAACAGACTGATTTGGAGCAAAATTGTAGATAGGAAGTTAGTAATGATGTAAATTTTTCATATAGTACTATCATATCCTGTACACCCCTTGAGGGTACATGTCAGGAATTTGATGATGATGAAGTAATCCTTTGAGCAATAAAAAGAAAAGCCTAATTTTTGGAGGCAGAGGAGACAATATTTGTAATATATATATGCCATGGTAGAGAGATTTGAGGTTAGTATAATCCCAAGAAGATAAATCTCATCATGCATGCACATGGTCTATATTTGAATTGTTAATCAGTAGTTAGAGTTGGTGATATGATGATACCTCTTTCAATTTTAACAAGGATGCACATTATCTCCACTGTTATTCATCATCTATATGGATCACATTATGAATAAAACTGGCATTAGGACTGATGTTAAAATTGGAGATATTTGATTCAACTCTACTTTATGTAGATGATGCTATATTATCAGATAAATCCAGTACAAGTCTGCAGGACTCCCTAATAAAATTGAGTAACTTCTGTAATAAATTTGGCATGAAAATCAGCAATAAAAAAAGACACTGAAAATTAGAAACATCAATTGCATCCTGAATGGAGAACCTATAGAACAAGTAAAACATTTCAGCTAATTAGGCATAAATTTCAGTCAAGATGGCATAATTTGCCATCTTGACTGAAATTTATGCCTAATTAGCCTAATATGGAAATAGACAAACAGAAGAATTAGCAATGCTAGTGGTATAAATATGGATGGATCTGAGTGCTAGGTTAGAAAAAAAGAAAAAACACTTGACCAAATACTTGAGACAATAGATATGACATTTCTGAAAAAGATCGGGAGAGAGAATAGATGACATGTGGAAGAATTATATTAAAAATGAGGATATTAGGAAGGAACTTGATATTGTTAGCATTCAGGAATTTGTGAGTTGAGCTAATCTCTGGTGGTATGGTTACTTAAATAAAATGGGAGAGGAACGGTTAGTAAAACCAGTGTTTTTTTTATTTTATTTTTTGGCCAGGATAGATGGCAAAAAAAACATGAGATGGACTGATACAGCAAGAAATGCCTTGCAAGACGGAAATATAAGATCTGAGAATAGTGGAGTCCTCCTGACTAATAACAGATTAATTTAGAGAAAAATCTTTGATAGGAAATTAGTAATGATGTAACTTTGTCATGTTGTGCTGTATTGCTCCATATCAGAACATTGCATTCTGATAATTGATGGGTCAAATAATTGAAGTACAATTACATGTTCTACCAGAAGTCAATTGACATGCAAAGGTTGGTTAATTGAAGGGTCGTTTTTTTTTGAAGACTGCTAAATGGTAAATTACTGTATGTAGTCTATATTTAAGTCAGCAGTTAGAATTGGAAGTACATGAAGATGGTTTGATGTAAAATCAGATGGGATAAGGATAAGACAAAGGTGTACCATCACCCATCTTGTCTTATTTATCATCTGTATGGCTTATATTATCAATGTAGCTGGCATTAAATCTGATATCAAAATTAAAGATGTTAATCTTTAATTTTGCTGGCCTAGTTGGCTGAGTGGTTAGCATATCCACTCTCCAGCTAAAAGGCTGCAGGTTCAAATCCTGCCATGGACATGGATGTTTGTGATTATCTGTGAAAATACTAGTGGTGTTGGTCAGCGGTAGATGATGATGAAAGTAGTTGCGTTTGGTGAAGACAGAGAGTTGTAGAGTAGGTGCCCTCCCTCGATGAGTCTTTGGACTCTCTAGAGGTGTTATGTAATAATAATAATAATAATCTCAGCTCTTTATTTTATACACACAATATAAATAAATTTATGTCATATATATAAAGTTATATGGAAGAAGGGAGAAATTAGTCAAAATATTAAACTTTTTCATGCCATACTATCATAATATCCTATACACCCCAGAGGATACTTCATTATTATTATTATTATTTGGTAACCTCCATGGAGTCAACAGACTCATTGTATGAAGCCCACTCATCTAGCAACATGTCTGTCGTAATGAACTTTGAAGTTATTTACACTACTTGCGCTCGCAATGCATTCCACTCACATTCTTCCCATCTTAACACCCACTCTTTTTATAATTTCTTCTATATTAATGTGATAAAATTCCTTAACTAGCTTGAAGGTCTCTGTCATATCTCCTCTTTTCCTCCTTATCTGCCAATCTCTGTAATCCACATTCTTTCAACCACTCTTCATAACCAACACTCCATAGTCCTGATATCACTTTAGTTATTCATCTTTGGACCCTCTCTAGTGTTTCCACATCACAATGAAAATTAGCTGACCAAATATGAGCACAATAGTCCATATGTGGTCTGACCAGTGCCTTATATAGAGACTTCACTGCCTTCTTATCCCTACTTGTCAATGTACTTTTTATCATAGCAGCAATATGATGTGCAGTCTTTGAAGCACGTGTGATGTGTCTCTTGTGATACACATGAGAAATTTAACGATGATGATGTTAAATATGGGCTGTATTGCTCCACATAATGTTCCATTTACAGAGCACTATATATTCTATATTTAAGTCAGTAGTTAGAATTGAAGAAAGTACATGAAGATGGTTTTGTATTTTTGAGTGTTCAAACCAATTTTAACTTGTTCATTATGTAGAAGTTATGAAGACAAAACATGTTGGAGGAATTATTTTTCTTAAAACTAAGAAAAAATAACACTTAATGTTTTTGAGTTATATATCAAAGTCATCATTAGGGAATACATATATATATGCAGGCAAATAGACAGACACACACACACACACACACTAAAACATATATATATATATATATATATATATACCAAATCATAAGTTCATTATTATTATTGTTACGTGACACCTCCAGGGAGTCCAAGGACACATCGTGGGAGGGCACACTACTCTAATTCGCTAAATACATCTCATCCTGTCCACTACTACTTAATTATATGACTACGGCACTACTATCATCAGCACCATCTATTGCCCATCATCACCAACAACAGTATTTTTTGTCTGTAAATTGCGTGTGTTCTGAAGGCCGATTTGTCTGTATGCAGGATGAAAAACCTGAGTTTTCAAGAGAAAAAACCCTGCTGCCACCATATGAGATCAGCTAACTCACCTTCAACTGAAAAAGCCCATATAAGGATTCCCCATGACAAGAATCAAACCCAGGTCTTTTCCAATCAAAGGGCACAATGTTCCACTATTCTTCTAATTGCACTACAGTGACTTAATTGCACCACAGTTTAGCAAGCTATAGCAAAACTGTTTTGTTAGCTGTTTACTCTAGCCTACTTCTGATGAGAGAAAAGAAGAATTTAAAATGAATAAATAAAATTAATAATATATATATATATATATATATATATATATATATATATATATATATAAAGTTTTTATAAAAATATATAAATAAAAATAACATACATTGAAAGTGGAACTACATCAGCTATTATCAAAAATCCCCTAGCCCTGCTATTTTTTGATTTTGTTTCTTGTCTATTGATCAGGTTTTTTTATTTTCAGAATTTTTTATATTTTGATTTCATGTTCTTTGTTCTGTACTTGAATGCTAATGTGGGTTGTAGGTGAGTCTTCCAGACTTTTTCAACTGGTCCATCATTCTTGTAGGAAACTGAGTTTGTGAATCAGCATCTCACAGGCTTCTTTGAATTTTCTTTCATACAAAGTTTTAGTTCAGTATAAGGACTGGGAACATTTCCAATCAATTCTACGACATGTTTGAAGTCTTGTTTGGGATTTGTGCACTCTCTTTCCCTTGGGACACTGGATTTTGTAACTCCTGGGTAGGCAAGATGGGGAATGTAATCTTTTGAATTAGCTAAGTAGGCGTTTTAATTCTGTGGGTGGTTTGAATGTCACTTTTATATTGTATTTATATGGTGCTCTATTTTTGCGGTATTCTCCTAATGTAATGGCTATAACATTATTCTAATCTGTTTTTAACTTCGGTAGTTGTAAAGGATCCTGTTAGTTGTTATGTTGTAACCATTCTTTATAAAGGTTTTGCTTATGATTTCATGCTCATTCTGCAGAGTCTGCTTCTCAGACCAAATTGTTAAGGCTCTGTGTTTGAGAGTCCTAATGATCCCTAATTTTTGTGTTGAATGTGTGTGTGTATTGATTTATAAAGTAGAGTATGAAAGAAAGACAGCCTGTTATGGGATGCTGTGTGAACAAATGTCCACAAAAGGAAGACTGTTAATGTTTTCAGTCCCTGTAATGAATTGAAAGCATTCATTTTATTTGGTAAGGTGGAATAAATAGGAATTTATTGAAAGTTTTGCAACCATGAAGTCAAATGGCAAATGTATCTTCACTATATCTGATGAAGTAACTTTTATAAAGTCTTCCATATAAAAGTTAGCTGTTGGGGGAGGGGGTGGGAGTAGTGAGCCCATGGCCATACCTTCCTTTTTTTTTTGTAGGTAGAAATTATTTTGCCACACGAAATAACCAGAGTGAATTTTGTTTACTAAATCTGACTAATAAATCTTCATTGTTAAGTGCGACATCCTTAATTTTGTTTATGAAGCTGTTGTGTATTTTTTTTTATAGGAAGGGAATTGACCTACCAACTCCTTCAGCATTGATTTTAATATCTTACCTAATTAGCATTGTTGATTCCTTCAACTATTGATCACAGTGATGCTTTAGTTTTGTGTAATTTTGGAAGACCATAAATCCTAGGAGCATAGGCATAATAAGTACACACTAACTAGGCAGGCAATTACTTCACTCCAAAACCTAATGTGATTATGTCTAATAATGAACCTCATGCTGCATCGACTGTTGCACAGAATAATCTAAGCTGTGTTCTGGGGTTATGTTCAAGATGTATATTACAATCGGCAATACAGAGCAGTGTTACACTGAATGAAAGTTATGGAAGATGCAGATTAACCTCAGAGATGAACTTTACATAGGTGCATCAAAGATCTGAAGGAGCTGCAGATGAATTCTCATGACTTTGTCTGTAGAGACATGGAGAGGTACAGAATTGACTGAAATGACCAGATGAAATGGAGGTTATTTTAAAAGGACAGGATAACGAGCTACATGTTCTCAGGGGAGAGAGATTCAAACTACTATGTGGTAAATGTGGTATTTCATGCAAAATTCATTCTTAATTACAAATTCATAAATGATAGGATAGTTTTTATTAGCCTTAAGGCTCATCCTACTAATGTATCAATCATCATAGTTTATGCACCCACATGGATAGGCGTAATATGATCGTGTCTTATTTTTAACATTAAAAATAACGTGAAGAGATTTGTTTTTGGACTGATGTGCTCTTCATTCTAGGAGACTTCAGTACAAAAGTGGGTAAAAATATGACAGTAAGACTTGGGTGTGCTAGGTTTTGGTATGAGAGAATATAATACCCATGGTGAAAAACTGTTAGAATTTTCCCATGCTTACAGATTAGTAATAACTAATTCTTGCTTCCAGAAGCACCCCACAATAGACCTATACTTGACATCAAACATTGATAGGACCAGACAGATTGATTACATCCTGGCATTGCAGCAGTGGAAGACAAGCATCTTTTGATGTGCATACTTATCCAGGAGCAAACTCTGGTGCAGACAATCAGTAGTAAGAGCCAAAATAAGACTAAGACTTAAACTTTCCAAGACAGTTCCATTTTACCAGACCAGATGCCAGAGTAATCCCCAGAGGGTTCACAGAAGAAACATCAAACTTAACATTGCTAAGCGTAAGTCATTTGGTCATAGAAAATGGAGCACAGTTATCATATTGGAAGAACTGTAATTCAGGAAATGGTGGAAGCAAGGGATCTTGGTGGAACTAAAGTTCAGGAGTCACATTGCAATAGTTGTAAAGGTTACCCAAAAGGTTGTTGCCTTATTGGGAAGAACTCTGACAAGTAGAGATAAGGAGGTGATAGCTACACTGTATAAGGCACTAATCAGGCCACATTTCAATATCTGAGACATAAGTTGGCAAAAGGACCATATCAGATAGACAGGGGAATTGTTGCACAAGGTAATGGATGAAAGGAGAGTGAGAAGTTATCCCGAAACTATCATGTGACACGTGAATAAGGAAGTGAAAAGGAGATTTTTTCCAATTTTTTCCATGGTAAGAGTTAAATGAATGGAATGTATTGCCAGCATGGGTGGTGAATGCTCCAGTGTCAAATATTTTTAAAGTCAAGGTATATTGGGTGTTATGGTCTGTTATGTTTGGCCTCCTGCAGTGAGTCTTCTGACTCCATGGAAGACTGGAAAATAATAATATTCTTATTATGTGAGTTGATGTTAGTATTATTATTTGTGACACCTCCAAGGAGTCCGAAGATTCAAAGAGGACCCACTACTACACAGAACCTCTACTGACATTTACTACCTCTACTATATCCTATCTAATCTCACGGCTATATTTGCATCGACAATATCTGCAATATCCTAAGTACTTCTAAACCATTGACCTCTATTTTCATAGCAATATCTTCACTTGGATAATAGCCCTTTGCGGAGTGATCACTCAATAACTCAACTATTTTCACTGCTTCTTTCCACCTCACTACCACCAGCACTCTGAAGTTATTCTTCCATTTTTTCTTTCCACAGGAAAAAAAAAAAAAAATTATTATTTGTCACCTCCAGGGAGTCCAAAGACTCGTCGAGGGAGGGCATAAAAAAACCTTTTGGGGATTTCCATTGGCTTGTCTGATTAATTTCTTCTCAATTTAATTTATTATTATTATTATTATTCAAGCCTCCATGGAGTCAAGAGACTCATCCCGAGAGGTCCTTCCTAGGAAACACAAAGTCTATCATACCACTCCTTGAACTCATTGACTGTTCTTGCTCTCGTGCCACTATCGCACAGTGCATGCAATGGTTCCACCACCCTCCATGCAAAGAAACCACTCCTCAACCTCTTGCTCTCAGCTTCCTTTCGTACTGTCCAGGGATGACCCCCTTGTCATTGCTCCTTCCCACTGTTCCACCAAGTGAAAGAACTCCCCAGTGTCCATGCTATAATTGCCTCTCAACAATTTAAAAGTCTCAATCATATCACCTCTCCTTCTTCTATTCACCAAACTCTGCATCCACATTCCTTCAGCCAATCCTCATAACTAACATTGTACAGTCCTGAAACCATCTTTGTTATCCACCTCTCTACCCTTATCACAGTTAATTTATCCTCTTCAAATCCTGGGGACCAAATTTGAGAACAATAGTCTAAGTGTGGTCTGATCAGGGTCTTATACAATGAAATGATAACTCTTCTTTCTCTGCAGATCAGTGTCCTCAGTATTGCAGCAATATGCCCCCTGAATTTCAATTTTCTATCGATCATCACCCTCAGATTTCTTGTCTCCCCTACTTCCAGTACAGGTCCTCCAATCGAGCGTGCAGCCTCTCATCGATGTATACTAAACTTCAAGACTTCATATTTTGCTGCATTAAACTGATACTCCTGTTCATTTGCCTATCTATCTGTCTAGTTTATTCAAATCCTCTTGCAGGGCCACCACATTTGTACTATTACTAATAACTCTTCCCAGCTTCACATCTGAATATCCCCTTGCAATCCATTTCAAGAGTAATAGCCAGAAAAATAAAATATCGCAGAGTTAAATAGAGTCTGGGAAGAATAATAGTAATAATACACTGCTGCTTCTCTATTCAAATTCCAGGAGTATCAGGAATAAAAGGAATGAATTGTAGTTTATAACCTCAGTTTGTCCAAAGAATGTTGTGATCATTGAAATGTGGTTGACAAGAGAATGTCCTGACAGGAATAGAAAGGAAGGAAGATTAAATGTAGTGGTGGAATATTACTTATAATAAGTGATGAGTTGTGTCCATTTGGATTGGATAATTTAGAGGGAAATGGTATTACATGAGTGACATCAAAAATGGATGAAATTACCAAACAGTCAAACTTTTAGCACAAAACAGAAGACCGTTACTAACAGCCCATGCTACCCACCAACCAATCAATAGGTTAAGGAGAGAAGATATTATATGAAATAATGCATAGCCTAGTATCAGATTGCTCACTGTTGCTCCTACTCACTAAAGTGAGTCCTATTTCTACACTATGACTTTACCTTTATTATCCATTTCTATCTTCTGCAGCTTGTACACTAACTTGTGATGTTAATAACATATTAAATGCCTTTGCAAAGTCCAAGATTATCACTATGCATGAACATCCCTTATCCAACATATTTGTCACATTTTCATAAAATACAAACAGATTACTAAAAAAAGACTTATCTTTAACAAACTCATGCTGACCATCATAAAGATAAAGAATCATACAGGACTGAGTGGAAGGGCACATCATATGTGCCCTTCCACTCAGTCCTGTATTCTATTCCTAATCAATCTTTCCAATACCATGTATACAACTGCATATATACAGCCTATCTCTAAATGAAAACTTCTATCCTAGAACTATGCTTGTGGAGTGGATCTCTTTTGTCTTCTTTTCATATGAAATATGAAAAGAAGACAAAAGAATTTTGGAATGTGGTGCCACATTCCAAAATACCTCCTTAGGAACCTTTCCCAATGCAATATTTTCATTAAATAACCAGGTCAAGGGCATAGTTAACACTTTTCCATGTCCTCAAAAACATGGAGATTATTATTATTAATGTCTGACCTCCATGGAGTCATTTCAATGAATCTGCATTCACAGCACACTCAGGCAATGCATTTCAATCACCAACAATTCTCCATTGCAAAGAATCTTCTCCCCCACTCCTTTGTTCACACCCTCCTTATGCAGTTTCCAGGGATAACCTCTTGTTCTACCCCTTTCACATTCTATGAAAAATTTCTTCCATGTTAACCTGGTAACAACCCCTGACCAACTTCTGTCTTCATACTCCACATTCCAAAATACCACCTTTGTGAATCCTCTCTGGATACTTTCTAAACATATCCTTGTCACAATGAAAACCAGATGACCAAATATCTATGCACAATAATCCATATGAGGCCTTATCAGGGTCGTATACAATGAAATCATAACCTCTTTATTTCTGCACGTCAAGGACCAGCATCATTGCCATTTTCCGATGTGATGACTTCACAGACCACTCCCAGATCACTCATCTCTTCTACCTCCTTCAGAGTTTCCAAGTGTATAGTTTGCATTCCATTGTTGCTTACTAAGTTTCAAAAACTTATACCTTCCAACATTGAACTACACTCTCTATCCAAAAAGAAACTGAACTTTTCAAAAATATAATAAACTAGTAGCACCACCTGTTGTATCTTTTTGTTGTCGAAAGCAGCAACCTTCATTAGTGTTGTGTCAATTGTTTATGACATTTGTTTCATTAGAAGCCGAATTATAGTGCCAAGAGTGACAGTGTTTTGATAAACGATCGAAAAATGAGTTTCAGAGAGCTGCGATTGACTTTTGTGTTAAACTTGGTAAAAGTTTTACCATAACACATCAAATGCTTCAAAATGCATACAGTGATGAATGCTTATCCATACTCAAGTTTATGAGTGGTTTAAACGATTTCAAAGTGATCGTGAGACCACTCCCAGAATTTTGCTTTACCTACCATGCTGGTAATTTCTTTTGCCTGTATTTTGTGTCCATGAGCTGATCTCCTTATATATATACACACACACACACACACCCTCCAAAGCATTTTCTTTCTTTTTTGCAACTCCTGCACTGCCTATCTATTGCATTACTTCAGACTGCCACCAGAGCTTGTTATAATCACTAACATTCATACAGTTCCACATAATGCTGCTTGTTAACTGAAAATTCTACAGCAATCTCTAAAGTCAAGATTCATGGTTTTATTTTGAGGCAATGTTGACTACATTGGTTATGAGTAAATTTCTAATTCTATGACCAGATCCAGCCCTGCCAAACATGAGTTCCAACCATGTGGTCTTTCCTCCTTCCAGTCTATGTCCCCATAGTTGAAGCCTCCCATAATATTTACTCAACATGATGTTGCACACTGTGGACAGACTAATGGAATGTAGCAATCCACAAGCCCCCAGTCAGTCATCACAGCAACCTCTCTCTCGTTCACTTAGTCAAGTAAAAGTATGGTCAGAATGCAAATGAAAAAAAAAAAAATTGCTGGTGGGAGTGGAGTGTTTCTTCACTGATTATATACAAGAAGAGAGGTATGGTGGGTGTTACGTGAGTCAGGAGAACCTTGCTCTGTGATGCCTTGGGCTCCATAAAAGTGTCTGATTGCCATCAACAAAACTAATGAGTTCTGTCAGAAAGCATAAGTGTAGTGTTTCAGATTGGAAATGGCAGCAGTCATTTTTTTAAAAATTGAACTGAGCCCACTTACATATATTTGCAACATGCGTGCATGCAATGCTGTGCTGTGGCTAGGAGGCACCCTTGTGCAGAACGTTTTCAGTGCCCCCATAAAATAGTTTCCATGAAACATTTTTGCGAAAAATTTTACTTTTTTAAAAGTACAAAGCAGTTTATACACATACATAAAAATAAATTTTATTTAACAATAGTAGAACAATAAGGAATTTTTAATAATAAAAATTTTAAAAAATATTTATTTCACTAATATATAAATACAACAGTATATGTGTGTGTGTGTGTGTGTGTATATATATATATATATATACACATATATATATAAACAAAAATTACTTTAATTTAATATAAAAAGAAATATTACATAACAAAGATAATTTGGAGATATGCTTTTAACTATATAACAATTAGGACAAATGTAGATTTATTTTACATATTTATCCCTCTTGCTTTAACCGCCACAAAATTTTTAATAATATCTTTAATGTCTAATGGATCCATGATATTATTTTCAATTGATATAATTGATAAATCCGTTAGACGCTCTCCAGACATTGTTGACTGCAAATAATTTTTTATTAGTTTCAGTTTTGAAAAACTTCTTTCACCTGATGCTACGGATATTGGTAATGATAAATAAATACACGTCACAATCGCAGTATTCAGAAACGTGTCGGTTAATTTATTTTCGTATATATAATTAAAAACATCCTGAGGAGCCGACTCTTTTTTAATAAAACATTGCAAAATTTTTAATTCCTCATATAAAGTCTTCTTCTTCCTAACATGGAATTTAGGCCAAGGGGCCTGTTCCTGGCTCATGCCATCTCTTTCTTGGTCTTCCGATTCTTCTTTTTCCACTTATTTTGTATCTATAATATTTTTGGTAGTCTGCTGTTGTCCATTCGATTTAAATGTTGTAGCCATTTTTGTTTATACTGTCTTATGTAGTAATTAATTGGCTTTATTTTCTGGGATTGTAAGATTTCTTCATTTGTTTTGAGGTCCCACTTGGTATATCCAGCTGTTTTTCTGAGGAACTTCATTTCTGCTGTTTGAATTCGTTTTTCATCTTTCCTTTTCATGGTCCATGTTTCGCTTCCGTAATAGTACAGTTGGTTTTGACAAGACATTGTATAGTCTGATTCTGGTGTATTTTTGTACTAGGGATGGCTTAAATATATTATTTATTATGCCATTTATTTTGACAAAGTTTGATATTTTAGTGTCTATGTCTTTTTCTTCTTCGTATGATAGATCACATCTTGTTCTAGTATTTTATTATATATCACTATTTTACTTCTTATTGGGTTTTCTCCTTTGAATGCCATTATTTTTGTTTTTTATTATATTGCTTTGAGATATCATTTAATGATTTTAATGATCTTTGTAAGTCATATGTTTTTTTTTGCTAATACTATTTGATCATCTGCAAATAGTAGTGTATCTATCTTCATTTGCAGGGTCATTTGTATACCAAATGGGTTATGCTGTTTCCAGATTGTCAATATTTCATTTATATATATATATATATATATATATATATATATATATATATATATATATTGAAAAGCAGAGGTGAGCGGGTACGTCCTTGTCGTACTCCTCTTGACATATCTTTCCATTCTGAGATGTGTTCTAATTTAACTGCTATTTTATTTCCTGTATATATTTCTTGAATAGATTGTAAAAGTTGGTTTGGTATGTTTAAATCGGTTAATATTTTAAACAATTTTTGTCTACTAATTTTGTCAAAGGCTTTTTCATAATCCATAAAGGCCACGTGTGTTTCTTTTTGTAATTATCTTCTCTTTTCTATTAATAATTTTAAAGTAAAAATTGGATCTATTCAGGATCGGCCTTTTCGGAAACCATTTTGTTCTTCTAGTAATGTGTCTTCTACAATGCTGCTTAGTTTCTCTTAATATTCCTGCATATATTTTATATCCTGCATTCAGCAGGCTAATTCCCCTATAATTATTTCAATTGTCTTTATTTCCTTTTTTTATAGATTGGGATAACCAGTGCTTTTTTCCAAGAGTTAGGGGTTTTTCCAGACATCCAAACCATATTAAAAAATTTCAGAAGTCTTTCATTAAATTTTTCACCTGCATTTTTGTATAGTTCTATATTTATATTGTCTTCTCCTGGTGTTTTCCTATTTTTCATCTTCTTTATTATATTTTTCAGTTCTAACATTGTGATATTTTCTATTAGGTCATTCTTTGTCTTATAAAATTTTATTTCATTGTTTTCGTCTGTCCAGAGATTTTGGAAATAGGTCACCCATTTTTCTAAATGTATTGTTTGTATTTTTATGTTTTCTTTTATTTCTTTATTCATGAATTTTATTACTTTATAGGTTTTGTGTTGTGGCTTAAATAAATCCTTTTCTAGTTCTGTTACGAAATTGTTTCATCTTTCTCTCTGTTTTTCCTTACTTCTCGTTTTGCAATTGCACTATTTCTTTTATACTCTATTTCTGCTTGTATTGTTTTGGAATTTAGCCATTTCTGGTAACTGTCCTTTTTGGTTTTTATTATATTTTCTATTTCTTTGTTCCAGTCTCGTAGTCCTCTTTTTCTAATCCATTTGTGCTTTATTCCTAAGGTTTCTATTGCTGCTTTTGTGCGAATTTCTTTCAAAATTTTCCATTCCTCTTCTATGTCATTTGATTCATGTGTGGTTTCTGTTTTTAGTTTGTGCATTTTTGATATTGTTGTCTAACTTGAGGATCCTGTAATGAAGAAATTTTGTAGCTTGGCTGGTAGGAATTTTCAATTCTATGTGTTTTTAGCCACTTTGGTTTAAATCGAATTTGTGCTGATACCATATAATGATCAGAGTTTAATTCAAAGCCTCCATATGCTCTTACGTCTAAAATTAACTCCGCTAATTTAAAATTTGTGATAACGTAGTCAATTACTGATTTGTATCCTCTGGCTGACCAAGTATATTTATGTATTTCCTTGTGTTTAAACATTGAATTCATTATTCTCATATTATTATAAATGACAAAATCGGACAATCTACGACCATTTTGATTACATGTATCTTCGCCAAATTTACCTATGTTTGTTTTGTATTTTTTGTTTCCTATTCTGGCATTTAAATCTCCTGTTAGCAGTAAATAGTCAGTTTTGTTTGTTTTATCTATGGCATCCTGTAATTCTTTATAAAATATATTATTGTTTTCTTCTTTTCCCTCTTCTGGTGCATATGCACCAATTATTGTTATGTGGCCTCTTAATGTCTTGAGTCTAATTTCTATTAGTCTTTCATTCAAATAGTTGTAATATACAATATTGTTCTTTAGGGATTTATGTACCATAATCATTATACCTGCTTTTGTTCTTTCTTCTTTTTTTTACCCCACTGTAGATTTGTATATAGTTGTTTGTTTCTTTTGTACCTTTTTGTTTTTTCTTTGTTTCTGTTACTATACATATCTTTATGTTAGCTTGGTTTAGTTGTTTATCAAGTTCTTCTTCTTTGTGTGCAATGCTTCTCACATTCCATGTTGCAATCTTCATTATGTGTTCCTTTTTCCAATTTCGTTTACCGTTTCCTGGGTTGTGGTCTTTTCCCTGACAGTCCGTCCGGCTTTTCTTTGCAGGGCAGGTTACTAACGCTGGGTAAGTCCAGTGGTAGGGCTGCTATCTAACGCCTCTGGACAGGCAGATCTAACAGCATTTACTCTGTTAGGGTGTTAAGGTTATACCGCCCATACTCGGTCGCCAGTGCCTCGTTTCTACTTTTAGAACAGGATGGACCACGGGAAGGTGAGGTTGATATTTGAGTGGGAGAGGCTATGTATTGCGCTTCACCACCCCTTCCACCCCCCTCAAATAAAGTCATACCATCAATATCGCGATTGTCAGAATCTTGATTGTCGCTCAGTTCTAAGTGCAAATATTTGCAATGTTTCATTAAACCTTCGTCGCTCCAATCTTTTAATTTGGTAATGTCTCTTATAACTTTAAAGTCCTCGCTATGTTGTTTTAAGAGTATGAATCTTTCCATGACTGAAGTTATTGTCGTGTCTAAAATCGCGACTAAAAAATTTATTTTAAACTTTTGTTTAGGATCATTCGTTGTCTCATCTGATGCTTCGTAACCAAAGATTTTTGTTTTTGTTATTTTGAGAATGTCTTGAAAAATAGGATCAATATTAAGATCGTTTACTACTTCTTTTGCAGTTCTAATAATATTTTCAAAATATTGGTCTGTTCGGCGAGTATTTAATTCTTGTATAACATAATCAAGATTTTCTGTAATTTTTCCTATATCAAATGTCGGATTCTGCATTATTTTGCTTGCAACATTTATGAGGTTTAAGATTTCGTACCAAACATAAACAGAGCAAATAAATTTAAACGAATAAATCTTTGAAATTAAGTTGTCTTCCTGAACTCTAGAATCGATATTCGATATCTTTAGTTTCATGTTCTGTAATATCAAAAAGAGCTTGATAAATTTCCTTAATATTATTTTTAAGTGGCTTTATTGCTTCTACTCTACTTTCCCACCTAGTAGCAGAAAGTGGTTTTAAATTTAAAACATGAATTTAATATAGCCCAACGCTTCACAGATATTGAAAAATAATTATATAATTCCTGTATTACCCCCAAAAAATTTGCAGTTTCACAGGATATCTTAGCTGCATCATTAACTACCAAATTTAATTAATGAGCAGCACACGGAATAAAAAAAGCCGTTGAATTTATTTCAAGGATATTTGAACTGTTATCATAAGCTTGGATTGAAAATCCAAAAAATGTTCATAAATTTCTGCTATATTTGTATCTTTATTTTGATTAACAAATCTAAGAACAACAGGTAATGGTTCTGTGTGGCTTATATCCGGAGTAGTGTTAAGAATTAATGAATAATATTTCGCCTCTTTAACCATTTCTAATTTTTTTGTTTTTGTTTTATAGCTTCAGAAATTATACGGATGATTTCATTTTGTATTTTATCACCTAAATAATGAGCCATATTCATTTTTTTGGTTGCAATGCAAGTTTTCTGCCATTATCGAATCAAATTTAGCGACAGTTTCTACTAATTAAAAAAAAAAATTGCCTTTATCATTTTCGAAAAGTTTTTGTGAAGAATCTCTAAAAGCTATACACTGTCTTAATAAATATTGTATTGTGTAGATTAACCTTCTATAACAGATTGCCAATATTTTTTCTCAGTTTCGTATAATCTTTGTTGTGTGCAATCAATAGTGCATTTCTTAATCAACGACATTTTAAGTTCGCTGTATTTTGAACAGTTTTTAATGTGCGCGGAACTTGTCTCGTGTATTTTTAGTATTTGACTCAAATATTGCCAATCGTTACAACCGTATTCATTAGTAAGTTGGGAATTTTGACTACCAAATATTTTGCAATGATAACAGAAAACCGAATTTCGTCATTTTGAATAAACTAAATAACTTCGTGAAAGTTTTTTCTCAATTTGCTAAAGTTCGATAATAGTATGAATCGGAAAACTTGCTGCCAGATTCATCTTTGGGAAATTCTTTATTAACTACTTGACGCGGGCAGTCCCCAACGAAACAATCTCTAACTTTAGTAGTTATATGATTTGGCCAAGTATTTGGATCATTAACATCAAAATTTAAGGTAAAATTTGAAGTTTCTGCTTTCGCTGAATCGGAATCCAATATTTCTTCTGCTGCAACTTCTGTAGACAATCCAGTCAGGCCAGTTTCATTTCCGCATGTAATATTTGTTTCTTCATAGTTGTCCTCTCTTTTTTTTTTTTTTTTTTCTGTAGTAGAGCTACACGGAATATTTGCTTCGTCAGAACTTTCTGTTCTTCGTTTTTTATGTGGTCCTGAAGTTAAACATTTATCCAGTGATCCGGCCAATTTATGTTCCAGTTGTTCTCGTTGCAATTGTCTTTTCCTGTTTTGTGCACCAGATACCTTCTTAGGTTCTTTTTTCCGACGTCTAGGGTTAACATACTTGGTTAGACTTTTAAATAAGAAGAGCGGTAAAAGTTGTTCGCCAAAATAAATAATTTCTGAAATTTCCCCTTAAACTTATTTTTTAAGGTGAATGGCCCAAAACTGACTATTTTTTTTATTACAGAATTTGATATTCCAGATGTTCTGAATAATAAATATGCTAACATTTTTTTTTTTTTGAAAATTAACATTTAGAGATATTAGCCACTGAGTAATTTCTCAGTGATATATATTTGATTTTTTTACATTCTGGTAATTGTTTAATAATTAAGAAATTTCTTGAATATTAAAATTATTTATTAAAGAAATTAGTAAAAGGACGCCAACCCTTCCAACCAGAACAAGAAGAAATATATAAATAAATCTCTTATTGAAAATTATTTATTTTCTAGACGTCTACCAAACATAACATAAAAATCTTTCGTTTTCAAAATAAGATAACTAAATTGAAACAGTTTAACTGAGTTTCAAACTTAGCAAAAATATAATAGACGTACTTATTTTACGTGAATAATAATACAAATGCAAAAAAAAAAAAAAAAAAATTACTAAACAATATGTTTTATAAAATAAATATATTTTATAAAACAAAAGGCAACTGCAGTAACACTAACGCACAAAATGAAATGATGCAAAATACATCAAAAAAAGTATCAAGAAAGGGCCAATTGCAGTATGTGTAAACAAACTTAGATCATCTAAAGAGTTTTATTGCTCATAAGTAACCTGTATTTATTAATTAAAGTCGAGCCGCGTCATCCTGATGCCCCGATAAGAACGGCGATATTCTACCTCGCATATATACGTGATTTTTAGCTATGGTCCCTCATCAGCGACCCGTATATATACGGGATAATCGGTTAAGGGGTTACGAAGAAAATAATAGGTAAATTGATAAAAAAAAAAAAATGAAAATTATTCAACTATACAACAAAAATAACAGTCATTTACAATTTATTTTTTTAAGAAAATGTTATAAATGTTTTTCGTGAAAACTAGAGGTTCAATTAAACTCAAAATTTATTTTGTCTGGTAAATTTTACCAACCTTTTTATTTTAAAGTCTCGCTGTCGAGCTTTCTGTCTGTAGATGGCAGTGTAACTAAATCGTACTTACCGGGTGCGAAATTTAAGGATGTAAGTGCCTGTGTAGCTCAGTGGATGTGGCGTTTGCATACCACCGCGCTAGGCCGCACGAAGGAAGTCTTGGTTTCGAGTCTAGTCGGCGACTAGAGGAAATTTTTCTAAGCCTTTTTTCGACCGGTTCCCGAGTTAGTCGATCTCTGGCACGGGCAAGCAGGTTTTTCCTCCCGGAAACTCGGGTTTTTCGTCCTGTAAATTCAAGAAAATCGACCGTAGAACCCACATTATTTCAGACATTAAATATATTGTGTTAGGGTTAGAGACCACGAGATGGCGGCACATTTGAGCCGTCTCTCTTCACTGCGTACCGCTTAATTAGTGATAGCCTTGGGCCATCTGTCTCTGATTGGGTACCAGTGGAGATTGAACTGCCCACTCAGTCTCCAAAAGTTAGATAGGGCTAAATGGCCTCGCCTACTCCCGTATATACGGGAATAAAAAGGCGTTAGCTGATTTTTTTTTTTTTTTAAGTGCGAGTATTAGAGTGCAAAAACAGAGGGTGAAAGAATTAATAATTGTGGCAGGTACGAATGAATTGAAAGGTGATAAATTTTTTATGAGAGAGGACTTGAAAGTATTGTTAAAGGTAGCGAAAGAAAAGAGTGACAGAGTTAGAATGGTTAGTCTGTTGCCGCGGTATGACAGAGAGGAGTTTAGGAGGAGGGCCATAATCGCAAATGACATTATGCGTAGGTTATGCAGACGGTGTGGTGTGGAATGAGTTTGAAGGGCGAAAGGACTTATACAAGATGGATGGCCTGCATTTGAATGGACTTGGTGTGCGGAGACTGGAAAGAGTGTTGCTGAATGAAGTGAAAATGGATGTGCAAAACCAGGGAAACTAAAACTACCAAGGAGGGGGGGGGGGAATGGATACGCAGACATCAGTGAGACAGATGAGTGTAAGAATATATATAATGTACCCGAGCCAGCACTAAGGACAAAAAATGGGAATGGGTCATTTAGAATAACGTATCAATATAGGGGTGGGACTAAGGGATCACTGCATTTCATGTATACTAATGCCAGGAGTATTAGGAACAAGAAGGAAGAATTTTTGGCCTTGATTGGCTCTTCCTGGCCTCAGGTTATTGGCATTAGTGAAACATGGCTGACGGAAGAAGTTATAGTTAGTGGGATAGAATGTGTAGGTTATAGTGTGTTTAGGAGGGACAGAGAGAATAAAATGGGGGGAGGGGTATTATTGATGATAGCTGATGAACTGCAGCCAAGGAGATTTGAAGTTGTATCGCAGGATAGTGAAAGGAGCTCGTTTGAGGCTATTTGGTGTGAGATTGAGACTGGTAGAATAAAATATACAGTTGGGTGCTGCTATAGACCAGGTGATGGAATAGATGGTGGGGATAGTATGCATAGGCAAATTGATGAAATGAGTGGAAGGAGGGTAATTATTATGGGGGATTTCAACTATGGTAACATTGATTGGAAGGAGGAGAGGACACATGTGAGGAAGGAAAAGGATTTTATTCAATTATTAAGGGATAACTATCTGAGACAGCATGTAATTGAAAATACTAGGGGTGTGAGAGTGCTTGACCTGGTAATAGTATCTGAGAATTTGACTGTAATGAATATGACCATGTTGCTACATTCCATACCTTTAGCCACCTGGGAGGTGGCTAAAGGTGTGGAATTTTCGATTAAGACAGGGTATATGTGGAATTACCGTGCTGGCAAGTATGAGGAGATTGCTTATCTCCTCCTACTGATCCAAACTTAGGAGATTGCTTGGATCAGTGCCATGGCATGTACAACTGCAAGGGCTGGACGTCGATAGAGCATGGGAAGTGGTCAAGGAGCATTTACAGGAGGCAATGGCTGATTGTATACCTAGGGGCCGAATAGTAAAACAAGTAGGGGTTAAATGGATGAATAACACCATTAAGCTTCAGCTGCAAAAAAAAAGAAACAACTGTGGAGTGTGGTAAAAAAAGCAAAAGCGGATTATGAAAGGAAACTAGCTTTGCAAGCAAAAGAGAATCCAAAACAGTTCTTTCAATATGATGCAAGCAAGAAAAAACTGTACACAGCAAAATGATTTTAAGGAATGACGATGGTAAGGAGGTCACTAAATCAGTCGATATAGTGGAGTTACTGAGCGCGCACTTTGCAAAAGCATATCATCCAGGTGGTGACATTGAAAAAGTGAAGGAACCATTAGTTTATACGGGAATAGTGATGAATGAAGTGGAGGTGACTAGTTTATTACAGAACCTTAATGTGAACACATCTGTGGGATTGGATGGTATACCGGCACGGGTCTTGCGTGAAGCGGCTAAAGAATTATCAATGCCCTTGACCATGTTGTTTAATCCGAGTCTCAGGTCTGGCTTAGTCCCGAAGGTGTGGAAAGAGGGGAAAATAGTTTCACTGCATAAAGGAGGATCCAAGACAACGGTTGCAAATTACCGACCGATCACCATATCAGGAGTCGTTGTCAAGGTCTTAGAGAAAGTAGTCAAGGGAAAAATACAGGAATGGATTGATGAAAACGAGATACTGTACAGGGGACAGCATGGCTTTGTGAAGGGTAGATCATGCTTCAGTAACTTGCTCAAGTTTTATAACAAGGTGATGGCTGAACTGGATAAGGGAAATGGTTTTACAGTGATACTGCTGGACCTGGCAAAGGCGTTTGACAGGATACCACATGGAATACTAATCCGTAAACTACAACATATGGGAATGAATATAGGGTTGGTGAGATGGATAGGTGGTTGGTTGATGGAGAGATATCAAAGAGTAGTTTATTCAGGAGTAGAGTCCAAAAGACGGCCTGTGACTAGTGGTGTGCCACAGGGTTCTGTTCTTGGACCACTGCTGTTTAATCTGTTCATTAACGATATAGGGAAGGATCTAAGTGGAACAATCCATTTGTTCGCTGATGATGCAAAGTTGGGTAGGGCAATAGTGAATGCAGAAGATGTCAAAGTCATGCAGGATGACTTAGATAGATTGGAGTTCTGGGCTAAGGAGAATGGATGTCAATTTAATGTGACAAAATGTAAGGTTATGCATTTTGGGGTGAAAAGATTAGCAGCAGTATACCACATTAATGGAACTGTACTCCAAGAGATTGATGAGGCCAGGGACTTGGGAGTGTTGGTGGATAAGGAGATGAAGTTTAGGGGGCACACTGGAAAAGTAGCTAAATCAGCTCATCAACTCACTTGGTTGTTGAAAAATACCTTGAAGAGCAGAGACAAGCAAGTTATTGTACCTCTGTACCGAGCCTTGATAAGACCTCATCTCGATTACTGTGCCCAGATTTGGTCACCTCGGTTCCTTCTTGATGGGGAGGAGGTGGAGAGGATCCAGAGGCGAGTGACTAAAATGATAACAGGTCTATGGAATGAACCATATGAGAACAGGTTGAAGATTTGTGGGTTGCAGAAACTAGTTGATAGGCGGAGGAGGGGAGATATGATTGAGGCATTCAAATTGCTAAAGGGATTCTATAGGATTAATTCAGAGGATATTTTTGAGATTAGGACTGGTGGTGGGAGAACTAGGGAACACCTATGGAAGCTGGGCAAGAGTGTGGTTAGCAGGGGTGTTAGAGCTGGGTTCTTTACTTTTAGAGTGATAAATGAGTGGAATAAGCTGCCAGAGTCTGTTGTGGGTGCTATGACGGTGAACGAGTTCAAGACAAGGTATGATAGATACTGTGAGAATGTAATCGCATAGTTGTGTGGACATGATGTTTAGGGCCTCCCTCGATGAGTCTAAGGACTCCTGTAGTCGCCCGAAATAATAATAATAATTTCTGTCGAAAAAAAATCAATTATGTTGCTTTCTTACCTTCCAAATTTGCAGAACAATGTCACTGTTTCAGTCACAATCACACACCCACAAGGGGCAAAGCACAACATAAGAATGCATTCACGGTCTGTCTTAAACAAAAATATAATAAACAATCGAGAATTTATACAATTTTCGCTGAGTCCATGCTTACTCTGAAATAAAATCTGTGGTAATATTGATAACGTTTCAATTCAAACAAATTATAATAAAACTGATGATGTTTTAAGTTAAAAAATATTGTTAGATTATTAGCAATTCATAATAATTTGACTGATTTTGAATTTCATTTTTGTTGCATTAATTATAATTTATAATTGTGTAATTTACATAGTACGATGTAATTCAAGAATAAGAAAATTTATATATATATATATATATATATATATATATATATTATTATTATTATTTCCCGTGATGAAATGCCACCCCCTCATCTTCAAGCGCCCTTGTGCTGGGTACAATCTTCACTACCGCACTACATGACCCTGTGTGCATGCACGCACACAGTAATACATGGTATATTAATTCATTCACGTAGTTTCACATTCATATAGAATGAAATGCGGAACTAAAGTTCTATTAATGTTGCCAAATTAGTTGAAGCTAACGAATTGAAATTAATTAATAATATACATTTGGAAGTTTCTCAGTATAATATTATTTATCAGTAAAATTTAGTACTGTGTTCATTTTAAACTAGCAAGAAATTACATAAAAATGACGGTTTGGATATCCCTTTTAGGAAGAAGATCATTTGGATTTTGCAGTACATAGAACAGAATCATTTAATCAGGCAACAGCTAATGTTTTAAGAGATTGTGAAATGATGAGCAAACTTGAAAACTATATAGTAAAGTGAACCTTTATTGTGCACAAATGTATATTAAACTGTTTGCTTCAAGAGATTTATGATTCAGAAAAACATCTCACATAATATATGCAGTATATGTACTTATGTAAATAAAGTCATGCTTATTCAATTTAGAAAAAAGAATTTCGTTCTGTTAGATTTTGTTATTTAACTCTAAATAAAGTTAAAATTTCTTGATATTTTATTTACTGTGCCTTATTAAAAAAATTCATTATTTTTATTAGAATTGATTTATGAAGTCTGCTATATTAATTTAATTGCTTTGTGTTGTTTCTTTTGTTGGTCATTATTAGAATTGACTTGAACTATGTATATTGCATAATTATTATAATGAACCAATAACATAGTAACAAACTTATACTCTTCTGATTGGCCAAAGAGATCATGTATTCAATATTTAACTTGCAGGCTGTGGATTCATTTCCCACTGTGGGCATAGATATTCGTGAATTGCTTTAGTTAGTAGATGAACTATATTATCCAGCTCAAGATCACCCATCTGCTTAATGGAGTCCTGAAATTCCATGGAAAAGTTCCACGAGCAGTTTTTTCAATTATCTAAGCTTTAGCATACTCACAGTTGAGTGGGGATTGAGTTGGACTGTTTTTGAATTACAGCCAGAGCACTTAAGGCTATGAGGCCAGTGTATTATGTCAGTAAAGTGCATATGTTTTCTGTTCAGTTGGCCTACTCTCTCTCTCTCTTTTTTTTTATGTTGGACTCACATACAAGAGGTTGGGTAGTCAATCTATAGTACTTTTCACAGAACAGTGTGGATCTAGACTGGAAAGTCGAAAAATATTCCAAAGGAAGGCAATGGTAAACCACCTCGGTACCTTGCCAAGAACATTCTATGAACATACCAAAAATGAGAAAGAATGATATGGTGCTGGATGGTAAAACCCCCTCCCCCCGGGCCTAAAGGCATGCAACTGGGGAAGAACAGAGGGCTTCAACAAGTAGAACTAGTTTTTATGATGTGTCAAGGTCAAACCCGGAAGGAAGCTTGGTCACAGATGTTTCTGGTTGGAAAAGGGAGGCTCCCTGTTTCACAAGAAACCACAACATTGAAACTTGAAATGTTAGAAGTGTGAACCAAGGTAAGCTGGAAATAATAAAGATGGAAATGGAGCACAAGAAGCTGGATATATTGGGAATAAGTGAACTTAGAGACAGGAATGGGCCATTTTCAGTCAAGGGACTATATGGTGTATTGCTCAGGAGATGAGACAAGTGGTAAAAATAGAGTATCTTTCTTACTCAGGTAAAGATGGCTAGGTATGTATTAGTTTGTAATCCAGTGAGTGACAATCATTTCTCTTAGTCAGTGAACATCCAATGAATATGACCATCATACAGGTTTATGCACCCACTACAGAGGCATCAGAAGAAGACATTGAAGAATTTTAAGGCAAGTTGCAAGAAGTGATAGATGCAACACCAAAGCGAGATTTATGGCTAGTTATCGGATATTGGAATGCAAAAGTGAGAGGAACAAGGAATAACAGGTCATTTTGGTCTAGGTATTCGTAATAACACTGCAGGGAAGAGACTAGTTGAGTTTAGTGCAGAAAATTGTTTGTTTCTTGAAACACCTGCTTTAAACAGCACAAACAGAGATTGCACACATGGATATCACCTGATGGACAATACAGAAATCAAATTCACTGTATACTTGGACATAGACAATGGAGAAGTGCGATTCAGTCTGTCAAGACTTTTCCAGGTGTAGGCTGTGGAACAGACCATGAATTATTAGTGACTAAAATACATGTGAAATTACAAAAACTGAAAACATCACAAATGTCGATCAGATATGATTTTGGAAACACTCGCTGAATAAATATAATATTAGTATACAGAACAGATTCAACACACTCAATTTGTGTGAAAGAGAACCAGATGAACTATGGGAAGAGATTAAAGATATAATTAAAACAGAAGCAAAGAAGAATATTTCAACAGTTTGTTAGAAGAAGTTTAAATGGCTGTCAGAAGATGCCATCAAAACTGCTCAGGAAAGGAGAAAAATGGGAATTTTTGAGGAAGTACGGCATTTGAATGCAGAGTTTCAACGATAATCCAGAAGAGACAAGGGAAAATACTGTAACCAGAAATGCCAACAAATAGAAGACCAAAACAGGAAAGGAAAAACAGATCTTTTCAAAAAAAATCAGGGAACTGACAGAGAAGTTTAGTGCCAAGGTGATAATTTTGAAAAGTAAACACATAGGATATCTTACAGGAGTACAGACATCAAAGAAAGATGAAAAGAGTATACAGAAGCCCTTTACAGAAAGGACTCCAAAATTACTGAGAAATTTGAACAGCAGGATTATACACAGGAGCCAGTTCCACTGGAGAGTGGGGTGAGGTGGGCCCTGCAACAGCCATCCAGTAAGAAAGCACCAGGAGGGGATGGAATACCTATTGAACTGCTCAAAACCCTGGGAGATGAGGCAGTTAAAATTTAACAGCTCTATGTCAGCAAATTTGGATCATAACTGCATGGCCTAGGAAATGGAAAAAATCAATTTATATACCTTTATTGAAGAAAGGCGATGCAAGAGCGCAAAAATTAGAGAACTATAGCACTGATTTCTCATGCAAGTAAAGTCTTACTTAAGATCATTCAGAAAAGATTGGAACCATTGATGAAGAGAGAAATGCCAGATGAAAAGGCAGAGGAACAAGAGATCAGATCACCAATGTGAGATGGATAATAGAAATAGCACAAGAATATCAAAAGAATGTCTACCTTTGTTTCCTTGACTATAGCAAGGCTTTTGAGTCTGTAGATCATGTGTTAAGAACAATGGTAGTACCAGAGCATTTCATTATCCTTCTGAGGATAATGAAATGCTCTGGTACTCCCATAGATGCATTTGAATTATGGGTTTGGAGACGCTTACTAAGAATACCATGGACTGCAAAGCAAACCAATAAATCAGTGATAGACAGAATAAAGTCAGATTGCTCCCTCGAAGCTATGATCATCAAGCAAAAATTGTCTTATTATATGAGCAAATGACAGTCTGGAGAAGATGATGCTTGCTAAAGTTGATGGAAGTAGGAGACGAGGAAGACGAATAATTAGATAGGTGGATGGAGTTAAAGAAGCAACTGGAATGAGCTTGGAAATTCTGAAAGATATGGTCAGGGACAGATCTGAATGGAGAATGTATGTTCATAGAATCTCCAGGAGTCGAAAATGACTCGATGGAACATAAAAACAACGTGTTCATCTGAAACAGCATCAACAATAATGTGATGAGAAATCTGAGCTTATTCGATGAGTAAAAACCCTCTTACAAGATTTAATTGATTTACTTCTCTTAACAAAGTGTATACCATTGTATCTTATCCAGCAGAGCACCATATTCATTGTGAAGACTTCAAAATTTTCAAAATGAATATTCATATTCATTTTGAAAATTATTTGCGAACAACAATGACCCAAGAAAGATTGGTTGATCTAGCAACTTTAGCGATAGAGGCGGACACCGCTTATAATTTAAATTTAGAGGAGCTTAAAAACAGTTTTATTGCGCGATATCCCCGTAGCGCAAACATTTAATTACGATTATTATTTAATTGTTTTGCATTAATGTTTCTCTTGTAATAAAAACAAAACAACAATTGGAGATTTTCTTATATTTTTGTCTTATAACCCATCAGGGGTGATATTTAATTCTTTGCCTCAGAGCGCGATCTAATCTGATGACGGGTCTTTTCACATCTATCTTATCCTAGCATAAACATATTACATCCTTCTCTTTGTCTCTTCCACTCATGGCGGGTGGAAGAGACAAAGTTGAGGTTGAGTTCCTCAAAGACGAATTCTTGCCATTTCTTTCCTTCTGCTCTCTTTTTACGAAGTTCTGTTATGGAGGTTAAGTGGGTGCTTTCTTTAATGCTGTCAATCCTGTCCTTCAATTCTACAATTTAATAATATGTTTGGTAGCTCTTCTGGGTTCATTCTTGAAACATGTCCAAACCTGCTTAGTTGGCTCTTATTTAGTGCTGTAATTATTATTTCTTTAAAGTTAAGTTCTTCTCTGACTTTTTCATTTGTTTTTCTTTCTGACCAGCTTGTTCTATTGATTTTTCTTAGACATTTCATTTCAAAATCATTAAGTCTATCCATTTCTTTCTTTCTTAAGATCCAGCATTCTGAGCCATAGAATACTGTGGGAATTATCATTGTTTTATGTATCTTTAATTGTTCCATTTTTTTTTTTTTTAGTCTGCCCATTATTCTCTTCTCTTCTTAAGTATTCTGCAATTGAGCAGGTTCTTCTCTTAGTAGCAAAAACTTTCCTTCACTCTCTTTTGTTCTGAGCCTTCTCTTTCAAGGTTGTGTACCTCTCTCCATTCAGCATGTCATCTAGCATGGTTTTTCTTACTCTTCCTCTGGATCTTTTCCCGTCTATTTTTCCTTCGATAGCATCTCTGATGATTCCATTTCCTCTCAGAATATGTCCGATCCAGTTTCCCTTTCTTCTTTTTATCCTCTTTAACAGACTTCTTTTACTCTTTTTAGGAGACCTCTTCATTAGTTATTTTATCTGCCCATTTGATTTTTTCCATCCTTATCCAAATCCACATCTGAAAGCTTTCCAAAATCTTAATTTCTTCTTTCTTTAATGTCCAAGTTTCAGCTGCATAGAGGACGACACTCCATATATAACATTTTATTAGTCTTTTCTTTAGGTTCCGGTCCATTTTACTTCTGAATAAATTCCATTTTCCATTAAAGGCATCTCTTTCCATCACTATTCTATTGTGCCACTGTTCTATGCTTTTATGTCACTCTTACATCTTCCATCACTGCTAATCACCCTTCGTAAATATTTAAATGTCTTTACTTGATTCAATTTTTCCCCATTTATTCTGATATCCATACTTTCCTCTTTCCTTGCTATTTTCATTACCTTTGCTTTTCTTATGTTAATTTTCATTCCATAATCGATACAGGAGTCCAGTAATCTGTTCAACAGATGTTGTAGTCCTGTTTCAATATTTGATAATAATGCCTTGTCATCTGCGTATCTTATTGCAAATATCTGTCTACCTCCAATCTTTATTCCTTCTGAATTCTCCAGTGCTTCTTTTAACATTGCTTCGGAATACATGTTAAACAAAACTGGTGACAGAGAACAGCCTTGTCTTACTCCTCATCCAATGATACCTGGTTCTGTTGTAACATATATGTCTTTCATCATAGCAGTTATTTTCTATACCGCTAGCTCGAACTCCATTTCGCTTTTGATTTATACCTCTTGCTTTTTTGTCCATTTCGCTTTTGATTTATACCTCTTGCTTTTTTGTTCTGTCATAATTTTCCATTTCTTCACATTGTTTTTTAAGCCAATCTTCTCTTCTTTCTGGTTCCCTTCTCAATTTGTCATTCAGAGTTCTGTATTGTATTTTCCCTTCTGGGGTGTCTTTATTTTTCTATTTTCTTTCTTTCTTTCATTAGAGAAATCATCTCATTAGTTATCCAAGGTTTTCTTATCCTTTTAGCTCTTACATATCCAATTTCTTCTTTTGCAATCTTCTTTATTTCCTCTTTAACTTGTTCCTATTTCTTTTCTGGATCTTCAGTTTTGACAAAACTTGTTTCCTCTAATTCTTTCTCCAATCTATTTCCAAATTCCTGGGTATATATTTTAATTTCTCTAAGTTCCATTTTTTCCCTTTTGATAGCTTCTTTTATCTTCTTTAGTTTCACATTTATTTCTATGAATAGTAGGTTGTGGTTCAGAGTAAATATCAGCTCCAGGATGCATACATGCATTTTTTATACTATTCTTGTATCTTTGCTTTATTATAATATAATCAATTTGATACTTTTCCGTATCTCTGGGTTTTTCCATGTGTATAGTCTTCTCTTAGTTATACAAATTAAGTTGTTATGTATATATAAACTCATGTATATATAATCTCATATACCTTATGTATATATAAACGTAAGCCTATGTTAGTTTATCATGCGCAAAATCCAAAATCTAACATTATTGAAGAAATCAGCACAATTGGAAAAGAACTTGATTTAATGAAGTGGATAATGAAGATGTGAGAAACTTGCCCGATTTCCATTCAGAACAGTTAAGCGAGAATGACCTCCTTCAACTAGAAGAACAGCATGCATATGAAGAAGATAAGGTGTGCGAACAAGAAGCTAACTGCAAAAGAACTTGGGCTAGTTCTTTTGAGTATGCTAAGGAAATTTTGTTTGATAGTGATCCTGATATGGAAAGAACCTTCGAAGCCCCGAAATCTTGATAAAGCGATCACCAGCTATCGCAAATTGCATGATAAGACGAAAAAGTCGAGCACAATTCAAATATCTTTACTTAATTGTTTTGTAAAAAGTAGCTCAGTCAAATGTTTAGACATTAAATAAAAATTTAAGCAATTGATTTTTACTAACTTTGATGATTTTATCCTGCAATATAACTCATACTGTAATTTTTCACAAATTTACACTAATCGATGGATGAAATAATTATTTCTATTGTTTGGTGTATTCGTTTAACGCGATTTCGTTTAGCGCGCATTAATTGATGGATTAATTAATCGCGTTAAGCGAGATTTTCCTGAATTTAATTTTTATTTATTTTAATTGTTTTGTTGTTGTGAACTGCAGTATAGGTTCTTTGTATCATGCTGAAGTTTTGGTCTCAACGCATTGTTTTTTCATTGACTGCCTTGGAGAAATTAGACTCGATACTAGCAGGAATTTTGAGTTGGCTGGAATGAAGGACAAAGTTATCATCATTATCAAATTCTTGACATATACCCTAAGGGGTGTACAGGATCTTATGTTAGTACTACATAAAAAGTTACATCATTACCAAAAACAATTCCCCCCCCCAGATTAGCCTGTTATCTATCAACATTCCAATGTTATCAGCCTTTATAAATCTGTCTGCTAAGGCACTTTTTACTGTATCAATCCATCTACATTTTGGTCTTCTTCTGGATCTTTTTTCCTACCATCTTGGCAAAGAGCACTTGTTTAGCTAATCTTTCTTCTCCCATTCTGTTTAAGTGCCATACCACCTGAGATCAGCTCTGCTAACCTAGTCTCTATTTGAGTTGTAACTCTGCAGTTAGAATTGAAGCAGGTACAGGAAGATGGTTTTTCAATTTTCTCAATTTTGATATCAGGCTTAATACCACTTTCCTTCATAATGTGATCCATGTGATGATGGTGATTTAACTATTCAGTCGTTATTCATTCATGTCCGACTTGGTGACTTTGTAGGCAGGTGTTCTCCGTGCTGTCTTGTAAAGCACTGCTTCTTTCGGCTGTTTGATGTTCATGTTGGTATCAGCTTGAATGGTGTTGAGCATTATTTGTTGGTCCCTTCTTCTGGTTCCACTGATCATTCAATGCGCCCTAACTGAATGTTATTCCTATTATCGTTTAAAACTACTGTACTGATGATGTCCTAAGATACTTAGGATGAAATATTTACAAATAAATAATTTTCACTGTGGTTAATACGTGTGTTTCTTTTAATTAGTGATGTCGTTGGTTTTATTAACTGCTGTACTTCTTTATTTGTCACCTCGGCTGTCCATGGTATTTGTAACAATTTCCTCCATCATCACATTTTAAATGCATCAATTTTTTTCTGTCAGCCGTTTTTATCGTCCAGCTCTCAATCCTACATCATTATGGGAAAGACTATAGCTCTGACTGGTCTACTTTTGGTACTTAGAGCAATGTCTTTGCTTTTCCAGATCTTATTCATGTTGACCATTTCTGTACAGCCCAGAGTGATCTTACACTTTATTCCATGGAGGGATCTGCCACCATGATCAATTTTTGAACCAAGAAGAGGAAACAGATTCCTGAACAGATTCAATTTCTTCTTCATTGATTTTAAACTTCACTTCTCCACTAGCTGTTATTGTCATGATCTTTGTTTTCTTTATGTTAAGGTGCAGCCCCATTTCTTCACTTTCTTGAAGAAATGGTCTTCTCTTTCTGCCAATAAGGTTGTCTCATCTGCATACCTCAAGTTATTTATATTCTCCTATCTTAACTCCAATATTGGATGAGTCCTTGTTTAATTTCCTCATGATCACTTCAGCATAGAGGTAGAAAAGAAATGGGGGGGACAAAATACATCTCTACTTACATCCTTGCTGATTTTGAACCAATCTGTGTCACCATAAAGCTTTCGCACTGTTGCTTCCTGATCAATATACAGCGATCTGATAAGTTTGATCAGGTGAGATGGGACACCAAAGTCATGCAGAGCCAAAGTCAAAAGCTTTTCTATAAGCAATGAAGCATATGTACAGGCTTTCTGGTGTTCATGGCTCTTTTCAATAATCTATCTGATGTTGGCAATATGATTTCTAGCGTCTCTCCCTTTCCTGAAACCAGCTTTGACATCAGGTAGCTCCTGATTGATGACCTGCTGTAGCCACTATTGAATGATCTTCAGTAGGATCTTGCTTACATGAGAAATCAGTACTATTATGCGATAATTGGAGCAATCTCTGGCATTACCTTTCTTTGGTAATGGGATGAATATTGATTCTTGCTCAGTCCTTAGGCCAATTGCAAGTGGACCATATCTCCTGGCACAAAGTTGTGATAATGTTGATTGGCTGATTTTAGGAGTTCTGCAGGTATCCTATCAATACCTGAGGCTTTCTTGTTTGGCATTTTTCGCATAGTCCAAGCTACTTCTCCCTCCAAAATGTTTGGTTCTCTGTCCGTAAGGCCATTTTCGTTGTCAGTTGGGTTGGGCTCTTCTGTCTATTCTTTCCACCTGTTCTTGATTTTTTGTGGTTACTCAGTTCATTTCCATTGCAGTCCCTGACTATTCCTTGTTGTGCAGAGAAACTGGATAGCATCATCTTCACTTCAGCAAACAGTTCTGGTATCTCCCATTCTGTTTCCTTCTTCTTCTAGATGTTGGCATGGTTTTTTTATCTGTCTTTCCTTGTCCTTCCTGGCTTCACATTGTAAAGCTGCATTCAGCCTTTTGATTTTATCCTTGTCTCTTCTAGCTTTGACCACCACTCTTTGCTGATCAGCTATTTTGATGTTGTCAGATAGTCATTTGTTTCTCTTCTCTGCTACTAATGGCTCTGCAAAAAGTTAAGCACGTTTGAGCGCGATTAGTAGTTGGAAGGAGTTCAATCGTTCGATGCTGTTGGCACACTCTCCCTCGATGAGTCTTTGGACTCCCTAGAAGTGTCGCATAATAATAATAATAATAATAATAATATGTTTCTCAGCAATTTCAATGATATATCTCTAATCTGATGCTATTGTTCCTCTGTGTCTTTTCCATCAAGGCTGATGGAAAAGACACTGAGTACTCCAGCTGCCTTTGTGCAATTCAGGTTTGTGATAGATTTTTCTACTTCAAATACATGTGTATTCCAGATGGTATTCCTGTTGAGTGTTTTCTACCACCATGCTGTCACCGCTTGTTTCATTTAGCAGTTTTTCAAAGTAATTACTCCATATATCAAGGGAATCTTTTTATGCAGTTTTCGTGTCACCTTTATCATCTCTAATTCCTTTTACAGCACTCTTTCCTCCATTTCTGAGCTTTTTCAACAGCCTCCAGAATATCTTGCCACCTTCTTGATATTTATTTTCTATGTTCTTACCAAAAACTTCCCTTGACTTTTGTTTAGCTAATTTTGCACTATGCTTTGTTTTCTTACATTTTTCTCTGTATTCTTTAAAAGCACAAGCTGACTTACTTGACAGGATATTTCGATATGCTTTCTTCTTTTCTTTGACTGTCTCTTTAACTTCCTGAGTCCACCATGGAGTTCTGATCTATCCTTGCAGATTACCTCACCACTGAATCTCCAAAGTCTGGTTCTTGCTTTCAAACTCTTTCAGTTTTTCTTGAATAATGTTTGTGTATTTGAGTCTATAGTTCACACCTGATAGATGTTCAACTTTGATTTGTTTCAACACTTTCTTACATGTTATTCTTTTCAATATCAAGTTCAGTTTTATCCTGCTCAACACTAAATGGTGATCACATCCTATATCAAATCCTTTGTATACTCTTGTGTTCTGAACCAGTGTGGAAACATCACTGTCGACAATAACCTAATGAGTGAGGCGTTTCTTATTTCTTGCTTCTTCTCTCCATGTGAATTTGTGCTCATTTTTATGTTGGAACATGATGTTAGTAATAAATGGTTCATGTCCTAAGCAGACATTCAACAGCTGTTTGCCATTTTTATTAGCTTTACTCTTTTCTCCAAAATTTCCCAGAAACATTGTTTTATGTCTGGTAATCATTTTCTACTCTGCTCTTTAGATCCCCAACAAAGACCAACTTTTCCTTTTTCATTGTGTCAGTTGCTTTTTCTAAAGCCTCAAAAAATTCCTCCACTTCTACCTTAGTAGAACCTTCTGTGGGACCATAGGCACAAATAAGTCTCATTGTCCAGTTCCCCATTCTGATATTTGCCCACATCTCTACCTGAATGCATAGAACGAGAGTGGAAAGATCATGAGTGTGCTACCAAGATTTGATAGCGATGAATTAAATATAAGAGCAATTATAGTAAATGGATTGATGTCAAGTTTATTATTATTATTATTATTATTATTATTATTATTATTATTATTATTATTATTATTATTATTATTATTATTATTATCTAAGACCTCCAGGGAGTCAAGGACTCATCGAGGGAGGCTGTAAATTACCCAACCCATCTATCATACCTATGCACTTACTACCCCTAAGGGCCAATTATTCCACTCACTCACTGCTCTCTGGGAGAAAAACCTAACTGTTTCCCCTTTTTTGACTGATAACAACCATGAATGCTCCATATAACGAAAACTTTCATCAGTTGAAATGCTATAACACCCATTTAAAAGTTTATAGACCTCTATCATATCACCCCCCCTTTCTCCTGTTAACCAGAGTCTGCAATCCACATACTCGCAATCTGTCCTCATAATCTAAATCCCATATCCGGATATAATCTTTGTAACTCTTCTTTGAACCATTTCCACAGCTTCTTTATCCCCTTGAAACCCGGGAGACTAAATCTGTGCACATTAATCCAAGTGGGGTCTTATCAAAGCCTTATAAAGAGTCCAAATTACTTCCTTATCCTTACATGTCAAGGCTCGCTTCAACATAGCAATTATCCTCTGAGTTGTATTTGCAACTTTTGCTATGTGACCTTTGAACTTTAAATTCATATCCATCAATACACCAAGATCCCTCGCCTCTTCAGTTTCTTGTAGCATAATCCCGCTAATATAATATGCCGCTGGAACTCTAATCACGCCAAAGTGCATAACTTTACACTTACTAACATGACAGCCATTTTCGTTAGCCCAGATTTCCAGTCTATTCAAATCATTTTGTAATTTCTTAATATCAGTAACATCCCTGATTGCCCTGCCTATCTTCGCATCATCAGCAAACAATTGCAAATCTGATGCAGACCCTGCTTGATGTGATTAATGTATAGATTGGACAATAATTGCCCAAGGACTGAACCCTGAGGTACACCACTGGTTACCTTAAATCTGGCAGATTCACACCCACTGTATACCACTTTTTGATATCTGTCTATCGACCATCCCCTGATTCAAGTCAATAGATTATGTTCCAGTCCCATATTCTCTAGTTTATACAACAGCCTATTGTGTGGTATCCTATCAAATGCCTTAGAAAAATCCAACATTATCATAGTGTATCCATTCCCTTTATCCAACTCGGGCGTAACATTGTTATAAAACATGAGCAAATTGCTAAAACATGACCTTCCTTTAGTAAACCCATGTTGTTCCCTGCATAGTATAGAATGCTTGTCTGACCATTTCTGTATGCGAGTCCTTACCAGCTTCTCTAAAACCTTCACTATCACACCAGAGATACTAATAGGTCGGTAGTTAGACACATCAGTTTTTGCACCATCCTTGTGCAATGGAACTATCATACATGCCTTTCATTCCTGTGGTATCATTCCTGAGCTGAAACTCAAGTTATACAAATGTGTGAAAGGCCTAGCCAATTCAGCTGAACATTTCAACTAATGCAAGAGCTCTTCAACCTCATTTTCATGAACCTGTAACTCTTCATCCAACGTAGCAGTAGCACTATACACCATGCTGCATACATCTAGTTGATATATCTTAGCAAAGTGAGCACTCATTAACGGATAATCTCCTTAGCTTCCGACACTCGTGTACCATCTGCTTTCAATAAAGTTATTCTTCCACATTCATTCTTTCTTTTGCTTGCGACATAACGATAAATTTCTTTTGGATTGCCTTTAGCTTGCATGGCCAATTACTTTTCATACTCCGTTTTAGCTTTTCTCACAATACTCGTTACTTTTCTGGCCTGAGCTTTATATATTTCATAACTCCTCTCACTCTTATTCTCACGATATTCTTTCCACATCAACTTCTTCTTGTGGATCTCTAGTTTAATAAGGCTGCACATCCATTTCACTCCCAACTTATTTATTCTTCAAACACTAGGGATAGATTCAGATACCGCCTCATTCAAGCACTTTTTCAAAGATTCCCATTCATTGCTGACATTTTTTCCATTCAGTAACTGATACCATGGGACTAAAGATAGTATTCTTCTAAGTTGATCATAATTTCCAGCTTTGTGATGCAGCATGTAGCCTGATTTAATAGGAGCTTCAATACAAGTAGATACTTCCCAAGAAAGAACAGCATGATCACTGTCACCAATTGGTGGTAAAATAGCCATATTCTTGACAGAGATCCCTTCAGATGCTATGAACAAATCCAACACTCTTTGACCTCGAGTTCCTTCTTTCACATGCTACTTGAGAAAGTTATCTCGCAACAATTCAATAAATTCCTGTTCTTTCTATCATGGGATTTCTCTTCTACTCAATCAATGTTTGGAAAATTAAAGTCACCCATAATGATCATTCGCTTGGTATCCATAAGGTTAAATTGGCGATGCATTTCTTCGTCCCGTAAAACTGAGCTGCCAGGTCTGTAGAAGCACCCCACCATATATTTCATTCTGTTAACCCCCACTTCACACCAAATAGACTCAAACTCATCGCTACATGGAACATTGTTACCATCATTGTTTTCTTGCATTTCTACCCTAACTGGACTTAAGTCATCTAATATCATTAGTAGCACTCCTCCTCCTCTCCTGTCTCTTCTGTCATTCCTAAAAATAGTATATCCGTTACACCGGATCCCACTTACCATATCTGATTCTGATAGCCAGGTTTCACTAATGCCAACAATCTTAAGCCACATCGTATTCAAGAAAGCAACAAACTCAACCCCTTTGTTTCTAATGCTCCTAGCATTTGTGTATAGACATAATAAATTACGACCTAGCCTATTCTTATCATTAGATATGCAATGTATTTGGTCTTGTTCTAGAATTTTCTCTTTTCCCTCCCCAGACATACTTAAAAGATCCGAACCCAAAGCATATTTTTCCACTCCTTCGCCACATACATAACCATGTTCAAAGGCATTCATATCTTTATCACGTTTGTATATCATAGCTGAACTTTCACGCACATTTTTTCCATTTCTCCCTTGATGAACTAGTTTCCCTGACTCTCTGCATTAAGTCTCATACCAAGAAGTAATTTCTCCAGGCTTCTGATGGCAAATGAATTGAAGTGCAGGCCATCTTTCTTATACAAATCTTTTCTGCCATCAAACACACCCCACACGTCTAGAAACTCATCCATATCTTCTACATAGCCTGCGCGTGAAATCAATTGCTATGATCGCCCTCCTTCTTAACTCAGTACTGTCATATCTAGGCAGTAATCCTACAATTTTTACTCTTTCACATATCTTTCTCGTTTCCTTCAAACAGCCCTTTCATATCTTCTCTCATACTATGTTTGTCACCACTTAAATTATTCGTACCTACCAACACTACCATTTCTTTTACATTTCGTTTTTGGTTTTCAATTACGTTTGTCATATTTTTAATTTTCGTTCGCGGGAAAGTAGAAGTAATTTGCGCTTACCGAGCTGAGTGGAATACCTTGCCTGAGTGTGTTGTGAATGTGGACACATTGAATCAGTTTAAGACGAGGTCGGATAAGCATTGTATGCAATAGTGAGTACCTCCCACGATGAGTCTCTGACTCCATGGAGGTCAGGTGTTGATAATAATAACAAAAATAATATTGTTTGTCATTCACGATTATCCTCATATTCAGTGGCAGATTACCCAATAGGCGCACTAAGTGCGCGCCTAGAGACTCGTCGTCTTGAGGGGGCTCAAAAATTATATATCAAAAAGATAACATGCCTCTAAAAATTTAGTGAACGTTTATATTTATTATTTATTTATTTTCTAATGTATTTTTAGATAGCTAATATTTATTTTCTATTTTATTTTTTATTGCATATAGGAAAAAAGTCAGAACATATTAAAATGAAAAGACGATTTGAATCTGGAGCAGAAAAAACACTTTTACATAAAGGGCCTTATAACAAAATTGCGCCTTGGGCCTCAAAGGAACATAATCCGCTACTGCTCATATTTAGTGTTGATTACTAAAATGATTACTGACTAGTTTCGACGCAGATACTTGTGGCTTCATCTGAGTTAACATCGAAGATACAATAAAAGGCTAACATCAATTAAAACATTACTAAAATACAGAGCATGCAGTAACCATTACAATATATAATGGGTTCGAAACATAAGGACGAACACTATTTCTGAAGATTACAATCGCAAATTCAGATGAATCAGCTTGTAATTTGTATAACTAGCGATTTCGAAAAGAAATCAAGGACACATTCTAAATTTCGAATCGCGCTCAAAGGGATTACGTGATAGCACTCAACAGGATTAAAGGCTGCTCTAAGCGAACCGTGTTTGAAGAAACCTCTTTTCGTGAAGGAATAAAGTTACAAACTTGGATGTCTTGTAATGTCTCAAAGGCATCACCTCGATGATTTCACACTGAAAGAATTTTTGGAAAGCTTTAAGAAGGCGATAGAATTACTAATATTGCCAGAGAGTTTGAAATATCACATAGCAGTGTCTCCAGGCTCTGGACTGCATTTGAAACCAATGGAATGTGTTCCAGACGCTTGCTAAAAGGTTGTCTTTGCTCTACCAAGGAGGAGGAAGACAGATTTTTATTTGACAACAAAACATCGCCACACCACAAGAGGTCAGCTTATAAGTCGGCTCCATTCAGGCGCAGGTACACGGATATCTCGACAAACTGTGGCAAGATGTCTGCGACAAGTTCAAATCTATACTCCCGAAAACCTGTAATTTTCGTCCCTTTATCCGTAGCTCATCGTCGACCACGTTTTCAGTAGTGATGTTGTATCCATAAAAATAATTGAACAAGACACTAATGGGGTGATGTACGCTTTACAGATAAGAGTCGTTGTAGTCTTTCGTCCGATTCTAGACGACACTTCATTTGACGTGAAAGTGGTTGTGAGAATATTCGTGAAAGAGATAATTACGAAGGTGCTGGAGTCATGGTGTGGGGAGGCATTATGCTTAATGGACACACCGATCTACAAGTTCTAGGGGAAGAGGGACTATGACTGGTGAACAATGTTGCAACGAGTTGTTTAACATCATGTTCGATTGTTTCGTGGTGTTATAGGTTAAGAATTCATTTTTATGGATGGCAATGCCACGCCACATCGTACACGAGCAGTGGAGATACTTCTGGAGATCGAGGATATTAATGAAATCTAGTAGCCAGCATGCTCTTCAGATCTCAACCCTATAGAACACGTTTGGGTCTGGACGCAACATTGCTGCTCGAAATTCTCCTCCAGAAAACAAACATGGCCTTATCCTTGCTCTGAGAAGAAGTAGGCCAGTTTTCCTGAAGAACTCCTGAATCACTTGGTACTCAGCATAGGACTACATTGTGAGAGTTGCATCGTAGTTTGGGGTGGACATATTCCATACTGAAATGTCTCTCCGCATTCTAAGCACTGTATTTAATTTCTTAACTTGGTTAAGGAATTAAATACAGTTAAGGAATTAACTAAGGACATAGTTAAGGAAGTAACTACGTTAAGTAGTTACTTCCTTAACTACTGCCTTTGGAAATTGGTAACTTTTGCTAAAAACGTATTGCAATTTAAATTGTACGAAAATTATAACTCGCTTTTTGTGTGATATAATTTATTAGTATGCTGGAAATAACTTTTTATCCACATTTGTCTGTAGCCATGAAAATGTTTTCATATATACATGTTAAAATGTAGTTCGTTCTAAGCTTTTTGGACAACCAGTGTTGTGTTGAACACAACACTGTGGAACAAATGAATTGGCACAGGTTGGTTATTCTTGAGTGATGTGCAAGACATCTGGCTGGGCTGAATAGTTAGTCTTTTGTACAGAAAAATCTAATCAGTGATTTCCAAATATCACATAATCGTTTCATGTTTCTATTGAATGTGTCTTGCGAACGGACGATAGATTATTATTATTATTTTTAATGCAGATCTTTTACTCTATTGTAATCGTCATTTACACATCTAGTATCTGGGACGACCATGTCGAATGGGATAGGCAATTTGGAATGTAAAGATGGTTGCATGCCTAAGGGGATGCTATAGTTTCTATATTGTAATGCCACAAGTATCAGGAGTAAGATGGAGGAATTTCTGGCATTGATTAGTGCAACCTCACAAAACGCTGTAGGCATTAGTGAGACGGGGATATCAGGAAGAAGCAATGATATACTGTATACCCCAAATCAGGAGGGAAAATCCAGTAGGTGTTAAAGGGAAATAATGGTAAGCATGAGCTGAAAAAAAAAAAAAAAAATCTTGCGGAAGGTATATAAGGAAAAAGATGACCAGCAAATTCATAAACAATACAAGGATCAGGCAAAAACGTGACCAGCATGGCGAGGTAGGCAAAATCAGATTATGAAAATAAATTAACCAAGCAGGTCAAAGGAAATCCCAAATAGTTCTTTCGTTCTGTGTCACGTAGGAGGAAGAATGACTATGGAAGATTAACCTTAATGGGTGAAGATAGTAGAGGTGACAGAGGCAGAGGATATTGAGCTTCTCAGTGACTGATATGAGAACAAAGGTTGATGAAATTGAGGTACTTGGAATATTGCAGAATCTGAATGCAAATACGACAGTGGGATCGGATGGGTATGCTGGCTAGTGTTTTACTGGAATGGGCAGGGACTGGCAATGCCTTTGATTACTAATCTCTGAAGTCTCAACTCAGGCAGAGTCGCAAGAGATTGGATGGAGGGCAAAATAAATTCCTTACGTAAAGGAGGATCCAAGTCTGTGGTAGGAAATTACAGACCAATCAGTATTTCAGGAGTAGTATTAAAAGTACTCAAAAAGTCAAAACGAGAATTCAGAATTGAGTGGATAAGAACATGATAATTTATAAGAGGCATTATGACTTTGTGAAGGAGGGTAGTGCCTTAGTAATCTACTAACTTTATATAATACAGTGACGGTTGAATTGGATAGAGGGAATGGCTACAAGATAATATTGTTGGATTTTGAAAAAGCATTTGTCAGGATACCACATCAAACTTTGTTATGAAAATTGCAACAAATGGAGATGGATATGAAATTGGTGATTATGGATAAAAAGGAGTGAATAAGCTGACAGTATGGGCAGAACATAATGGATGACAATTTAATGTGAAAAAATCGTGAAAATTCTATTCCAAGAAATTGATGAAGCCAGAAATTTGGGGGTAGTGGTATTAACCACAAGATGAAAGGTATCTTCAGTGATAGTTGTCAACAAAGCCAAGATAGTGATATATCTTTCAAGAAAGCACCATAAGGATGGTTCGTTCTTATGAAGAGTAATGGATGAATGGAATATGCTGCTTGTGCGGCTTGGGAAGGAGCTGACATTGAAAGAATTCAAGTATGTCATGTATTGTTATGTGTAGAATGAAAGGACCCTCATGTGAACAGACTAAAGTGATCCGATCCAATTATGCAACGATTGACAATATTTTTACATACATTTTCATTAAATTCAACATTGTCACAAGTGAAGACATCTGTGACACTAAAGATCACTAGAGGTTCAATTCTTGTTGCTGAAGGAAGGATTTTTTTAGCTAGACTTTCTTTTCTTTTAGTATTAAAGCTTTTATAAACGTTTTGATACTACCCTATATACTCTGCTGGTATCTGCTACTCTATTATAAATTATATATATATATATGATTAATTATTGACTCAGTTTAAATACATATTCTGAAAAGAGTTGAATGACTTAAACCGAGAGTTAGGTAAAAGGGGGTTTAATAGTAAAACACGACTAGTTTCGGCTTATAACAGCCTTCATCAGGTGACATTATAAAAGAAAAAACACTAAACACTGAAGGTTAAAAAACTAGAACAACATACATAATTAGTCTCTATACATAATTAGTATGAAAACGTTGTAGTTGTATTTAAAGCTGTTCTTGCGTTTGTTGCATTGTTAGGAGAGTGCGTGCTTGCAGCATCATGTGAACGCCAGTACATGATTACAGTTCTGGGAGGTTGTAGCTCAAGTTATTATTTAGATGTTCAGGGTTGAGGATGATTTCCCTAGATTCTACGATTTTTCTCTCCAATTCATCATGGCAATGAAAGATGCTAGTAGATCTTTCCCAGCAGACTGTATGACTTGGGTTTCATCATTAGGATTAGCCGAGAAAAGGATATGACTTGATAAGGCACTGGCTCGCTGTCTCTTGTAAGCAATGTGCCTCATGTGTTCCTCCATGCGTACTTCAATAGATTTGTCTGTCTGGCCAAAATAAGGAATATCACAATTACACCAAATTTTGTACACACCAGGAAATTTAAGATGATGATGACATGGTTTTGGGTGGCTTATTAAGGAGCGGATTTTTGGAAGTGGAGTGAACAAAGTTCTGATATTGTATTTTTTTAGAACCTTGGATCTGTTGGTATGTGTAGGCTTTTTATACATCGAAATTTTAAGTTTACCAGAAGAGCGGGTCAGTTTCACATCTAGGAAAGGCAGGGAACTATCAGTTTCAAGCTCTGCTGTGAACTTTATACTTGGATGTCGACTATTGAGATGTTCCAGGAAATCCATTAGGGAATCATGTCCATGGCTCCAAATGAGGAAAACGTCATCCACATAACGTTTCCAAACTTCATGTGTTAAAGTAAAGGAAGAGATAGCCTTGGCTTCAAAATCCTCCAAGTAAATATTTGCAAGAACAGGGGATAAAGGATTACCCATCGCCAAACCATGATTCTGCTTGTATATAGTATCTTGGAATCTAAAGTAACTGGACTTGATGCAATGGGTAAGTAAGGCCAACATTTTTTTTTTTTTTTGATAACTTGTCCTTGAGCAATGTTATGACTTCGTCTGTTGGGATATTAGTGAACAAGGAAATTACGTCGAAGCTAGCCATGATTTCATTTTCATTAACTGTCACATCCTTAATGTATGAAACAAAGTTCGTTGTGTTATTGATAAAGGATGAGGACTTGCCTGAAAAACATTTGAGGTATTTTGCAAGATGTTTAGAAAGTTTGTACGTAGAAGAATCAATACCTTCCACAATGGGACGTAGTGGGATGTTTTCGGTATCGATTTTTGGAACTCCATACATGCGTGGAATAAGAGGATGGAGAGAGCGTAGAGACAGGTGAACGTTTCGAGATAGTTCAGTGGTAGTTTTCAATAAGTTTTTGTTACGATTTTGAAGTTCTAGAGTTGGATCTCTCTCAAGTATTGAGAGAGAGAGAGAGAGAGAGAGAGAGATCCTATTCTTATTCCACGCATATATATGGAGTTCCAAAAATCCATAAGGAAAACATCTCACTAAAAAAAAGTTCTCCTTTTTTTCTTTCCTTTTTTTTTTTTTTTTTTTTTTTTGTAGATTGTAGAGTGGTACACAAGTAGAGTGAGCTGCATTCCGTGTTTGATATTAGGAAAGCAACTTGGAAATCTCCTTTAAAAAACTGAAATATTCGAAATATAAAACATAATTTGATTATTTTTATTTTATGGTTTATGTTACAGAAAGAGAAATGCATCTTGAAAAATTTCATTAAATAAAAATAAGGGACTTTTTGAATCCTTTAAAAGTATACACACTGTTTAATTTGTGAAGCCCTGTTATTTTGACATGTGATGCCTAAAAGTCGACTGTGCATTCCAAGTTGTGAGTCTATCGGCTGACGCACGAAAATCGAGTAAAATTTTGAATTGGACTTTGAGGAAAATTATTTCTACAATTACAGATATTACTTACTATATACATATAAATATTATCCATAATTATTTGGTATTAATTAATGAATAAAAGAAAATAATTTTTAAAAAAATATTAAAAGTTACATATGTTTTATCGGGATAAAATTGTTCCATGGTTTATTATTATTATTATTATACATACATACATACATATATATATCCTGTTTTGTACAGCCTATCATAGAAACGTTGTACCCTATGGATAATGCAGACTTCTAGGACAGTGCTTCCTAAACTTATGAATGTAAAGGCCCCTTTGGAAAAATTAAAATATTTCTCGCCCCCATCGAAAAAAAATCGTAATACAGATATATATTATTATAATATTTATTATATTTATATTCAATATAAAACATACACAGCGAATATTGACAAAATCAAATGAAAATATTACATTTTTAGCATCTTACATACACATTGGAGATGGCACACTTTAGTCTTAAGAACATTTTAAATTTGTTTTCATTATTTCACGGCCCCCCTCAACAAAACTGAGGGCCCCCGAGGGGTCGCGGCTCACAGTTTAGGAAGCACTATTCTAGGGGAATCATGCCACTGTCTAAATAGCCAATCTGAACGGTAAAATCTCCTGACCTGAATTCTGTCAGAAAGAATTGGGATGGAGAGTGCAAGAATCCTGAGTCACACACAAAAGATCAGACACAATATTGAGTTAAATATTTTTTAATAAGTTAAAGAGTGGTTGGGAATCCTTCTAGGTGAGTTCCCCTCCAGGTTGTGGATTCGAATTCCACGTTAGCGTAGATATGTGTGAATATTTTTTAATAATTGACGATTTTCCTCACCTGGTGTGTGAAATCATCGTCCTGATTATTAGTAGATTCCTATAAGTTGAAAACTCTACCATGTTCGGTTATTGAACAAGGTATCCGGAACTCCTCTCCCAACCAGCACACTAAAATATACGGTAGACTTATAATCTATTGTGAATGAGATTTAAAAGGATTCAAATCCAAAGGACAATACGCCATTCATTTCGTCCTCTCTCTCTCTCTCTCTCGCGCGCGCGCGCGCGCGCGTGAGCGTGCGGCACACACACCCACGCTCACGCTCGCAGTACTTTACAAATAGGTAAATATATTGCATACGCATTCCTTTGCTATTCTGAAAGCGTTTTGATTTTCGAAAGGTTACTGAGTCCTGTTGTAATTTTAATACAAAATAAGAATTCGCTTAACGGACGCCTAAAATTAGCTAACGATGAAATAAGATTGTAAAAAATCTTCGTAAATGATGCTAACATGAATTAAAGTGCAGCTATATTTACTCAGTAATAAAAAGCATTAGGTTGCAATATCCAAACACCCACTCCGTTTTTATTTGCTGCCCTTCGGTGTGCAACAGAGTGGGGACTTTCATCTCAGCAACAGCCATTGCTACAATTTCTGAGAATATCTCGTTGTTTACAAATATTGGGAATTATTTTTAATAACATTTGCTTCTGAGAACTAAAAAACCACACCCGTTCGTTTAAGTGCATTCTTTAGCAGGCAAATTTCGAAATGGGTCGCCGATGCCCCTTTGTCGTTGGTGCTTTCATTATTCCAAAAGGAAACTTCAACAACCGAGTGCTTGTCCATTGCCTATATAATTATCTCTTTCTGCGGAGTAGCTTCTGTTTCCTTTTCTTCGAATTAAGACTATCCACGATTGATATTTTTCACGTAAGAGATTCTTTAATGAGCGTCAGAAGCACCAGAATGGGCTGAATGTTTGTTAAGGAGCAGGTTTCGCTTCTAAGACAAAAAAGAATAATTACTTATCAGTAATTTTTTTTTTACATTTGCTTTTCGTAGAATCGTCTGAGGAAACTGAGCCTCCCCGGGGCCTAAAGCTATTGCTCCAAATCTTCACTCGGAGAGAAATTCAGTTTAAATGTTGGCCTTTAGAAACTTACTACGAGTGAGAAATATTCACTTCAATGAACTTCTGATTTGGAAACCTCAAACTCAAAAGCTATAACTGAATATACTCGTATTTGGTAGTGAATTATAGTGTGTAAATTATAATTACCATTATACTTATATGTATATATAATTATGTAATAAATATTTGTTTATGTTTATTGCTAGACAACAATTATTATTTTAAAATAGTTACCTCATTTAGTGCTGTTTTTAAGGATATTTACGCCCAGCAAAGATTTTTACCAGAATTAAAGTTCAATTTTCTAGGTAGTACGGCTCCTCTGATGCTTGCGACTGCGCACAAACGTTTTAATCAATTATCACAGATTGTACGTCTTAATTAAAAGAAAAAAAAAGTTATTATTGAACACGTAAAAAAAATATTCATTTCAGCGACTCAGTTCGGGTAGAGTTGGCAAGTGAGCTAGAAGTCGAAAATAAGCTTTATTATGTGAGTAAAATGTTTTTTTTTCGCTCAATAATTTACTTGGTTTATGCATCCATTTGTCTTCTCTCTTTACCTAGTTCCAAAATGGCGTCTGGTTATGTTTGCAATGATGGTATCGACAAGGACGTAAAAAAAAAAAAAAAAAAAAAAAAAAGATGCATCTTCAACTGTTGATCACTTGTCCACTGCAATGTGACTTTTGTCCAACTTGTCCATAGCGAAAAAGTAACTAACCATACATGCACTAAAATGCATTAAATAGGAAGACGATATTGGAAATGAAAACACAGGTGGTGGGGCTTGGCAGTCACCAATTGCTCATATGGAAATAGAAAATTGCCTAAAGTTTGCTGTTAAGATTTCCATTTAATGCAATAATAAACAAGCAAAGTTTCTATCCTGATTTTTATGCGAATTCTATATACAAAGCTCCAGGACTGAGGTAGCAAATTACAGACCAATCAGTATATCGGGAGTAGTGGTTAAGGTTCTGGAGAAATTGATAAAAATTAGAATTCAGGACTGGGTGGACAGAAATATGATACTTTATAAGGGGCAACATGGTTTTGCGAAGAGTAGATCTTGCCTTAGCAATTTGCTCACTTTCTATAATGAAGTAACAACGAGTTGGATAAAGGAAATCCTTATTCAATGATCCTACTGGACTTTGCAAAAGCATTTGACAAGATTCCACATGGAACTCTGTTGCATAAATTGGAGCAAATGGTATGGATCCGAGACTAGTGATTTGGATTAGAGGGTGGCTAGTGGATAGATATCAAAGAGTGGTTGATGGTGGAGCGCAGTCCAGTAGAAGGCAGGTGACTAGTGGTGTGCCTCAGGGCTCAGTGCTTGGTCCTCTGTTATTTAATTTGTACATCAATGATATTGGGAATAGTTTGAAAGGAGGTATCCACTTGTTTGCTGATGATGCAAAACTGGGAAGAGCGATAGTTGATTCAGATGATGTGGATATCTTACAGGATGACTTAAAAATGCTGGTGGTTTCGGATAAACTAAATGGCTGCCAGTTTAATGTGGCCAAGTGTAAGGTGATGTACTTCGGAAGGATGAGATCACATGCTGCTTACTATATTGATGGAACTGAAGTGCAGGAGGTTGATGAGTTTAGGGACTTGGTAGTTATTGTGGACAGAGAACTTATGTTTCGAGGGCATATTGCAAAGGTTGCCAAAACTTCACATCAGATTACATGGTTATTGAGGAATACACTGACAAGCAGGGATGAGGAAGTGATTGTCCCACTTTATAAAGCATTAATAAGACCTCATTTGGACTATTGTGCACAGATCTGGTCACCTGGATTTCTTGGTGATGTGGAAATGGTGGAGCGGATTCAGAGGCGGGTTACGAAAATTGTTGCAGGCCTGTGGAATGTCGCCTACGAGGATAGATTGGAGGGCTGTGGGCTTCAAAAACTAGTTGATAGACTTATGAGAGGATATATGATAGAGGCATATAAATTCTTAAAAGGGTTTTATAGGATTGATACTGATAACCTTTTTAAAGACCAGTGAAGGAAGGGAGAGAACGAGGGGTTATCTCTAGAGATTGTGTAAGAGTGTGGTTAATGTTAGGACTAGGTTTTTTGCTTGGTGATGGGTGGAATGCGTTGCCAGAGGTGGTTGTGAATGCTTCATCTGTGAATGAGTTTAAGGGGAAGTATTACAGGTATTGTGTGAATAACGGTTAGTATGTCAATGTTGGGTCTCACGCGATGAGTCTTTTGACTCCATGGAGGCATCTTACATAATAATAATAATAATAATAATAATAATAATAATAATAATAATAATAATAATAATAATAAAGCTATCGTATCATTTTAGTACTCTGGGTGAACTAAGGGCGCTAAATAATATAAGTATCCTTCCGAAAACATGATACTTTTTCACGCCACTTCCAATGAGCAGGACTGTGGTATCTCACAGGATTGTAATATACGACTACTACGTGAAGACTTTCACGTAGTAGTCGAAAGTTGCTTCGGGGGCCGCATCCGGCTCCCGAAGCAATTTTACACGGCCCGCGAATACATTTCAATTATGTATTTGTTGTAAATATGGTGCTTATAGTTTTAGAGACATAGAGATATGGACTGAGCTTATGCGCACATAAGCTCAGTCCATATCTACAATTTACAATCAGTAAATTTAGTTCGCCAGCCGACAGTTGGTGGCGCTTCAGCATTCTGGTGTTTCCGATGCACAGCTGCGCAGTTCATATTGCAATATAGATGGAGACAAACTAACGTACGGCTTATAAAACCTGTTTATTTGTGCTTGTTATTAGATCTACATTATATCAATACCTATCGTTTAGAATTGTGCATAACTTTTGAGTGTTGCTTTCATACGAAAATTCATCTTGTTGAATTAAAATTGTAAATAAAATTATAATAGTGATTTTAATTAAGAGATTAAACTGCAAGCCATGTCTTTAACAAAGAGTAAAAGAAAAGTGGACGAAGAAGGACGTGTTTTTGTGGTGTTGTGCGCAATAAAATTCTATGTTTTATTTGTAATAAGGGAATATCAGTTCCAAAAGAATACAATTTACGTCCCCATTACGAAACGAATCATGAAGAAAAATTTGAAATGTTGGAAGGCAAATTGAGGAAAGAAAAGTTACAGTTTCTGAAATCTGGCTTACAACGACAACAAAAAATTTTTACTGAAGCAAATAAATCCAGTGAAGCAACAGCTCACGCAAGTTTTGCTCTTGCGCACATCATCGCAAAACGATCAAAACCATTTACTGATGGCGAATTCCTTAAAGATTGTTTTTGATTAAGTCTGCTGAACTTCTTTGTCCTAACAAAACAATTATTTAAAAATATTAGTTTGTCAGCCAACACGGTAACGGAACGTATGAACGAAATCGCTAGTGATTTACGATATCAGTGAAAAGAAAAAAGTATAGATTTTGCAGCATTCTCAATAGCAGTTGATGAGAGTACTGACTTCACAGTTATAGCACAACTTGCCGTTTTCGTGCGAGGTGTTACTGATGAATTTGAAGTAATTGAGGAATTATTGGAAATAATTCCTATGAAAGGAAAAACTGGTGCACAGGATATTTTTCTGAAATGAAAACTGTAATAGATAAATGTAAATTAAGTTGGGATAAAATGGTTGGATTTGCAAGTGATGGTGCAGCTGCTATGGTTGGTAAAAAAAAAAAATGGAGTAGCGGTAAAATTAAGAAATATAATGAAAGAAGAAAAATTTCAGAATAAATTTTGCACTATACATTGCATTATTCATCAAGAAGCACTTTGTGCCAAAAGTTTGCAGATGGATAATGTTATGGAAACAGTAACTAAAACAGTAAACTTTATCCGTGGACGAACTCTGAATCATCGAGAATTTGTTGCATTGCTTGAAGAAGTTGAAAGTGAGTACGGAGAAATGATTTATTATAACGAGGTGAGGTGGTTAAGTCGAGGAGCTGAATTAAAACGGTTTTTTGATTTAATAAATAAAATCAAAATTTTCGTGACGCAAAACAATAAAACCATCGACGAGCTACGTAATGATACATGGATAACAGATTTCGCATTTCTTGTTGGTTTTAAATATTCTCAATTTAAATTTAAATATTTTCAATAAAGAGCTGCAAGGAAAGAATAAACTTATCACTGACATGTATGCTTGTATTAAAGCTTTTAAAGTTAAATTGCAATTATGGGAAACACAACTGGAATCAAACAATTTCGTACATTTCCTACATCTTAAATCCTGCCCTATTATTTCAAATGAAAAATCTCAAGAATATGCAAGAAAAAGAGCATTATTACGACAAGAATTTGAAGAAAGATTTAAAGATTTTAATGATTTGGAGTGAGATTTTACATTATTTCATTACCATTAAAAACGAACGTGAATAACGCACCAAAAATCTACAAATGTGATATAAATCTTATTCAAAGATTTGAAGATGCAGATTTGATTAACTTTTATTCGTACTTGTCAAAAGATAAATACCCTCAGTTACGAATTTTTGCAATAAGAATAATCGCTTGGTTTGGGAGTACATTTATATGTGAACAGTTTTTTCGCAGTTGAAAATTAATAAGTCTAAGAAAAGAACCCGATTGACCGATGAGCATCTACAATCCGTGATGAAGATAGTTTCTAGTAATTTTTCTCCAAGGCTCCAAACTTTATCAGAATCGAAACGCCATCAAGTGCCAAGTTGCAGTAAGAAATAACGACGTTTATAATTATTTACGTACAAACATATGTATTTTTTCTGTATGTGTCGAAGAAAATTTAATAAATAAAAGAAAGAGAATAGGTTGTCATTATTTATTCTCAAGTTATAAAGATTATAAAAGGGTTTCATAATTATAAAGGTTATAAAGGGGGGTATCCATACATTAGGGATAAGTACGATTCAAAAAAAAAAATATATATATATATATATATATATATATATATATATGTGTGTATTGTTCGACCTAGTAATTGCATCTTAGAATTTGACTATAATGAATATAACCAAGTTGCAACCAATTGTGAGTGATCATAAGGTGGGAGGTGGCTAAATGTGTGATATTTTCAATTAAGACAGGGTACATGTGGAATTACCGGGCTGGTAAGTATGGCAAGCTCAGGAGATTGCTTAGATCAGTGCCATGGCATGTAAAACTGCAAGGGCTGGATGTTGATAGTGCATGGGAAGTGATTAAAGAGCATTTGGGGGAGATAATGGTTGACTGCATATCTAGAGTCCGGAGAGTAAATTAAGTGGGAGTTAAATGGATGAATAACACCATTAAGCTTGAACTGCAAAAAAAGAAACAATTGTGGATGAAATTTAAGGGGAAAGGTGACCTGCATTCACACGTACAGTACAAAGCATAAGCCAGGACGATAACCAGTGTGGTAAGAAAAGCAAAAGCAGATTACGAAAGGAAATTAGCAACGCAAGCTAAAGAGAATCCCAAACAGTTCTTTCGATATGCTGCAAGTAAAAGAACAAATGCATACGGTGGAATGATTTTAAGGAATGCGATGTTAGGGAGGTAATTGAATCATTTGAAATAGTAGAATTCCTAAGCGAACATTTTGCAAGAGTCTATCATTCAGGCGGTGATATTGCAGGAATGAGGGAACAAATGGCTTATACAGGAATTGAAGTGAATGAAATGGTGGTGAATAGTATATATTACAGAACCTTAATGTGAATACATCTGTAGGATTAAATGGTATTCCAGCTTGAGTATTATATGAAGCGACAAAGGAATTGTCAGTAACCTTGACCATATTGTTTAATTTAAGTCTCAGATCTGGGCTAGTCTGGAGCGGGTGGAAAGAGGGGGAAATAGTTCGATTGCATAAATGAGGCTCCAAGACTGCTGTTGCAAATTACCGATCGATCAACATATCAGGAGTTGTTGTCAAGGTTTTGGAGAAAGTAGTCAAGAGCAAAATACAGGATAGATGAAAATAGGATACTGTATGGAGGTCAGCATGGTTTTGTGAAGGGTAGATCATGCCACAGTAACTTGCTCACAATTTATAATACAGTGTGACGGTTGAACTGGAAAAGGGTAATGGGTTTACAGTGATACTGGTGGACTTTGACAGGATACCACATAGAATTATAACCAGTAAACTGCAGCAAATGGGAATGGATATAGGGTTGGTGAGATGGATAGGAGGGTGGTTGATGGAGAGATATCAGAGAGTAGTTTACTCAGGAGTAGAGTTCAAAAGAAGACTTGTGACTAGTGGTGTGCCACATGGTTCTGTTTTTGGATCACTGCTATTTAATTTGTCCATTAACGATATAGGAAAGGATCTGAGAGGAAGAGTTCATTTATTTGCTGATGATGCAAAGTTGGGTAGAGCAATAATGAATGCACAGGATGTCAAAATTTTGCAGGATGATTTGGATGGATTGGAAGATTGGGCTGAGGAGAATGGTGTCAGCTTAATGCAGCAAAGTGTTAGGTTATGCATTTTGGGGTAAAAAGATTAGCAGCAGTATACCACATTGGTGGAACTGTACTCCAGGAGATTTACGATGCCAGAGATTTGGGAGCGTTGGTGGATAGGGAGTTGAAGTTTAGGGGGTACATAGCAAAAGTGACTAAATCAGCTCATCTGATCACTTGGTTACTGAAGACGAGCAGAGATAAGCAAGTTATTGTTCCTCTGCATCGAGCCTTGATAAAACCCCATCTTGACTACTGTGCCCAGATCTGGGCCCCTGTGTTTCTTCTCGATGGGGAGGCGGTAGAGAGGATTCAGAGGCGAGTGACCAAGATGATAACTCGTCTATGGAATGAACCTTACTAGAACACGTTGAAGATCTGTGGGTTACAGAAATTGGTTGATAGGTGGAAAAGGGATGATATGATTGAGATATTCAAATTACTGAAGGGTTTTTACAAGCATAATTCAGAGGAAATTTTTCAAAAGAGGTCTGGTGGTGGGAGGATTAGGGGCCATTCATGGAAACTGGGAAAGAGTATGGTTAGCAAGGGTGTTAGAGCTAGGTTTTTTACTTGGAGAGTGGTGAATGAGTGGAATAAGCTGCCAGAGTCTGTTGTGGGTGCCATGACTGTGAATGAGTTCAAGGCAAGGTATGATAGATACTGTGTGAATGTCGGATAGTTGTTCTTGACATGATGTTAGGGCATCCCTCGATGAGTCTAAGGACTCCTTGGAGTTGCCCGTAATAGTAATAATAATAATAATGAAATGCAACAGTCATCTTTCCATTAATGGAAGACATTAAGGCATGCATTGGTGTAGAAATTTAAGAGCCTCAGTGTTGCAGCGATAGATCTGATGCCTGTTATTAAGAATAGAACCCTTGATATTTAACTAAACAAACAGATTGGCACAAAATGCATTTCATTAAACAGTGTTTTTTTCGACAGGCATTGTAAATCAATATATCTTAAAATCTTTGATTTTCTTATGCTTTGTGATTTTAATGTGAATTCCCACTTCATGCTTGTAATGCATTTTCATGCCGTCAGTAAGCAGAGACGCTAACTGGCCAGTCAACCCATCAGTGTGATTCCATGTTTGACTATCGATCTTTAAAAGGGTATTGTATTCTATAGTTGTGGCCAGTAAAAAGATAAGTTCGTAAGAGGCTTTGGAAGTTCGTATGAATGGGAAATTCAACAACAGCAAAATCTTCCAACCAACACAACGTCAATCACTGTTCAAACATTGCTTGTCCCCTTTTTTGTATATTTGCGCAAATGCTTTGTCCCTCTTGATTTAGTACTTAAAGTGTTTCATATTTTTTGGATGTTATAGAAATTAATAAGAAAAATGAGAACGTGTTCACCAATTAAGGAAAAAAAAAAGAATGTCATCGTTCAAAAGTTAATGGACTGTTCTGACAGGCAAGGCAACCAGTTTATTGACAGTGGCAGTTAATCTCTAATAACGAAAACGATACGAAATAAATGCAAATTCAGTCTGAGATTTTTTGGAACTCTTTCAAGAGGTTGAGTAATCTACGTGTTTCGCTGGCTGTGGGGGGAAAGAGTGCGAAATAAACAGGAAACAAGACACAATGAAGAAAGAATTAGTTTTGTGTCTCCTTACAAGCGAAATAGAGAGAAGGCAAAAACCAGTTTTTCTCAGACAGAATTAAAAATGACTTCCTGCTTTTTTGAGCTGATTACTTTTTCTTAATCCCACATAAAGAAAACAAGGCCAACCGAAATGCGTATCGTCTTGGGGATTAAACATGACGTACGTCCACAGTTTGGAATGTCTCCGGGCTCCAAGAGTGGCTACAACTTAAAAAGAGATAAAAAGTGCGTGAGAGACAAGCTAAACACTAATTAGAGGTTTACGTGTCGGGCTATCCTCTTCTCATCATAGCTCAAGAGGAGTGGGGAAGAAAATACTATTCTTCTCCCCTCCCCCTCCTTCACCTTGCTTCTACCATCATGAACAATGTCTGTCTGAAATTTCTCCAAATCAATTCGTTTGGCGAATGCACACCATTTATGAAACGAAACCACAAGCAAATTTCCTCACTTTATGCTGGATTATTAGTTGACTGCGTGTTGACTGATAATATAAAAAGTAGAATAACAAATTCTATTTTCTAATTAGAATTTCCACCTAGGAAAATAGAATCAAAAATAATATTTAAACAAATAAGATGAATGAGTACAATGAATACAACCCTCCAACTCTTCAAAAACCACGTTAACAGATTCCTGTTAACGTGTTTTTTGAATAGTTGGAGGATTGTATTCATTGTACTCATTCGTCTTATTTATTTAGATAATATTTTTAATTCTAATCAGCGAAATATCACTATACATACCTGCTCCGTATGCATCCTGCTTACATCACCTGAAAACTTTCTTCCACATTAACCTGTTAACAATCCTTTACTAACTTAAATGTCTCAATCACAATCCATCCCTTCTTTCTATTCACAAGGCTTTGCAAACTGCATTTCGTCAATCCGTCGTGATATCCCAAAGATCAGTTACAACGTTAGTCCGTCTTCTCTAGACGCTCTCCATTATATCTGCATCACTAGGAAAAACCAAGGGACCAAAGCCGTACACACAGTAATATGAGGCCTGATCAAGGCCTTATACAATAGAACCAGAACCTCTTTATTTCTACAAGTTAAGATCCTCCGAATCATCGCCATAATGTGATGTGATGTCTTCATAACTTGTGCAATGTGACCACTGAATTTCATATCCTTGTCTAGCACCACTCCATGGTCTCTTATCTCCTCAACTTTCTCCAAAATTTCCCCACTAAGTGTATATTTTGCACAGCGTTGTTGCCTACCAAATTTCTGAACCTTACACTTTGCAACATTGAATTGATAGTTCCATATCGTTTTGCGCAATCATAGAATCTCTTTAAAGTCCTGTAAGGCCACCACAATATCTATTGGATTTCTCATCACTCTCCCAATTTTGTATCATCTTCAAACAGTTATATATCACCAGTTAAACCTATTCCATATCATGAATATCCAAATTAAATAACAATGGTAAAATAGACCACTGTGGCACACCACCAGTGACATTCCTCTTTAGAGATAGTGGCCTCTAGACAAAATTATTGATAGCTGTCTGATAGTCAGTCACCTATCTAACTCATTAATCTGTCATCCTATCCTATCTTATCTGTTCCAGTGTAGTAATCAACTTGTGGTGTGGCAATATATGAAAAGTATTTGCAAAATCTAAGTACACCACTGTATATGCATCACCCATGTCCAATACATTTGTTACCTGGTTATAGTACATAAGCAAGTTGTTAAAACAAGACTTCCCTTTAACAAACCCATGCTGACAAACACGAAGAATCCCACTGTTATTAACTCACTTTTGTATTCAATCTCTCACCAACCTCTCCAATATCTTAACTACAACTCCAGATATACAGATCGGCCTTAATTTGTTGCCTTAACCTTTATGCAGTGGAACAATTTTTCCTTCCTTCTACTCCTTTTGGACTTTTGCTTCTCAATAAGAGCAAGACTCTTGTTAAACAGTTAAGCCAAGGCTTATGCTAACTACTAGGAACATTTCCTTAAGACGCATGTTGATATGTATTATCAACATACGTCTTAAGGAACATCTAGCTTACTTAAATCCTCATATACCTCTTGTTTACTCACCGTTAAGTCTTCTCTCATATCATTTTCTACCTGAACTTCTCATTTCACGTTGAGGATGAAGCGTGGGGATAATCCACGTAACGTCTTTTCATTTCGTCATGGGAGTAGGATGAAGATAATCTTTCATGGAGTTTTTTTTAATTGGTAAACACTTAATTCCGATCGTCACCATCGACCCAATTGAGCACATCTCTGAAAATACATGAAGGTTTTATGTGTGTCTGTTGATTCGTATTGCTATTTCGGGATGCTCTGGTTTCACTCAACCATCTGACATTAGCGCCACTGGAATTTTTAACGAGATAATTAAAAATATTGTTTTCATTCGATTGAGAAAAATATTATGATACACGCCACAAACGTTCTGATTTGTACGGTATATAATTCAATAGGTTTCACAGGAGGATAGGCACTTTTTCTATTGAATTTATTCTAAGACATCAAATGCTCAAATTGAGCGTCCAGTTGCCACACACGTTAATTTTCTTTCTCTCTCTCTCTCTCTCTCTCTCTCTCTCTCTGTGTGTGTGTGTGTGTGTGTGTGTGTGTGTGTGTGTGTGTGTGTGTGTGTGTGTGTGTGTGTGTGTGTGTGTGTGTGTGTGTGTGTGTGTGTGTGTGTGTGTGTGTGAAGATAGCTGCCAAATATTGCACAGGATGGAGAGAATATTCTTGCCACATTCACATCGGATGGTATTTCTTTTTTAATCCACCCAGTGTTCAAGGACGATTTGGGGACACAACTGATCTGATGTATCCCCACATCAGATCACTTGTGTCCCAAAAAACAATTTACTTCAAGATGTTTTCCGCGGTCTTCTGGTATGACTTTAGCTTGAGGAATGCCTTCTGTGAAATTCCTAGCTACCGTTTTCCACGGGCATCTATCACTATATAATATCACTTTTTCCTGAGATGCCAAGTCATTTCTCTCCTGGTCACATGGTCATAGAATTAGTAAACGGAAGTGCGATAAATGCATTGCACTAATACGATTCTTGTCAATGATGGCATAACTAAACTCGATGTCGTTGCTAAGACAGGCAAAAGTCTGGAATCTAAAATCTTAATTGCATTACAATTAAGAACCAAAAAAAAAAAATAAAAGGCATGTGAAAGAAATTTTTAACGATCAATAATACGGTTTTAATTGTATTGCTGACTGAGGGCTTAAATGAGAGTGGAATGCGTAGCTAGAGAGGTGGCATAAGGGTGAATCGATTCAAGAAATAATAGTATGATGGGCATCGTGTGAGCATCTTCATGGGCTTTTAGGACTCACGCAAGAGGCTTACTGTGACCCAGAAGATATTTGTTCTACTATTATACGTGTGGAGTTCAAAATCGAGGAATTCTGGAAATGTTTTCACTAATGACAATCCTCAGCCGCTGAAAATAAATAACAATCATCATCATCATCATCAAATTCCTGACATGTACCCTCAAGGGGTGTACAGGATATGATAGTACTTCATGAAATATTTACATCATTACTAACTTCCTATCTACAATTTTCCTCCAAATCATTCAGAGAACACTTGTTTTGCTAATCTTTCCTCGCCCATTTATGTTTAAGTGACCATACCACCTGAGATTACTCTGCTAACGCATTCCTGGATGCCGACATCTTTCCTAATATCCTCGTTTTTAATATGATATTGCCTTTGATGCCATCTGTTCACGCCTCTAATCTTTCTCAGGACTCTCATATCTGCGGTCTCTAGTCTTTGGTCAAGTGTTTTACTTCTGACCCAGCTCTCACATCCATAAGTTAAAAATGGTTTGAACACTGTCTTATATACAGCTAATTTAGTGTTCCGACTAATTTCTCTCTTATTCCATATGAATTTATTCAGTTGACTTCCTACCATACCTGCTTTGTTGATTCTGTAGTCTCTATTTCCATATTTAATTTACCATCTTCACTAAAAATCGTGCCTAAGTAGATGAAACATTTTACTTGTTCCACAGGTTCCCAGTTCACAACACAGTTGACATTTTCAACAATTCTGCCTATTTTCATTGTCTTTGTCTTTTTAATACTGATCTTCATACCATATCTATTACAACAGCTATTCAATTTAGTCAGAGAATCTTGCAGACTTGTAGCGGATTTATTTAGAATTATAACATCGTCCGCATAAAGCAAAGAGCTGACATTAACGTCTCCAATTCTGATATCATGTTTAATACCACTTTCCTTCATAATGTGATCCATATAGATAATGAATAACAGAGGGGATAATGTACATCCTTGTGTCACACCAGATTTAACATTAAACCATCTTCCTGTACATCCTTCAATTCTAACTGCTGACTTACAACTCAAATAAAGACTAAGTATTGCTTGATATGCCCCATTGACACCATATAACTGCAGCGTATTGAATAGCTTCTCTCTTGGCACCTTGTCATATGCCTTTTCCAGATCAACAAAACTTAAATACAGATCGTTATTATATTCCCATGCTTTCTCGACTATTTGTCGTAAAGTGAAGATCTGATCCTGACAGCCTCTATTTGGTCTGAATCCATCTTGTTCTTCACCAAGCTTTTCTTCCACAATTCTTCTCAACCGGTTCTCAAGTATACTTGCATAGATCTTACCAGAAACATTCAGTAGAGAAATACCTCTGTAATTCTCACATTCAGTTTTATTTCCCTTTTTATATATGAGCACTATTAGAGTTCTACTCCAATCATCGGGAATTCGTCCCTCTGTCCAGATCTTCTGAACTATGCAGTGCAGCCACCGTAAGACTTTTATACCACCATACTTCAGCATTTCTGGCCGAATATCATCTACTCCTGCTGCCTTTCCACATTTCAAGCCTTTAATGGCTTTTTCTACTTCAAGTATAGATATGGATTCTTTACTGCATGCCTGGTCAGTGTTTTTTATCACTGTGCTGTCATCACTGCTTGTTTCATTTAGCAGTTTTTCAAAGTAATTACTCCATACTTCAAGGATATCTTTTTCTCCTGTTTTCATGTCACCTTTATCATCTCTAACTCCTTTTACAGCACTTTTTCCTCCATTTCTAAGCTTCTTCAACAAGCTCCAGAATATCTTACCACCTTCTTGATATTTATTTTCTATGTTCTTGCCAAAGTTCTCCCATGACTTTTGTTTAACTAATGTTACACAGTGTTTCGCTTTCTTACATTTGTCTCTGTATTCTCTAAGAGCAAAAGCTGACTTATTTGCCAGGAACTTTGATATGATTTCTTCTTTTCCTTCATTGCCTCTTTAATTTCCTGTGTCCATCGTGGAGTTCTGATTTTTCTATCCTTGCAGACAACCTCACTACATGCCTTTCTGGCTGAATCAATCAGGGGGGGGGGTGCTTAAATGTCCTGAGAAGAGACCTCCACATAGCCTTTAAAGGAATGCGGAGAACCGACCAGGGCTTCTGACCTAATGTCCAATCATCACCTTCTCGTGGTGCACCCTGGATACTGAAAGAACGAGGATGGGCTGGCAATTTGGGATTTAGCCGACCAAATTGTATTCTTATTGGTTAAACCAAAATTTTAAAAAAAAATGAAAATAAATAAATAAACACGATATAATAATTTCTCTTTTAGTCCTAACTTGGTAGCCACACACTTTCGCATTATTCGTTGGGACACTTTATGTTATTCGAAATTCAATTTCGAAGTGTGAATGCGGAAGTATTTTACTGAAGCAGTTCTTTTTTACGCGGTCGATATATTACAGTGAAAAAGTAGGCTAATACTTCAGGAGCCTTGAAGGATTTCTGCCTTCTAATGAAGCATTTTGTAAGAAACCTCGCTACGACCTTTTGGCAAACCACCCTTGACCTTGATGTGCCTTTAAAAAGAAGCAAATTTGGTCCAAACGATTCTCGTTTATATTCAAGGATTGTTTCGTGGTCGCCCTTTCCCCCAGAGCCCATAAATAAATGGATTATAATTACAAAATAATATCCGTCTGGAAACTCTCAAGGTCGGATGAAAAACCAAACAGGAAGCAAAATGTTTATTACCGGCTACGATAATTAATATCTCCATTGACACTACATTAACACATTATTTAAATAAACACACGAGTATAATAAGCGAAGGAGAGCAATTGAAATATTTACGATAATTTTATGCTCTTTTTTTCACTCAAATGAGCTAAAATGTCCTTACATGATATTCGATGGGGTCTGCAAAATAAGACGTTGATTTAACTGCTTTTTAGAGAAAGAAAAAATTTAATACAAACCAATGATAAACAAAGGCAAACATGTCGTGATCAATACAAGTTTATTTACATATTTTATGTTTCTTTTGGTGCAGTAAATGTCTTCTTCTTGGGAAAAATAAAACTGAACACACGCACTAATGAAGTGAGTGGAATAATAATAATACCTTTATTTCTATGTATTTAGTTATATACATGTACAATGCGTTGAAATAAAAATTAATTTTATCATTAGAATGAAAGAATAAATAAATGAAACACTCATTCACTCATTCGGTAGTCAATGGTACGTACAGGCCTTTGTATCCTATGACCGACCAACTATTCTCCTTAACTTTCATAATCTTAATTTATTAAAAAAAGTGGTTAGTCTTACGATCTGAATGCAACCTGCTTGTGTTCTAGCTATGAGGGATAAAAAGTCCTAGTTTCCAGGGAGGAAAGCCTTTCGATATTCGTATGTGACCTTCTAACATCAGCTAAAAAGCAGTTTCTTTGCGTCCTAGACAGAAATCGAACCCAAGTTTGTATGAACGATGCCCTCTTTTCAATCAGAGGGCATCGTTCATACAAACTGAGCTAAGGAGGCGGTGGTCTGATGCGGAAACTTAGAGTTCTATGAATCTCAAAGAAATGCACAGTCTCAATTTATAAGACAAGCATTAGTCGCATATGTGTGTCGCATATTAACCAAGCGTTCATTATGATGCTTGGAGAATGTGTTGTGTTCGAGTACATAATACTGAGTAATCTGGTGAAGAAAGTGTAATCTGAATTCGGCCCATTAACTGTAATGCCTCGAAGGTTGAATGCTCATGAACAAACACTTCGGCAATACAGTACATATTAGATTCTGGACTTTACAGACTCATGGGCTTTGTAACATTAGGTGCCTGTCGTAGCACAGGTGAAGTTTAAGGAAACGAATGTGGAAACGTTTGAGTCGACTCTTCAGTATGCCGATCTCGACTGGACCAACAGACCTTTGCAAAGAAATGGAACTTGATCAGACGAATGCATTCAGCCCCCCCCCCCCCTGGAAAAGTGTACGTACGATCCTGCCTGATAAAATGTTTTAGGACCCGAGTTATGCCTCTTAGACAAGCAAATGGGTTATTTTTCCACTGATTAAACACCCGGAATATCTCACCTTTTAAGAAACTGATCAGCTCTGCTGTTTTCAAAGTCGTGACTCTAGCCAGACCGGCACCCATAACAAGCCCTTTATCGGACTCTGAAAGATCCTTTTTTTTTTCATTGTGATCAACACTGTTGACGATTACGGACCAGCAGAATTCTTAAATAGTTGCCTAAAAAACACGAGGTGACGCACCTGACCAAGTATTTTTCATATATGCTGCGTAAGTGACGTTTACGTATATCTTCATAAAGGTTCCTAATTCAGCGACTAGTCTGTATACTTGGAACATATACACCCTTTCTTAGAGATTCCTGACAAAAAAAACTGCACTTGTCCGGGCCAAAGACCGAGTAAGTTGGGAACCAGTTAACAGTTAGTCATCCTACAGACTGCAGGCAATTCCATGATAAGGTGGATATCAGAGAGTTTCTGGAACTGGTGGCTCCAGATGGCATCAAAATATCTATAGAATTTACAGCTTTGAAAGTATGATTTTGAGTTGAACTAATTTTATCAATTTATATAGGGCTAAAAGATTTCCGCCATCTTCCTCAAGGTTGAACAACGATTCTTAAGCCATTCGTTTTAATAAAATGTATTGCACATTAAACAGTTGGTCATCACGTTAAAAATCAACTAATCTTACCCATCTAAATCATCACTTGTAGAGGATCCCGAGAATTTTGGGCTTTCCTCCATGTGATATTCAACTGATAAAAATCCTGTTCCATGATGAGTACAATGGTTAGCATCTAACAAAAGTGGTGGAAAGTGGAGCAAGCCCAACACCACATTCTGGAAGGCATCCAAGAGCTGGAGATAACATATTACAGTCCGTGCTTTTTTCATGCAAAAGTCACTAGGATTTGATCTCAGTATTGCCAAATATAAGTGTCCATTAGAATGAATAAGGATGTGCCTGAACAACTTTACTCCGGTAGACTGAACTTAGCCAATGATCGTTGGATACACACCTCTCCATCTACCAAATCAGCTCGATCAAGTTTCTTTGACAAAGCCGTTTATCATGATTAAATTTAAGTGTGCAGTTACTTGCGCGGTTTCTCAATTTTACCAACAACGTCTTTTGTCCTTTTCCTGTATTTCTGTCATCAAAAACATTCATTGCTACTGGCTCTTCTTACTTCTGTGTTGGGATAATCATTGAGCCATTAAATTCTCCAGCATTGTGGTACCAAATGTATACAAGATGTCTGCCAAAAGAATCCCGATGAGTATAAAGATTAATCCTAAACCAAATCCACCTAAAGTTTGCCGAGCAAATATGCCTATTTCTAATCCTGTAGTTAAAGGATCGACTCTTGGAACTGCCGTTAAGCGCTTATCTGGTGATATTTTGTGGGCAGCAAAACATGAAATCCGATTCTTCTTAGAACAGACCGCTGGTGTAAAATTCCAGAGTGGTCACGGAATCTCGAAAGAGTGTCACGTGTCTTTTGAGGACGTCCAGATGGCCCTTCGAACTTGGGATAAAACCTTTAATGAAATCGAAGCAATTCCTCTCGGTTATCGTTTAGACAAAAATTGGGATTTTTTCCCTTTTTTGATTTTGGTTATTGCGACGAGTCTTCTGTCCTCACTGTCAGAAATAAAAACTGGTGGAAAAACATATCGGGTTCCTTAAAAGTAAACACATCCGCTTAATAGAAGATCGACAAAAAATATTACCTTTTCTAAGAGTTTTATTTATTTTTTTCTTTGAGAAATGGATCGTACCAAGATTATTTATTCACTTGTCAATTATCGAATGAGTAAAGAAGAGTCTCTGATGAAAACAAGAAAGCCCAGGAAAATACGAAATGAATAAAAATAAAATCATGCCGAGTTACGAAGCCTGACTCGATGTGGGTTCGTGATAATAATTACGAATAGTTTACTTATTTCACCACGTAAAAGGAAACATAAGGCCTCACCTAAGAAATCATAGAGAAATAAATCCGGGTTTTTTTTGGGGGGGGGGGGATGAATGCTAGATAGATTTCAATGCAACTCTCACCAGAAGCAGAAGAATACACGTGATATTCTTGTATTCACGTGAATACAAGAGGGTTTTTTTCTGTTACAGAATTAAAGTTTGCGCGACACTCTCTTTCACTTTTGAGCGGCGACGTGAACTGAGAAACTGCATTCCTCAGTCGGAAGGCAGGGAGAACGAGATGGCGAGGGGGGGGGGGGGCTTAATAACAAAATATTATCAAACAATCCTCACCCACCTTCAACCGCTTGCACGGGAAAGATCGAAGGTGGTAGACGCGGATTTCGTTAATGAGCAGATGAGGGATCGACAGGACGTCGATATTTTCGAAGGGACAGAACGAACTAGGTGTGTGTGTGTGTGGTGGGGGGGGGGGGGTCCTTGGAGGATGCTGCCGAAGCCGCCATTGGTGCGCGGTGCTATTTTTTGATTGCCTCCTTCCCTCTGGCAGGAGGAGTCGAGGGACGTTCACAAACAGTCCCCTCGTTCATAAATTGCTTTACGCGCTTGAGATTTCTTCGTTCAGTTCCGCCATGTTTCCCATTTCCTTCCCGACGGCGATTCTTCTGCTGACCTCCTTCTCGCTATTCGCCATCCTGCAGCTTCTCCGAATCCGGAACAATCGGCGCCGAGGGTGCAAGCTTCGCGGGCCACCCGCTTGGCCCGTAGTTGGCAGCCTCCCTCTGCTCGCTTGCCGGAACAATCCGTGGTTGGTGTTCGGAGCGTTGCGCCGTCAGTACGGAGATGTGTTCGCCATTCGTCTGGGCTGTCGCGACTGTCTCGTGGTCAGTTCGGTGAAGGCCATCAAAGAAGTGTTGGTAGTGAAGTCGGCTGAATTCGGAGGTCGTCCCGACTTTGATCGGTATCACGTCGTGTTCGGAGGAAACCGCGAGAACTGTAAGTAACTTTTAACTTCTTTCCCCCCCGTTTGTCTTCCCCCTTTTCTGCTTTGCTTATAACAACAACAATACATTGGGCACATAACAGAAACAAATACAGAAACCCCTCTAAGTTATTAGATTTTTGAATTGATTTATTCTTTATATAAATGATGACCTCTGAAAGCTAATAAATCACGGCTAAGTAGATTATATTATCCGTGAGGGACAGACGAAGTTGTGTGTAGGTGGAGGCGATGCACTGTATGGCGTGCGGCATGGAGTGCCCTCTCGCAATCGGTGCTTGGACTCGTAGGGGGTGTTACATCATAATAAAAGGCGTTGGCGGATTTTTTTTATCTCGAAGTAGATTTATCAGCTATGCTCGGATCTTAGATCCGTCTCCAGCTTTTTAAAACAACCATGATAATCATGGGCGTCTATGAAGCTGTTCAAAGCGAACTTCCAAATCGTTCTGTGGACTGAAAATGTAATCCTTGAAGAAATTTGATTTTAGAAACGGAAACAAGTCATCACATTTCAATCAGTGTGGATTCGGTGTCAACGTTAATGACGATCTAGTGTATTAAAACTGCACTATATAAATTTGCTTAGTAGCACTGATTGCATTTAACCAAACCAGATCGTATTAACAGTTAAAAGTGATGGAATATATTTTCAATTGCTTACTTAACGAAGTTTATGCCAAACTTCGGATGTTACATTTGTACCTAACATTATGAAACACTTTGTTATATGTCGAAATATAAGAATAGCGAAGCATATTTGAATTGATCGCATCTGAATTCAAAATCGAGATAATTTTTATTTAAAAAAATCGCCGTATTTTGCTTAAAGAGACTGAAAGAGTTTCACACTTGTGAACTATCATTTATGGTTATATATTCATTCCTATGCCCTCCCCCGCAACAGCAACCCTACCAGGAGGTCATTTATTTCCTACATGCTCCATTGCATACAATGCATATCTTACAAGTAGTACCCAAATCTGACTAACATTTATATTACATTTATATATATATTTTTGCATCTATATTTTACATCTACATTTATATTTCTTTTTTGTATCGACATATATTTACAGTATGCAATCCTGATATTACGAGTAGTCATTGAAATTGATTTTATTAGCAAAAATAAATAATTCTGAAAATTAGTTTTGACCAGACCTCTTGACACTCAGTATCCGAATGGAGCGAGTGTTATAACTAATAGTCAAAGAATAGGTCCACACCTTCGACAGTCTGTTGAAGGTGCGGACCTAGGCACCTTGTGGACTGGAAAAGCGTGATGGCGATTTCAGGATATGGAATCTGTGCAGGTGGTGTCTTAGTTTTCCATGTCCCTTTAGTAGCGTGGAGAGTTGGCGTGTTTTTTTAACTGCTTCTGATGCTTGGCAAGAATTCTTTTATTGTTGATCCGTTTTATGATGTTTTCCATTCTTCCTCTCACAAGTTAAGGCCTGTTTCTTCTGCAAGTGTTTTATAGCAGATTTCGAGTACTTTTGGTAACTTGTTTCTAGCCGTTCGTTTAGAAATAAGGTGGTCACTTCTTTCGAATTCTTCAGTTACAATCTGCTATTAGGTACGAAGTCAGGCATGATTTTGAATGTTAAGTATTTGAACTTCGTGGAATTAAACCAAAGTTGAAGCAGCCTAACAAATTTCAGTTCAAATGCAACACAGTTAAGCTCACGAGCCAGAATAATCTCATAAGGTCCACGTTGCAGAAATGATTACCGAGGACGTCTGTTAAGTGACTTGTTATATATTAGGCGTATATACTAAAAATAATATAATAAAGTAATATATATATATATATATATATATATATATATATATATATATATATATATATATATATATATATATATATATATATATATATATATATATATATATATAGCTATTTTAAACCTGGTTTTACTCCATTTCCGAAGTAAGCAAACAGACAAATAAGTCAAGTTTGCACCTGCAAGGGTCAGCTAGACTTGCACTACGTGCAGGCGCAAACTTGACTTGTTTGTCTGTTTGCTTACTTCGGAAATGGAGTAAAAAAAACCAGTGTATATATATATATATATATATATATATATATATTTATATTTATATATATATAATTATAAACGAAGTATATAATTTCTTGGTATGTTTAATTTATAGTATAACTAAGTGGGAAAACTTCCAACAATATATATAATAAAACAAAAAAAACAAAAAAAAAACGACTAATCAATCCACTTCAAATGTGACTCTTTTGCGCATTCACTACTAAAAAAAAATAAATAAATAAATAAATAAATAAAAATAACTGGCTACGCTTAAAAAGGTCCTTTGGCACGTTTTATTCAATTATATCAAAATCATCAGCTGATTTATTCGTTCAGCGATAAATAACATAACTCTTAATCATATTTTTACTAGTAAGATATGCAGTGCAAATCTTGTATTATTTACTGCATTTATTTATTCTTAGACTGAAATATTTAAAAGTGGAAACCTGGTGAGTCGCGTTGTGAAGATTAATGTCTTATCAGTGTGTTTATGACTGCAATTCATGTTTATAAAATTGTTAGTTCCTGTTTCTTTAAGTTAATCCTACACGATTGCCGTTTTGTTAACTTTCGCCTTAATGTCTTTCAGCTCTGGCCTTATGTGAGTGGACACCCTTACAAAAGTTCCGTCGCAAGGTGGCGCAGTCCTTTTTGCTGCCTCATGGAAGGTCATCGGGTTGTAACAAACTGGAGAAGATCACTCTTGCCGAGCTTCGCGTCTTCCTGCCTCTTCTAGAGTCTCAAAGGATCCACAAATTTTCGACCAAGACATTGCTATTGCAGCTTAGTGCCAACATTTTCTTCTGCTATCTGTGCAGCTGTCGCTTCGACTACCATCTTCGTTCCACTTTTGCGCAAACTGTCCGTTTCTACGACCTCATTTTCGAAGATATAAACAGATGCTACTTGGTGGACTTCCTCCCTTGGCTCTCGCCGTTCCATTTCTTCCATTTCAAGACCCTTCAAGGATTCGCTCGCACTATTCGACGCTTCACCGAAGACGAAGTTATTTCTAGACGACCAACTCCGAGGGAAGAAGAAGAATCCCAAAAGGATGTCGTCGACGTTCTCTTCTGTCAGTTCGCCAAGAACGGTATCAGTTTTGATCGGACAATTGCCCATTTCGAACTGGAAGACCTGGTCGGAGGACATTCTGCAGTAGGAAACATCCTGATGAGGATACTGGGTCATGTGGCTCAGAGCGACGCAATTCGAGAAAGGATTTTCGAAGAGGCCCTTTCAGCGACGAAAGGGCGTCATCGAGATGACTTAGTGGTCAGGTTGGAAGACCGGCCACAAATGCCATTCACTGAGGCCACAATCCTCGAGTCTCTGCGGGTTTGCTCTTCTCCGATTGTACCGCACGTAGCGACCACAGACACCGAAGTGTGTGGTAAGAAAGATTTTTTCTCTTAGCTTTATATTTTGCATCTATTCAGCGTGTATCGTCCCCACTGATGGGTAAAGGCCTCGCCCATTGGGGGAGGATTGGGTCTACTTTCTCCATGGTGATCCACTTCATGTTGAGAGAGAGTGTATATGTATTTGAATGATTGAATGTAAAAGACAATCAAAAAATCCATGTCTTATGTGAGGTCGAACCAGCATTTTGTCTGGAGAGTAGATACACTAACTATTCGACCAACCAAGCCGCCCTCGCTTTATATAATGTATATATACAGGGTGATTCAAAATTCCACGCAGACTTTGAGGGGAGGTAGAGAACATCAAAATCAACCATATTCACATAGAAAAGCATGACGGGAAACGCCACCGGAAGGTACTAATAGGAACACAAAGATACAGAAATTCCAGTAAATAGTGGAAAAAACTTTATTAGGCGTAACTGAACAGTTCAATAGTAGTTGGATACATAACATGGTCAACGAGGTGCATATGTCTGTCATCTCAGCGTTCGTAAAATGACGCATGTTCTTCGTACGACGTCGAAAGCTTGAATGAGGAAGCCCCAATTGCTCACCTGGAGCGCTGGCGAACAGCGCCACCTATCACTTTCGAGTGGCGTTTCCTGTCATGCTTTCCTATGTGAATATGGTTGATTTTGATGTTCTCTACCTCCCCTCAAAGTTTGTACGTTTGTAAGTTTGTACCACCCATATATATATTTGGGTGGTACACCTGTGTAGCTCTGTGTAGAGCCTGTGTAGCTCAGCGGATGTGGCGTTTGCACACCGCCGCGCTTGGCCGCACGAAGGAAGACTTGGTTTCGAGTCTAGTCGCCGACTTGAGGAAATTTTTCTAAGCCTTTTTTCGACCGGTTCCCGAGTTAGTCGATCTCTGGCACGGGCAAGCAGGTTTTTCCTCCCGAAAACTCGGGTTTTTCGTCTTGTAAACCCAAGAAAATCGACCGTAGAACCCACATTATTTCAGACATTAAATATATTGTGTTAGGGTTAGAGACCACGAGATGGCGGCACATTTGAGCCGTCTCTCTTCACTGCGAACCGCTTAATTAGTGATAGCCTTGGTCCATCTGTCTCTGATTGGGTACCAGTGGAGATTGAACTGCCCACTCAGTCTCCAAAAGTTAGATAGGGCTAAATGGCCTGGCCTACTCCCGTATACGGGAATAAAAAGGCGTTAGCTGATTTTTTTTTTTTTTTTTTTCTGATATATATATTTGCAACCAAAAGAATGTTTCAGAAATCCGAAGTATCCAAAAGGGACAACTGCTTAGGAGTTAGTTTACTAACTAAAGCAAGAACTCTCTTTTTCAAACGGAGCCTACCTCAGCTTTTCTTATATGCTAATATCGAATCTCATCTTTTGATAATTTATATTTAATATTTTCATAATATATTCAATATCTGAAACAAAAAAATCAGCTAACACCTTTTATTCTCGTAGTAAGTAGGCATGGCCATTTTAGCCCTAACTTTTTGGAGACTGAGGGGGGGAGTTCAATCTCCACTGGTAGCTAATCAGACATAGCTGGCCCAAGACTATCACTAATTAAACATGGCGTCCAGTGAAGAGAGGCGGCTGAGAACCCGTGGTCCCTAATCATTATACTAAACTTATGCTTACTGTCTGAAAACAGCTTGGGTTCTACAGTCGATTTTCTTGAGTTTACAGGGAGAAAAAACCCGAGTTTCAGGGAGTAAAAACGAGCTTGCCCATGTCAGAAATTGACTAACTTGGGAACCGTTGAAAAAGGCATATTAAAAGTTCATCTAATCGGCGACTAGAATAGAACTTACGACGTTCTTTCTTCAGTTGGTCTGGTGCCAAGGACGGCACACAGCACTTCCACTTGAATAATTTCATAATGCACTCAAAAAAAAAAAAAAATCAGCTATGCCTTTTTATTCCCGTATAGGAAGTAGGTGAGGCCGTTTTAGCCCTATCTAACTTTTGGAGGTGGAGTGGGCAGTTCAGTCTCCACTGGTACCCAATCAGAGACAGCTGGCCCAAGGCTATCACTAATTAAGTGGCACGCAGTGAAGAGAGACGGCTCAACAAGTGCTGCCATCTTGTGGTCCCTAACCCTAACACAATATATTTAATGTCTGAAATAATGTGGGTTCTACTTTCGATTTTCCTGAGTTTACAGGAAGATAAACCCGAGTTTCGGGGAGAAAAAACCCACTTGCTCGTGCCAGAGATCAACTAACTCGGGAACCGGTCGAAAAAAGGCTTAGAAAAATTTCCTCTAGTCACCGACTAGATTCGAACGCAAATCTTCCTTCGTGCGGTCAAGCGCTGTGGTATGCAAAATCACATCCACAGAGTTACACAGGTTCTTATAATACACTCATTGTTATAAATATAGGACACTTTATATGTTTAATAGTAACCTCTGTACTTACAGGCCTTAAGGCCGACGACCTGCCCAGAGTAGCTCTTGTAACTTTACTTACAAAAACTTAACTTTACTTTACTGCATCTTAAACGATGTATTTAACATCGTTCAAGATGCAGAAACTGTTGTAAATAAACACGTAGACGTCCGATGTTATTGTACTTTATTTCCATGGATTATCTAACCTGTATTTCTAATGCTTTCTTTTTTTAACTATCAAAAAAAAAAAAATTAAAACGTTCACTGCGGGATTTGAACTTACAGCCCGTTTGTTGGATCACTCAATCTAACTGTAACATTACAGATGTACTTAACGACTGATCGCGATTCTTGTTATTAATTTTTATTAATAGAAAGGCATCTCACTCAAAAGTTTTATTTTGAATATTTACTTTGTTGCAGGCTTACCAGTCGCCAAAGGAACGTTGGTTATTTTTAACAACTACCGTCTGAATATGGACGAAGAATTCTGGAAGAAACCGGAGTGCTTTGATCCGTCCAGGTAACGAAAATTAAAACAGGAGTGAACTTTTACTTTTTTTAACACACACACACACACACACACACACACACACACACACACACACACACACACACACACACACACACACACATAGTGCTACCAAAAGAAACGGCACACTCCTTTCCGACTGCAGTGAAATACTTGCAATTGCATAATGTGTGAATAATTTTGTGGCTATAAATGACACCAACAGTTCGTTAAAAATATCTACACGTTAGCACAAGAATAATGTTTATTTTGCCAAATATTTCGGTCTGAATATTACAGACCATCTTTTTTTATTATTATTATTTTTTTATGTAAATTTCCTATATTAATCTAATGTTATTTAAGATTATTATATGAATTTCTGAATTAATATCTTTAATTATGACTTTAAAAATGTTTACTCTTCTAATACTTAGCGATATGACATCACGCGGCTCGTTCTATGTGGGAATGATCAATTGTTCGTATTCCACCTTGTTTTTTTTTATTTTTTTTTATTAAACCATTCCTATGTAGCCACTGAAGATGGTCTGTAATATTCAAACTGAAATATTTGGCAAATTAAACATTATTCTTGTGTAAATGTGTATATATTTCTAATCATTATGTCACATGTATCGTTAAAAAATCAAACAGTTCGTTAGGCTTTTAGGAGTTCGACTCTAGGAATACGAGATGGTGACAACAGTGCTGTATGGTGGGTGATTCAAGGGTGTGTTGTGCTAAGCCAACATTATAAAAAAAAAAAAATCATTAAATTTGTATAAAAATCTTACTTTATTAAAACCCCGTTCTATTCATACATCAGTTAAATCCTTTGTTATTGGGATGTATATACTACATACATTTAGAAGACACGTAGTTTAGTTTACCGTCCAATTTTTAACTTGACTTTGTATACTAGGTTTGAAAAACGTGCACATAAAATATCATCAACATTTTTGCATTTCGAGAAGGTTAAAAATAAATGTTAATTTTTTTTTTTTTTTTTTGTGGAAATGCACATTTATTTAGCGGGAAACCACAAAGAATAACTAACTTATGCTATTGAGACCCCGTCCATGCAAATATTGGTCGGTGCGCATGCACCAGCGCACGTGCGCGTGTGCTACATAATCTCCGCTCGCCTTTAGCCGCCGTTAAAAATGCACGTCAATGCTTCGCTCGGCTTAAGGGAATTTTTTTGTTTGTTTCATTTATGAAACAAAAATAATATTAGTGAACGCTCTTGATATTTGTAAATAAACAGCTTATGACTATTTCAAATGAAAAACTGGTATAAATAATAAATAAATATATAATTCATTTATTATTTATTTGGATATTTGAAAAATATTCAAATATGAAAAAAACCTTTATGCATTCATTTCTGGTATTTCCAATCACGTATTTAAACTTATTTATTTGTAATTTAAGTTCCCTGTGACTGAGCCCCATGAATAATTTCATTATCTTGGTTTTTCTGTTTCTTTCAGGTTCCTTGGTCCTGATGGACTCATCAACATCGCCGAGCACTTCTTTCCCTTCAGCTTTGGGCGAAGATCTTGCTTAGGTTATAAAATGGTACAACGCATCTGCTTTCTGACTCTTTCTAACATCGTCTTACACTTTCGCCTTTCTCTACTCCCTAGCGAGGAGAAAATCTTCCAAAACCTGCCGTTTGGATGTCTCGCTCTTCCTCCTGACACTTTTGACATTTGTATGACGAAAAGGCCAAACTTGGACCGTTTCTAATTTCAAGAAAGTGCTTTGTGAGTGATAACGAAACTCGTACCAGAGGTGCCCCTTCAATGAAGAAAGAAAGTGAAGTAAAAGATGATTTTTTTGAAGAACAACATTTGGATGTTCTGGGCCAGAGAGTTCTTAAACAGCAAGTCTCGTATACCACATTGGCTTCTAATTTGTGTGTCACAAATTATATATTTGCCTTCTCTTCATCTACATCAATTGCCAAAACGTTTTCATTAGTATTTCATACACACTAATGGAATTTACAATTGACATCACCGTGAACTGAATGAGTCGCTGGATGTGGAAGAAACGTCACTTCCTACATGAATATATTTTTCTTCCATCAACTTAAAATGTTTCTATCTTAGGTCCACAGGAACTTTGGTAGAGAAAAGACCACGCGTCATCATGAAATAGTAACTGCATGATAGAGACATGAGAAACACAGACTGTTTCTCATGTTCAAAACTTTCAAAACTAGGATTCGTTATGGCGTGGTAGTTTTTGTGCTGCTCAATTTAGGTATATTCGATTTTCTTGAAAAGATTTTATGCACGTTTTACATAAATTTTTTTGCTGATCGATTAAAGAGTTTTATGGGATACCACTGTAGCTTGAAAGATAAATGCAAATGGATTATGTTTTTAAAGTGGAATACTAAAATGCAATGAAAATAAAAAGATGAGTATTTCTATGTAACACTCCATAACCGTTGTGCATTCCTCCATTTTTACTATGACGACGCACGCGTATATCTTAAGCGAGAAGAGTCTGGCAACTTCCATGTGAAACATTTATCGAGAACATGTAGTCTTCTTTTATTTGTCTTTTAAATCACCTTTTGTCTATTGGTTGCCGATCGCAATAAAACTTCAAGTAGCATAAGGAAAGATATGGTGTTGATTATACGAATTCTCAGCTTACGACCACAAATAAAGGGAGGAAAAATGTTATTAGACCATTTTGACAAGGCTTTTAGAATTCCTTCCCAAGGAAGGGGAAAAACTATATATTTAATGATTTAACAGTAGATTCAATGTGTCTTTTTGCAATGAAAATCTTAATTTAGTCTGAAAATAAGGATGTTAACAAATCAAAGGTCATCATCAAACCAATTTTTCATGGATCTGAGAGTTTGGTCAAAGAACTTGATCCAAGATTGGAGACCACACATATGAGAGTTCTGTTCAATATAGATGAATCCTAGATGGAAGTGAAGCCAATTACGTCGCCTTTCCTTCTGTTGAAAGATGGTATGGGAAATTAACCTGAGTAAAATCTAGCTGATTCTTGCGACTTGGTAGATAATCAAACTTATACCCACTTGTGCATAATCACTGATATAAATGAAGAAAAATAATAAGCAAAATAATAGTTGCCTTTCAAGCACTCCACGAATTTTAGCATGAGCAAATATATCATTGTAATATTTGATCGCACAGCCATAGGAAAAGAAACTTGCTAGAAGATCAATGCGCGATGCCTTGCAGATGACAGCAATAGCTGATTCAAAGATAATAAATTAGCAACTGGAAGATCTGCTGTGATGGAACTTAGATAATTTTAATTATATAAATAGTACGTATTTCACATGCTTATTCCCAGGTATTTTTACTGCATCAAAAAAGGTGAGCTAAAAGGTACTTCGAAGCGAAGTACTTTCAGCAAAAAGACCCGTCTGTTGATTGTGATATGCAGATATTGAAGCAAGTAATACTGTAAAAGCTTCTTTAAGTTTCCGTATACAAGCTGGCAGTTTTTTTCCAATTTATGACTGACGCGACTTATACGAGTTCTTTTGTATACGTATGTGTATATTTGTGTTTGTAAATAGCTGAAATAAAAATAAATAAATAAAAACTGTTTTAGTATTAGTCATTATCCCATGCATGGGACTTTTTTTAATCGATTAAAAATAAGTATAGTGAAAAAAGATGAACATAAAAATGCCAGTGTCACGTATAAAAGATTGAAATAAAAAAGCAGGCTTCTTTCTATGTAGTTCGCCTCCGCGAAACACTCTGAGCCAAGTATTAGCACTGTGGATAGGCTATGAATTAGCTCATTTGGAAATCCTGTTGTAGAGTCCAAAGATAACCTTTTCAAGACGCTTTAGATAACTAAGCAACAACCACAGTTAATCTCATACTAAGTAGACACAAATCGTCTTCCACCTAAATACATTCATCCATCGATACCACGGTGGGATTCGAACAAGTATCCAATTGATTGCAGAGAAGAATGCAAGATCTAAAAAGCGTTTGGAAGCTAAAAAGAGTGCGTTTTATTATGATTCGGAAAATACTGACCCTTGAAAAAAACTGGAAAAACATTCAGAAGATTCAAAAAATAAAAATAAAATAAAACAAAATAAAATACTAATGAAGGGGATACAATCCTTTGATGTTTATCTGCCAGTAAGCGAAACTCTAAGAACTAGGACTAAGATCTATGAGTTTCATACCGAAAAACTATCGGCAAATCCAAGTGTAAGTGACCACTTGGTAGTACAACACCAAAGCAACTCGTATCAGAGGTAGAGCAAGCTCCCTCACTATCCTTGATATTTTCTCATAATGTAAAAACACAGTCCCTAGGGGATATAATACTGTAATTACATTATGAGGAGAGGTCATTACCCAGACCAGTTTCAAACTTTTTTTTTTTGAGGTCTCATCAGTGAGTAGGTAGACCTGGAAGATAACAAGGTTTAAGTGAAAAGAACTTACATACTTTCACTATACGATAAAATACATTTCTATAAAATATACATTTCCTCACTATAAAATACATTTCTTCCCGTATACTACAAAATTTATTTCCTTGTCACACTTTCATCCCAAACTGTTTATAATGACGTACGAAGGTCTTTGAGAAGAGAAAACTGGAAAAATTGTTTGCTTAATATTTTCCCATTAAACAGTCGTTTTTCTTCACTTCCAAATATGATAATCACACGTAGAAGATCGCAGGATGAACTGGAAGAACAACAATCCTACTAAGAGAATTGTACTTCGAAGTCCTGAAACGAAGATAAATTTCCGATAATATGGTGAAAATGGGATAATTTTTACCAAGTCACAAATAAATCAAAATAAATGCTATCGAAAGGACAATTTATATTAATAAAGCTTCTTATGGTAGTTTTACGAGGAGAGAGAGAGAGAGAGAGAGAGAGAGAGACAGACAGACAGACAGAGAGAGAGAGAGAGAGAGAGAGAGAGAGTTAACTGAGGGGTTACTTGTTATATTGCTATAAATTATTCCAAGCGAGAAGGTATAACCCTCATCATAGATGGCACTAGGTTTTCCCACTCTGTGATTTCGGGGCCAGCAGCCATTATTTTAGCTTTGTTTACAATTCATTGAATTCCATGTGTCCTGCGATGCAGTATTCTATTTGGGAACAGCAGATCGAGCCTTCGTAGAGTTTTGCCAGGACAACACACAAGCATGTGGTAGCAAATCTCAAGTAGCGGAGGAAAAACAAAACTCCTTCGAAAAAGGATTGCTGAAACTCTTCACAACAATTCAGTGTACATATTTAATAGAAATGCGCTTAAAAATATCTTCTTGGAGAGCAATGACATATACAAACTTCCCATAGATGGCGCTCTCGACAAGATATTAAATGAACTACCAATGATTTCACAGCAGTTTGGATACGGCTTTCAGAGTCGAATATCTGAATTATATGTTGCACACCCGTAGTGGAAGGTTCACGAGCCGATGACGTTACGTTTATCAGGTAGGACTTCTTTCGTTGTTTTAAGTTGAATGTGTCTGTGCGTATAAAATGGTGGAAAAGTATTACAACCGCTTGTCTGTATCACATTTACAGACATAGGTTCACTTTTGGCCTCTTAGTTTTAGTTGAGCCGGCCCTAATTCCAAATAACCACAACACTATATCACGCGTTCAATTTTGCAATGGAATGTCGCTCTACAATGTTTAATTTGCCATGTTAACCGCAAAATTTCTGTATGTGTAGCATCGCTTTAGGTGAGTTGGTTTTGCATCGATAATGGAAGTGATGTTTTTTGGTTAATTGTTATCTATAAAGATATAATAAAGAAGGATCACCCATCTTTATGACAACATGTACCACGCATCCGTGAGTTTTATCAAGTGGTAGATTGGCCCGATTACAAGGCAATAATTTATGTCGCCTTGACAATTTTAATGCATATAAATCATGCCAATGACGTCAGTTTTATTAATTTAAAGACGCATCTCATTGGTTGGGTAGATAAGAATAGTTTGCAATTTTCTAAACTATACTTTCCAGAACAAAGATACCGCACTGCATTAAAATTTGGCTTTTCTTCAGACAATAGATTTCGGTTTTCTTGGCAGAATGTTTTTTTTTTTTTTTTCCTTATCTCTGCAGATATGGACACACACAAAGAGAAAAAAAGTTGGTAATTTGTTAGACTACCTGGTCTCTAACTGTTGGAAACGTAGCTGAATTGAATTTAAAGACCGGAGATGACACACACAATATGGAGTTTTTAAAATTTTAGAATTTCTGTGATCTGTCTCTGCTACGGAGATGAGATTTATAATAATCAGAATGTCGCGAACTACTAGTGAGTGAATTGGGAAATAAGCTTGTGCATTAATAGGGCAAAAATCTCCGAGAACTGTTATATCATTAGCGGATCTAAGAAGTAACACCAAGCACGAGGGAAGACATAAGCAGAGAGTTAAGGGGCGTGCGTCATTCAGAAGTGGTTCCCAACAGGATCAACTTCAACGAGCACTGATAACCTCTCCAATCGCCTGTTAAATACGGAATCCAGAACATTCATCGAAAACAATTTGTCGAACGACAATTTACCGATATTTTCATAATGCCTTCTCGCCATTTTCTGTTTTGGGGATAAAAAAAACCCGACCTTTTGTGAGGAAAAAACCCTTCCACTTCCATAACAGTCGGCTAACTTACTTTCATTTGAAAAACCCTTATAAAGGTTCTTAGCATCCTACACCAAATTCGATCCCACATCTTTCCACCGTGTATCAAAGACATCGTCGGCACCCACTGGGTTAAATCTCCTTCTCTTCACTGATAGGCAGGAACTGTGATATTAGCCGTTATGGAACATGCTTTACACTAAACATCCATTAAATCCGAAGTAAAATCAATCTGCATGGACTATTTTTTTGCGCACGACTCTTAAGCACGCTAATCTCAAATACACCAGAGGTACAACACCATAGAGAGTCCTTTTTAGGACTTCCAGGGTAACGAATGGCAATGCTGTAGCCAATGAAGTTTTAACTGGGGCTCGGTAATTGCCGTTACCCAGCCATGACTGGAGCTTTTAGATCAATAACAGCCCATCCACACAGATTTTCTTCATTCAGATGACGGGATAAAGAGTCAAGGACTCAGTCCATCTCCCAGTTCTTTTAAGAACTTTAAGAACCATACTACGAAAAGCTTTCCCATAAGACACTTCCAGTACGATGCAATATCAGTTAAGATAGTTCATTCCAGGTGGGAATACACGTTGGACTCTCTTCAGATCCAGACTCTTCTCTTATCTTATTCATCTAATTCACAATGAAATCATAAGCTTGCTTGGGGTGATATGATCGAAAGCAAAGATTAGAGAAACCTTCTCACCAGATCCATGAAGATCTCATTTAGGGATTGGAACTACGAAGGCCATGAGGCATCACTGTGAAGCCAGAAACTTTCTGCAGTACAAAAATATTTTCTGTAAACATAGAAGACCATTTTAAAGACTGTTGACATCATAATCGATGGAATTTTCACTTGTGTTTTGCCAGAATGCGTGTATTCTAACAAATGGCTTCCTTTGAGAAAGACAAGCAGTATATAGTGTTATTTCTAATTTAATCCTACTTTATCTTGCAGGATGGAAACACCTTCCATCCACAGTTGCTCAACGGTCTCCTCGTCACCAACATACGAATCCTTGCAATACTCTTCATCTCTGAACTTCTCATTCGTACCAGAGCTGTGTATGTTTCCAGTGGTAGCATTCCTTCTTGGAGCTCTACTTCTTTTTTACATGTATCTCTCAAAACCCATTAGTTATGTCAGAGTAAGTGGCTATTGAAAATTACATGAGTAGTTTGGAGAATTAAATCATAAAATGAACTGAAACATAAACTTTCGTTGTAACAACCCAGTTTTCTTCTTTGCAGACTCATCGGGGCTTTGAATTTCCTGGCACAAGGCGATACCACGAACCACGAGCCAGCTGGAAAGGAGAAAGTGTTAACTTTCCACCTATCTATCCCAATGGATGGCTTCCGATTTTGGAATCACGTGAACTTCGAAGAGGAGAAGTTAAACCCGTTTATCTTCTAAGTATGATTGGTATTTGTAACTGATATATAACCTCCATAAAGTGTTTTCTATTATCACACTCTACGAACTTTAGAAATTAGTTTTGTAAACTGTTTTCTATGTTGGATGCCAACTGAATTATTGTAAAATTCAGTGAAATAACTCATAGTCAGGGAAAGAAAAAGTCAAATTACTCTAATACTAGTTTTATTAGAGAAAATAGTGCCATTTCTTTGCCTAATAAAGAATACAATAATAATAATCAATCAGCAAGAGCTTGTGTAGCTCAGTTGATGTGGCGTTTGCACATCACAGCACTTGACCGTACGAAGGAAGACTTTATTTCGAATCTAGTCATCGACTAGATTCGAAACACGTCACAGGCCGACTAGAGTTAGGGTTAGGAACCGCGAGATGGAGGCACTTGTTAAGCCATCTCTCTTTACTGTCTTTACTGCGTGCTGCTTAATTAGTGATAGCTTTGGGCCACCTATCTTTGATTGGGTACCAGTGGAGATTGAACTGCCCACTCAGTCTCCAAAAGTTAGATAGGGATAAAACGGCCTCGCCTACTCCCTATACGGGAATAAAAAGGCGTTAGCTGATTTTTGATTCTGATTTTAATCAATCAGCTAACGCCTTTTATTCCCTTATAGTGAGTAGGCGAGGCTTTTAACCCTATCTAGCTTTTAGAGATTGATTGGGCAGTTCAATATCCACTGGCAGCCAATCACAGATAGCTGGCCCATTACTATCAATAATCGTAGCGGCAACCGATGAAGAGATGGGCAAAAAGTGTTGTCATCTCCTAATGTAGGTTTCCTTGAGTTTATGGGGCAAAAAAAATCCGCTCGCCCTTGCTAGAGATCGACTAATTCAAGAACCAGTCCAAGAAAGGCTTAGAATAAATTCCTCCAGTTAGTGACCAGACTTGAACTTAAGTCCATCTTCGTGCGGCCTAGCGCAGAAGATGAAAGTGCTACTTCACTGAGCCACACAGGCTTATTATAAAAAAAGGAAACTGAATTCTGTTTACTGTTGACTTTACCTTTTTATTTTGGTATGATTCTGCATTTATAGTTCGTTTTTCTAAGCAAACTTTTCAATGTTTTTCTCTTTTAATAAGTATTTATTATTATTACTATTGTCACAGGCCATTTGCAAGAAATCTAAGGACTCATCGTGGGAAGGTCCTCTTCAGCACCACGCACTGTTTCTCCTATAATCCTCCACACAACGACACTACTGCCATTATCACACAACGCCATCCACCACAAACAAGAGTATTTTTATCTGTTAATTCCATGGGCACTCATGACCTAACTAAAAAACGATTAATATTAGACCGTGGGAAGGATGTTAACCTCAAAAAGGTTTAGAATCGCTAATTCAACCCGGGAAACATATAATCCTAAAGTATGAAGAGTAACTTGAGTAACTTTTTATTCTGTTCGGTGATGTGAGAAGTTGCAAACAGGAAACATCCCACGTCATTGGACAAAATAATTATGAAAAGCAGGAACAAGAATAATCGGACTCAAGTTACTAGTTGGGTTTGGTTAGTCGTGGTGGTCGTGCTTTTCATTTAACGAACAGAACAATAAAAACCACAACATGACAATGCGCCTGCACATTCAGCAGAACTAGTAAGGTAATTTAGTAATTTTTGGGCCAGCACAGTAGCTCAGTAGAGCGATGTTTTTCGTGTCATTGAAGCAATTTTCTTTCTACTTTTAACGTAAAAGAACTGGAAAAGACAAAATCGACTTAAAACTCCGATGACGATTGAAACAGTGTGTGGGAAAGATGCCTCCACCTTTATAAATAAAGGTGGAAGTAAATAAAAAAATATTTTTATTTACTTAAATAAAATAATTTAATAAATTTTTAATAAATAAAAAGAAAAAATACTTTTTCTATTTATCAAATGTTTACATTTATTTAAAAATTTTATTTTTAAAATAAAATTAAATGTAACTATATACTCGCAGCACAGTGAAATAATTTAGCACTAATTAATATTCAGTGGCGCACCCAGAAGAAGCGCCAAGGGGCCCTGGCCCCCTCCCAAAGAAAAAGGGAAAAAAATATTAGAAAATTGTCCAAAAATCTTTTCCTAATTAAAATTCTTTTTTTTTTTTTATTTATGTTGTGTCGTGTCTTCTATTTCTATACTACTTATGAATTAGCGATCATTGCAGATGCTCAGTCATTTGCAATGATCGCGAAATGCGTAGTGTGTATTCTCAAATCGTATACTCAACCCCCCCCCCCCCCCCAAGATTAAACCCTGAGTGCGCTACTGCTAATATTAATTATTTCGAGAAAGTTCATTACTAATCTGAATGAATTTATAGTATTAATTTGAACCTGTGCGTTCTAAAAATATCTGGTCAAACTGTCTTGTTAGAATTGCATGTGTTCTCATTCAATTTTTATTCAGTTGTTATGCAAATCGACTATAGAACCCGCACTATTTTCAGACAGTAAAAACATAAGTGTCAGGTTCAGAGACCACGAGATGGCAGCACTTCTCAGCCGCCTATCTTTACCTGAGACCATGTATAAGTGGTGATAATTTCGGGTAGCTATCTCTGAATGTCTACCGGTGAAGAGTGAATTGCTCACTCACTGCCCAAAAGTGGCTAAAATGGTCTACTCTCTATAAGGAAATAAAAGGCTTCACTATTTTATTCCCTATAAGCAGTGGCATAGTTAGGGGGGTGAGGAGGGGCGGTCCTCCCCGGGCGGCATTTTGAACCTTTTTGAACTATTGCAGTTAATTCTAAAATACAGTCTCGAGAACTCAGTTCCAAATATTGTAATACTACTGCGAATTTGCCTCAGAATTGATGTAAGTGTTGATAGTTGTTGTGAGAGGAGTTTTTCTAAATAAAATTGATTAAGAATTACCTACGTTACTATGAAATAGACTTCGCCAATGTCATCGGCGATTTTGTTAACAGAAAAGCAAGAAACATAACATTTTAGAATGCTGAAATTAAAGTTTTACTTCAAAAATAAACATAGCGTTTTAATTTATTTCCCTATACGTCGTTTTGACTCTTTGTAGTTTTTTAGTGTGTATTGAGAGGGGCGACAAACTCAGGCACCGCCCTGGGGCGGCAACAGCTCTAGCTACACCACTGCCTATAAGGGAATAAAATAGGAAAGAATATGATGAGTTAACGATCAATTCTTCTTAATATTCTTTTGTGACATCTAATCTTTGTTTCTAAATACTCTTCACTGTCTAATTAATTAAATTTTCTTTGAAATTATCCTTATGTAATGTTAAGAAAGGCTTTTGAAAGGATATCATCACATGGGATTATTTTTTAAACCCATTCTATTACTCGACATCATGTTGTTATGCAAATACAAAGGCTTTTGGTAATTAGATAGCATTCACTTTTATTGCGTTGTCTATAAACTTGCATTATACAGTGGACTGTAAGTGAACCCCAGGCGACATTTGTTTGCTATAAGTCTTGTAGCCTCACAAATGGTTTATTACTACTATTATTATTATTAATTAAAGCGTGACAATTTCGATCATTGGTAAACTATTTTGTGACTGACCCCCTTGACAACTGCCCAGGTTTAGTAGTGTTCTAAGAACAGACTGGTGGCTGAGAAGTGTCGCCATCTCGTGGTCCCCAATCTTAACACTATGTTTTTACTATCTGAAAATAGTGTGAGTTCTAGAGTAGATTTTCTTAAGTTTACGGCAAGAAAAACATAAGTTTCCGGGAGGGAAAAAAAAGAAAAAAAAACTTCTCCGTGCCAGAGATCGACTAACTCGAGAACCGGTAGAAAAAAGGCTTAGTAAAAATTACTCTAGTCTGACTTTCTTATATATAAAATTTTACAAATTTTTATGCCTTAATTAACTGGTATCGAACAACTGTGGAACAGTCTTTACAAACAAGGCAGTTTGATCAGATATTTTTAGAACGCACAGGTACAAATTAATACTATAAATTCATTCAGATTAGTTAATGAATAATATTAATTATTTCGAAATAATTAATATTAGTTACTTGTTTATTAATAATATTAG